>NC_053489.1:468209427-468809427 GCF_905171775.1 Rana temporaria | reverse complement strand
GCGGACTGTTTTAAAGCAAGTCCAGGAAACAGTTGTCCGCTGGAAACCTGTCCGATCCGCCCGAAAATGGACCGCTCGTGCCTACACACGGCCAAACATGTCTGCTGAAACTGGTCCGCGGACCAGTTTCAGCAGACATGTTTGGTCGTGTGTACGGGGCCTAAGACATTTTTGGACTAATCCTGAAATTCTGTCAAATTATTAAGTGAAAACAAATCCAGTTGCTTATCTTAAAATAATGAGAGTTATTCTTACCTCACAACTTTTTGGGTTTAGCCAGAGGGGCAGCTTTAATATGCAAGAAATGTATTGATTAAACACACATGTATTTTCACTGCTACTTTTACTTACTATGCTGGTCTTTCAGAATAAGAAATGCAAAAATTTGGATCACAGGGGTAGTGTAGTACTGTATACAGCTCATATGACAGTCCACACAGACCTCTAGAAAAGACCCAAAAAAGTGACAACTGCTGAGAAAAGACGCACAGAGAGACTTTATTCCAAATGAAGGCTATTCCCGTTGAATTAGCGGCATTTGGTATATATGGATAATCACTCCACTGCTAAAGTTGCTGGTAGCCTAGACATCACATGTTTTCCAGTCTCATGCTCATGCCAAGATATCTCTGTGAAGGACACATGTGAAATGTTGCAAAGGACAATAGACGAGTCCATCCGGTGGCCTTTGAGTGCTTCCATGCCTTGACCTCTTATGCTGATCTGTATGCCATAATGCTTAGCCCAACAACTTTGCAGGTTTTCCCCTGCAGGATTAGATGTGCACATATACATCTGCTGTCATGTGCCAATGTCAGGTGGATTAAGCTACCTATCTCACACATGTTTTTGGTAAATAATTTTGTATCCCACATTGTTTTATTGTTTACCATATAAAGAAATGTAATACATGTAATGGCAGTCTGTAGAGTAGCTCTCCCTAATGTAGGTTGATATATCAGATCCTATGCAAGGAGTCCAAATAATGACATAATAGCCAAATAAAGGCCTGTTCAAAACGTCACATTTTCCTACAAAGAAGTGTCCTTGCCATATGCTACTTGAACAGCACTGTCCTTTTGGGTGACAGTACCAGGTCAAAAACTGGGGTCTGCTAAAAGGAAACATGTGGCTGCTCAGCACCACCTACTGAAGCTCTCCATGGTTCTGCTCTTCCAATACACCACACCACTAGCAGCTCCATTCCCACTTTATACACCCTGCAATGAATAAAGTCAAGCCCAATTTGGCTGGAGACAGGGCAGAGACTGCCCTAAAAGGGATAATACCTTCATCTTGCAAGTCTGCCTCTGGAACTTTGCAGTCCTAAGCTAGGCCATGGTGCCTAATACTCTGTATAATTATGTATTCTCTTTAGTTCCCTGAATTATTCTTCAGAACCAGTTAGTGGTTCCGCTAGCGAGCAAGAAAAGGCAGGCAGGCAGTGGTATGGCAGCGTAGTACAACATTTAGTGATACATCAGCCGAATGGCATGTGTTTTCCTGGCTACTAAGGGCATGCTATATTTTGGCTTATATTTGGCTGTCCTTACTGTTATTTTTAAAAAGCATATTCATCAATTAGATGTATCCAAGTTAAGAATAAAGTAAAGCAAGCTGTACAAATAGAACTTCAAACATGAGTCAGTTAGTTTTATTAATGACTAACATTGCAGGGAAACCTAGGCAAAGCACCAACCAGTAGTCAAAGTTATAAAGGATGCACAAAAGTACATCTTCTTTAATCCACACCTTCTACTTTTTTACTTGTTTGGCTACTGCAGTGCATAAAATAGGTGATGCTAACGTCAGGAGGAGAAGAAGGGAAACATTGTAGTAGGGGAAAGATGGCTTTGCTAGGAAGGATAGGTTAAGTTAGAAGGAAGAAATTAAACATCTAGAGACTAAATGACTTCATCCAAAACTGGCAGATTTAAAGGAATGTACAATGATAATGTGGGCTTTGTTTGTACCTTAGATCTCAATTTAGCCACCAGCATAGTGTTATCGGTATGTCAGTAGTTTAAGTCAGGGATGTGCGCTGAGGTCAGTGGCTGGTGAGGCACTGGCTACTGGCTAGTATCAGAGCCAGGTACACACAGGTTACATACATTGCAAACGTTAGAGCGGGAGCAATAATTCTAGCACTAGACCTCCTCTGTCACTCTAAACCTGTAACCTTTAAAAAAATTGAAAGTGTCTCCTATGGAGATTTGTAAGTTCTGAAGTTTGGCATAATTTTACAAGTGTGTTCACGCGCAGCTCGCCGCCAAAGCCGATGTGAGTGCACCGCAGGCCGGATGACCGACAGGCACCCGCGATCGCTCGTGACAGAGCGAGAACCGGGATCTGTGTGTGTAAACAGATTCTTTCAGGGGAGAGGAGACTGATCATGTTTTCATACAATGTATGAACACCGATCTCTCTTTCCCCTAGTTAGTCCCATCCCCCCTACAGTTAGAAGACAGTGAGGGAACACAGTTAACCCCTTGATCGCCCCTATGGTAACCCCTTCCCTGCCAGTGACATTTATACAGTCATCAGTACATTTTTATAGCACTAATCGCTGTATAATTGTCAATGGTCCCAAAAATTTGTCAAAAGTGTCCGATGTGTCCGCCGCAATATTGCAGTCCCAATAAAAATCGCATATCACTTGCCATTACCAGTAAAAAAAATAATAATAAAAATGCCATAAATCTATGCCCTATTTTGTAGACACTATGGGCCAGATTCAGAGAGAGATACAATGGTGTATCTCCTGATACACCGTCGTATCTCAGAGTTAGGCTGGTCGTATCTATGCGCCTGATTCATAGAATCAGTTACGCATAGATATGCCTAAGATCCAACAGGTGTAACTGTGTTACACCGTCGTATCTTACCTGCAATTTAAAAATGGCGCGGGGGGCGTTCTCGCTGATTTACGCTGAGAAATATGTAAATCAGCGAGATACGCAAATTCACAAACGTACGCGGACCCGACGCAGTGTTGTTACGACGTTTCCGTAGCGGTTTTCCCGGCATATACTTACCCCTGATTCTATGAGGCGCAGCCAATGTTAAGTATAGCCGTCGTTCCCGCGTCGATTTAGAATTTTTTTGCGTCGTTTGCGTAAGTCGTTCTCGAATACGGATGGAAGTCATTTACGTAAGCGTCGAAACCACTGACGTCCTAGCGACGTTAGTGGGAGCAATGCACGCCGGGAAATTTCGCGGACGGCGCATGCGCATTTAAATCGGCGCGGGAACGCGCCTGATTTAAATAGTACACTCCCCCTAGCCGTGGAATTTGAATTCCGCCGGGGGTTTTACGATCCGCCGCCGCAAGTTTGGAGGTAAGTGGTTTGTGAATTACCCACTTGCCTCTCAAACTTGCAGCAGCGGATTTTAAATCACATAGATCACGCAGATCTAAAGATCCGCTGATCTATGTGAATCTAGCCCAACAACTTTTGTGCAAACCAACAAATATACGCTTATTGCGATTTTTTTTTTTACCAAAAATATGTAGAAGAATACATATCGGTCTAAACTGAGGAAAAAATTAGCTTTTTTAAAGAAAATTTGGGGATTATATGTTTTTTTTTTATTAAAAATAACAAACATGTTATACTTACCTGCTCTGTGCAGTGGTTTTGCACAGAGCAGCCCAGATCCTCCTCTTTTCAGGTCCCTCTTCTGTGCTCCTGGCCCCTCCCTCCTGTTGAGTGCCCCCACAGTAAGCAGCTTACTTCAGACATGGAGCCGTGGCCCGCCCCCACCCCATGCCCTTTCCCCCCCTTATTGGCTGACTGACTTTGATTTATAGCAGCAGTTCTAGCCAATGGCACTGTGCTGCTGCCAATAAGGAGGGGAGTCTCAGGCAGCCAAGACACTCCTGCAACATCGCTGGATCTAGATGGATCTCAGGTAAGTATTAGGGGGCTGAGGGGGGGCTGCTGCACACAGAAGGTTTTTTATCTTAATACATTCTATGCCTTTTCAACCACTTTAACCTTAGCTCGTTTATATTTGTTTCCCATTAAAATGCACTGGCTAATAGCCTTATTAAATATGTTCCTAAAGCACCCTCATTTTTTTCTCAGTGATCAATGTTCCCAGAATTTGATCTCATTTAATATCTTATAGTATAGAGCGCAGCTTAGAGAGGTTGGCTATTTTAAAATGTAGTGTTCTTTCACTACCCTCGTGCCTCTTTTTACTATGAATTACGTTTAATGTAATTACCCAGTGATTACTGTGCCCTAAGTTGTCCACATCTACGATTAGCATTGTTTTATTTGTAATTATCAGGTCTAGCAATGCATTATTTCTGTTTGGGGCATCCAAGTTTATTCTGCAAGACATTTAAGAAATGGCAAGCCTTAAATGAGAGAGCAATTCCTATTCCCATTATGATAACATTTCTGGGCAGCTGGACTACTATAATAGTGTATCAGTGACCTGAACTATTGAGTAGCAAGGCCTTATGAGTGTACTGCAGTGGCTGCTATACTGTCACCATGGGTGTACAAGGACATAAAGAGCTGGTAGGAGGAGTGTTGTTCTGCATTACTTATCCTAAATTGTCTCCATCGGAGCTGGGACATAGTGGTTAGCTGGCAGGAGGAGTAAGAATGATATTTCCTTCCGTTATAGAACCCCAATAAGTAATGATTACCTCTAGTCATAAGGGGACGCTAACCCGCATGCTAACAACCTGTATATTTGGACCTGTCATCTGACTATGCTGAAATTGCTTCTTTAGCTCACAAGATTTGTAAGTTGAGAATGAGGTCTGACTGTAGCGGTGAACAAATTGATATTTTCAAGATGCTGCAGAAACAGAGCAGACATCGCCAGCACCTGGGTTCGATACCAGGTGGATGATTCCCAGGGAAAAGCTAAATTCATATAAGCATGGTTCAATCTTCTCATGAGAGAAGTACTTAGGCTGCTATTTCTGAACTTCATACTTTCTGAGTCGCTGACCCATAACAATAAGGCAGGGAGAGAATCAAAGTAAAATCAATACTAGCATTTTCAGAAGGAGCTCATTAGTGACAGGCTGATAGCCCCTGTATTTCTGTCATGACAGGTTCTCTTAAGGATGTTAAATTGTGCATATGTGTATAATTGTATAATCTCCTTTATATTAAGGATGAGCCAACAGTTCGGTCCTGCCACACAAATCTATGTTCTAGCAGAACACATTATAATGCTGGGCTGGGCAAACTTGACTATATTCACCATACCAACCATGGAATCAGCTTATCTTTTTTTTGAAAAATACACCAGAAAAATTTAATCTGTAATTTGTATTCTAAAGGCTAAAGGGCTTTTCTTTTGGGTACTGAGTGCTAATTAACTCACCATGTTAATACGCAGTTGCAGACCCCTTTAACTCACGATGTTGTCCTGTTTTCCTGGACAGGAAGAGAAGGTAAGGGCCAGATTCACAAAAGAGATACGACGGCGTATCTCCTGATACGCCGTCGTATCTCTGAGATACGATTGTCGTATATATGCGCCTGATTCATAGAATCAGGTTACGCATAGATAGCCCTAAGATCCGACAGGTGTAATTGACTTACACCGTCGGATCTTAGGCTGCAATTCTAGGCCGGCAGCTAGGTGGCGATTCCATTGCGGTCGGCGTAGAATATGCAAATGGCTAGTTATGCCGATTCACGAACGTACGCTTTACCTGTCGCTCTAAATTTACGTAGTTTTCGTCGAGATACGCCACGTAAAACTAAGGCTGCCCTCTAGGTGGTCTAGCCAATGTTAAGTATGGCCGTCGTTCCCGCGTCGAAATTTGAAAATTCACGTCGTTTGTGTAAGTCGTCCGTGAATGACGCTGGACGCCATTTACGTTAAAGTCGAAACCAATGACGTCCTTGCAACGTCATTTAGCACAATGCATGTCGGGTAATTTTACGGACGGAGCATGCGCAGTACGTTCGGCGTGGGAACGCGCCTTATTTAAATGGTGCCCGCCCCGAGCGGATTTACGCTACGCCGCCGCAAGTTTACAGGTAAGTGCTTTGTCAATCAGGCACTTACGCTGTAAACTTGCGGCGGTGTAACCTAAATGGGATACGTTACGCCGCTGCAGCGTAACGCAATTCTTTGTGAATCTGGCCCATAGTTTCTCTGCTTCCCACCTTCAGTGGCTTAAAGATGTTGTAGCAGGGCAAGTTGTCTACAGCCAGGTGAGAGACCCCCCATTGTCTGAACTGGGTTGCTGGCAGCCAGGCTACAGCATAATTGCATGCAGCTTCTCCACAATTGCTACCAAATGACACCAGAGTACACCAATTGCAGTAGGGTGACCTTTTGTCCTTGGATCCCTCCAGCTGTTTACTGGAGTTATCAGAGCTACCCTGAATTTTACTAAGCGGGATACTATATATGAGGATAATGACAAGTAGCTGTTTGTGTTGTGAACTGTTTTTCTGAAGTAGTGATTCTAGTCTCTGTTGTTATAGAGTCCCATAGGGACTATGCTATGCAGCCATATGTTAAGCCACAGATATTCTGCAATTATGGGTCCGTGTTTGTGCAGCTTTCATAATCTGTACTGTACAATGCTGCAGTGTTTGCATGCTCTTTGCCATTCTGAACCCATTTTGTATTACTGATTTATTCATTCAAGATTCCTTGATACACAAGATTAAAAATTGTACGTAAGTGGATAGTCCCTTTGAATGTCAATTATATGTGTAGCATCCTCTAGTGTGCTACTAGATTAGTGCAGGCACATTTATCTTAGAGTCATGGTTAGTTTGTGAGTCTGAAATTGGGTCAGGGTTTACTGCATGTCAGGCTGGATGACTCACATATGCAGGTCTCTGGTACCCACCCTCCCCCAGGAGCTGGAAGTTTAATGGGCGGAGGCCTGGACAGCTGATCTGCATACTTGATGGCACTTGGCCAATACCCAGGCAGAAGGCCTGTTAGGGTGGCTGAGTTAGCCCTTAAATATGGGAGAGCCATGCCAGCAAGAGAGTTGGTGGAAGATTGAGTACTGGGGGGGGGGGGGCTCTGCCTCCAAGTTGGGGTTATGCTGGCATTGGAAAGATTCTCACAGCAGTGTGGTTTGAGAGGAATCTTGCCTAAGGAGCAGCAGGGAGGAAGGAGGATAGTGTAAGTACACCAGCACACCTAGGGATTCACAAGGGGACATGTAGCAAGCCTTTCAGGAGGACAGCGTTGTACTTAACCCTTCCTATCCCATGCCCTCTGAAAGATCTTCGGAGAAGCCAGGTGGGCTGGTAGTTCCTGCAGGCAGTAGAGCTGGGAGCAGTTTCTATGGTGAAGTTGGAGATACTCCTGAATGCAGCTTTTAACACAATGTGCTATTGAGAGTTCCTAGTTCTTATAGGGCTTTTGCATTTTGATCATCAGCATCCAGGAAGGGAGGAAGTTGTCCATGTTTATTGTTGCAGTCAAGCTAAGCATCCCGTGATTCCTATTCCCCATCCAAGCTATTACCCCCAATAAAACAACAAAAACCAAGCTCAAAGACTGTTCCTTGTGTCTGGATGAGAGTGGGAAATGCTTGCCGTCTGGTTGTGCAGGAGTGGGTAAACCAGTTTACAGCAGCCCTTTTGGGCACAATGCTACAAATGTAATTCAAAATATGTTTTTCAAGTATTAGCTAGTAATACTGCCTCTTAGAAAAATTATAATTAAATAATATGGCTAATGCCAGTTTTTTTTCCTGAAACTTATGCAGTAACCTGAATGTTATTGTTCCCAAAGCTTTTTCAAATTACATGAGCACAGTCATTGTTTGTTATAAAATGGTTGTTTAATCACATAACAAAACAAGAAGTGGCTTCATTTTTCCCAATCGTTCTGTGCTCCTAATCCATAAAGGCCTTATCTGTAATCCTGTTCTTTGTTTTCAACTGCAAATTGGTACAGACTGAGTAAGCAAAATATAACATTTTGGCATTTGAGAAAAAGAACATACATCATATTCAAATTCATACAGTTATTCTCTTAGTCCATAGAGGATATATTGTTTCCTAAAATGATGACAGTTTTATATATAAAAAAATATTAAAATCTATTAACTGCTTGCATTTTACTTTTTTTAATGATATGTTCTGTGTTTTTTATTATTATTATTATTATTTTAATAGCATGTACCAGGGTTGTTTTACTATTGCAGACCTATTTTATAGGGAACCTTGCAGTAAAAATGAGAGGTCTGCTCTATATACCTGGGTCCGTCTCTCACCAGCATTAGTAGCTTTAAAGTGAAAAAAAATAAAAATAAAAAAACTCTTAAACTGCTGTTGTTTACTACTCAGATTGAGTTGTGGACTGGCTTGCCATTAGTTGGCGCCTGCCAAACAAGTAACATACTGCTAATATGAAGGACCTTACACAAAGAGATCCCATACTCACATATAGGCTGAGCCAACGTTTCAAAAGCCATTAAACCAACAGGTTTGCTGTATGTTTTTTTTTTCTATGTTATATATTTCTCATTGACATTTTTATTCTGTAGTTACACTGCATTTACATCTACTCCTGAAGAAGCGAGAAGCGACTCGTGAAACAGGCTGCTCGGTAAGTTGCGCTGGGAATTTTCTTTGGTTTTATTTGACATGCGTCGCCATTCCATGTGCTCCTTGCAGCAAAGGCCAGTTATAGGTGGGGGCAGTGGCTATTTACTTAGACTGTTGGCATACTGGTGAGGTAACGCACTGGACACCTTTGCTGCCATTGTGCTATATGCTGTGTGTCTACTGCACCTCATGCCTTTAATGAGGAGTGGGCTTCCTCCAGGCTCACCTGCCCTCTGCCTACCTATCCATTATAATGCATGTGCTTCTACTATGGAGGCTCTCAAAGTTTTGAGTTAGGACTGCAGATTATACTGGGGTGCCGTGAAGTGGCTCTGCAGCTTATGCATGTATTTGCAAATGTGTGCAAACGAAACCCCTGTTTTTAATGCATACTGCTAGACAGGACAATTTGGTTGGGTGCAGGCTGGTCTGTAAGTTGAGATGGGAATTTTATTTGGTTTTGGTCATCTCCTAATCTAGGCTGCTATTAGTGGTCTAAATATTCTTGCCTGGTATGTGATTTTACATTACATATCTGTCAGACTGGGATTAGTAAACTATATTAACTAGGGATGTCCCGATACCGATACTAGTATCGGTATCGGGACCGATACCAAGCATTTCCCCGAGTACTTGTACTCGGGGAAATGCTCCCGATGCCTCAGCCGATACTTGAGCGGGCAGGCAGGGGAGTTGCAAATCTTCTCTCCCCCATGGTCAGTGTTGTCTTCCCCTGTCCGTGCTGCTCTCTCACCTCCCCCCGTCCGTCCGTGCCGTTCTCTCTCCTCCCCCCCCCCCCGTCCATGCAGTCCTTTTCCTCCCCTTCCCCCGTCCGTCCGTCCCGTTCTCTCTTCTCCCCCCTTCCATGCAGTGCTCTTACCTCCCCTTCCCCCGTCCGTCCCGTTCTCTCTTCCCCCCCCCTTCCATGCAGTGCTCTTACCTCCCCTTCCCCCGTCTGTCCCGTTCTCTCTTCCCCCCCGTCCATGCAGTGCTCTTTCCTCCCCGTCCGTCCGTCCCGTTCTCTCTTCCCCCCCCCTGTCCGTCCGTCCCTGCAGTCTCTCTCCATCCATCCCGTCCCCGTCCGTGCCGCTCTCCCCCCTCAATCTGTCAGGGGGGAGAGCGGAGGTAGGAGCCGCTAAGCCCGGCTCCTACCTTTTCTGAATGAACAGAGTCGGTGATTACCGACTCTGTCCATTCATATAACTGAGCATCGTAATCTCCTGTGTTTACGATGCTTCAGTTTATGAATGGAGGAGTTTCCCTCCATTCATTTCAGCTGAAGCTGCTGAGAAAGGGACTGGGGAATCTGTTTCCCTAGTCCCTTTCTCTGTCTTAAAGGGGAGATGCCAGAGGTTTGTTAAGACCCCTGAAATCTCACCAAAGCCCCCCAACAGGGCTGATTAAAATGAAAATAAAAAATTGCAATAAATATTAAAACATAAATAAAATTTAAAAAAATAAATAAAAAAAAACACACTGACAATTCACCCCCCACCCCCCCCCCCCTAAAAAAATAAATAAATAAAAATCACTGTAAAAAAAAAATAGTAAAAAAAAATAGTAAAAAAAAAAAAAATACTGCCACTGTCACATGACATTAAAAAAAGTATCGGTATTCGGTATCGGCGAGTACTTGAAAAAAAGTATCGGTACTTGTACTCGGTCTCAAAAAAGTGGTATCGGGACAACCCTAATATTAACCTTTAAATGAGCAGTTTAAAGTACAGTTAAGTTTAATATGATTTCAATAATTAAGTTTATGCTTGTGCTAAATTAATAACAAGTGTTTTCACGATTGTATAAGGGACTACCAATGAATTAATGACCAAACATGACAATGCTATAACGTACTGTACAAAGAACAAATTGGTTATACTTCATCTCATGGACAATGTGTGCATTTCAATTAAATGTTTGTCTCTATCAAGTCAAGATTTCAATCTGTGTAATATTATATTGATTGTTTTATTGGAAATATTGATACAGTTAGAAAAGCTGGCTGTGAGAAAGTGTCTGCTGAACTATAATAAAACACTTTAACAACTCTCAGTACATCCCTCATACCGTTTGATTGGTTAATGTATTCCTGTAAACATAATCCTCAGGAACCCAAAAAAAAATGATTGAATTTGCAGCTTGAGAGCTCAAAATTTTACAGCAAAATGGTTTTCAGGCCCTTTAGCACTGGAAATAGCATCTGCTAAGTGCCTGAAAACTGCCTTCCATTCATTCAAGTGTGACTTTCCACACATGAGTAGTAAGCTTGCGGGATGTTCCGAAAAGTCCTGCAAGAAGCATCTTTTGAGCAGTTTGGGAGTGCTGTATTTAGCGCTCCCAAAACGCATGCCATTGGAATGAATGGGCAGTGCTTCTAAAACGCCTGAAAAGTGCTTAGGAAGTGCCACAACACAGGAGTTTTTAACCCCTTTTTTTGGGTTAAAAGTGCCCCACTAGTGGCCAAAAAGCGCTGCTTAAACAGCACTAAAGCGCCACAAAAATGAGCAGCGCTTTAGCGCTAACACGGTCACGGCTTCAGTGTGAAAGAGTCTTAGGAGTAATTCATGAGAGCAAGTGAATTTGACAGAATCAGACGTACATGTAAATAAAATGACTGTGCTAAAACCATATTTTAAAATCAGACACTTTCTAAAGGTCAGAATGTTTACAGCAGATACTGTGTGTTTCCATTAAACACATGGTGCCAGCTATTGTTTGGTTATTTACGGGGTTAGAGCGGAACTAAACTCATCAATTTAATTGTTTTCCCAAAACAATTATATTTATGACATGTCGTGAAAGTTAACTGTCAAAGTTGCTTGTGCTCTCAACCAAACTGTCAAATGAGTAAAATGTGTTCACTTTAAAAAGTGAATTTCAAGCTGTGCTGACTTCTATCACCCAATCACAAGCAAGCAGTAATCAGGAGAAGAAGCAGGATATTCTTTGCACATTATTTTCTCCACATTCAGGTAACTAAAAATTCCTGTGCATATTGAAAATTCACTTTTTGAAGTGAGCAGGCACATTAGGTCAGAGGTTTGCTGTGCATGATCATACAACAGTCAAAGAATACAAAGCTATTTTAGGTAATCAGATGTAGCAAACACTGTTCTAATTTCCAGGATGAGAATGTCTCACTGCACTCTAATAAACAAATGCAAGAATAGATGAAGTTAAAAACGTTTCCTGACTCAGTCACCAAATCTAAACATCATCAACCTTTATAGGAAACTGTGGAGAGCACAGCCCAAAGAATTTTTCCATCACCTTCATCTGTTAAAGGCTTTTCCTTTAACAAAAAAAAATATTGTAATGTTAGTCAAGTACTAACGTCACAGATTTATCAGAGCAAATTAAATACCTGTTCTTTACTAGGTTCTTAATATTAATAGTTTTTTCAGTGCCAAAAAAACAAATTCAAATGTTCCTCTATGTGTCTTTAAAGATATCTGGAACTAATGTATTTTGATTTTCTTTTTTGGACAAAATAGCCCTGAAATTGACCTAAGAATTCAGCAGATACACATGCAAATTTAAAAACATAAATGCATTTGATAGAAATATCGGGATTCAAAAATATATAACATTCAATAAAAGTAATATTTTTTAACCAGTAATGGACTATCGAAAACCACAGGTGTATTGTATATCTTATAGTACATTTACAAAGTGAGTTATTGAATAAGCAAGTGTACAACCGCTCCAGGTAATGATCATAAACAGATTAAGGTGTTTAAGAGGATGATGCTGGATGACACAGAGAAACCTAAAGTGAAAAAAGTCACAGAACCCATCCACATAAGCAAAGGTTTCTATACATTGGAAAAAATATATTATAATTAGACCAGTTGATAATGGAAGAAGGGGTATTGAGAGCTAGGAGCTAGAGATGGAAAGACTGCTGTCAGATAGAAGAATCTATTAGATAATGAAAATAAATCTTAAACTAATTTACAAAAACATTTTAGAAGGAGTGAATTATAACATTTTAAACAAAAAGAAAGAAAAATCTCTACTGCCTTCTTCATGCAAGGATCCAATTATATATCATTTGCCCCAAATCCATACCAATAAAAAGAACCCTCCAGGAAGACTCATTATTAATGGTATTGATTCCACATGTTCTAGATCGTGCCAGTATGTTGACAATTTTTTAGAACGTCTGATTTTATTAACAGAAGTTTTTCTGAAAGACACCAAGCATTTATTGTGTATTTTACAAGATATGGAATACACTAAGGACTTATTTTTGAAACAGCGGATGTGAATGCACTTTATACTATTATAGGCCACCATATGGGACTAGAACCTTTATTATTTTCGTATGACAAACAATTTTATAAACAAGTTATGAGTTTAGCAATGGCATAGCAAATATCTTCATGGCTAGATAAGAACCAGACTGTGTATTTCAAAAGTGACCAAAGTAAAATATGCTAAAAAAAGAGACATCTTCATATTTTGAAAGGTGAAAAGGCTTCTTAAGAATTTTCTGGGCTTAGTGAGAAAAATATAAATATTGTTTGTCTTGGCATTACCATAAAACAGGTATTCATTTCACAAACCTTCTTATTTTTGTAGAAAATTACAAGATTTTGACTATAGCCTGCCATACATGGATTGAAATTAGGCTGGTTCAGCAGGGACCAGGTGGACTTCAATTCATGTATGAGGACAGTGTTTGTACAGAATCCAAATTTGTAATTTTTTGATTGAAAAGGTTTGTTTGAGGGGTTATATGGCTAAAATCATGTCAGATATAACAAAAAAAAAAAAAACACAGAAGAAATGTTGTTGTATCCAGCACTGAAAGAGAATATATTATCAAAGATTTTTTTGGTGCAACACTGAGGCCCCATACACACCATAGAATCTATCCGCAGATAAATCCCATCAAATGGGTTTCTGCGGATAGATCCTATGGTGTGTACACGCCAACGGATATTTATCCGCAGAGAAATCTCCCCTGGGATGGATTTCCAGCAGATGGATATTTGCTGACATGCACAACAAATCCATCTGCTGGAATCCATTCCAACGGATGGATCCGCTCGTCTGTACAGACTTACCGGATCCATCCGTCTAAAGGGATTCCCCGCACGCATCGTAATGATTTGACGCATGCGTGGAATTCCTTATATGACAGCGTCGCGCCCGTCGCCGCGTCATAATAGCGGCGACGGCGCGACACGTCATCGGCAGAGGATTTCAGCGCGGATTTCAATGCGATGGTGTGTACACGCCATCGCATAGAAATCCTCTGAAATCCTCGAGAGGATTTATCCGCGGATACGGTCCGCTGGACCGTATCTGCGGATAAATCCTCTCGTGTGTATGGGGCCTGAGAGTGATATACTTGTTGTAATGCCTGCATAGCCAGCAGCAGTAGTATGTTGGACCACTAGATCCCTAGCTAAAAGATGTAAATAATATAAATCTAGATTTAAAAAATGTATCTTAACATTTTGCATTATATAATAATAATTCACATACGGCCGCTCTACGTTGCGCGGGCGTAGCGTATCGTATTTACGCTACGCCGCCGCAACTTAGAGAGGCAAGTGCTGTATTCACAAAGCACTTGCGTCCTAAGTTACGGCAGCGTATCGTAAATGGGCTGGCGTAAGCGTGCGTAATTCAAAGTAGGCTGGTAGGGGGAGTGTTGTATTTAAATGAGGCTTGACCCCATGTAGATGCTTGGCCGAACAAACGGCGTATGTGCGCGCATGCTCAGTATCAAGTCGTATTTACGCCCAAAGATACATCGGCTCAATGCCTGTGACGTGAACGTAACTTACGCACAGCCCTATTCGCGTACGACTTACGCAAACGACGTAAAAAGATACGATTGTTCCGACGTCCATACTTTGCATGGGCTGCGCCACCTAGAGACATGCTTTATCTTTACGCCGGCGTATGTCTTACGTAAATGGCGTAACTAATTGCGACGGGCGTACGTACGTTCGTGAATCGGCGTATCCTGCTCATTTACATATTCAACTTGTAAATCAAGGAAGCGCCACCTAGCGGCCAGAGTAATTATTGCAACCCAAGATAAGACAGCGTAGGAGACTTACGCTGCTCGTATCTTGGCCAAATCTATGCGTAACTGATTCTATGAATCAGGCGCATTGATACAACGGCGGCCATTCAGACTTACGACGGCGTATCTGGAGATATGCCGTCGTAAGTCTTTGTGAATCTGGGCCTATATGTTCATCTCTAAAAGTTGAGGCCCGCCTTAAGGTTGAGTATTCTCCCACGGTGGCCTCAGCCTTGTCCCAGGGCATTAATTAAAGCAGCACCGAAGTAAAGGTACCCCATGTGTAGTAAAGTGATCCTGTTTCTGGTGCCTAGCATAGCCCAGAAGAACCCACCCGGGGTAGGCCTCTCATTTGACCCTTACTTGGCGCCCAAAAAGGAGGGAAGCATGGAGAGAGTGTCACCCACTTACCCAACTAACCTCTATCCTACATGCATATTAGGACTTTTGTCCTCTTGTTTCAGGTAACTGTCTCAAGCTTTTGAAGCTAGCAATAGCTATAGGCATCTAGCATTTTCAGAATTGCCAGCTTCCTTATTTCTTTTATAGGTTTCCTTTAATAACTTGCAAAAATATAACATTTTGGTTTGTAAATGGAAAGACTTAAACACTGTCACGTAAGCATCTTTGATATCCTGAGCTTAAATATTAAAATGCTTTGTCTATGCTAATATAGCCTGCCAAGTGAATTTTATAACCTAAATTAGGTTTATTTATAGCTAGCACATGATGTGAAGATTTTACTTTTCTAATCATGTTACAGAAAAATGTTAATGCAGATTTTAAAAGTTTTACAGTCATATATAAAACTCATAAGAACTTTGTTATAGAATTTTATAGTGCTTTATTGATCATGGCACAATATATACAGATTGCATATGTGTTACACGACAGAAATATACAGACTGCATATGTATAACATTAGTATTGCCATATGGTAATAGAGTACAGCCGCTATGAAGTGTGTTCTTTCTTTTTCATGCGATTGTTTGGCCCAAAAGTAAATTAAAAGCAAGGATTCTTTCTTACATATCTAGAAGAGGTCCTGAATGTGTTAATGTCTTGAACCTGATACCTGCTTTTCCAAATTATTCCCAGAAGTTTCTTGAATGTCAAGAGAGATGATGGAATCAAACAAACAATGGAAAAAAACAAAATCATATTTTCACAAGGGAGACAAATTCATTACTGTCATGGCAATTGCAAGACCGGCATGATATTGATGAGAATATATGTTCTGACCTTTTTTGCAAATTTTTGTGCATTCAGCTTTAATGAGGTAGTGCATGAAGACAGACTATAATTATATGAGTGGTAAACAATATTCATATCAATTTCAAATGGGTGTTCAATAATATTGATGCATCTTTTATAGAAACATACAGAATTGAATTGTGAGAAAGACCAGTTAACAGTAACACAGTTTGTCAAAGCAGGCAGCTTAATTCCTCGTACATACAAGGTATTATATCAAGGCTTTACAAGATATTATTAGCAGCAGTGGACGAACTGGAGATGCCTCCATTCATCAAAAAATGGGAACGGGAGTTAGGAACACAGAAGGTTAAGATCAAAATAGGAAAAATGTTGAAACTGACACACTCCTCGGCCGTAGACAATAGGACCGCAGAAATGAATTATAAGTGCATAACAGGCTGGTATATAACACCAGACAAATTGAGTAAATTTAAAGAGGTCCAATCAGCTGACTGCTGGCGGGGCTGCAAGTCCCCAGGCACAATGGCCAACCTATGGTGGAATTGTCCAAAAGTTAAAAAATATTGGGAAAAAATATTAGGATTTATAAAAGATATCACCAGGAAGGAAATAAAGAATGACCCATGGACTGTACTTTTCCATGGAGGTGAGGAAGCCGCAAAATCCTATAAAGAATCTCTGGTACCACATCTGTTAAATGCAGCCAAAAGGCTGATTCCCAAAAAATTACAGGAGGTAGAAAGCCCATCTATATGGGAGTGGATCTATTCGGTAGAAGAGACGTATAACATGGAAGATCTAAGGAATAGGTTAGAGGAGGGCAAAATAGCTCAAAAAGAGAAATGGGAACATTGGAAGGAATTTAAGAAATCATGGAGCTATGCGGAAAACTTAAGGGTCAAGATCTGATAGGGGCCAACATAGGAAGAAATAATAAAATATGGTGGTAAGTGTAGTAACAGGGAGGTAGTAGGCGGTGGGAGGGGGGGAGGGTTGAGGGATAAAATAGGGAGTAGCCTATTTGTTATTTTCTTCTTTAAATGTTTGTAAATGGACATATTTTAGATTTTTATATACTGGAAAATGTATGAATGGAAGGAGGGAGAAGAAGAGAAAGAAAAAAGATGAAAACAGAAAGAAAGAAAGAGAAAGGAAAGAAAAAGGAACAAAAAAAATAAAAAAGCTAAAGGGAGTTAAAGGATAAGCACAAATGATGCGAAACCATAGCAGAGGCGATATAAGCAAGCAAAACGTGAGCAAGTCTTGTGTCCTTTTTTTTTGGTGGAGTCTGAAGTGGTTGTAAAAAAAAAGAAAAGAAAAAAAAAAAAAAACCTTGTACACACGATCGGAATTTCCGATGGAAAAAGTCAGACTGACTTTTTCCATCGGAAATTCCAACCGTGTGTATGCCCATCTGAGTTTTTCAATCGGATATTTCACTGAATTCCATGGGAGTTTAGATAGAGAATATGTTCTCTTTTACTCCGATGGAATTCCGTCGGAATTCCGATGTGAGTTTGGTCAGACAAAGGTCCGATCGTGTGTACGAGGCATTATTGTGTCACCATGCAGTTTCATACAACTCAAATAAAATAATAAAAATAAACAATAAAGTTCCTTACTGCATTATCTTTGCCATATAAGAAATAAGAACAAAATGTGACTGAATAATAGCTTACCTTAGGTCTTTGTGGCCTGTCCACCATGTTTGGCCTGTTACGTATGCAAAGAATATATATTTAAGACTTTTGTATTACAAATATTAGAGAGGGAACTGAAGGATTTAGCAACAGTATGGTTTGTGTCTTTATTCATCTTAGCATACACATCAATGAGTAAATGAAAATACAATTCTAAATAAATACTAACAGTTAATTCAAGTGTGCCCACGTCATGAAAGGCACAACAAAAATCAGACTCTTCCTGCACCTCAGACCAGCTCTCTTGTGCCAACCTTACCTTTCCCAGTCAAACAACTAGCCTTCCTTTTACAAGATTAGACATCATCATAGTCACGCAAGCCAAGGCTAGGGGCAGAGTGGCTGAAAGGGTCAGTTTCACGTACAATATTGCTGTCGAACACTCCCTGTTGCCAGGGCCTTCTTAAAAGCTTCATGGGCCCCTGGGCAAAGTAATGCTCTGGAGCCCCTACAATGAAGACAGTGCAGGTAAACACATCAAGTAGGTAGGACAGCTCAAGGACCAGCTGCATTGGGGAAAGTGCACGGGCCCCCATGCAGCTGGGGCCCCTGGGCAGTTCCCAGGAGTGCCCTCTCATTAAGAAAGCCCTGCGCTGTACTCCTCTTCAAGCTTCACCCACACTACCCTCCAACCTACACTACTACTGTACTTCTCTTCAAGCTTCACCCACACTACCCGCTGTACTTCTCTTCAAGCTTCACCCACACTACCCGCTGTACTTCTCTTCAAGCTTCACTCACACTACCAGCTGTACTTCTCTTCAAGCTTCACCCACAGCTACCCGCTGTACTTCTCTTCAAGCTTCACCCACGCTACCCGCTGTACTTCTCTTCAAGCTTCACCCATGCTACCCGCTGTACTCCTCTTCAAGCTTCACTCACAGCTACCCGCTGTACTCCTCTTCAAGCTTCACCCATGCTACCCGCTGTACTCCTCCTCAAGCTTCACTCACACTACCCGCTGTACTCCTCTTCAAGCTTCACCCACATTATCCGCTGTACTCCTCTTCAAGCTTCACCCATGCTACCCGCTGTACTCGTCTTCAAGCTTCACCTATGCTACCCGCTGTACGCATCTTCAAGCTACACCCACACTACCCGCTGTACTCGTCTTCAAGCTTCACTCACACTACCCGCTGTACTCCTCTTCAAGCTTCACTCACACTACCCACTGTACTCCTCTTCAAGCTTCACTCACACTACCTTCTGTACTCCTCTTCAAGCTTCACTCACACTACCCGCTGTACTCATCTTCAAGCTTCACCCACACTACCCACTGTACTCCTCTTCAGGCTTCACCCACGCTACCTGCTGTGCTCCTCTTCAAGCTTCACCCACAGCTACCCGCTGTACTTCTCTTCAAGCTTCAACCACAGCTACCCGCTGTACTCCTCTTCAAGCTTCACTCACACTACCCGCTGTACTCCTCTTCAAGCTTCACTCACACTACCCTCTGTACTCGTCTTCAATCTTCACCTACACTATCCGCTGTACTTCTCTTCAAGCTTCACCCACGCTACCTGCTGTACTCCTCTTCAAGCTTCACACACACTACCCGCTGTACTCCTCTTCAAGCTTCACCCACACTAACCGCTGTACTCGTCTTCAAGCTTCACCCACACTACCTGCTGTACTCCTCTTCAAGCTTCACCCACACTACCCACTGTACTCCTCTTCAAGCTTCACCTACGCTACCTGCTGTACTTCTCTTCAAGCTTCACCCACGCTACCTGCTGTACTCCTCTTCAAGCTTCACCCATGCTACCCGCTGTACTCCTCTTCAAGCTTCACTCACGCTACCCGCTGTACTTCTCTTCAAGCTTCACCCACACTACCCGCTGTACTCCTCTTCAAGCTTCACCCACACTACCCGCTGTACTCGTCTTCAAGCTTCACCTACGCTACCTGCTGTACTTCTCTTCAAGCTTTACTTACACTACCCGCTGTACTCCTCTTCCAGCTTCACCCACACTCAGGGCTGGACTGGGACAAATATTTGGCCCTGGACTTCATCCTGACTGGCCCACTTTGACAGGTCTCTCCCATGGTGGCCGGACAACTCCCGCACCCCCCCCCAGCCACCCGCACCCCCTCTTTCCCCCTTCACTAGCCATTCTACTAGAGTAGAACGACTGGTACTGGTACTCTTATAGGCAGTACCAGTGGGGAAGCTAGACATTATTTCACCCGGGGGATAGAATCAGTTCGGTGCCCCCCCTTATGGGACAAGATTAGGAAAAAGTGAGAAACTCCCAGGCCATAGCTGTTGAGTCAGCTGTCTGTCCCCTCCCCCATGCTCCTCTGTTGTCCCCCCTGCTCCTCCCCCTGCTTCTCTGCTCCCCCCAGTTGAGCGCTGCAGGGAGGGAGAGGAGGTGAGCGCCGCGGGAAGGGAGAGACAAAGGAGCGGAGGGGGCGGCGGTCTGCTGTCAGTGAAGCCGGCCCACTGAGCCATCGGCCCACCGGGAAACTCCCTGTAGTCCCAATGGCCAGTCCATCCCTGCCCACACTACCCGCTGTACTCCTCTTCAAGCTTCACCCACAGCTACCAGCTGTACTCCTCTTTAAGCTTCACCCACGCTACCCGCTGTACTCCTCTTCAAGCTTCACCCACACTACCCGCTGTACTCCTCTTTAAGCTTCACCCACGCTACCCGCTGTACTCCTCTTCCAGCTTCACTCACACTACCCGCTGTACCAGGGCTGTCTTAATAGCATCATGGGCCCCTGGGCAAAGTAATGCTTTGGGGTCCCTACAATGAAGACAGTGTAGGTAAACACATCAAGTAGGTTGGACAGCTCAAGGACCAGCTGCATTGGGGAAAGTGCATGGGCCCTCATGCAGCTGGGGCCCCTGGGCAGTGCCCAGGAGTGCCCTCTCATTAAGACAGCCCTGCCTGTTGCTGGTACTGTGAGAACCAACATTAGCACCATTAGTAGTAATCCACAAGTATGAACAAATAGTATTCTGCAGAACAGGTAAAAACAATCTGCACACACTCACAGTGATGGACCACCCTAATAAATATAAATCAAATGTAATGTGCAGTAAAATGTGAAACAAAATGATTCTCCTCTGTGATAACCCACTTTAAAAATTAAAACATAAAACATCAAAGTAAAAATAAAGTGGAATTTTAAAGTATAAAAGTATGCCTCCCACATACCCAATACAAGAAATGACAAAATTCTAAATATAGTACATCATAATGTCAAAAAGTATGCCTCTCATATGATGTGCATCAATCACGTTAAAAGGTGCTCAGTCCAAAACAAGTCCATCCAAATTTCACCATCTACGGTGAAAAGAATGCACTCTCAGTTGGGAAACCACCACTATCCCCACAAACATGTCTGCTCACCTCAAGCTTAGACCTTCAACGTGAAAGGTCAAACCAGCATGTATTCAATATCAGGGTCCAGGTAAGTAAGAAGACACCCTTTAGGATGAATAGATCTCCAACATAAATCAATCCACTATTATGGTTCACCCACATGAAGTTGGAAATTAGCTTGGGGTAGGAGTCCCACAAATAAACTCAAAAAGGAGCAGAAAGAAGCATGTTCTCTGTGGAGACTTTTATATAAAGCAGTGTTACGTACCTGGGATGTGAGCCTGACGTGCAGAGGAAGGCCTCTCGTACAACTACGGCTCGCGGACTTCTGGCAGTGATACAGCAGCCACAGGAGCACGGTGGGGTATGAGTGCCTGTAAACAGTTCAATAGTCCCTGTAGTAGCGGCGGTCAGCAAGCAGATAGTAGATGAGCTGACACGATGCTTGACTGGTGGCAGGCTGGGATAAACCACAGAGCAGTACTAGATGCAGGCTTGCAGGGCTGGGCGCTGTAGCAGGCTGAATGAGCGTGATGCAGGGTCCGACAGGCCAGGTCAGTAATAATCAGGCAGATCAGGCATAGACGTTAGGTAGAAGAGAGGTTAGGTCACAAGCCGAGTAGTACTGGAAGGTCATCAGACAGAATCAGCAGGCAGGATCAGAGTCTAAGGGAAGTCGGGATCAGAACAGGCAGCAGGCATTCACAGGTAACAACAAGCTGGCTCAGAATCAGAGGTCACACAGGAAACAGGAAATGACACAGAAGCTGCAGACCAAACAGCAAGGAACCTCTGTAGGAGCCTTGCTTAAATAGCTTGCCTGACTTCAGTATTAGTGACAGGTGTGTGTCTTAAAGTGCTAGTATCCATGCGTGCATGCCGGGCGCTTGCATGGAAAGCCTGTCTTCCCTGACAAGCAGGCAATAAAAATGCACTCACATTTAAAATCACTTCTAGGCACAATCATGTAGCGATGCAGAGCTCTGCATGTAAAACCACCAGATCGCTCCTCACCAGTGCAACACACACTACTCATCATCAATGTTGCCATCAGAAGCATAATGATGACGAAATGCGTTTGAAGGAGCCTGGTGATCTAAAGGAAGTAGTTTGTGTTGTACTGACAAGGAGATATCTGGGGCTGTACATGCCTGCAGGTTTATTATTAAATGCTATTGTATTAGGATTTTTTTTTGCATTTCCATAGCCTCATCAACATGGGAATAGCGGTGTGTAATAGCGGAATTCCAATAAGAAGTTCAAATTCCAAATGGTATATTGGTCCAACTCTATTTAAGTCCATATGGTTTGCTCCTCTCTGTCGTGACAAAGTCCACATGGACAATACATGTAGGCTATGTCACTCGGAACTTCTAATCCACCACTCTCCTCTGCTGCTTATGTCTCCCGAAGCTTGGGTGTGTACACGTGGGACGTGATTACCTCTGACGCATGTGTGAGACACTGCAGGAAGAAGTGCCTTGGATTGCAATGCACACAATAAGGATAGACAATTATGCCATTGATAGCACTTTCAAAGAAATAAGATGGGAGGTAAGATTAAACTAAAGCCCAATAAATATAACAACAAATATAGCCCAATCGTTTGAAGATTTGCTTGGTAGAGTAATTGTTGGCATTTTATTGGTAGAGAAATTGTGGGTGATTTTATTTGGTTTTGATTTTAAAATGTTTTTATTTCATGTTGGATCTTGTAAGAGAATTTTTTTTGTATTATTATGTATACTTTGATATGCAATAAAGAGTATTTAAAAAAAAAAAATGCTTTTATTTAATGTTTAATAATATGTATTTAAGAAATCCAGATGACACATACAAACCATTCACAATCCTGCCCGTGCCTCATTATATTCATAACATGTACTGTATATATCCTGTATAAAAGAAACAATTTGTCTCTTTGTACTACACTTTGCAATGCAGTTGCATTGTCATAAGATCACCACAGAACTAATCCTATAGTAAATACTTTTAATTCAGTAATAGTTCACATCTCTGCAGAGTGTGAATATCAAGTCTTCTTGGCATGGAGCAGCAATAATCTGGACTACAAAGGCATGAGGCTTCTGGCGTATTGCCTGTTGCAGCACATCTGATGATTTTTCTGGAACACTCCAATGTCCTTATTGGAACAACATGTCTTTGTAATATAATTTAATAATTTTAAGAAAAAAATTGCTTAAATCATAACAAATTATGACACATCCTTAAAGTTAAAGTGATCCAGGAAACTTTACAAAAACATACATTTTAAGCTATATTGGATTATCCACGTATTAAAATATTTACTTCTCAAAATATTTGTATTTTTGGATGGCTGAATTCAAGCCTGACCAAGAGAACACATGGCACATGGATATATTTTCTGTGAGATCATTTTCTGGATATTAACAAACTAAAATATTTCAAAATATGTCCTTTCCTTTTTCTTACAAATGTTCATACTTCCATAATATGTACTAGAACATATACAATGTAAAAGTAATCTGCAATTATTTTAATGTAAAAAAAGGTAGCTTGCTTAAAAGTGAAATTCTGATTTAGCTTAATACTTTTATTTACTCCTCAGGACAAGCTGACCACGTATTCAGTTATTTCTTGAGAAATATTAACCTCCCTAGTGGTATGATTATGTCAGATTTTTGCATCTCAAAGCGGTACAGTGTTTTGCATAGATATTTGGCATTTTATTTTGCAGGCCTGTATTTCTTAGGAATAACTCACTTAAATCTGTCCAAACAAGAGTCTAGTAGACATCCCAGGTTTGATAAAGTTTGAAACACAAAAATCATAAATTAGAATATAATAAATAATTATAAATAATTATCAAAAATAATAATATAATAATAATAATAATAATAATAATAATAATAATAATAAAATGCATTCAATAATGAAGCTTGTAAGAGCAGGGAGAAAGAAGAGAACAGATACAGCCGGGCACAGTGCTGGATTGATACAGGACTCAGATAAGTATTTTTTTGGGGGGGAACAGAAAATAGTAAAACATTTTTTACCTTAATGCAGGGAATGCATTAAGGTAAAAACTTTCTACCTTCAGATCCCTTTTAGGATAGCTGTTAATTATAGTAGAGACTAGCATAAAACATCCTAAAACTGTGAATCATAATCTAAATTGTATATAAGCAAACTGATTTTCTGAGTAAAGAAAAAAAACATTGCTTAACTGTAAATGTACTTAACTAATGCAAATAGATATTCAGTGCTTTCTTTACAAGAACTAAAAACAGCACTTCATTACTGCCAAAATTAGAAGACAGCTGCATTGCTTCATTACTTTCCTTATCAGCTTCTCAGATGTTTGTTAAAGAGGTTCTTCAGACAGGTTTCCAAAAAAAGCTCTTACTTACTACTTTTAATAAATAATCACCTGTCCAGGGATCCAGCGCTGTTCTGACATGGACTAGTTCTTCACCGTTCTTTGAATCCATGGTGCTGGCATGTTAACTGTGGGAAGCCGACTGTGACTCCTTTCAGCCTCACAGCCAGCTTCCTATTGTACATGCACAAGCTGAGACCTGTGACATGTTCCAAAAGGTTGCAGATGGGGGAGCAGTTGAACTTCCACTTGGATCAACTAGGCTGTCAAAACGAGGTACCCCCTCCAAAAAAGTGCAGAAAGTTAAAGATGAGGGTTTAAGACATCAAATGTATTTAGAAAATACTTTTTATCTGATCTGCCAAGAAAATATTAATCATATGAATATGAATAATATTAATAATAATTAAAGCTGAACTCCAGGCAGATATAAAAGACACACTTAAAGTGTAACTCCACTTTTGTTTATGAAAAAACATTCCCCTCTGGGTGATCTATGGACATTGCAAGGAGTATAATGCATTTTGTTGCAGATTCCTACCTTTTGTTATTCTGAAGAAATCCATGTGTGTTTGTTTCTGCCTCTGTCTGTTCTGAGTGGGTCTAATGCCGCGTACACACCATCACTTTATGTGATGGAAAAAAACAACATTTTCTGTGAAGTAAAAAACAACGTTTTTGAAACTTCAATTTTCAAAAACGATGTTGCCTACACACCATCATTTTTTCACAATGCTCTAGCAAAGCAAGGTTATGTTCACCACTTTTTTCCATTGAAGCTCGCTTCATAACTAGCTTCTGGGCATGTGCGGGTTTAAAAACGTTGTTATAAACGTTGTTTTTTGCTACACACGGTCAATTTTTGTGAAACAAAAAACGACGTTTTGAAAAACGACACATAAAATTGAAGCATGCTTCAATTTTTTTTTTGTCGTTTTTCACAAGACATAAAACAACGTTTTCCCCCACACACGGTGGGGTTTTTAAAAATGTCGTTTTTTTTCATCACATAAAGTGATGGTGTGTACGCGGCATAATAGGATTGGTTTCATAATTAAAGGGGTTGTGAACCCTTCTTTTTATTTTAAATAACAAACATGTCATACTTATATCCACTGTGCAGTTCGTTTTGCACAGAGTGGCCCCGATCCTCGACTTCTGGGGTCCCCCGTCATCGCTGGTAGCTCCTCCACGCATCAATTGCCCATGTTGATGTAAGCTCTTCTAAGGTCGACACACAGAATGCAGGACTCGGCCCGTTCCCCAGCCGCCCATGTCATTGGATTTGATTGGCAGCAGCGGGAGCCAATGGCTGCTCTGCTATTAATCTATCCAATGAAGAGCCGAAACAACGGGCAGAGAGGAAGAGCGCATCTCTGCCGAGGGCTCAGGTGAGTAAAACAGTGGGCTAAGCTTTTTGTTTTACAAAAGCGTCGTTACCCTTTTGATGAACATAGGTCTTTAATAAATGAATACATATACTGTTTTAATTTACTGTTTTAATTTAGGTCGCTCCCGTAGGTGTGAACTTAGCCTTGGTATAATGTCTCTTGCAATCCCCTACATAGAGGCACTCAAACTGCGAGAAAGAGGGGCAAGATTGGGAGCCAATCAGGTTTTCTGCAAGCAAATGTGCCGACAAGGAGCATGCTGGGTGAGCTTAGGGATGGCTTCATCAGCCTGCTGCTGCTGCTTTGTTCACTGTTCAGTAAACAGGCTGTGGGAGAAGAGAGGATATTTAATATTCAATATTTGTCTAACTTTTAAGTGCTGTCCCTCTCCTAGCTGTGCAGTGCAAAGGGAGCGATTAAATCTCAGAACTGGATGAGCAGAAACACAAATCCTTTGGCAGGAAAAACAGCTCTCATATATGTATTTCATCAGTGTATTTAGCTGTTTGCCTGGAGTTCAGCTTTAAATAGAATTAACAAGATTCTGTCCGTTCCTGCCTATTTACATAAGGTCAAAATATATATATATTTCAATATTATCTGAATAGAAAGTCACTAACAACCTCTACCAAAATCTCTGATATCTATTTTACAAATGGATGTTGCTGTTTTATGAAAGCACATGTTTGATTTTCTAATTTAAAAAAATAATAATTTGGCACAATTAGCTATTTCTCCCATTTTGTTTCATTATTTCTATGCGTTAGTGTTTTAAAATTGCATTTCACTTTAGAACATTCAATTGTAAAGTATACAACCTAAGAAAAGTAATAATGGCATTACACCCTAGAGAATTACATTTTTATTTCAGGCATTCTTAGCTGCCATACATATGGATGTTGAAGTGTACAATTGTTAGTAGACTCAGCGTACATATGGTAAAACTTTTTTCGTAGTTTCATAGTAAATACTGCGAGGTTGTCCATTGCACATATCCTTTAATAAATCAATACCGGTGTTTAGATTAATTTAGCAAAGAGACCATTGCAAGTAGATGTAGGACACTGCACAATATT
Source organism: Rana temporaria (assembly GCF_905171775.1). Lineage (NCBI taxonomy): Eukaryota > Metazoa > Chordata > Amphibia > Anura > Ranidae > Rana > Rana temporaria. The sequence goes on along the minus strand of NC_053489.1, from coordinate 468,782,739 downwards.
ATTGTTACATCCAGAGCTTAGCAGAAAGTCAAATAGCTACAGTCTTTTTCATAAAAAATACCCTTTTTTCAACCTGTCTCAGGTATGACTTATATAAGCACTTATGGATCTGTGCAGTATATCTGTGTATAAAAGTGCCAATGCTTACCCTTTTCAAATAATTAATTTGTTTTCTACATACCAAAATATACTGTATAATTGTGAATATATGTTTATCCACTATGGTTCAATAAAGTATTTTTAAATTCTGTAAATGTTGTAGTTTTAGCATTAGTAAATCTTAGGAAATAAAAGTTTATTTTTGAAATTGGAAAGTAATGCTATATAGATAGCAAGGGATATTCTCGTGGAAAAATAAATAAATATATAAGATTCAGTTTCATTAAGAGGATGTTCATCCAACATTTACTGCCAGAACGCCAATACAACCCAAATGTTTTATTTGCTCATTGATCAATATTTAATTACACAGAGGTGCTTTTTTCACTAGAATCCAATCAAATTCTTTTTTCTTCTTTTTTTAAAATCACTTCAGACTCAACCAACCAACATGAGACCCGCTCACATTAAAATTGCTTATAACGTCTCTGTTAAGGTTTAGCATCATTTGTGGTCCCCCCCCCCCCCCATTTTTTTTTTAAGAATATATATTTGGTTTACTTAGCAAACATTTTATGATTTACACCTATCGCTTTATTTTATTACTTGTGTTTAGAAAACCTCAGTCCTATCCGTCTCCCTGAAACCCCCCCCCCCACCCCAGAATCAAATTCTTTTAACTTAAATGTCATAAATATAGGTTTAGCTGTCGTAGTAATACATGCCTTGTACACTAACTGCTTAGTGGCCTTTTATAATTTCAGTGCAAGCTTATAATATTAATAAAGGCTCTAGTGTATTGATATGAAGGTAATGAACCATTTTCAAAAAATTATCTTTAAGGATTCTGAAGGAGGGAGAGTGATAGGGTGTACATTTTCGTCGAGGAAACTGTTGAGAAACTCGACGAGCCAAAAAGAGAGCAAGTTCTCTATTTCCTCGACGGGAGTCTCAAATTGGCTCGTCGAGTTCCTGGTCGGGCTGGTTTCCGACGAGAAACTCGAGCGTGTGTATGCTAAGAAACCCGCGCTTGCTCAAAATAAAGAATGAGACGGGAGTAAAAGTAGCATTTGTAATGGAGATAACACATTTTTCAAGCTGTAACAGACTGAAAAGTGCAAATTGTCTCTTAACAAACTTTTACTTAACATGCAAACACATGAGATTAGCAAAACCAGCCCCAAGAGTTTAGCCAGTGGAATCGAACTTCCCCTGCCGTTGTATGTGTTGTATGTCACCGCGTTTGAGAACGAGGAGATTTTGTCTTGACAGTGTATACGCAAAGCAAGCGAGTTCCTCGACAAGCCTAACAAGGAACTCGACGAGGAAAACTATGTGTTTCGCCCATCGAGTTCCTCGGTCGTGTGTACGAGGCTTCACACACAGGGACCTGTTGGACACTAACCACACAACAGATAGCCACATGGCCAGTAGCAACACAGCTGCATGTGAACATGGCAGGTGAGTTCTTGACATCTAATAAACATTTATGTGCCCACGCACTATTAATTGCTCATGCAATTGTGGTCATAAACAGTAGTCAATTTATGTAAAATGTTATTTCTGATAAAATAGTAACGTTAATTTAGTTCTAACATTTTTTATATAAAGCACAATATTGGATTACTGTCTGTTAATGCTGATGTATGTGTTCTCAATAACAGTATTAGAATTACAGCAAAATAAAAATATATTTTTTATTAAATAAAAGTATATATTTATTTTTAACATATTTTTCCGTTACTTGGAGTATCCTGTTATGGGGGTGTTTCTCTGCAGCAGGGGCTGGAGCACTTGTCAGGATAGAAGGAAGAATGGATGGGGCAAAATATCATTAAATTCTTGAGGAAAACCTGCTACCCTATGCCAGAAAATTGTCAATGGGAAGAAGGTTTACCTTCCAACATGGCAATGAGCCAAAGCACACGGCAAAAATTACCACACAGTGATTGAAGGAGAAAAAAGTTTATGCCCTTACATAGGCCTAGTCAAAGCCCAGACTTAAACTCCATTGAAAATCTGTGGAATGACTTGAAGACTGCAGACAAATAGTCACCATCAAATTTAAATTAACTTGAGCAGTTCTGCAAAGAAGAGTGTGCAAAAAAAAAAAGAAGAGTGGACAAATATTGCAAAGTATAGATGTGCAAAATTTGTAGAGATTAAACATATTAAAGGCTGTAAATAAAGCAAAAGGTGGTTCAACAAAATACTGACACAAGGGGGTGATATTTTTTCCAACTCTGTTTTTGTGATTCTGTTTTAGATTTTTCTTATATTTTTTTCTGACATGTTGGTGTTATATGTTATATGTTTCACTTGGATGTTATAAGTTGCACTGAGTAAATACAGCTGGCTAAAACAAAAACTGTGTAGGTCTTCATTTCAGGCTGCAAAGCAACAACATGTCAATATTTTAAAGGGGGGTGATTCTTTTCTATACCCACTGTAGGTGGATTGCTGGTATAAAGTATGAGGCAGACTAAGACGACAGGAAGTTGTTGAACTGCCCTTGAGGGGGCATCACCACAGTTGCCTACACTCACTTTGTAATGATGGAGAGAGTGGCACTCTGCATCACTGAGCACCCCCTTCCTGCCCAGGCCAATTTTCAGCTTTCAGCACTGTCACGCTTTGAATGACATTTGCGTGGTCGTGCAAAATCAAAATTGACGTCCTTTTTTCCCCCACAAATAGAGCTTTCTTTTGGTGGTATTTGATCATCTCAGCAATTTTTATTGTTTATTTTTTTTATTTTTATTTTTTTATTTTTTATTTTTTTGCGCTATAATCAAAAATAAAACTGGCAATTTTGAAAGAAAAACAATATTTTTTACTTTTTGCTATAATAAATATCCCATTTTTGGTAAGAAAAAAATCGCAAAAAGCGTATAGTGATTGGTTTGCGCAAAAGTTATAGCGCCTACAAACTAGGGGATTTTTATCATTTTGTTTTTACTAGTAATAGTGGTTATCTGAGATTTTTGTCAGGACTGCGATATTGTGGCAGACAGATCGGGCACTTTTGACACTATTTTGGGACCATACACATTTATACAGCGAACGGTGCTATAAATATGCACTGATTACTGTATGAATGTGACTGGCAGGGAAGCGATCAAGGGGTTACATGTGTGCCCTAGGGAGTGATTCTAACTTTAGGGGGAGGGGACTGACTGGGTTAGGTTACCGATCTGTGTCCCTATGTACAAGGGACACACCATCGGTCTCCTCTTTCTGATAGGATGTGGATCTCTGTGTTTACACACAGAGATCCACGTCCCTGTCTCTGTAACTGCTGATCACAGGCACCTGGTGGACATCGCGGCCACCAGACACACGAATCGGCACCCGAGTGACGCGGCGTGCGAGCTGACAGCAGCATGTGCGTGCCCCCTAGCGGCCGGGAGGCCCGAGGACGTCATATGATGTCCACCCAGGATGACAAAGCCACCTTATGGACGTCATATGTCTATAGGCGGGATGGGAAGTGGTTAACCACTTCCTGACCGCCGCATGTAGATATACGTCGGCAGAATGGCACGGACAGGCACATCAACGTACCTGTACGTGCCTGCCTAGACGTAGGTCGGGGGTCCGATCAGGACCCCCCCGCTACACGCGGCGGTCGGGTTCCCTCGGGGAGCGATCCGGGACGACGGCGCGGCTATTTGTTTATAGCCGCTCCGTCGCGATCGCTCCCCGGGGCTGAAGAACGGGGAGAGCCGTATGTAAACACGGCTTCCCCGTGCTTCACTATGGCGCTGCATCGATCGAGTGATCCCCTTTATAGGGGAGACTCGATCGATGACGTCATTCCTACAGCCACACCCCCCTACAGTTGTAAACACACACTAAGTGTACACTAAATTCTACAGCGCCACCTGTGGTTAACTCCCAAAATGCAACTGTCATTTTCACAATAAAGAATGCAATTTAAATGCATTTTTTGCTGTGAAAATGACAATGGTCCCAAAAATGTGTCAAAATTGTCCGAAGTGTCCGCCATAATGTCGCAGTCACGAAAAAAATCGCTGATCGCTGCCATTAGTAGTAAAAAAAATAAAAAAAAATAAAAATGCAATAAAACTATCCCCTATTTTGTAAACGCTATAAATTTTGCGCAAACCAATCGATAAACGCTTATTGCGATTTTTTTTACCAAAAATAGGTAGAAGAATACGTATCAGCCTAAACTGAGGAACATTTTTTTTTTTTATATATGTTTTTGGGGGATATTTATTATAGCAAAAAGTAAAAAATATTGCATTTTTTTCAAAATTGTCGCTCTATTTTTGTTTATAGCGCAAAAAATAAAAATCGCAGAGGTGATCAAATACCACCAAAAGAAAGCTCTATTTGTGGGGAAAAAAGGACTCCAATTTTGTTTGGGAGCCACGTCGCACGACCGCGCAATTGTCTGTTAAAGCGACGCAGTCCCGAACTGTAAAAACACCTTGGGTCTTTTTGCAGTATATTGGTCCGGGGCTTAAGTGGTTAAAGGGTGCAAGGCTGAGTCTGGAATTTTTTTACTTTAATCGCTTGTATCTAAAGCTGGCCATACATTAGCAGATTTTTGAATGAATGTTCGTACAAAAATTTGTATGAATTTTCATATAACAATTCTCATCAGTACATTCAATGACATGACAAATGTTGTTCAAAACTATTTAACAAAGGTTTGCTTTAACATTCAATCTTGCAATGAATGTATGAAAACCACATTACCTGTTCGAAATGAATTTGTTTGTGAAAAGTTTTCCATCCTGTTCCTTCAAATTTTTGTTGTCACTGCAGTCAAACGATAAATAGAAAATTAACTTTCTTAAAACAAACATTCCCTCATTTGGAACAAAGTCCCTCTTTCTCTCTTTCCTCCTCATTTGTCCTTCATTTTGGTCTATATAGTTGTATAGAAAATGCATTACTTATCTACAGTATCAAAAAAGGTGTTTTACAGCGCTAACGTTTTCATCCATTTTCTAAATTGTTGCATTTGTAAATTTCAAAAGCCAATATAAAGGAAGAGCAGTGGTAAAAAAGCACTTGTGGGTTCACCAATAAATTTGTTGTAAGATTTAACTTTAGGGGGAGTGGCAGGGGGTGTGTCCTATGCCTACACACTTTTACGAATAGGTGACCCTCATTCCCATCTTCTACGGACATCAGTTTTGGTGTTGTGCCTTTGTTCCTTCACTCTGCTAAATCAGTCACCAAGCACATTCCATGCAAAGGTTGGATTTAGCCAAAATTGAGTCCTGGAGGCAGAAATCACATCTTTTCTAGAATCAAATATAAAACGTACAGCCTTGTACCGTAAGAACAACATTGCAAAGATTCATGGTGCTGCAAAACAGTGGGAACTAATTTTAAAAATGCAGCTGTCACTTCTGTCCATAAATAAAAACAAAGATAAAGTGTGAGTGATGCTGTGGCTTAAAAAAATGACCTCTGCGGACACAAAAAGCAGATATTTTTTAGCAAAATGTTAAAACTGCACAGTATTTTCTAAATTAATAGACAGGTGGCAACCGTATTTTATGTCAATTTTAATCCAACATGTAATGGGAAAACATATGCTTTCACGTATTCTGAAATCAGAATGAGCTGTGATATGATATATTACACAAGAAAGTTCAAACATCAATAATTCTGGCTTTCACATACATTCATATTGCCAGGGATAGGATTATGTAGTTATCCACAGTGGTCACAAGTGAGCTGTATAAAGTGTCAATCTAGTTAGAGACACCACATAAAATACTTTGTTAAAAAAGAACAACTGCCTTTGAAAAGCAATGCCATAGAAAATAAATTGGTGCTAAAATATTTTAATCTTCATATATGGATGATGGATGGATAATGGATAAAAACATGATTTAACACATGGACAACTGTCCTTTTTTAAGTACAGAATATTAATCAAAAGAAAAAAAAACTTGACATATAAACAACAAAGTCTAAGGGTGTATTTATTTAAAATACATTTCTGATCTTTTCACCTGCAAAATTGCAAGTACATTCGATCTGTGCGAACTTTCGATATATACATGCTTTAAATGATTTGCACAAATGCATTTAGGAGCAACCGTAGGCAACAAGTAAAAACAAGCAATTGCTGATAATATTCTATACTTTTGCTTTCTTTCAAGACTTAAATCGGGGGTTCACCCTAAAAAAAAATGTCAACATTAGATTGAGGCTAATTGTGCGAAGCAGAATCGGGTATTTTTTTTTTAAATCAATGCAGTACTTACCGTTTTAGAGATAGATGTTCTCCACCGCTTCCGGGTATGATCTTCGGGACTGGGCGTTCCTATTTGATTGACAGCCTTCTGACGGTCGCATACAGCACGTCAGAAGTTGTCGAACGTCGGCACGGCTCTATACGGCGCCTGCGCACCGACGTTCGGCTACTTTCGGGAACTCGTGCCGCGCTGTATGCGACTGTCGGAAGGCTGTCAATCAAATAGGAACGCCCAGTCCCGCAGCCCATACCCGGAAGCCGCGGAGAACATCCATCTCTAAAACGGTAAGTACTGCATTGATTTTAAAAAAAAACCCCGATTCTTCGCACAATTAGCCTCAATCTAATGTTAAAAATAGATTTTTTTATGTGAACCTCCACTTTAAATTGATTGTAAACAATCACCTTGTAAAACAACACATTCAGTTTAAAATAGAAATACAAGGTAAAACATTTTTGTATAGATATAAAAAAAACATTATAAATAACTTTGTTTCCCTTTTACAAAAGGTAATAACTATGGGGGATGAGCTGATTGTGAAAAAACAGTTGTTAGGTAGAGGCGGGATAGGCTTCTCTGAAGCCTAGCCTGTTTTCAAGGAGTGGGGAGTCCCATAGGATGGGAGAAGCTCAGGAAACGTCCTGGGGGCGGGCATGGAAGGAGATGACAAGGGAGCTAGAGAGTAGGAGGTCTTGGGAGGAACAAAGAGAATGATTTAGTTGGCATTTTGAGACTAGGTTAGTAATGTAGCTGGGGACCGAGTTGTGGATGACTTTGTAGTTATAGTTAGTATTTTGAATTTAATTTGTTGGGTTAGTGGCAGCCAATGGAGGGGGAGCAGACACAAAACGGTTGGTAAGGTGGATAAGTCTAGGAGCAGCATTTATGATGGACTAAAGGTGGGATAGACTATGTAAAGGTAATCCATTGAGGAGGGAGTTGCAGTAGCCAAGGTGGAAGATGACCATGGAGTGAATTAGAAGCTTTGTGGTGTCATTGGTTAGGAAGGAATGTATTTTGGAGATGTTGCTAAGGTTGAGGCAATGGGGACACAGAGAAGATGGAAGGGACAGATGAAGACAGGATCAAGCAGGTATATTTCACAATCCACAAAATTACTGCTTTAGTAGCTTTGTGAGTACTGTATGAACACTGTTATAGAACATGTAATCAGAGTTTTTCAAAGTCTGGGTTTAATGACACTTTAAACATTTTAACCACTTAAGGACCTTGCCTGTTTTTCAGACTCAGTGTTTAAAGGATTAACCACTTCAATACCAGGCACTTACGCACCTTCCTGCCCAAGCCAATTTTCAGCTTTCAGCGCTGTCGCACTTTGAATGACAATTGTGCGGTCATGCTACACTGTACCCAAATAATTTTTTTTATCATTTTGTTCCCACAAATAGAGCTTTCTTTTGGTGGTATTTGATCACCTCTGCGATTTTTATTTTTTGCGCAACAACTAAAAAAAGACCGAAAATGTTGATTTTTTTTTGTAAATAGGTACATTTTCTTCTTCAATTACGGGCACTGATATGGCGGCACTGATGGGCACCGATGAGGTGGCACTAATGGGCACCGATTAGGTGGCACTGATGGGCACTGATGGTCACTGATAGGCAGCACTGATGGACTAAAATGCAATAATAAAAAAAAATTGTCATTTGAAAAAATGACAACAGGGAAATGTGCCTTTAAGAAGCATGGGCGGAAGTGAAGTTTTGGCTTCGCTTCCGCCCTGCTATGCTATGGAGACGGGTGGGGCCCATCTTGCCCTCACTCGTATACCAGCCAAGCAGGAGGAAGGACCCGATCGCCTCCGCTGCTGCCGACGGCTCCGGTAAGTGGCGGAGGGCTCGGGAGAGTGGCGGGCCCTCTCCCGCCGCCGATAACGGTGATCTTGCGGCGAATCCACCACGGAGACCATTGTTATCGTTTACAGGACCGCTCGCAAAAAAGATGGATATCTCAGTTGTGGCAGCAGTTGCTGCCGTTACCGAGATATCCATCTTTAAAGTGCCAACGTATGTATGTACGTGAGCGGGTCCTTAACGCCCTGTACACACGATCGGATATCTGATGGAATCTAATCCGATGGATTTTTTCGTGGGATATCAGATGAAGCTGGCTTTCATCAGTCTTGCCTACACACCATCAGTCAAAAATCAGTTTGTGTCAGAACGTGGTGACGTAAAACACTACGACGTACTGAGAAAAATAAAGTTTTAGGCCTTGTACACACGAGGGGATATCCGATGAAAACGGTCCGCCTGGACCGTTTCCATCGGATATGTCCGCTGGCGGATTTTGATCTGATGGCTGTACACACCATCAGATCAAAATCCCAGCGGAAAACATCCGCGGTGACGTGTCCGCGCCATCGCCGCAACGATGACGTGGCGACGTGCGCGACCCTGGAAGGTAAATACTTCCAAGAACTGCGTCGAATCATTTCGACGCATGCGAGGGATGGGGATCGGACGGACTTATCCGGTGAGTCTGTACAGACGACCGGATAAGTCCGAAGGACAGGTTTCCAGCGGATAGATTTCTTAGCATGCGGGGCCTAATGCTTCCGAGCATGCGTCGACTTGATTCTGAGCATGCATGGATTTTTGACCAATGGATTTCCCCACAGATGATCGTTTTTTTTCTGTGGGTTTTTTAACCATAAGAAAAGTTTAAAACAGGTTCTATTTTTTTTCACCGATGGGAAAAAAAAACGATAGGGCCCACACAAACGCCGCTATTTTTACCGCCGACGCTATGGGCGAATTTGCGGCGCATTTCGGCCGTTAGCGGGGTGCATTTACCCCCCACTAGCAGCCGAGAAAGGGTTAAAACCGCCCACAATGTGCCACGCTGTCCCATTGATTTCAATGGGCAGCAGCGGAGGAGAAGCAGTAAACACACCGCCCCTTCTCCGCTCCAAAAATGCGGCTAGCAAAGATGCGGCTAGACTTTTTTTACCGTCCTGCTAGCGCACCGCTCTAGTGTGAAAACCCCTCGGGCTTTCACACTAAAGTGAATGGGGACAGATTTTTAAGGGTGTATTGCAGGCGCTATTTTTAACGCTATAGCGCCTGCAATACGCTCTAGTGTGAAAGGGGACAGAATGTCTGCCACAATATCACAGTCCCGCTATAAGTCGCTGATTGCTGCCATTACTAGTAAAAAAGTTAATAAAAAATACACCATAGTTTGTAGATGCTATAACTTTTGCGCTTACCAATCAATATACGCTTTTTGGGATTTTTTTTTACCAAAAATATGTAGCAAAATACTTTTTTCAGCAGATTTTTTATGGGATAGGTTTTATAGCAAAATGTAAAAGTATGTAAAAAACACAGAGGTGATCACATCCCACCAAAATAAAGCTCTATTTGTGGAAACAAAGGGACATAGGGCCAAATCCACAAAGATTGTGCGTAACGTAAAGCACTTACCTAGAAATTTTGGGCTGTGTAACTTAAATTCCGCCGGCGCAAGGCGTTCCTATTTTCATGGGGGCGATTCCCATTTAAATTAGGCGCGCTCCCGCGCCGGACGTACTGCGCATGCTCGTGACGTCATTTTCCCGACGTGCATAGCGCGAAATTACGTTACGCCGAGCTTTGTGGATTGCGACGGGTCAATAAAGTTGCGTCGGAAAAAAAAAAAGATACGGCGGGAAAAAAAATATTCAAATTTAAAAAAAAATCACGTCGCTGGACAGAAAGGTCTGCTTTTACATGGTGTGCTAACTTTACACCTTGTAAAAGCAGCCCTAATTTTGCGTATGCAAACTAAAATTTACGGAGAAAAAACGAAGCTGAAAAGCTTTGTGGATCTCCGTAAGTGCTAATTTGCATACCCGAGGCGGCATTTCGACACGAAATGCCCCCAGTGGCGGATGCGGTACTGCATCCTAACATCCGGCAGTGTAAGTCCCTTACACATGCCGGATCTTCTGCCTAACTATGGAAAACTGATTCTAGGAACAGGGATACGACGGCGTAACAGCAGTTACGCCGTCGTATCCCTTTTGTGGATTTGACCCATACATTTTATCTGGGTACAGTGTTGCAGGACCGCGCAATTTTCAATTAAAGAAAATCAGTGCCGTAACGCAAAAAATGGCTTGGTCATGAAGGGGGTTTAATCTTCCGGTCAAGTGGTTAAACAAATGGACTGCCTTAACACAAAATTACGCTAACAAGCTAAATATTGTTTGTTAATGTGGAAGCAGTAATGTACTGTAAAATAGAGAAAAAGTGTGAAGTGGCCCTAAAACTTTGCTTCTGCAAATATTGCCATACACAATAGCCTCTAGACACTCAGGTCAAGGAGATCTGTCTGTGCATGGTGTTTTCCAGTGCAACATAAAAAACCTTTAAGATAGAGCTACTGCATTTTAGGTGGTTTGAATTCATTAAAATATGGAATAATTTAAAACATTTACATCTAAAGTCTAAAAAAATTGTACACCAGTCAGAGGTAAAACTAGTGCTATATATTTGAAAAAAAAAAAAAAAAATGGAACTTACATTACTTCAGTACTAGGCAGGATGCTTACACTTAAACCTGTACAGCTGCTAAGAAAATATTAGAAGTGTATAATCAGAATGGAGCTACACGAATCAAAGCTGTATTTCAAAGACAAGTTAAATCCGTGTTCCCAAAAGTTGGCTGTGAACTAACATTTTCTTAACACAATGCAACACAAATGGTAACAGGGTTAAGGCATCATTCATCTGTTAGTCTATCCTCTGTTGACTGCTATTCCAGATGTTAAAAAAGGCATTTACATCCTATCTCTTTGCTGCAAAACTTTTATTAGACAATGAGATCACGTCCTATGTGGAGCAGCTACTTCTGCCAGTTGCATGAAAGGTAATTATAGGCAACACTAGTGCATCATAAATATTAATTTAAAGGTATTCTGTACTGATTTGTTCAATCCATCTATAGCGATCCCGACCATAATCCCATGGTGTATGTTTTATATCATTTTAAATAGACTAGCCAGTACTATGAAGAGTAAGTAAAGCAACAGGTTGAGATATATATTTATTAAAAAATTTCTACAGGGCAGAATTATATACAACTCTCTATCCTAGTGAATAAAATCAAATATATATCTCCCTCTGTTTAACTCTTCTACAACATTAGCGCAAAGTGCTGGTGACAATTGATGGAGCAGTGGCTGCGTTTGAAGGCATGGCACAGTGGTGACAATTGATGGGCACAGTGGCGATAAATGATGGCACAGTGGCTGTGTTTGATGGCATGGCACAGTGGCTGCATTTGATGGCACGGCACAGTGGCGACAATTGATGGCACGTTTCGGTTACACATGAACATATAAAAGCCTTGATCAATACAACCCATTGGGCTAAATTTTTCTTAAAGAAATGTTATACTCTTTTATACAATCTTTTCCTGCTGTCGATCTGTGTAATAAGGGTCCGTTCACACAACTGACCCATGGTCTGTGAATAGGTTTCCTTGCTGAATCGGGATAAAATGGGACAAATGTCCATTTTATGACATCTGTACCTGTACAGTTTTTTTCTGTGTTTTGCAACTGAACCGTTGTTGACCCATGTTACATCTATGGGTGGCCAGATATATCTGGCCAATTCCAGCCCATTAAGTATAAAACCAGAAAAACTAGAGGGATGCAGTCTTTTCTCATTTTCTTTCCCTGGACCTGGGCAAACTCATATACTCATAAAACCATAGATTTACACTGAACTTCCAATCAGGTCTGCGGCCCAGGCCTTTTTTTAAGCTGAAACTTGGTGGAACTCAGTTCCACCACCTCTGGCTCAGGCCCTCTGCTCCCTGCTGACCACTATTACTTGAAAACACAAAAGTCTGGCTTCTATGCTTATGTAGCACTACCCCTGAAGGAGCTGCTGGTTTGGATTTGGGCCTACACGTTACCTCACCATTCGTTGTTTAGGGGATGAGAGTCTATAGAAACGTCAATGTCCACACAAGTTGCAAACCTTTTTTTGTTAAGCTTTATTTCACACAAACTTGTACAGGTAGAGGGATGGAGGGTCAGGGGAAGGTTCAGGCACTCAATGCAGATCACTGGGGAGCCTTTACGCTTCAAATATCACACTCACCACTTTCCTCCGAGTGGGTATTGCTCACCCGGATAGGCCTCTCTCACCGGTCTAGCAGCCGGGGTGATGCACGGACAAAAAGAAAGAATAACAGTCTCTGCCACAGACTTTAGTGCGATGAATTTGAACTGTTCAATAATCCTCTAACACAGGATTTTAGTACGATGAAGTTGAACTGTTCAATAATCCTCTGCCAGAGGATTTTAGTATTCGGACATCCAGCCTTAAAGCCTTTAAGCCGACCCGGCACACTATAAAGTAACATAGGCTTCGGTGCATCCTCCAATAAAGTTACCAGGCCTTCCCCGAGATACCAGCCTTCCGCTTGGTCCTCTCCAGGACAGGTCCTCCCCTGGTTTCCTCTATTGAGTGGCTTCCTCCCTTAGGACGGACGAGCAGGATCACCTCCAAAGTGCAGGCCCCAGTCAGCACAACTGGGCCTGTGTGGCAGGGATGCAGCCTCAGGCCAACGTGGCCCCGCGGCTGAAAATCGACCATCACATACCTCAAGCCAGGAGGGCCACGAGGGGCAAAGAGCCCCAAAAAATGGCATCTGCCCCCTTAAGTACCTTTTCCCAGCATGCCCAGCGGGGCTGTTCCCAGGGGAATACACTCTGACCTGCTTGTATTCCAACATTGGCCTGGGGTGGTAACAGTGAGAATTTATTCAAACACAGCCAAAACCAGAAAAGAGTCTGATTTAGTTTTAATCAACAAAATCTGAGCTAACTACCAGCTCAGACATCACTAGATTTAAACATAGTCAACATCACCATTGGATGATCTCCCTGCAAGTGAGAGAGGTGGAGCCAACTACAATATGTGGGGAGGTACTAGAGCTGGCTGGGTGCTTTAGCTTAATACAGCAACAAAAATAAGACATGTGGAAAATGGTGGAGCTTTTAAAGGGGTTGTAAAGGTACATTTTTCCCCCTTAAATAGCTTCCTTTACCTTAGTGCAGTCCTCCTTCACTTACCTCATCCTTCGACTTTGCTTTTAAATGTCCTTATTTCTTCTGAGAAATCCTCACTTCCTGTTCTTCTGTCTGTAACTCCACACAGTAAATTTGAGGTTTTCTCCCTGGTGTGGAGTGTCATGCTCGCCCCCTCCCTTGAGGGGGGAGGGGACGAGCAGGAGAGTCAGGACGCCCACTAACACACAGCTCCTTTCTCTATCTGCAACGTAGAGAACGTCCTGACTCTCCTGCTTGCCCCCTCCCCCCTCAAGGGAGGGGGCGAGCATGACACTCCACACCAGGGAGAAAGCCTTGCATTACTGTGTACAGCTAAAAGCTTCCACAATTGTCACATCAACATCAGAACTGGACTACAGAGCAATGGAAGAAGGTGGCCTGGTCTGATGAATTACGTTTTCTTTTACATAATGTGGATGGCCGGGTGCGTGTGTGTCACTTACCTGGGGAAGAGATGGCACCAGGATGTGGTATAAGAAGACAAGTTGGCCGAGGCAGTGTGATGCTTTAAACAATGTTCTGCTGGAAGAAACTTCCGTCCTGCCATTCATGTGGATGTTAATTTGGTTGACCATGCCTCAATGGGTTAGGGCTGTTTTTAGCAAAAGGGGGCCATACAGTACTCAATATTAGGTGGGTGGTCACGATGTTATGGCTGATCAGTGTATATATATATATATACTATATATATATATATATATATATATATATATATATATATATATATATATATACACTGTATATAATGCTTATATCATTCCAGGAATCAGCTTTGATGGTCCATTGAACTTTGTGTGGTTGATTTACTAAATGTAAATAGGTGGCTCACTGTGCAATGAAAGTTATACTTTCTTTGCAAGGGAATTTTCTTCAGATTTTGGTGAATTTGGTTAAATTTCACTTTGCAAAAAAATAAAAAATAAAACAATATTTTTGCTTGCACATGATTGAATGATGGAAGTCAGCAGAACTTCAGTATATTCACTAAGCTCTAGAGGAAATTCCCTTGCAAAGTAGAGGTTGCCTTTTGTTAATCAGCTCTGATATGCTCCTTTTTGTCTACTAACAGGATTACTTGTATTAAAATCCTCCATGTCAGACTTGGTTCATACCTTGTGTATTTCTTTATCTGAAATCTAATAAAAACAGAATAAACTAAACTCATACTCTCTGACATCTGACCCCTGATACAGCATAGTCCATATGTGTATTTTGTCAGATATATCACATTTGCTGGAACCGTTCAAGAACAATAATATTTGTGTAATTTATGATTGGTCAATAAAAAAATTCCCTTAAATGCAAAATTGTTTTGCATACCTCATCTATAGGGGTGCCTATCAAGGGAGATAGTTTAGAAAAACAATCAACATACAATAGATCAACCAAAAAACAAGGTCCTAACAGTGTAATAATTAACCATAAGTTCCATATATAAAGCAGTCTTAGTGGAAAAAACAGAGGGCCAAATTCTCAAAAAAGCTGCCTAACTTAACTTTCAGCAGTTAAGTTACACTGACTTAAAATCTCTACCTAAGTGCCCGATCTTCAAAGCACTTACCTAGAAATTTCAGGCCGTGTAACTTAAGTGCCGCCGTCGCAAGGCGGTCCTCCTCTTCGGGGGGCGTTTAAAATTTAAATGAGGCGCGCTCCCGCGCCGGCCTTACTGCGCATGCGTGTGACGTAATTTTCCCGACGTGCAGCGCGCGAACGTAATTGACGCCGAGCGGCTTTGAAGATTGCGACGGGACACTAAAGTTGCGACGGGTGAAAAAAAATATACGCGCCGGGAAAACAAATAATTATAAAAAAAAATGACAGCGTCGCTCAGCATGCATTCCTGAGAGGGAGAACTCCATGCCAATTTTCAAAGAAAAAACCGGCATGGGTTCCCCCCCCCAGGAGCATACCAGGCCCTTAGGTCTGGTATGGGTTGCAAGGAGACCCCCCTACGCCGAAAAATCGACGTAGGGGGTCCCCCTACAATCCATACCAGACCCGTATCCAAAGCATGCTACCCGGCCGGTCAGGAAGGGAGTGGGGACGAGCGAGCGCCCCCCCCCCTCCTGAGCCGTGCCAGGCCGCATGCCCTCAACATGGGGGGGTTGGGTGCTCTGGGGCAGGGGGGCGCACTGCGGGCCCCCCCACCCCAGAGCACCCTGTCCCCATGTTGATGAGGACAGGACCTCTTCCCGACAACCCTTGCAGTTGGTTGTCGGGGTCTGCGGGCGGGGGCTTATCGGAATCTGGGAGTCCCCTCAAATAAGGGGGCCCCCAGATACCGGCCCCCCACCCTAAGTGAATGGATATGGGGTACATCGTACCCCTACCCATTCACCTGGAGGCAAAAAGTAAAAGTTAGTAAACACACAACACAAGGGTTTTTAAAATAATTTATTATTTTGCTCCGGAGGCCCCCCCTGTCTTCTTTATTAGCTCTATTACCAGGGGGGGCTTCTTCTTCCACTCTCCGGGGGTCTTCTTCCACTCTCCGGGGGTCTTCTTCCACTCTCCGGGGGGGGTTTCTTCTTCCGCTCTCCGGGGGGGCTTCTCCGCTCTCCGGGGGTCTTCTTCTATCTTCGCCGCTCTCCGCTGTTGACTCGGCGAACCCCGGTTCTTCTGCAGATGTCCGGTGCCTTCTTCTTCAGCGCTGGCTGCCTGCTATCTTTGTGTGTTAGCTCAATTACGAGCAGGCAGCCATCGCGGTCTTCTGTGACGTCAGGTTCTTCTGTTCTGTTCTTCTCTCCTCTTCCGATGTTGACTCGTCGCATCTTGTCACTGCAATGATGGAAGCGCGCCTTGCATCCCATTTATATAGGCATCACCGTCCCATCATGCTCCGGTAGGTACCCACGTGGTGGGTGCACGTGGGTAGGCACCCACCACGTGGGTACCTGCCGGAGCATGATGGGACGGTGATGCCTATATAAATGGGATGCAAGGCGCGCTTCCATCATTGCAGTGTCAAGAGGCGACGAGTCAACATCGGAAGAGGGGAGAAGAACAGAAGAGAAGAACCTGACGTCACAGAAGACCGCGCTGGCTGCCTGTTACTAATTGAGCTAACACACAAAGATAGCAGGCAGCCAGCGCTGAAGAAACTTTTACTTTTTGCCTCCAGGTGAATGGGTAGGGGTACGATGTACCCCATATCCATTCACTTAGGGTGGGGGGCCGGTATCTGGGGGCCCCCTTATTTGAGGGGACTCCCAGATTCCGATAAGCCCCCGCCCGCAGACCCCGACAACCAACGGCAAGGGTTGTCGGGAAGAGGTCCTGTCCTCATCAACATGGGGACAGGGTGCTCTGGGGTGGGGGGGCCCGCAGTGCGCCCCCCTGCCCCAGAGCACCCAACCCCCCCATGTTGAGGGCATGCGGCCTGGCACGGCTCAGGAGGGGGGGGGCGCTCGCTCGTCCCCACTCCCTTCCTGACCGGCCGGGTAGCGTGCTTTGGATACGGGTCTGGTATGGATTGTAGGTGGACCCCCTACGTCGATTTTTCGGCGTAGGGGGGGTCTCCTTACAACCCATACCAGACCTAAGGGCCTGGTATGCTCCTGGTGGGGGAACCCATGCCGGTTTTGAATTTAAAAATTGTCGTGGAGTTCTCCCTCAGTAATGCATACCAAATGCCGTCGCTTGAATGGGCCTTTACAAGGTGTGACTAACTTTACACATTGTAAAACCAGCCCTAGTTTTGCGCAAGCAAAATCGGAACTTACGCAGAAATCACAATGCTGAAATGCTTTGAGAATCTGCTTAAGTCCTCATTTGCATACTCAAAGCTGCATTTCCATGAGAAATGCCCCCAGCGGCGGATGCGGTACTGCATCCTAAGATCTGACCGTGTAAGTGTCTTACACATGTCAGATTTTCTGCCTAACTTTGGAAAAAGCCTTTTGAGAATCGTTTCCAAAGTTAGGCACAGACTGAACAGCAGTTAAGTCTGCGTATCTCTTTTGGGAATCAGGCCCAGAGAACACAGAAAAGAACCAAAAAACCCCTGCAGCTCCTGAAACTGATCTGAGAAGGAACCACTTATTAAAACATAGTACACTTAGTCCAGCCTGGGATGGATCATCAAACAGCATGAATGCATCAAGACAGAGTCAGTCATACAGTAGTGATGTGTATAGCAGCATCAATGGAGACCCAAAAGAGTGGGTAGGCTCTATGGCCACAAGCCAGGGTGGCTAGCTGTCAAAATCACAAGGTGAAGTTGGATATGAGCGGGCCACTACTTGTTTCAGGGGCCCCACCCCCTTTGTCAAGCAGCCTGTCGGGAGTAAGAGACTGAGCCAGCTACATGAAGAGAGGGACATTAGAATTCCATTTTATGCCACCACCACCATGGGTGCAAGTTAAGAAAATCACTTGATTCCTCCATTGGCACAGGCAGTGTTAATGGGGGAATTCCACCCACAGCACTTTTCAGCTCGGCCAGCATGTGGGGGGGGGGGGGGGGATGTTACGTAGAGCCTTTCCAGCCGGCAGGATGCAATAATTACTGCTGGCGGCTAAATTCACATTCAGACTTCAGTAGGGTTTAACGTTACTCATGTTTGAGGCAGTGGCGGTGCGTCCATAGAGGGCGCAGGAGTGCCGTCCCCTCTCTGTCCTGCACCTCCACTGATCAACAATACATAGATTCATGCATTGCATGAATCCATATATTGTCGCTGCCGCCCACTATTCAGATGGCCGCCCCCCTGGTGAGCCATCTGAATAACGGCAGCTGGTTGGCTTTGGAAGTGCCTATCAGTGCCGGGCGGGGGCAATCAGGCAGCATTTTACAGGGCACAGTTGCGACAATTGATGGGCACAGTGGCGACAATTGATGGGCATATTGATGGGCAGTGTCGACAATTGATGGGCACAGAGGCGACAATTGATGGGCACAGAGGCGACAGTTAATGGGCACAGTGGTGACAATTGATGGCACAGTGGTGACAATTGATGGCACAGTGGTGACAATTGATGGCACAGTGGCTGCGTTTGATGGCATGGCACAGTGACTGCGTTTGGCATGGCACAGTGGTGACAATTGATGGCACAGTGGTGACAATTGATGGCACAGTGGCTGCGTTTGATGGCATGGCACCGTGGTGACAATTAATGGGCACAATGGTGACAATTGATGGAGCAGTGGCTGCGTTTGAAGGCATGGCACAGTGGTGACAATTGATGGGCACAGTGGCGATAAATGATGGCACAGTGGCTGTGTTTGATGGCATGGCACAGTGGCTGCATTTGATGGCACGGCACAGTGGCGACAATTGATGGCACAGTGGCGACAATTGATGGCATGGCACAGTGCCGACAATTCATGGCACAGTGGCCATGTTTTTTTTTTCATTTGTTTGCCCCCCCCCCCCCAAAAAAAAATTTGGAGCACCAGCCGCCACTGGTTTGAGGCCTCAGACTGAACCTACCTCTAACAAAGCCCAGGTACAGTAGGTTCATCCTTATTCTTAAGATGAAAATAGTAATGATATTTGAAATGCTAACGTTTAGCCTAATAACGTGCAGTGAATACAAATACTATGACTATGCTATATTACATTTACATTTTAATGACTGATACACTTTAAGTGCTTTTCTTCAGCAATAAAATATACTGGAAACTTGAGACCTATTAATTTCAAACAGTTATTGAAATGGAAACCAGAAAAAGGAGCTTGGTTAAAGCTAATGAGGAACACAACTAAAACTAAAAAAAGGTTTAAAAAATAATTGCTTAGTCTCAAAAACAGATGTTAAGGTCTCCGATTTTCAAGAACTAACATTATTTTGAAGGCATAATATGTACCTCCATTTTGTAGAGAAGAAAACAATCCTTATCTGATCAGGTACATACAACAAAATGAGTTTATTCATTTTCAGTGCATAATACTTTCCATTGCTTGGAGTCTACTCACTTCCAACTATAGTCACATGATGAGCCTCAGTGTTGTAGTGAAAGAACTGCTCACAGCCTGGCAACAGCAGCCACTCAATCACATGAGCATGAAATTGCAATTCTGGAAGAGTGCTTTAGACCGACTGTGTACAGAATTCCTTTATACAAGGAAGCCATATTTGCAGACTGAACTAAAAAATGTGTTTTTATAAACACTTTGTGAAGACCAAACCTATATATGGATATACCGTATATGTTTTTTAGAGTCTGCATATCCAGTCTAGTCACTAAATAGAGGAAAATGAAAATGAAGGTATGCCATAGCATTAATACAGTTACTAATTTATTTTGTCCATCAACCAACATTTCACTGTGGTATATCACTTTTTTCAAGGTCCAAAATGGATATTGTGTAGATATTTTAAGTGAATCTGTGACTAAAAATATAATTACAAAACCAATAGCATAAAGTGCCATCATAAATCTCTTGCTGCTAAATCCCTGACTACCTTAACGACTTAAGCTCCGGACCAAAATGCAGGTAAAGGACCAGGCCCCTTTTTGCGATTTGGCACTGCGTCGCTTTAACTGACAATTTCGCGGTCGGGCGACGTGGCTCCCAAACGAAATTGGCGTCCTTTTTTTCCCACAAATAGAGCTTTCTTTTGGTGGTATTTGATCACCTCTGCGGTTTTTATTTTTTGCGCTATTAACAAAAATAGAGCGACAATTTTGAGAAAAATTCAATATTTTTTACTTTTTGCTATAATAAATATTCCCCAAAAATATATAAAACATTTTTTTCCTCAGTTTAGGTCGATGCGTATTTTTCTACCTATTTTTGGTTAAAAAAATCGCAATAAGCCTATAGCGTTTACAAAATAGGGTATAGTTTTATTGCATTTTTATAAAAAAAAAATTTTTTACTACTAATGGCGGTGATCAGCGATTTTTTTTGTGACTGCGACATTATGGCAGACACTTTTTTGGGACCATTGTCATTTTCACAGCAAAAAATGCATTTAAAATGCATTGTTTATTGTGGAAATGACAGTTGCAGTTTGGGAGTTAACCACAAGGGGCGCTGAAGGGGTTATGTTTCACCTTGTGTGTGTTTACAACTGTAGGGGGGTGTGGCTGTAGGAGTGACGTCATCGATTGTGTCTCCCTATAAAGGGGATGACACGATCGATGAAGCCGCCACAGTGAAGCACGGGGAAGCCGTGTTTACACGCGGCTCTCCCTGTTCTTCAGCTCCGGGGACTGATCGTGGGAACCCAGCGGCGATCGGGTCCACGAGTCCCGCAGTCCCGGGCCCGCCCGCGACCCACGGCTGGGTACATGTACAGGACGTACCTGTACGTACATGTGCCCAGCCGTGCCATTCGTGCCGTATATATGCAGGAGGCGGTCCTTAAGTGGTTAAAGTGGAGTTTCCATCCCAAATTTTTTTTTTCATTATTAGACTATCAGAAATTCCGATCATGTGTATGGGGCTTAAGCAGATTAGTTTTTCAGTATATTTATAAAGTGCTCTAAAGTGGACCTATGTAGGAAAATTTACACAGCTTTCCACTACATAAAATACAGTTAGTCAAATGATCAGCAGATGTTTTTTTAGCACTTTGCTAAGGTCTTATTACAACATACTGCCCAGCATTATTAGCCAATTATTTATACCATACTATCCCCAGACTACTACCAGATAATTACAACCATGCCTATATGTCAGTAATGCAGCACCCATCCTTGACAAGAGCTCCTATTAAGATGTAACAGGAAAATGATAGGTACTGTATATTTATTGATTTGCTGGAAGGATTAAAGTTATTATGTGGCTACTAACAGCTATATTCTTTCATGCTGTTACAAATTTTACATTTAAAATGCTTTTCTATATTGTAGTTATTTGTTAGTTAATAATGCTTATTAGTGTTCTAGAAATTGCTCAATTCAACCATAGCTCACCTCTCAAAACCTGCACAAGAATAAATAGATTCATTAACACATAAAACTCTCATTTAGTCAATATCTTTAATTAAGCAATACCTTTTCTTTACCCTCTAATGCACTGCCACTGACTTTAAGGTCACATACAATAGATAAAGTAGTCTTTTCTTGGATTCTTTGGAAAGCGTCCAGTGTTCCATAAATACAGGGTCTTGTGGGATTAAGTCAAAGTTTGTCTAACTGAAGCCATTATTCTTAGCTCACTTAGAGTACATTTGTGAAAAATAAGTATACAATTGACATTCTGTGTGAGTTACCATATTTAATGTGAAAGGGAAATGCTTTTCCTTAAATTAGTTTACTTTAGCAAGAACATTAGATTTTGTAAAGGGTTCATTTTATACATACAGTAAATAAATGTCGTTCTAAATGTAATTGTCACTTATTCCTATATTATACAATATTTGTCAGATGATTTATTCTAAAGACTTAATAAAATAAACGTTTTATACATCTACTTATTGATTGGCATGTCTTTTCTAGCTTTGAATAGAGTAGAGAGCCTTTTGAGTTTATCAAGTTTTTTTTGCTTTCTGCCTCCTTCCTGGGTAGATTACCCTGTTTGTCCTGGTGACCAATGTTGCCATTGGTGAATGAGAGAGAAAATTAAGATAAATCCAACATTTTACAGATGTAACTGTCCTCTGACACGGCCCACCCAGGGCCGTGTCACTCATTCAAAGCGCTCTGTGAATGGAAATTTCAAGGTCCAGCAGCCTTTGTGGCAGTTGGCTTGTAGTATTCAATGAACTACCACAGAGCTCTGTGGTAGTTCATTCATTCTTCCTGTCAGAATGTATCGGCTTCCTCGTACAAGGTTCAAGCAAGCCGATACACTGACAGGTCTGTAGGAGACCTGCACAGCATCAGCGATCTGCTGATCGTGGGCGCAATACGTTACAGGCTCTAGAAAACCAAACATAATAAATGCACATTATATTCCCCATCAAAAAAAATTGCATTTATTATTTTTTGTCAAAAAGTTTACTTATCCTTTTATTAAATGTACCATATTGAACACATAAAATCCTACAACTGTGGTGATGATTTGCAACACCCTAAACACTACTGGAAAGATGTCAGGATGGTGGAAAAACCACTAAAGTTAAATATTATTTTATGACAAATATGAAGTATATCAGGGGTAGGCAACCTTTTGAGCACAGAGTGCCGAAAAATGTTTTCAAAGAAATTGAGCGTGCCGATTTTATAACAAAAAAAATATCAACTTCATATTCTCAAATAAGAAAAGGATTTTATTTACAAAGTAAATGATGTAAACTAGTAGTAGTGAGAAATTAACATCCTGCACTCTCACACCTCAGCCCCAATTCACCTGCTCATCTGTCCCTCCACTGTAACCCCCTGTACATCTGCCCCACCACTGTACCACCCTGCTCTTTAGTCCCATAACTGTAACCCCCTGCTCATCTGCCCCACCAATGTACCCCCTTTCTCATCTGCTCCACCACTGTAACCCCCTGTTCATCTGCCCTACCAATGTACCCCCCCTTTCTCATCTGCCCCACCAACGTACCCCCTTTCTCATCTGCCCCACCACTGTAACCCCATGTATATCTGCCCCACCACTGTACCCCCCTGTTTTTCTGTCCCACCACTGTAGCCCCTGTTTTTCTGTCCCACCATTGTAACCCCCTGCTCATCTGCCCCACCACTGTAACCCCCTTTCTCATCTACCCCACCTCTGTTCCCCCTGTGTTCCACCGATGTACCTCTTTTCTTTCTCCTCTGCACCCCTCTGCACATCTGCCCCACTTCTGTAACCCCTACTCATCTATCCCACCAATGTACCTCCTTTCTCTTCTCCCCACCACTGTACCCCCTTTACATCTGCCCCACCTCTGTACCCCCTGCTCTTCTGCCCAGCCATTGTAACCCCCTGCTCATCTGTCCCACCAACCCCCCTTGCTTTCATATCTGCCCCTCTGCTGCACCCTTTGCTCTTCTGTCCCACAGTTGAGTGAGTGAGTGAGTGAGTGAGTGAGTGAGTGAGTGAGAAACTTGTAAAGCGCAACACATGCAAACTGAATCGCCTCTGGGCGCTGTATCCATTTCATGGGTAAGAAACCTCTTGACCTCAGAAGAGATGGGTTTTAATCTTTCTCCTGAAGGCCAAGTGGTCCGACTCCAGTCGGATGGTGGTTGGTAGTGCATTCCACAGGCGAGGTCCCTGGACTGCAAATCTTCGATCTCCTTTGGACTTGTATCTGGCTTTGGGTATCTGGAGTAGGTTTTGATTGGTGGATCGTAGAATGCGATTGGGGTTATGGGCTTTTATTTTTTCGCATAGATATTGGGGGTCGTTGCCTTGAATACACTTATGTATTAGGCAGAGTGCCTTGAAAGTGACTCTGTCTTTTACTGGCAACCAATGAAGGGATCTCAGTGAAGGTGAGATTGATTCCCATGTTTTTTTTCCGGTCACTAGTCGAGCGGCCGTATTTTGAACGACTTGCAGACGAGTGATTTGGTATTTGGGGAGTCCTAGATAGAGGGTATTTGCGTAGTCGAGTCTGGAATTGATGATTGTTCCCACCACGACTGCAATGTCCTCTTTCGGGATAAAGGGCATGATTCTGCGTAGTAGGCGCAGCAGATGGTGGGATCCGCTGACTACTGACCCTATTTGTGCATCCATTGTCATGTAGGTATCGAAAATGACTCTGAGACTTTTTCACCCAGAATGGCTGGGGGAGTCCATGTTGACACGGGGTGATTTTCGCGGTTAGCGTGAAACAGGAGAAGTTCTGTTTTCGAACCGTTGAGTTTAAGATAACTGTTTGTCATCCAGTTATCTATTAGAGTAAGGCATTTCTCTAGTCCAAGAGAATGATCCTTTTTGTTGCAGATGCGGAAATACAGTTGTGTGTCGTCTGCATAGGAGTGGTAAAGTAACTTCTGGTTACTGATGATTGCAAAGAGAGGGCGAAGATAGATATTAAACAATACGGGAGACAAGAGACAAGGGAGGTCCCTGAGGGACTCCGCATGATACCGTACATTTTTCAGAAGTGAAAGACCCCAGTTTCACTATTTGTGATTGGTCCAGAGGAAGGCGAAAAACCCCAGGCGTGCTGTGCCAATCTGCAGCGACCGGGGAAAAAAAAGTCATTCCTGACCCCTCAACGGGCGATCGGTGCAACCCTGGATCAATTGCCTAGGGGGGGTGTGGGGGGGATATGTACCCCTGTGTTAAACTATGGGAGTCCTGGTTGTTTGTGCTGTGTCTGCAGCAGCTGAGAGCTGGGAGGACCCTGCCTGGCTGCACTATCCCTGGGGAGAGCCGACTCGTTTGAGAGCGTCCTGCTCTCACTGTCCCTGGGGTGAGCAGACTAAGGTGAGAGCGTCTGCTGCACCGCTGAATCTATATATCAAGAGTTCTAACTTTACTAGCTGCAAGCTTGTTCTGGGTCAGTGATTGATAAAATAATGAAGACTCCTGTCTTAACTCCTGTTTAAAACTCCTGGTTTTTAACTCAACCACTTTTGTTCAAAGAATCCACTTCTGTTCAGAAAATCCACACGTGAGCCACCATCAGCTGGGAACCCCCTTCTCATCTACCCCAACAGTGAACCCCCATGCTCATCTTTTCCACCATTGTAACCCCCTGCTCATCTGTCCCATCACTGTACCCCCCCTGCTTTTCTGTTCCACCGCTGAACCCCCTTCCCACTTTACCTCCTGCACATCTACCCCACTACTGTAACCTTCCTGCTCATCTGTCCCATCAATGTACCCCTTTTATCATCTGCCCCACCACTGTACCTCCCTGCACATCTGCTTCACCGCCGTATCCCCATGCTCTTCTGTCTCACTACTGAATCAACTTCTCATCTGTCCTAACACTGAACCCATCTGCTCATTTGCCCCAACCACTGTAACCTGCTTTCTGATCTTCCCAACCAATACACCCCCTTTCACATCTGCTCCACTGTTCTACCCCCTACTCTCCTGCCGCACCACTGTAACCCCCTTCTCATCTGGTCTAACACTGAACCACTCTGCTCATCTTGGCCACCGTGCTGCAGCTTCAGTTTCAGGGTCTTGGCAAACTTCCTACAGCCTAGGCCATCTTTATGTAGAGCAACAATTCTTTTTTACAGACCCTCAGAGCGTTCTTTGCCCTGAGGTGCCATGTTGGACTTCCAGGGACCAGTATGAGAGAGTAAGAGGGATAACACCAAATTTAACACATCTGCTCCCCATTCACACCTGAGACCTTGTAACACTAACGAGTCACATGACAGCATTTTCAACTTCAATGCATGTGTCTGTGATAAAGAGAGAGAAGAACACAGCTGAGTGAGCAGTGTGGACTAGCTTGTTAATTAAACATGGTTCATAAACTGCGGGGATCTCCTTTCTGGGACCCCTGAGGCAGGTTGGAACTAAAATCCTGTTAGGGACAAATACCACTGAGAGGCAGACAGACCTTTGTTTGGTTAAGCTATTTTCTGTTTTTGAAAATAAAAGGACTGTTTGCTTTTACCAATATGGCTGACTGGTGATCCCAGACTTCCACATATAAATATACATGATATATATATATGTATGTATGTGTGTATATATATATATATATATATATATATATATATCGTATATATATATATATATATATATATATATATATATATATATATATATATATCAAAATGTTGAAGTCTGGGATCACCAGTCAGCCATATTGGTGAAAGCAAACAGTCCTTTTATTTTCAAATATATATATATATATATATATATATATATATATATATATATATATATATATGTGTAAAAATTGAGGCCATGTGTCATTCTATTAAACTCACAACACTGAGCCACAGGGAACATTGTTTGTTATCTGTATCAATTCAGCAAAATGAAACCCTAACTGGTTAACATCCATTGACCTTCGATTTATGAATTTAAATTAGTATGAATGTACATGGTGTAAAATCTATTGATGGGAAAATTAAACACTTTTAAATTGTGCTTACATCAGCATTAAAATGTAACAGCCAAAAACATTCTGAATCTTGCATAAATAAAAATGATGACAGAATGGGATTGCTCCATGCCTAATTCATCTTCATCAGCTGGCCACAATAATCAAAGTGTTTCTGATACAAGCTGTTTGTGTTTCTTTCAACTGTTTATTAGTGCAGGGTTGTAATTAATTGGTAGCCAGTGAAAGCCAGGGGGATAATGTTATGTGTGCCACCTGCATCGCTGCAAAAGGGCTTGAGTTTAGTTGAAGAAAGCAAAGGAAACAGAGCTTCACAATGAAAACAACTGTTTTTCATGACGAGAAAAATGGCACTTTTTAAATTGGTCGTGAAAAACGGTCGTGTGTAGACTAGAAAAAACGACCGTTAAAAATTTAGAACCTGCTCTATTTTTTCTCGTCGTTTTTCACGTCGTCGTTTTTTACGTTGTGAAAAACGGTCATGTGTACATTTTAACGAGAGGGCAAAAAACGTGCATGCTCAGAAGCAAGTTATGAGACGGGAAAATTAGCATAAGCTACCCAAAAGGTGGCGCCATTCGAATGGTACTTCCCCTTTATAGTGCCGTTGTATGTGTTGTACGTCACCGCGCTCTGCTTGAGCATTTTTTTCACGATCGTGTGTATGCAAGGCAGGCTTGAGAGGAATCACGTCGAGAAAAACTTGTTTTTTTCAATGACATGAATAACGGTTGTGTGTTACGTGGCATTAGTTTTAGTATTCCTTACATATTGCACTAACATGCCCTGTATTCTTACATAGGGATGACCCAAACATAGCCATGTTCAATCTCAGTAATAACAATATTCCAAGCTAAAATTCAAGGGATTGACAAAGAAAGGGCATGTGGGGCTGGCCACAGACCTGGGGCATATGTACCAAAGGAAAAAAAAAGTTTTTCGTTCAATGCAGAGAGGCCATTTTGGAACAGCTCAAATGGAAAAAATAAAAATATGTAATTCCTTTAAATAACATGCTTGGAGGATGCCTTAAAGCTGTACTTGAAATAACAAAACATGACTCTTGGAGACAGTGTCAGGGAAACTATATTATTGGATCACATTTCATGTGTATTCATTTACTTCACTTTTTCATAATTGTTTGAGTTACATGCAAGAGTAGCAGAAGAAGCAGCAGCAACTGAATATGATCTATTTCCAACCCAAAAAAAATTATAGTAAGTCGTTTTTGTCAAAAATATTTTTTTTTTTTTTGTAGAAGGTATATACTTTAGAACACAAAAAACTAAAGCTATCAATGTCATATAAATTGCCTTACAGGAGCAAAACAAGGTGCAGTATATATCTTGATGTGATTTTTTTATTCATTAACAAACTGTGTTATATACAAACCACAATCCACAAACTCAGATTACATAGCTGAAGAAGTTGTTACATCAACAAAAATTAAAAAATCACAATGCCATGAGACAAAAACAAAAAATGTCACACAGTACCTGGAAAATATGCAAGCAGTTTGGTTACAGCCCAAGGCAGCAATGTTTGAGAGAGAGAGATGAGTACATTTTTTCCAAGAAAAAACAGGGTATGATTTTACAAACACGACAACTCTAAATATTGTGGATACTTGCTGCCCATTAAAGCGGAGCTCCACCCTAAAGTGGAACTCCCGCTGATCCGAACCCCCCCCCCTAAAGACACCCACTTCCTGCCACACAGTCTCGGGCAGACTGCGGGCATGACGTCACCCCCCCCCCCATTGTGTTCTGGGAATACTTGGCTCCCAGTACACAGCGAGAGCCAATCGGCAGGTGTAGCGCGACTCGCGCATGCGCCGTAGGAAATCGGGCAGTGAAGCCGGAGCGCTTCACTTCCTGGTTCCCTCACCGAGGATGGCAGAGGGGCAGCAGAGTGACGAGCGATCGCTCGTCCTCTGCTACGGACGGTGCTGGACTCCAGAATAGGTAAGTGTCCTAATATTAAAAGTCAGCAGCTGCAGTATTTGTAGCTGCTGGCTTTTAATAATTTTTTTTCAGCGGACATCCGCTTTAAGTAAACATATTTAATTAGCCACTATGTCCTAGAGATTAGGTATATTTTATTTAGATGAAAAAAATCATTTATGTCACAGTCAAAAGCCAGAGATATTGTACTGACACGCAGGAAGTATTTTTAGTAAGCTGCAATGCAGGATGGAGAAGCTAAGCAGGTTCTATCTTCATAAAATACAAGTTAGAGTGTGCTTTTTTGGAGCATCAAGCCAGACAAATGAAACGGATTAGAAAATTGGACAGTAAGTACTCCTTATTTGCTAAGATTCTTTGTCAGAGGGAAGTTGGGCAGACCTCATCTAAGACTGTATTTTTTCTCAGACTGTATACCTAAACAATTGCATAAATTTGATTCAGACTTCTTAAAGCCTTTTTTGCAACTTCAATTATTCCAGAGGGAGTGAGCAGGCAGATTACATGTAAATACATGTATATATATATTTTTATTAAAGGGCTCAGAGGTCCCCAGGGCCCGGATGGCAACCTCCCTTTTTTTATATATTTTTTATAAATTTTTATTTTTTTATTAAAGGGCCCAGAGGTTTATTTTTTCTTTTTATTAAAAGGCCCAGAGGGCCCCGGATGGCTACCCCCCTTTTTATATATATATATATATATATATTTGATTTCTTCTTTATTTTTTTGTAAAGGCCCCTCTGCTTCTCAATTTGCAGCAGCCCCCCCGCTTCTCAATTTCAGGCGGCAGCACTCCCCCCCCCCCCTAGGTTCTCTGCTTCAGGGGGCCCATGCCTTAAGCTGTGTAAGGGGCCCCAAAATTCCTGATGGCGGCCCTGCGCATACCTCCCAACACGCACGGATTCTGTGGGACTTTTCCGCACAGACAGCTTCTTCCCGCAGTCCCGCAAAAGGGTTAATTTTCCCGCACTGCAAGAGGAGGCAGCACGGAAGCAGGAGGAACCGGAGTGGTGTGTGGAGGACTGTGGCTGCTGAAGGGAAGAAAGCCAACAGCCGGGCTAATGACAGTCTGTGGCCCCGGGCGAGAGGCACTCCCCCCCTCAACAACTGCAAAATCCCCCCCCGCTCAACAACTTTAATGCGCACCCCCCCCCTCAACAACTTTAATGCGCCCCCCTCCCGCTCAACAACTTCGATCCCCCCCCCAATTCTCAGCTCCAGGGGGCCCCTTCAACAACACTCAAGCCCAGGGGCCCCCACCACCCTAAGTCCTGCCCTGGTGATCAGTGATGCTGTAACTGGTGTGGCAGTGATCAGGGACACTGGAGCTGGTATGGCAATGATCAGGGACATTGTAAAACTGATGTGGTAGTAATTAGGGACAATGGGCCAGATCCACAAAAACCTGACGTAACTTAAAAAATCCAATTTAAGTTACACTGGCTTAAAGTTTCTACCTAAGTGCCTGATCCACAAAGCACTTAGCTAGAAATTTCAGGCTGTGTAACTAAAATTCCGCCGGCGCAAGGCGTTCCTATTCAAATGGGGCGAGTCCCATTTAAATGAGGCGCGCTCCAGCGGCGGCCGTACTGCGCATGCGCGTCGGCCGTACTGCGCATGCGCGAAGTTACGTTACGCCGAGTTTTGAGGATCGCGACGGCTTAAAGTTGCGTCGGGGAAAAAAAAAATGACAGCGGCATGCATTCCTGAGGGAGAACTCCATGCCAATTTTCAAAGAAAAAACCGGCATGGGTTCCCCCCCCAGGAGCATACCAGGTCCTTAGGTCTGGCATGGGTTGTAAGGAGACCCCCCCACGCCGAAAAATTGACGTAGGGGGTCCCCCTACAATCCATACCAGACCCGTATCCAAAGCACGGTACCCGGCCGGCCAGGAAGGGAGTGGGGACGAGCGAGCGCCCCCCCCCTCCTGAGCCGTGCCAGGCCGCGTGCCCTCAACATGGGGGGGTTGGGTGCTCTGGGGCAGGGGGGCGCACTGCGGGCCCCCCCACCCCAGAGCACCCTGTCCCCATGTTGATGAGGACAGGACCTCTTCCCGACAACCCTTGCCATTGGTTGTCGGGGTCTGCGGGCGGAGGCTTATCGGAATCTGGGAGTCCCCTTTAATAAGGGGGCCCCCAGATACCGGCCCCCCACCCTAAGTGAATGGATATGGGGTACATCGTACCCCTATCCATTCACCTGGAGGCAAAAAGTAAAAGTTAATAAACACACAACACAAGGCTTTTTAAAATAGTTTATTATTCTGCTCCGGACGCCCCCCCTGTCTTCGTTATTAGCTCAATTACCAGGGGGGGCTTCTTCTTCCGCTCTCCGGGGGTCTTCTTCCACTCTCCGGGGGTCTTCCGCTCTCCGGGGGGCTTCTCCGGACTCCGGGGGGGCTTCTCCGGACTCCGGGGGGCTTCTTCCATCTTCTCCCCTCTTCCGCTCTTGACTCGGCGAACCCCGGTTCTTCTGCAGCTCTCCGGTGCCTTCTTCTTCAGCGCTGGCTGCCTGCTATGTTTGTGTGTTAGCTCGATTTCAAACAGGCAGCCGGCGCGGTCTTCTGTGGCGTCAGGGTCTTCTGGTCTTCTGTTCTTCCGATGTTGTCTCGTCGCCTGTTGTCGCTGTAATGATGGAAGCGCGCCTTGCATCCCATTTATATAGGCATCACCGTCCCATCATGCTCCGGTAGGTACCCACGTGGTGGGTGCCTACCCACGTGCACCCACCACGTGGGTACCTGCCGGAGCATGATGGGACGGTGATGCCTATATAAATGGGATGCAAGGCGCGCTTCCATCATTGCAGTGACAACAGGCGACGAGGCAACATCGGAAGAACAGAAGACCAGAAGACCCTGACGCCACAGAAGACCGCGCCGGCTGCCTGTTTGAAATCGAGCTAACACACAAACATAGCAGGCAGCCAGCGCTGAAGAAGAAGGCACCGGAGAGCTGCAGAAGAACCGGGGTTCGCCGAGTCAAGAGCGGAAGAGGGGAGAAGATGGAAGAAGCCCCCCGGAGTCCGGAGAAGCCCCCCCGGAGTCCGGAGAAGCCCCCCCGGAGAGCGGAAGACCCCCGGAGAGTGGAAGAAGACCCCCGGAGAGCGGAAGAAGAAGCCCCCCCTGGTAATTGAGCTAATAACGAAGACAGGGGGGGCGTCCGGAGCAGAATAATAAACTATTTTAAAAAGCCTTGTGTTGTGTGTTTATTAACTTTTACTTTTTGCCTCCAGGTGAATGGATAGGGGTACGATGTACCCCATATCCATTCACTTAGGGTGGGGGGCCGGTATCTGGGGGCCCCCTTATTAAAGGGGACTCCCAGATTCCGATAAGCCTCCGCCCGCAGACCCCGACAACCAATGGCAAGGGTTGTCGGGAAGAGGTCCTGTCCTCATCAACATGGGGACAGGGTGCTCTGAGGTGGGGGGGCCCGCAGTGCGCCCCCCTGCCCCAGAGCACCCAACCCCCCCATGTTGAGGGCACGCGGCCTGGCACGGCTCAGGAGGGGGGGGGGCGCTCGCTCGTCCCCACTCCCTTCCTGGCCGGCCGGGTAGCGTGCTTTGGATACGGGTCTGGTATGGATTGTAGGGGGACCCCCTACGTCAATTTTTCGGCGTAGGGGGGGTCCCCTTACAACCCATACCAGACCTAAGGGCCTGGTATGCTCCTGGGGGGGAACCCATGCCGGTTTTGTTTTTTACAAATTGACGTGGAGTTCTCCCTCGGGAAAGCATACCAAATGCCGTCGCTGCAATGGGCCTTTACAAGGTGTGACTAACTTTACACTTTGTAAAACGAGCCCTAATTTTACACTTGCAAAATAACACTTACGGCGCAAAAAAGAAGCTAGAAAGCTTTGTGGATCGCCTTAAGTGCTAATTTGCATACTAGCAACGGCATTTCGACTCGAAATGCCCCCAGCGGCGGATGCGGTACTGCATCCTAAAATTAGGCAGTGTAAATCAATTACACATGCCGGATCTTCTGTGTAACTTTGGAAAAAGCCTTTTGAGGATCGTTTCCAAAGTTACACACAGACTGAACAGCACTTAAGTCGGAGTATCTCTTTTGAGGATCTGGCCCAATATAACTGGTGTGATGGTGATCAGGGACACTGTTACTGGTATAGTGATGATTATGGACAATATGACTGGTGTCCTTCTTATTTATTTATTTTAACTTTTTTTTTTTACATACTGTCACTAGAGCGGTGCAGTGACATTGTACTACTCAGAGGGTGTTCAGATTTTTTTTTCTACACTCTGATGGTTATTACAGTGATCACTGTACTAAGCCTTCTGCAACACTGTTCAAAGGTTTTATTCATGAAACCTTGCTTCCTGTTGTGATGTTGTGATTTGTCACAGCTATCACATGTAGATTTTGACTAGAAACTCATAGATTTGGACTTTTAAAGGCACACAGTAAATATGGTTAAAAACTAGAAATATTTTATTTTTAGAGATATCATATAAAACAGTTTTATAAAATCAAAGAAATGTAATCAATATTATAACTGGTCCACACAGGTTATCACAATATTGGTAATATGGTACATTTTGGTTATAGAAAATAAATACAATCAGATATATAACTGTAGGATGAATAACCAGGCGGTGGGCCCAGGAGGAAAGGAGGGCTTGCTCTACATGTTACGCAATATTGAAACGCTTCCTCAGGAGCATAGATATATGTATCTATTAAAATATATACAAACAGAAAAGTTTTAATAAATAAACAACATTTTCAAATATAAAATCATTATACATTTACAAATGCTAGCATGTGGCAGAAAGGCAACAGGATAGACCCAA
This sequence comes from Rana temporaria, assembly GCF_905171775.1. Classification (NCBI taxonomy): domain Eukaryota; kingdom Metazoa; phylum Chordata; class Amphibia; order Anura; family Ranidae; genus Rana; species Rana temporaria. The sequence goes on along the minus strand of NC_053489.1, from coordinate 468,749,637 downwards.
GGGCTCTAGAGGCATAAGGCAACCGTCCCTCCATTGGGGCGTAAGAAGAAATTACAGAGGGGGCCATTCAGTTGGGACAAGATAGCTAAAGAAAACACAAAAAATATAAATTATGTAAGTAGACAAAAGCAAACATACTCACAGAGTTGGCCGTGTTGAAGACAACAACAATCAGCCTTTTTGCCTTGACAATGACGCAGAGGCGTATCTAGTGAATATGGCGCCTATGGCAAGCACTGAAACTGTGCCCCTGTCAAAACATTTGAAACCCATCTTTCGGATAACCAGGGACAGGGAGGGACGCAGTGTGACGAGGACAGAGGGACACTGGGGACCACTGGCGGCTGGTGCTCAAATTTTTTTTTTGGGGGGCCGCAAAAAAACTGAAAAACAAACAGAAAAAAATTGCAGCCACTGTGCCCAGCAAACGCAGCCACTGTGCCCACCACTCTGGGGAGAAGATGATCTTGCACAGAGGAGGGTAGGCTGAGCCACTGTTACCATACCCTACATGGATCCGGTCTAGCCACTCATCGGCCACCATGGGGGCACCTGTCACTCCCCTCCGCAGGCCAAGTAGCAATATTAGCAAATTGCTGTGTCGGCACTGTGCTCCATCAGACCAGCCGCGGCTCCAGGAGCTACATTAGTGCGGGAGGCGGCTGCGGAAAGGCCGGGTGGGGGTTTTTACATGTGGGAGGTGGCTTTTTGCCGCCCCCCTCCCCATGGGCCCATGGCACTTGCCATGGCTGCCATACCCTAGATACGCCACTGCAATGACAGCGTGTTGTAACACACAGCTAGTCAAGGATGTAAAATCTGTGGATAATAGTAAAGAAGAAAATTTTTGTCAAATATTCATTAAAGGATATATATATCCCACTACAGCCGGAACTAACTGGCACATAGTGAGGCTTGGAATGACTTAACTAAATAGACGAAAAAGCTCACCATATAAGAAAATTTTAATAAAAATAAAAATGACAGGACGACCTCAGCTGGTAAGCAGAAAATCGGATAGGGGAGACACATCAAGTCCGGTGTAGTAATCTTGTTATATTGGTATGCCAAAAATTATGTCAAAAATAGGTAGGCCTTTTGTACACAGCTTGGCATGGTGCACCTGATCCACTTGGTAAGGCGATCAAAAAGCCCTAAAAGGTAATAAGGTATAACAAAAATATACATTGCAGTCAATACTGCATGTCACTAATGTATCAAAGGGTATAGCCAGCTATGAAAGAAAGAGAGGCATTACCTTAAGATCAAGTAGTGAAAAAAAACATCAGTGAGTGCTCCCAAAATCCTTGTGGTCGCCTGTACTCTAGTCTGGCGTCCTCCGCATCTATATACATCCTTACCAGAAGTGCGTCACCCCCGGCCGGAAGTGACAACATCCGGTCTGGCTGAAGGTCACTGCGCATGCGCCGCTGATGCGGCGACAACAGACCAATGCCGCGGTAGCAGAGGCGGGTATTGCAAGGCAAAAATGTCACCCGCATCCCCGAAAGACAGCCAGGCAACTCAGACAGAGGATTAATGACCATGTATACTATTCGGGGAATGGCAAAATGCTAACCCCGATTAGTAGGCATCTCGACCTTTATCACTGGTTTGACACATCTTGTGTCTCGTTTGTTGTCCTGGCCGCCTTCCCCAAAAATCCAAGAGGGGGACAGTGGGACAGAGCTATTCTCCAGAAGGAAACAATCTGGATCGAACGACTTAATGCTACTCAGTCCCCTGGACTTACTGTAATGAAACCCAATCGTACAAAACTTTTCTTTAGTTTTATTATTATTTTTTTCAATCCCCCTTCTTTCTTTTTTCCCCCTTCTTCAGTTGGCACGTTGATGGTTCTTTCCTATAATAGACATCTCTTCTGAGAGTCTTGGCAAGTCGTTATGAGCAATTGTTCACTTTAACACACACATCGACATTTATTAGTTATTTTAATTCAATAACTCTTTCCACCATGGTAGATGTATATGTGACGTATGAGTGACATATGTTCTATATGTCTCTTAAACAAATTTTCTTCAACTTATTGTTTACATATTTTTTATGTAGTTATTTCTTTTGTCAATATTATGTATTCACACTGCACCCAGCACCACTATATATGACCCTGCACATTGTTTTGCCAGTTTTTTAGTATACCACTTAAGAATATCTTTGTCCCCCCTTTTTTCTCCGATATATTTTTATTAATCTATGCAATTGGGTATATATATATATATATATATATATATATATAAACACACACACATATATATATATATATATATATATATATATATATTATTATTATTACTTTAATAGATCATGTATTGTTACACTCTCCTCCTCAAATAACAGGTCTTTCTTTCTCTGGATGTTCTCCTATGTCAAAATATTATGTCTTGCATTATTTGTGATAACTATAAATATACCGTGTTTATGGAATTATATAAGCTACATCTAATGATATCAAACTGTAATTGGTACCGCAGCATTGGTCTGTTGTCGCCACGTCAGAGGCGATGCGGCGCATGCGCGGTGACCTTCGGCCAGACCGGATGTCGTCACTTCTGGCCGGGGGTGACGCAGTTCCGGTAGGGACATATATAGATGCAGAGGACGCCAGGCTGGAGTACAGGCGAACACAAGGACTGACGTTTTTTTTCGCTACATGATCTAAGGCCCCGTACACACGGTCTGACAAAACCGATGAGAATGGTCCGATGGACCGTTTTCATTGGTTCACCTCTGAAGTGGCCGTACGGCCTGATATGTGTACACACCGTCAGTCCAAAATCCGATTAGGTCAGAACGCAGTGACGTCAAACACACGACGTGCTGAATAAACCGAAGAAAAACAGACCGATAGCCTATACACACGGTCGGTTTGGTCCGATGAAAATGAACTTCGGTTCATTCTCATCGGACCAAACCGACCGTGTGTACGGGGCCTTAAGGTAATGCCTCTCTTTCTTTCATAGCTGGCTATACCCTTTGATACATTAGTGACATGCAGTATTGACTGCAATATGTATTTTTTATACCTTATTACCTTTTAGGGCTTTTTGATCGCCTTACCAAGTGGATCAGGTGCACCATGCCAAGCTGTGCACCTCCTAGTATGTATGATGCATGCATATTCTTAGCCCTCAAGTGCATAACTTTACATTTATCAACATTAAACTTCATCTGCCACGTAGTCGCCCAATTAGACAGAGCATTGAGGTCGGCTTGTAAATTGGCGACATCCTGTAAAGACGTTATTCCACTGCATAGCTTGGTGTCATCTGCAAAGACAGAAATGTTAGTTTTGAACTCAGACCCAATATAATTTATAAAGATTTTAAAAATTAAGGGTCCCAGCACTGAACCTTGGGGTACACCACTGATAACCTTCGACCATTCAGAGTAAGAATCATTAACCACGACTCTCTGAATTCTGTCTTTCAGCCAGTTTTATATCCATTTACAAACTGATATTTACAATCCTGTAGACTTTACCTTACACATGAGCTGTGTGTGGGGAACTGTATCGAACGCTTTTGCAAAATCCAAGTATATCACGTCCACAGCCACGCCTCTGTCCAAGGTTTTACTTACTGTATTTATCGGCGTATACCGCGCACTATTTTGCCCTGAAAATCAGGGCAAAATCGTGGGTGCGCGATATACGCCAAAACCTGCTTTCCCGCCACGAGTTTGAATACTGCGCCGGCATATACCGAGCGCAGTACACTCGTGTATCTTCGGGCAGTCTCGGCGCCTCTCGCACTGACGTCCTGAGTGTACAGGACGTCAGCGCGACAGTTGCCGAGCCTGCCCGAAGATACACGAGTGTACTGTGCTCGGTATATGCGTCCAAGGGATGCGTCCAAGGGATGGCGCATGCGCCGTTAGTTCGGCCCATCATTTGCATGGGGTCACGGTTCATTTAAATTAATCACACCCACTTCCACCTACTTTGAATTAGGCCGGCTTACGCCGAAGACTTTACGTTACGCTGGCGCAACGTTGGGAGCAAGTGCTTTGTGTATACTGTGCTCGCCGCTCTGCGCGACGTCGGCGTAGCGTATATTCGATACGCTATGCCGGCATAACTATGCGCCGAGGTACGAGAATCCGGGTCAATGGCTTTGAAATTACAGAGCTCAATTATTTTAGGATTCGTGGGTGGATGCCATCTGGCCCAGGTGCTTTATCCACCTTTATTCTGTCTAAATATTTCTGGACCATATCACTTTTGAGCCATTGTGGATTTGGGGCTGTGTCACTACCACCCCCATTTTGGACATGAGCTCCCTCATGCTCCATTGTATACACAGAGCTGAAGAAAGCATTTAATAAATTAGCCTTCTCTTTGTCCCCAGTCACCCACTCTAGATAATTTTGTAAAGGGCCTACATGCTCAGACTTGACCTTTTTACTATTAATATATTTGAAGAATTTTTTGGGGTTTGTCCTACTATCTTTTGCAATCTGTCATTCGTTTTGAATTTTTGCATCCTTGATTTTCTTTTTACATATCCTGTTATATTCTTTGTAACATTTAAACGACACTAGTGTTCCTTCATTTTTATATTTTTAAAAAGCTATTTTCTTATTGTTTATAGCCTTTTTAACTTTGACCGTGAGCCACATAGGTTTTATCTTTAGCCTTTTAAACTTATTGCCCATGGGAACATACTTTGTAGTGAGTTCATAAACGGTCTTTTTGAAGAATTCCCATTTCTGTTCTGTGTTCATCAATGCCAATATTCCCTCCCAGTCCAAGTCCTGGAGAGCAGCCCTCATCCTTGGAAAATTTGCTCTCTTGAAATTAAGTGGCCCGGATTTAGATAGGAGTTACGAAGGCGTATCTCCGGATACGCCATCGTAACTCTGAGTGTGCGGGGTCGTATCTATGCGACTGATTCGTAGAATCAGTTACGCATAGATTTCCCTAAGATCCAACCAGCGTAAGTCTCTTACACCGTCGTATCTTAGGCTGCATATTTACGCTGGCCACTAGGTGGCGCTTCCGTAGATTTACGCAAGGAATATGCAAATTAGGTAGATACGCCGATTCAGATACGTACGTCCGCCCAGCACATATTTTTACATCATTTACATAAGGCTTTTTCCGGTGTAAAGTTACCCCTTATAAAGCAGGGGTAAGTCATGTTAAGTATGGACGTCGGAAACGACTGAACAGCGTCGTATTTTACGTCGTTTGCGTAAGTCGTTCGCGAATAGGGCTGTACGTAAGTTAGGTTCACGTCGAAAGCATTGACAGTTTGCGGCGTAATTTGGAGTATGCGTACTTTGTAAACGTTCACGGATGGCGCATGCGCCGTTCGAAAACAGCGTCAATTACGTGGGGTCATGAGAGTTTTACATAAAACACGCCCACTACTAGCCACATTTGAATTAGACAGGCTTACGCCGACACATTTACACTACGCCGCCGTAACTTAGGGCTCAAGTTCTTTCTAAATACGGAACTTGCGCCCTAAGTTACGGCGGCGTAGTGTATCTGAGATACACCATGCCCGCCGAAAGATGCGTAAATGTATCTGAATCCGGGCCAGTGTTTTTATCTTTCCTGTATGTGTTTCTTGCTTACAGCTAACATCAAATGAAATCATGTTATGATCACTGCTACCTAGGTGTTCCTTTATCTGAACATTAGTAATAAGCTCTACATGGTTTGAGATTATCAGGTCCAACAGAGCATCATTCCTAGTTGGGGCTTCAATAAACTGGACCATAAAATTGTCCTGCAATAGGTTTTTTAATGTTTGCCCTTTAACTATCCCAGCAGTGCCATTACTCCAGTAAATTTCTGGGTAGTTAAAAGCCCCCATTATTATCACCATCCCAGCCCTTGCAGCCCTTTCCATCTGTGCAAGGAGCCGAGTCTCCACCTCCTCGTTAACATTGGGTGGTCTATAACAAACTCCAATGATTAACTTTGAACTACGCACATCTGTATGCAGTTCCACCCATAATGCTTCAGCTTTATCACACTCTCCATCAACCAGGTCCTCTTTCACGCTTGCTTTGAGGTCACTTCTCAGATAGAGACAGACCCCACCACCTTTCCTTTTTACCCTGTCTTTCCGAAAGAGAGCATAGCCAGGAATATTAATAACCAAATCATGTAAGGATTGAAGCCAAGTTTCAGCAATACCTATTACATCATAGCTCTCCTCATGCACCAGAGCTTCCAACTCACCTGTTTTGCTTGGCAGACTTCTGGCATTGGTCCAGCATGGAACGCAATACGGCGCTGGAAGCGCCTGTTTCACAGAGGACAGGTGGTGCAATGGCGCATGTTACAGTACAATAGGCTTACCTCTTTTTGACATCATTTTTGGCATACCAATATAACAAGATTACTACACCAGACTTGATGTGTCTCCCCTATGCGATTTTCTGCTTACCAGCTGAGGTCGTCCTGTAATTTTTATTTGAATTTTCTTATATGGTGAGATTTTTCGTCTATTTAGTTAAGTCATTCCAAGCCTCACTATGTGCCGGTTAGTTCCAGCTGTAGTGGGATATATATATTAATTAATGAATATGACAAAAAGTTTCTTCTTTACTATTACCCACAGATTTTAGCTCCTTGACTGGCTGTGTGTTACAACACGCCGCCATTGTCAAGGCAAAAAGGCTGATTGTTGTTGTCTTCAACACGGCCAACTCTGTGAGTATGCTTGCTTTTGTCTACTTACATAATTTATATTTCTTGTGTTTTCTTTAGCTGTCTTGTCCCAACTGAATGGCCTCCTCTGTAATTTCTTCTTACACCCCAATGGAGGGACGGTTGCCTTACGCTTCTAGAGCCCTTGGGTCTATCCTTTTGCCTTTCTGCCACATGCTAGCATTTGTAAATGTATAATGATTTTATATTTGAAAATGTTGTTTATTTATAAAAACTTTTCTGTTTGTATATATTTTAATAGATTTATATATCTATGATCCTGAGGAAGCGTTTCAATATTGCGTAACATGTAGAGAGAGCCATCCTTTCCTCCTGGGCCCACCGCCTGGTTATTCATCCTACAGTTATATATCTGATTGTATTTTTTTGAGTTTTCTATAAATAAAATGTACCATATTACCAATATTGTGATGACCTGTGTGGACCAGTTACAGTGGGGATCGAAAGTTTGGGCACCCCAGGTAAAAATTTGTATTAATGTGCATAACGAAGCCAAGGAAAGATGGAAAAATCTCCAAAAGGTATCAAATTACAGATTAGACATTCTTATAATATGTCAAAAAAAGTTAGATCTTATTTCCATCATTTACACTTTCAAAATTACAGAAAACAAAATAAATTGCGTCTGCAAAAGTTTGGGCACCCTGCAGAGTTAATAACTTGTTCTGCCCCCTTTGGCAAGTATCACAGCTTGTAAATGCTTTTTGTAGCCAGCCAAGAGTCTTTCAATTCTTGTTTGAGGTATCTTTGCCCATTCTTCCTTACAAAAGTCTTCCAGTTCTTTGAGATTTCTGGGCTGTCTGTCACGCACTGCTCTTTTAAGGTCTATCCATAGATTTTCAATTATGTTGAGGTCAGGAGATTGTGAAGGCCATGGCAAAACCTTCAGTTTACGCCTCTTGATGTAATCCCCTGTGGATTTTGAGGTGTGTTTAGGATCATTATCCATTTGTAGAATCCATCCTCTCTTTAACTTCAGCTTTTTCACAGATTGCATCAAGTTACCATCCAAAATTTGCTGAAATTTTATTGAATCCATTTTTCCTTCTACTCGTGAAATGTTCCCTGTGCCACTGGCTGCAATACAACCCCAAAGCATGATTGATGCACCCCCATGCTTAACAGTTGGACAGAGGTTCTTTTCATTAAATTCTGTGCCCTTTCTTCTCCAAACGTACCTTTGCTCATTCCAGCCAAAAAGTTCTATTTTAACCTCATCAGTCCACAGAACTTGTTTCCAAAATGCATCAGGCTTGTCTATATGTTCATTTGCAAAGTTCAAACGCTGATTTCTGTGGTGAGGACGTAGAAGAGGTTTTCTTTTGATGACTCTTCCATGAAGACCATATTTGTACAAGTATCTCTTTATAGTGGAATAGTGTACCACAACTCCAGTGTCTGCCAGATCTTTCTGGAGGGATCGTGCAGTCAAACGTGGGTTTTGAATTGCTTTTCTCACAATCCTGCGAGCTGTTCTGTCTGATATTTTTCTTGGTCTTCCAGATCTTGCTTTAACTTCCACTGTTCCTGATGACTGCCATTCCTTAATTACATTCCGAGCAGAGGATATTGACATCTGAAAACGCTTTGCTATCTTCTTATAGCCTTCTCCAGCTTTGTGAGCATCAACTGTTTTCAGTTTCAGTTTTCTAAACAACTGCTTAGAAGAACCCATGGTGCTGATTGTTGGGGCAAGGTCAGATGAGTCTGGGCATTTAAAACCTTTGAGATTGACATCACCTGGTCTTCCCAGACGATGATTGAGAACAATCCATGACACTGGCAGGTCTCAGCTTTGCAAAGGGGGCAGTGCATGTTATAAATTCTGCAGGGTGCCCAAACTTTTGCAGACGCCTTTTTTTTGTTTTCTGTAATTTTGAAAGTGTAAATGATGGAAATAAAATCTAACTTTTTTTTACATATTATAAGAATGTTTAATCTGTAATTTGATGCCTTTTGGAGATTTTTCCATCTTTCCTTGGCTTCATTATGCACATTAATACAAATTTTTACCTGGGGTGCCCAAACTTTCGATCCCCACTGTATATTGTAAGTTTAGATTTAAGATATCAAATTTCTAAATAAAAAACTAAATTTCTGCAAGTTTAAATCAAGCAGTAAAAGCTGATTTCTGATTGGTTGCCCCAATTTCCCCTTTTGTTAAAAAAGTCTTATTTCCTTGATTCAAGCCAGAATACACACACTCTGGTGAAAATAACTGCTCAACCGCTAGTGACCAGCACTTTTTCATATGTATGCAAAAAATTAAATTTCTTTACCTCTGTAAAACTTAGAAATTAATTTCTCCGCAAAGCTGCAAAGGTTAATTAGGACTTATTTTAACTACTTTAGACTCGGGCCATAGTCAAAAGACGGCCTCCAGGTGGCTCTATAAATCTGGGAGGCCGTCTTTTGACGTCCTCGCGTCCCTTGGCCACTGGAGGGCGCGTCCCCGAGATGCCGATGCGCGTGCCTGGCGGCCGCGATGTCCACCAAGTACCCGCGATCGGCAATGTAAACACAGAGCTCCACGTCCTGTCAGGGAGAGGAAACAGATGATGTGTCCCTTGTACATAGTGAGAATCACTCCCAGGATACACATTTAAACCAATCACTATACGCTTATTTGGATTTTTTTTTTTTTACCAAAAATATGTAGAATACGTATCAGCCTAAACTGAGAAAAAAAATTGTTTTTTAAAAAAAAAATTGGATATTTATTATAGCAAAAAGTCAAAAATATTGGGGCAGATCCACAAAAGAATTACGCCGGCGTATCTAATGATAAGCCGCGTAATTTTAAATTTCCCACGTCGTATCTTTATTTTGTATCTACAAAACAAGATACGACTGCATCTCGGATCAATCCGACAGGCGTACGTCTTAGTACGCCGTCGGATCGTAGATGCATTTTTCCGCCGGCCGCTAGGTGGCGTTTTCGTCGAATTCCGCGTCGAGTATGCAAATTAGCTAGTTACGGCAATCCACGAACGAACGTCCGGCCGGCGCATTTTTTGCGTTTGAGTTCGGCTTTTTCCGGCGTATAGTTACCCCTGCTATTATGAGGCGTACTCAATGTTAAGTATGGCCGTCGTTCCCGCGTTGAATTTTGAATTTTTCACGTCGTTTGCGTAAGTCGTTCGCGAATAGGGATTTGCGTAGAATGACATCATCGTCGGAAGCATTGGCTTGTTCCGGTTTATTTTCGAGCATGCGCACTGGGACACCCCACGGACGCCGTTAAAAAAAAATGTTGTTTACGTCGGGTCACAACGTATTTCCATAAAACACGCCCCATCACATCCATTTGAATTTCGCGCCCTTACGCCGCCAAAGATACACTACGCCACCGTAACTTACGGTGCGAATTCTTTGACAATTCGAAAAAAATAAATAAGTTACGGCGGCGTAGTGTATCTTAGATACGCTACGCCTGGCGGATATATGCGCCGATCTACGTGGATCTGCCTCATTGTGTTTTTTTTCAAAATTGTCGCTCTTTTTTTGTTTATAGCGCAAAAAATAAAAACTGCAGAGGTGATCAAATACCACCAAAAGAAAGCTCTATTTGTGGGAAAAAAAGGACGTAACTTTTGTTTGGGAGGCACGTTGCACGACCGCGCAATTTTAATTTAAAGCGACGCAGTGCTGAAAGCTGAAATTTCCCAGTAAGCAAGTGGTTAATATGTATAGAATATGTAAATACTATATAATATAGAATACATAAACACTTTGGGCCGGATTCAGAGACAAATTACGCTGACGTATCTGGATGCGCCGTCGTATCTATGCGCCGTATTCACAGTACAAGATACGCCTGAATTTTGACTTCCTACGACCGACGTAAGTCTCCTACGCCGTCGTATCTTGGGTGCATATTTACGCTGGCCGCTAGGGGCGCTTCCGTTGATTTACGCGTTGAATATGAAAATGACATAGATACGCCGATTCACGAACGTACTTGCGCCCGTCGCAGTAAGCTACACGGTTTACGTAAGGCGTACGTCCGGCGTAAGTTTACCCCTCATAAAGCAGGGGTAAGTCATGTTAAGGTATGGACGTCGGAAACGTCTAAACAGCCGTCGTATTTTACTTTGTTTACGTAAGTCGTACGTGAATGGGGCTGGGCGTATGTTACGTTCACGTCGTACGCATTGAGCAGTTGTATCTTAGGGAGTATATGCGACGTGATTCTGAGCATGCGCGCGTACGGCCATGCATTTACATGGGGTCACGGTTAATTTTAATACAACACGCCCACTGCCTTGCTACTTTGAATTAGGCGGGCTTACGCCGGCCATTTTACGTTTACGCCGGCGCAAGAAAAGGAGCAAGTGCTTTGTGAATACAGTACGAGCCTCTCTATGTTACGTCGGCGTAGCGCATATCAGATGCGATACGCCGCTCTAAAGATATGCCAATCTCTCTGAATCCGGCCCTTTATGTGCATAGTTTGGGCACAAGTTCACTTTAAGGTATGTCTGAAAATTTGCTTTTATAAGATCTGCTCATAAATAGGGATGAGCTTCAAGTTCGAGTCAAACTCATGTTCGACTCGAACATTGCCTGTTCGTCGAACAGCAAACTATTTTGGGTGTTCGCGGCAAATTCGAAAAGCCGCGGAACACCCTGTAAAAGTCTATGGGAGAAATCTTAAGTGTTAATTTTAAAGGCTTATATGCAAGTTATTGTCATAAAAAGTGTTTGGGGACCTGGGTCCTGCTCCATGGGACATGTATCAATGCAATACTTTTTTTTTAAACTGAGTTTTTTTTTTGGGAGCATTGATTTAAATAATGCTTAAAGTGAAACAATAAAAGTGAAATATTCCTTTAAATTTCAAACCTAGGGGGTGTGTATAGTATGCATGTAAAGCAGCGCTTGTTTCCCATGCTTAGAACTGTCCCTGCACAAAGTGTCAGTTCTAAAGGAAAAAAAGTAATTTAAAACCACTCGCGGCTATAATGAATTGTCGGCTCCCGGCAATACAGAGAAAAGTCATTGATAAAACAAAAAAAAATGCGTGAGGGTCCCCCCAAATTCAATTACCTGGCCCTTAAGGTCTGGTATGGATATTAAGGGGAACTCCACTCCAAAAAATTTTTTAAAATGACGTGGGGTTCCCCCCAAATATCCATACCAGACCCTTCAGGTCTGGTATGGATTTTAAGGGTAACTCCACCTCAAATTTAAAAAAAAAATGGCATGGAGTTCCCCCCAAAAATCCACACCAGATTCTTTATCCGAGCACGCAACCTGTCAGGCCGCAGAAAAAGAGGGGGGACGAGAGAGAGCCTCCCCTGAACCATACCAGGCCACATGCCCTCAACATGGGGAGGATGCTTTGGGGGTCTGTGACCCCTCAAAGCACCATGTCCCCATGTTGATCGGGACAAGGGCCTCATCCCCACAACCCTTGCCCGGTGGTTGTGGGGGTCTGCGGGTGGGGGGCTTATCGGAATCTGGAAGACCCCTTTAACAAAGGGGACCCGCAGATCCCAGCCCCCTCTATGTGAATTGGTAATGCGGTACATTGTACCCCTACCATTTCACAAAGAAAGTGTAATAAATTGTAAAAAAAACACAGACACCGTTGGGAAAGTCCTTTATTAAAATAAAAAAATAAATATAATAAAAGGATTCCAGCGGTGGTAATCCACTCTCGGTCTTCGCTCCAACGCTGTCGGTATCCTGCGATGGGTGATCTCCTCTCCGGGGTCCAGCGATGAGAAGATCTCCTCTTCATCCAGGTCCAGGATCCAGCGATGAGATGTCCGCAGCGCATCACCTGTCTCCACCGGAGACACTCCGGGAGTGATAGGGCGGGAGCCAGTGACCCAGGCTTTCCCAGTGACTTGCAGGAGACACTTTGTGCAGGAACAGTTCTAAGCACGGTAAAACAAGCGCTACTTCACAAGCATACTATACACCCCCCCAGGTACGAAATTTAAAGGAATATTTCACTTTTATTGTTTCACTTTAAACATTATTAAAATCACTGCTCCCGAAAAAACTGTTTTAAAAAAAAAATTGGCTTTGATACATGTTCCCTGGGGCAGGACCCGGGTCCCCAAACACTTTTTAGGACAATGACTTGCATATTAGCCTTTAAAATTAGCACTTTAGATTTTAAACGTTCAAGTCCCATAGACTTTAACGGGGTTCTAAAGTTCACATGAACTTTTGGTCTGTTCTCAGGTTCTGGTCCGAACCGAACGGGGGGGGGGGGGGTGTTCGGCTCATCCCTACTCATAAACCTGCATTGGATCTTGAAACATAATACAGATGTCAGAAAATGACAGAGGGAAAGGCTATGAGTTTGTTGGCTTTTTTTATTCACCTGTTTCCATTCTGTGTACATTCTGTGAGGTTAACATTCATGTTAGCTTATCTACATAAAATACCATTGTGTTTGTTATCCTCTGACGCAGAAAAGGCCTTTGACAGGGTCGATAGGACATTCCTGAAGGAGACGTTAATCCATATCTGGGTGGGGGAGGGGTTTAGTAAATGGATAGAGGCTATTTTTATATTAACTTTAAAACCATTTCTGCGATACGTCCAAGGAAGCATGGATATTCAGGGTTTTTCAATAAGCAAGACTGATCATAAATTGGAGATTTTCCTACCCTCGGGGACGGAAAATATAGATTTTATTAAAAACAGGAGGCGAGTATTATGCTATAATCTTTCTTTACTGTCATCCAGCAGCAAGAGAGTTAATGAAAAGAAAAAACGTTACACAGATAGGTATGCAAATGAACATAGGTAGACTGTCCAATCAGGTAACAGGAGTATGTTATAAAGGTGAGGTACAGGTGATATTCTTCCTCTTTCTTGATGATAAAACTAGACTGGAAATAACTTGAACTGGAAACTAATTGGAACAACTTGAACTGGAACTCATTCTTCAATATGTCATGAAGTCCACAGTAGAATAGGCGCATTAAGCTGAAAAAGAATGCATTATGTAAGAGCAAAATAAATCTTGAAGGGTAGGGTATTAGGGTGGGATAATACTCGCCTCCTGTTTTTAATAAAATCTATATTTTCCGTCCCCGAGGGTAGGAAAATCTCCAATTTTATGGCAAACAGGAGGCTCATATTATGCTTGTTCAAAGCTGTATACTCTAGAGCATTAAATAAACGTACAACCTATAGTTATAATACATTCATAGACACATGAGATTCAGGTCTTAAGTAGAAATTCTTAAAAGTGGATTCTGAAGACCAGTTTGCGGTTCGCATTAAATCTGATAGAGAACCACCTGATTGAAATACCTTAGTGGCCATTGCACCTCTGGTGGAGTGGGCGCCAAATATGGAAATGTCAATGCCTGCCAAATCCATGGTTTGTCTCACCCATCTAGCCAAGGTGGGTGAGGAAACTGGATGGAAGGGTTTGCAGTAGGAAATTAGTAATTGAGATGAGTCAGGGTCTCTAAAAGGTTGAGATTTGGTTTCATAGGTTTTTAGACATTGGACTACACAAAGGTTTGGATTGAAGGGAAAGGCCGGATAGAAGACCGAATGTAAGTTGGTCTATGTGCGTCTGAAAATGGAAAATTGAACACCCTGGGGAGAGAATTGTCTACGGGATATATCTAGGGCTTTTACATCCGCTACTCTTTTAAGGGAGATGAGACAAAGTAGTACTGTTAGTTTGAAAGATAGAAGTTTTAAAGACAGATTCTCATTATCACCCCAGGAGTTAAGAAAATTTAAGAGGATGAGGATTCTGAAATAGGTCTAGTAGAATAGAAGGGAATACTGGGAGTAATCGTGGGTAGTCTATGCTCATCTCCAGAGCCTGAGGGAACCATGTTTGGGATGGCCAGTAAGGGGTTATCAGAACTATGTTCGATTCTAGGTAACGTGTCAGAAGGAGAGCCCTTGATATTGGAGCAAAGGGGGGGAAATCGTAAGATGTTCCTTTCGGTCAAATTTGTAGAAGGGCATCTGTCCCCAATGCTTCTGGGTCTGGACGCCAACTGAAATATGTTGGAATCTGTCTGTTCAGGCGTGATGCAAACAGATCTATCTGGAAAGGACCCCACAGGGAGTTTTAGATGTTGAAAAATTGTCTGGTTCAACATCCAATCGCTGGAATCTGTTAGATAACAGGGAATTCCAGTCTGCAATGGAATTGGATAGGCCTGGGATGTATTCCGCCTTCAATATAATGTTCTTGTCCAGGCAAAAATGCCAAAAATCCTTCGCAATGTTCGCCAAAGGTTTGGATTTTGTACCTCCTAAGCGATTGATGTATTGTACTGCGGATATGTTGTCCATGCGCAGTAGAATACAACAATCGGATCTGTCTCTCGCAAAACTCTTGAGAGCAAATGATCCCGCTAAGAGTTCGAGACAATTGATATGTAACAGAGCTTCGTCTGGAGACCATTTCCCTCCTGTTGTAAGAGGGCCGCAGCGAGCACCCCAACCTGAGTTGCTTGCGTCTGATTCTATTATTAAATCCGGATGTGGATGGAAAATAGTCTTCCCATTCCACATCTGGATGTGAGTCAGCCACCAAAGTAATTCTTCTTTGGTGTCCGGAGTTAGTGTTATCTCGTCGGAATATGCCAAGCCGTCTCTTAGATGTTGGGCTTTTAGTCTCTGTAGTGCTCTGTAGTGTGGAGGTGCCGGAAATATCGCTTGAATGGAAGCTGATAATAGACCGACAATCCTCGCAATTGTCCGAAGAGATATTTGACTTTTGTTCAGGACTGAGCGAATCTCTCTTCTGATCGTCTTCAATTTCCTGTTTGGAAGACTCAGAAGGGATAGTTGGGTATTGACAAGAAAACCCAGAAATTCTACCTCCTTTGAAGGGGTTAGGATGGATTTCTTGTAATTGATTATGAATCCCAGCATGTTCAGAAGGGATATCGTCCATTGAATGTGTAAATGAATAGTCTGAAGTGATTGTGCCATGATCAAAATGTCATCTAAATATATTATTAGACAAACACCCCTGCTCCTTAGAGCTGCTACTACTGGTTTCAGTAGTTTCGTAAAGCACCAGGAGGCAGATGACAGACCGAATGGTAGACTGGTGAATTGCCATTTCTTGTTTTGCCACAGGAATTGAAGAAATGGTTGGGAATTCTCGTGCATGTGCACTGAAAGATAGGCATCATTCAGATCTATTTTTGCCAACCAGTCTCCTTGTAATAAAAGGTCTTTTATGGTCTTGAAATGGCGGTAATGGACGAAATTGTTTAGATATTTCAGATTTATTACTGGTCTGAAACCTCCATCCTTATTTTTGACCAGGAACAGGTTGCTCACAAAACCTGGAGTTTGCAAGGGAACTTGAACTATGGCCCCTTTGGAGTAAAGCTCTTTTATCTCCAGTGAGATTAGCTTTTTGTCCTCTTCTGAGAACCTTATTGGAATAGGATCCTGACTTTGAGTCGGTAAAGAGGTGAAATCTATCTGGTAACCTAACACGGTGTTCAGAGGGCCTCTGGGGAAATGACCTTCGGTAGAAGATCTGTTGGGAAATCGGCCCTTGCGTTTCCCTTTGGAAAAACTTTGGTTGGAAAACCTTTTTGAGTGATGATTGGGCCTTGTCTAAAGAAGTAAAGAGAGCTACGTATTTGTTGATCTCTTTAATAAAAGAGTCACCAAAAAGTAGACCCTTGGTGATGGAAGATGGTTGAGATGAAGCGAGATGCATAAGCTGTGGATCCAGCTTCATCAGAATCGATCTTCTCCTTTCGCTAGAGATGGCCGCATTGGCGTTGCCAAATAGTACAATGGCTCGCTGAGCCCAACCTTTCAGGACATTTAAATCTATTGGGGTGTTAGATGAAACTGCTTCTTCTATTAAATCTAGAATCTTAACTAAGGGGCCTAACATGTCTAATAATTTATCTTGACAGAAACGATATGATCTGTCCACCCCCTTTTTTGGGTGTTTTCCTGATTTTAGAAGGAATTTAACTAATGCGGGGTCTAATTAGGGTGTATTGGCTAATTTCTTTGGGAGGGACGGTCTCGGGCACTCTGCTCTTAACTTACTAGCCTCGTTCTTATCTAATGGTTTCTGGATCCAGAGGCTTAAACATTTCATAACTAGGGAATGGGTAACCCATTCCCCTGAACGGGGATGTTTAATTTGACCTGGGTCGAAATACGGATCACCAGAGCCGTCTATAATAGCATCCTCGGATTCCTCCTTTTCAAGGGTATTCCTTCTTCTGCATCAGAGACATTCTCATATTCAGAGTCTCTTCCTTCTTCTGATAAAGATTCCTCATCAGAAGAAGAATTGCTGGAAGAGGTACGGTAAGAGTCTGGTTTTTGCCTCTTTGAGGCCATTTTTACCCGTTGTAAGATCAACTCCTCCCGGGCAGAGGGTATAACGTGTGACCTCTTGTCACTGACAGTAGCTTTTCCTTTACTAGGAGGCTTAGAAGATTCACCCTGGTTCTCCATCAGGACCATTCTTTTAGAATCGGAGGGACCCGTATGAGATATATGATGTCGTTTTTGAGACACTTTACCCGCTTTTTTCAATCCCTGAATCATGTGGGATGTAGAGTCCTCCGCTGACCAATAAATGTCAGATGGGGTAATAGGTAAAAGTTCAGGGGTAACCTGAGGTTTACTTTGAGACAGGGCCATGACTACCGATTGTGCAATGGAATCATGCATGGCCGTCTGCATAGCAGATTGGATGGATTTATCTATTATGGATTGGATTTTCTGGTTTTCCTCAGGGATATCTGAGGGGGTAACAGTAGTGGAATCTTTATTAGACATAGTGAGGTGTGAGTAAATGTGATTGACTGAAGACAAATTATTCTGAATGAGAAAAAATAATAAACAACTATTTAATATATATGCAGCAGAACTATATATATTTTTTGTATCAGCAGACAATATATATGTCAGCAAGAGGGCACATATATTATGAGCGTATACCCAAACATACATATATATATATATTTATTACTAATATTCTGACTGCAGTTCAAAGTGTGTAAGTATATATGTATATATATATACATACATCTATATCTACATATATATACATATATATATAAAAGTATATATATATAAAAGTATATATACATATATCTATATGCACATATCCATATGAACAAACATATGTTTATTTAAATTTGTTTGTGTAAATGTGTTACTATTGGTTTGTGTGTGCCAAACATACACCCCTGAACCTAAACCGGGTTCAGGGTTGGTATGTGGCAGGCACACACCCACACAGGAGAACGGACTTTATGTCAGGGAACGGCATTATAGCAGCGCTGCAGCGCAGTGAGGAGACACACTGCGTGTCGGGCCGCGAATGCGCGCGGGACCGCGCCACAGCTGAGCACCAGCTGTGAGGAAACGATATCCCGGACTGCCAGGATACCGCCGAACGGCCGCGGTGAGGGGACGCGGGCCGTCAGAGAACAAGTGAGTGTGCTGTAAGCGGGGGTATTGGAATGGTGAGGAGACCACCTGGGAAGATAATGAATAGAAGGGGGGTGGGCAATGCTGGGACTGCCATTAAGGATAAAAAGTACGGCCCTGCAAACTGTGACAAGCGCAGGGTTGCAGGGAAAACTCTGCAGAAAATGAATATAAAAATATATATATGTAATGAGTTATATATTGTGAGTTATATATTGTGACAGGGTACATGATTCCATGTATGTCAGTGAGAGGTTGTAAAGATCAGCTTTCCCTGTCTTAGAAAGGGTTAAGCCTGGCCAACAGGAAAACCTCCTCTCTCTCCCTATTAATTACGCACACCTGATAGAGACTGGAGGAGGGAGAGCTCAGCCTGAGGCATGCTGAGCTGAACAGGACAGGTTGGAGACTGTCTTCTTTGGAGAAAAAAGGTCTGTCACAGACAAACACTTATTTGGACTATTATTTGTTTATTTGTTTTATACTGGAGGCTGGAATAGCCCCTCCAGTACACAGTAGTCAGGGACCGTACTGTTAGTTAGCTTCCTAAGCTGAAGTAGGCCGTTTTGTTTTTGTATTATTTCTTTTGAGTGCAATAAAGCCATATTTATTGCTTAAGTTCAGCGACTTTGCTGCATTACATTACCGCTATTCCGTGCGACCTTGTCACAATATATATATATATAATATATGTAGAAGCACCTGAGGAAAAAAAAAAAATTCAATGTACTTATCTGGCTGGAGCAGCAAGAAAGAGGAAGAATATCACCTGTACCTCACCTTTATAACATACTCCTGTTACCTGATTGGACAGTCTACCTATGTTCATTTGCATACCTATCTGTGTAACGTTTTTTCTTTTCATTAACTCTCTTGCTGCTGGATGACAGTAAAGAAAGATTATAGCATAATATGAGCCTCCTGTTTGCCATAAAATCTGTGGCTTTTGCAGATGCTATACTGTTTTTTATTACATCTCCAGGGACCACATTGCCAAACCTATTAAAAGAGTTTAATCGATATTCTGCTCTGTCAAATTTAAAAATTAATATTCAAAAATTGGAACTGCTTAATATTACCCTGTCTCCTGCGCGGGTTAAAGCTCTTCAAGCTTCATTCTCTTTTCCATGGGCTTCATCTTATTTGACATACCTGGGGGTCAAACTGACTCCCTCAGTAGACAAAATATTCGCAGCTAACTTTCCACCGATAATGCAGGATTTGTCGGCGGACCTGGAGAGATGGAATAAGGGGCCCTATACATGGATGGGTAGAAATGCGATTCTTAAAATGAACATTCTGCCCAGGCTATTGTATCTGTTTCAGACTTTACCGATAGTTATTCCAGGGCCATTTCTGAAATTACTGCGTAGTATCTTTATCAGATTTTTCTGGGCAAAAAAGCACCCACGTCTATCCTACAATCTTCTGGCCAGGCCTAAAACCCAGGGTGGTATGGCATTCCCAGATGCAAACCGATACTATCAGGCAGTACACCTTGCCAGGGTTATGGCGTGGTGCAGAGATGGGGGATATAAAACATGGGTAGCAATTGAACAATCGTGCACCAAGATTCCACTTCAATGTGTGCCATGGTTAAGGCCAAATGCAGTTGGCATATTGAGGAACCATCCTTTGATAGGGGCAACTCATGCGAGTAATACAACAAAGCCATTTATTTCTCCAAGGAAGAAGGAGAAATATCCCGGATGTATCCAATATTGGGAAACCCAGCATTTCCCCCTGGATATACAGATAGCCATTTCAGACAAACAGTGAGACAGGGTAAATTTTGTCTAGGTGATTATCTTGTAGAATATAGGCTGAAGACTAGGGCGGAAATACAATTGATGATTAATCCACCACTGGATCCATGGCGGATGCAGCAACTTACTCACTTTCTCAGTTCCCTTCTTCGTAAGGAGTGGTTAGATCGTCCGAATACCAATATGCTTGGTAAATGCTCCCTCAGCACATGGGGTATCTGAGATGTATAAACTGTTAGTACAATCGTCAGAGGGTTATGCCCTGGGATCAGGCCCGGACTGGGACAAAAAATAGGCCCGGGCATTTTAGACTGAGCAGCCCGGGGGGAGGGGGGGGCACGCTGTGGGGGTTAATGATGGAATGCCCGCACAGAGAGAGAGACTGCTCCACATTTGTGGCACAGAGAGAGAAATCACTCCACATTGCTGGAACAGAGAGAAATCGTTGGACATTTCCCATTGTTGTACTGAAGTCAGTTGATAGATCGGAGTCTGTATAACCAGTCTGCACATTGATAGATTGAAATTTCTGCTGAACTGGCAGATTTTCAATCTATTTATGATGGCCTAAGTCCACCAGTCTCTGAGTTTAATAATATCCTCAAATCTTCTGAAAGGGGTTCTCAACTTAGGTTTAGAAATTCACTTTGAACTCCACCTTATTTCCAGAACTCTCATTATGTATTAGATGTGCAAAGAATAAGGTGAGAGAACATCTAATACCTATAGAGAGTAATGAAAATAAGGTGGAGTACAAAGTGAAATATCTGGAGGGACTGGCTGAGGTTAAAACAGGCAGGGAGGAAATTAGGCATCACCTCCTTACTGTCTGTCAAATGCCTCTGAAAAGTGACATGAGAATTGATAACTTTTCAGTGGAGTATCTGTGAGTGCAAGCCTTTTGGCTCACACTGGTGCTCAACATTTTTTGGGGGGGAAGCAATCAAACTGAACAAAAACATCAAATGCAGCCACTATGCCCCATTATATGCAGCCACTGTGCCCCATCAAATGCAGCCATTGTGCCCCATCAAATGCAGCCACTGTGCCCCATCAAATGCAGCCACTGTGCCCCATCAAATGCAGCCACTGTACCCATCAAATGCAGCTATTGTGTCACATCAAATGCAGCCACTGTGCCCCATCAAATGCAGTATAGGCGTTTTTAAAGGTGACCTATTTTTTTACATTAGAAATCTCAAAAATGATGGCAAATTATGAAAAACCATAAAAAACATAAAAAAATGTAATTGCTTGCATTGCATTGTGGACAATCCACAACTTGTGGCAGGTGACGTGGCCAGGTGACATGGCCAGTGGACAATCCACAACTTGTGGCAGGTGACACGGCCAGGTGACGTGGCAAGTGGACAATCCACAACTTGTGGTAGGTGACGTGGCCAGGTGATGTGGCAGGTGACGTGGCCAGGTCACGTGGCCAGTGGACAATCCACAACTTGTGGCAGGTAACATGGCCAGGTAATGTGGCAGGTGATGTGGCCAGGTCATGTGGCAAGTGGACAATCCACAACTTGTGGCAGGTGACATGGCCAGGTGACGTGGCAGGTGATGTGGCCAGGTGACATGGCAAGTGGACAATCCACAACTTGTGGCAGGTGACATGGCCAGGTGACGTGGCAGGTGATGTGGCCAGGTGAAATGGCCTGGTGATGTGGCAAGTGGACAATCCAAAACTTGTGGCAGGTGACGTGGCAAGTGATGTGCCAGGTGATGTGGCAAGTGAACAATCCACAACTTGTGGCAGGTGACGTGCCAGGTAATGTGAACAGGTGATGTGGCAGGTGACGTGGCAATTGGACAATCCGAATCTTGTGGCAGGTAACGTGGCAAGTGGACAATCCACAACTTGTGGCAGGTGTCATGGTCAGGTGGTGTGGCAAGTGGACAATTCACAACTTGTGGCAGGTGACGTGGCCAGTTGACGTGGCAGGTGACGTGGCCAGTTGACGTGGCCAGTGGACAATCCACAACTTGTGGCCGGTGATGTGGCCAGGTGACGTGGCAGGTGACATGGCCAGGTGATGTGGCAAGTGGACAATCCACAACTTGTGGCAGGTGACGTGGCCAGGTGATTTGGCAAGTGGACAATCCACAACTTGTGGCAGGTGACATGGCCAGTTGACGTGGCAGGTGACGTGGCCAGTGGACAATCCACAACTTGTGGCAGGTGACGTGGCCAGGTGATGTGGCAGGTGACGTGGCCAGGTGACATGGCAAGTGGACAATCCACAACTTGTGGCAGGTGACGTGGCCAGGTGACGTGGCAGGTGACGTGGCCAGGTGACATGGCGAGTGGACAATCCACAACTTGTGGCAGGTGACGTGGCCAGGTGATGTGGCCAGTGGACAATCCACAACTTGTGGCAGGTGGCGTGGCCAGGTGACATGGCAAGAGGACAATACACAACTTGAAGCAGGTGACGTGGCAAGTGGACAATCCACAACTTGTGGTAGGTGACGTGGCCAGGTGATGTGGCAGGTGACGTGGCCAGGTCACGTGACCAGTGGACAATCCACAACTTGTGGCAATTGACGTGGCCAGTTGACGTGGCAGGTGACGTGGCCAGTGGACAATCCACAACTTGTGGCAGGTGACGTGGCCAGGTGACATGCCAGGTGATGTGGCCAGGTGACGTGGCAGGTAATATGGCCAGGTGACATGGCAAGTGGACAATCCACAACTTGTGGCAGGTAACGTGGCCAGGTGACATGGCAGGTGACGTGGCCAGGTGACGTGGCCAGTGGACAATCCACAACTTGTGGCAGGTGACGTGGCCAGGTGATTTGGCAAGTGCATAATCCACTTGTGGCAGGTGACGTGGCCAGTGGACAATCCACAACTTGTGGCAGGTGATGTGGCCAGGTGATGTGGCAGGTGACATGGCAAGTGGACAATCCACAACTTGTGGCAGGTGACGTGGCCAGGTGACGTGGCAGGTGACGTGGCCAGGTGACATGGCGAGTGGACAATCCACAACTTGTGGCAGGTGACGTGGCCAGGTGACGTGGCCAGTGGACAATCCACAACTTGTGGCAGGTGGCGTGGCCAGGTGACATGGCAGATGACATGGCAAGAGGACAATACACAACTTGAAGCAGGTGACGTGGCAAGTGGACAATCCACAACTTGTGGTAGGTGACGTGGCCAGGTGATGTGGCAGGTGACGTGGCCAGGTCACGTGGCCAGTGGACAATCCACAACTTGTGGCAATTGACGTGGCCAGTTGACGTGGCAGGTGACGTGGCCAGTGGACAATCCACAACTTGTGGCAGGTGACGTGGCCAGGTGACATGCCAGGTGATGTGGCCAGGTGACGTGGCAGGTAATATGGCCAGGTGACATGGCAAGTGGACAATCCACAACTTGTGGCAGGTAACATGGCCAGGTGACATGGCAGGTGACGTGGCCAGGTGACGTGGCCAGTGGACAATCCACAACTTGTGGCAGGTGACGTGGCCAGGTGATTTGGCAAGTGCATAATCCACTTGTGGCAGGTGACGTGGCCAGTGGACAATCCACAACTTGGCGCACTCGGCCAGCTCAGTGGCCTTTTTGCAGGACATTAGAGCAGCCCAGGGGGCAAATGCATTCTGACAACCCAGCCCAGTCCGCCCCAAGGGCCTTGGTACACCTCTGGGTAGAAGTGACATGCGGGCCGCCGAGGGCCGTTCGCGGGCCGCAAACGGCCCGCGGGCCGCCGAGGGCCATTCGCGGGCCGCTATTGGCCCGCGGGCCGCCGCGGCCCACCGGGCATATGCCCGGTATGCCCTATGGCCAGTCCGGGCCTGCCTGGGATTCCTTTAGAAATGGGAAAGAGATTTAGACATTACATTGTCTGAAGAGCAGCAGAGATATATTTTACATTTTACTCATCACTCCTCAACGGCTACTAAGTACCAAGAGCTGTGTTATAAAATTCTCACACGTTGGTATAGAGTTCCATCATTGTTGCATAAAATGTATCCGGAAAGGACGAATATGTGCTGGCGTTGTGGTGTGACAGAGGGCAATATGCTCCATATTTTTTGGTTGTGTCAAAAACTGCAGGCATTCTGGGCCAAGGTCCGAGATATGATAAGACAGCTGACAGGTCAGGACCTGGGTTCTGAACCAGCCAGATACTTGCTCCATCTTTCAGAGCTTTCTAGGCATAAATATAGTAATTTGATGACCGTTCACCTTCTGAATGCAGCCAAGTCATGTGTATCAGCTCTCTGGAAGCGGGAATCATCTCCCTCTCTCTCGCAGTGGCTTAAAAAATAGCTGAAATATATACTATGGAAAGAGGTAGTGCTACTATTCAAGGCAGAGAAGAGAAGTTTAATAAAAAATGGTCAACATGGTCAGCGTATGTTTGCTCTAGAGAATATGGCTGTGCACTGGCGGAGGCGGAATAGAGGAATATTTTTTTATATATATTTTTTTTTTTTCTGTTTTTGGTTTGTTTGTTTTTGTTCTGTTTTGTTTTTTTGTTGTGCCGGCTTGATAAATAGGAAGGACGATGAAGATTATATATACCGTCAGTATATCTAGAAAAGGAAAATTTTTGGAACTGAAATGCTCTGTAAATTCCTTTTATTGCAGAATCGATTTCTGATATGTTATATATGTGATACGTATGCAATTGAAGTATGTTTGTTTTTATAAAATTGATTAAAAACAACAAAATATAGAATAAAAAAAATAAAAAAACATTCATGCAAATGAAGTAGTGCATTTTGCATTACTGGCAGGGGAGGCAGAAAATTATTTTTGGGAGTTGTTCAAGCAAATGGTTATTGGAATACATCCATCTGGTTCATACATATGTATATCAAGGGATTTTTTAATTTGATTAGGTTCAGACCTTAATTAAAAATTGGACCAAACTTGCTTTGTGTGGTGACATGTCACTGTTGACTTTTCATCTGCTTTTACTGCTACTTGAGCTGAATATCTGATGTGTTTGCTGGAAGGTGATAAAGGAAAGTTCTTTATGCAATATTCTAAATACTCCAGTGATCTCTCCTTAACATTTTTTATTATGTATATTCTCTAGTTAATCAGGGGATTTTAGCATCCAATACATTTTAATTCATAATTAACATCCGGTCAGATATTGGCAATTTCAAAACGTTAAACTTTTTTGAGCCTCTATACATATACTGTGGATGATTGGATATTTTATTGGTAACAGTAGAATGTAAAATATGAGTCATTGCATGATTGTCACAATATAATATATTTATTCTATGAATATGCGAATAAACTTTGTCTATTTTCGTAATAAAAACTCCTTTTTAACTTTATAACTTTGACTGGTAATCAGTTATAATCAGTTATATATATGGTACCACAAAAGTCCACCTTAGCCTCCCTCCAACTCCTTCTAAAAACCTTAAAGCACTACAAAACAACATTTCCTGCCTGCTGCTTCCTAAGCACTCCCCTCTGGAAATATGCTTGCATTTCTGTTCTGCAAACCTCTAGCCATACCCGGTACTTTTCCAACCATGACTTTGACTTCCACATCTTCTGCTACTCAGCTCTCCAAATGTACTGGCCAGAGGCAGCTCTAGGTTTTGTGAGGCCTTAGGCAAATCCTATACATGAGGCCCCACTCACAGAAAATAAATGAAAGCTGGCAGAGGGGTACAGGTGGGACGAAGATGACAGGGGGATGGTAGGAAGGTGGCAGAGGGGTACAGGTATGATGAAGATTACAGGGGGATGGTAGGAAGCTGGCAGAGGGGTACAGGTGGGATGAAGATGACAGGTGGTATAGTAGGAATCTGGCAGAGGGGTACAGGTGGGATGAAGATGACAGGGGGTGGATGGAAGCTGGCAGAGGGGTACAGGTGGGATAAAGATGACAGGTGGGGATGGTAGGAAGCTGGCAGAGGGGTACAGGTGGGATCTAGATGACAGGAGGATGGTAGGAAGCTGGCAGAGGGGTACAGGTGGGATGAAGATAACAGGGGGGTGGTAGGAAGCTGGCAGGTGGGATGAAGATGACAGGCGGGGTGGTAGGAAGGTGGCAGAGGGGTACAGGTGGGATGAAGATGACAGGTGGGGTGGTGGAAAGCTGGCAGAGGAGTACTGGTGGGATGAAGATGACAGGGGAGATGGTAGGAATATTGCAGAGGGGTACAGGTGGGATGAAGATGACAGGGGGTTGTAGAAAGGTGGCAAAGTGGTACAGGTGGGATAAAGATGACAGGGGGTGGTAGGAAGGTGGTACAGGTGAGATGAAGATGACAGGGGTGGTAGGAAGCTGGCAGAGGGGTACTGGTGGGATGAAGATGACAGGGGAGATGGTATGAAGCTGGTAGAGGAGTACAGGTGGGATGAAGATAACAGGGGGGATGGTAGGAAGCTGGCAGAGGGGCACAAGTGGGATGAAGTTGACAGGGGGTGGTAGGAAGGTGGCAGAGGGGTACAGGTGGGATTAAGATGACAGGCGGGGTGGTAGGAAGCTGGCAGAGGGGTACAGGTGGGATGAAGAGGACAGGGGGTGGTAGGAAGGTGGCAGAGGGGTACAGGTGTGATGAAGATGACAGGCGGAGTGGTAGAAATCTGGCAAAGGGGTACTGGTGGGATGAAGATGACAAGGGAGATAGTAGGAAGCTGGCAGAGGGGTATAGGTGGGATGAAGGAGACGGGGGGGAGTAGGAAAGTGGCAGAGGAGTACAGGTGGGATGATGACAGGCGGGGTGTTAGGAAGGTGGCACAGTGGTACAGGTGGGATGAAGATGACAGGGGAGTAGGAAGGTGGCAGAGGGGTACAGGTGGAATGATGACAGACGGGGTGGTAGGAAGGTGGCACAGGGGTACAGGTGGGATGAAGATGACGGGGGTAGGAAGGTGGCAGAGGGGTACAGGTGGGATGATGACAGGTGGGGTGGTAGGAAGGTGGCACAGGGGTACAGGTGGGATGAAGATGACAGGGGGTGGTAGGAAGGTGGCAGAGGGGTACAGGTGGGATAAAGATGACAGGCGGGTGGTAGGAAGGTGGCAGAGGGGTACAGGTGGGATGAAGATGACAAGTGGGGTGGTAGGAAGGTGGCAGAGGGGTACAGGTGGAATGAAGATGACAGGGGGTGGCAGGAAGGTGGCCGATGGTGGCTGGGTGGTAGGTGGGATGAATGGTGGTCAGTAGGTGGCATCATATACTGGATAATATACAGATCATAGTGTGTGTGTGGGGTGGCTGGCAGCAGTGATTTTCGGGGAGGGGCCCTCGGTCAGGGAGGTGATGTCACGGGATGTGTCTGTGTCGGGCAGGACTGTCTTTATCATGCTGTACCTTGAGGGGCAGACAGACTCCCCGATGATCTCCCGGCACCAGCTCTGGCAGTGGCAGGTTCCTCTTCTTTACAGACAGCCTTGCGTCAGTCCTGGAGAAGAGTGGATGAGGGAGCTGCTCGGCCGCCGCGCTCTGCACATTGCAGGAGATCCGCAGAGCGTGGCAGAAGGGGAGGAGCGGGAGGTGGGGAGTACATGGAGGAGCCGCAATGCACTGACCCTGGGGCCATTGTGAAGTGATTGAGAGGTCAGTCCACCCCCTGGCTGGGGAAAACTATTTGCGGGCATAAACATGGCCCTGGGGACACCGACCGGGGGACATTCGCAACCCACACACACATTAGGCAAATTAGGCGGCCGGGAGGCCCTTTTAACAGTGCGAGGCCTTAGGCGACTGCCTAATTTACCTAATTAGAGAGCCACCTCTGGTACTGGCACTGGGTTAGGGTTGCCACCTGTACGGGATTCACCCGGACAGTACATGTTTTGAAACATTTGTCCGGGTCTCTGCCCGCCTGAGACCCGGGCAAATTATTCAGACCCACCAGTGGCTCCCTGTGTCTGTGCGAAGCTGTGCCGCTACGGTCGTGTGCGTCTCGAGTTCGGTCCGCTCCTGCTGACCTGCTCCCTTCCTATCTAATCCCTTCCCTCTTCCCAGCAATGTCAGTGCACCTCAGTCCGCTCTGTGTGCTGCAGACAGGAGACACAGAGGCAGAGTGAAGAGGCGAAACCTCCATGTTGCCGGGGACTCTCCTCTGGTTGGCTGCAGAAGGGACATGGAGGTGGGGTTGAAGGCGGAGCCTCCCCATTCCCTGCTGCTCTGATGGTAAAGTTTGCAGATATCGCGCTGGGATTGGAGCTCAGCTTGTAATGTACGTTTTTGCCTCCCCACACCACCATATACTATGCAATATATACAGTTCTCCCCCCTCTTACAACATGCATATATACACCACCCCCCCTCTTACACCATGCATATATACAGTCCCCCCCCTCTTACACTATGCATATATACAGTCCCCCCTCTTACTCCATGTATATATACAGTCCCCCCCCTTACACCATGCATATATACAGTCCCCCCTCTTACTCCATGTATATATACAGTCCCCCCCTCTTACTCCATGTATATATACAGTCCCCCCCCCTTACACCATGCATATATACAGTCCCCCCTCTTACTCCATGTATATATACAGTCCCCCCCTCTTACACCATGCATATATACAGTCCCCCCCCTCTTACACCATGCATATATACAGTCCCCCCCTCTTACACCATGCATATATACAGTCCCCCCTCTTACACCATGCATATATACAGTCCCCCCCCTCTTACACCATACATATATACAGTTCTCCCCCCATACCCCATGCATATATACAGCCTACAGCCCCCCCTATACACCAAACATATATACAGTCTCCCCATATAGACAGTTCTCCTCCCCCATACATATATACAGTCCCCCCATACACCATACATACAACCCCCCATACTCCATGCATATATACAGTTCCCCCCCATCCATATATACAGACCCCCCATATATACAGTTCTCCCCCCCAATACACCATACATATATACAGATCTCCCCCCCCATACATATATACAGTTCTCCCCCCATACACCATAAATATGTACAGCCTACAGCCCCCCCCCCCCCCATACACCATACATGTATACAGTCCCCCCCCTTACACCATACATATATACAGTCCCCCCCATACATCATACATACATACAGCCCCCCCATACACCATGCATATATACAGTTCCCCCCCCCATACTCCATGCATATATACAGTCCCCCCCTCCACCATCCATATATACAGACCCCCATATATACAGTTCTCCCCCAAAACACCATCCATACATACAGTCCCCCCATACATATATACAGTTCTCCCCCCCAATACACCATCCATATATACAGTACCCCCCCCCATATATAATATATACAGTCCTCCCCCATATATACAGTTCTCCCCCATACACCATACATATATACAGTTCCCCCCATACATATATTAAGCCCCCCCCATTCCATACACCATCCATATATACGGTCCCCCCATATATACAGTTCTCACCCCCATACACCATCCATATATACAGTTCTCACCGGGTGGCACCGTCCACGGCCCTACTGACACCATCCAAGGCCCTACTGACACCGTCCACGGCCCTACTGACACCATCCACGGCCCTACTAACACCTTCCACTGCCCTACTGACACCGTCCACGGCCCTACTGACACCGTTCATGGCCCTACTGACACCGTCCATGGCCCTACTGACACCGTCCACGGCCCTACTGACACCATCCACGGCCCTACTGACACCTTCCACTGCCCTACTGACACCGTCCACGGCCCTACTGACACCGTTCATGGCCCTACTGACACCGTCCATGGCCCTACTGACACCGTCCACGACCCTACTGACACCGTCCACTGCCCTACTGACACCATCCGCTGTTCTACTGACGCCATCCTCTGCTCTACTGACACCGTCCACTTCTCTACTGACACAGTCCACTGCTCTACTGGCTAACAATGTCCACTTTTATGGTAGGCTAGTTCATATTTTAACTGTCATTTCTTTTATTGATTGAATCACATTTTATGGGTACACTAATGCTTTGTTTTATTTAACCATGCCCCTATAAGTCCCCCCCCCCCCACCACCACCAACTGCTAATGCAATTTAGCCACAGCCACTGTTCATTGTAGCACACCTCATTACTACTCTCTTTGGGTAACCCCAAAGGTGTCCCAGGTATTTTACAATCCTATAGCGTGTAGTACAAAAAAATTGCTGTGCGCCGCAAAAGTGTTCGGGTTTGGCTTGAAGAAAAGGTGGCAACCCTACACTGGGTCCTGTTTCTGGGATACACACTGCCACTTATGCACTTACTGCTCACCATCCTGACTTTTTATTATTTATGCTTTTTCCTGGTCACACTTCCATGATATATGTAATGGGCATATGTGATTCTACAGGTGTTGTGGGTTTGTTCATTAGGGAGTGTATATACAATATATATGTGTTTATTATGGTACCGTATTTGCCGGCGTATAAGACGACTGGGCATATACAGTAAGACGACCCCCTAATTTTCCAGGAAAAATTTTGGTTTTGGGATATACTCACCGTATAAGACTACCCCCTTCCTACTAGTCTTTCTGGAAGCTGAGGGGTAGCCAGAACAACCGCTGACAGAAACAGGCTTTTTTCAGATCTCACTGTGCCATTACATTACATGCCTCACTGTGCCATGACATTACATGCCCCCACTGTGCCATCACTTGCCCCCACTGTGCCATCACTTGTCCCCACAGTGCCATCACTTGCCCCCACAGTGCCATAACTTGCCCCCCACTGTGCCATCACTTGCCCCCACTGTGCCATCATTTGCCCCCACTGTGCCATCACTTGCCCCCCACTGTGCCATCACTTGCCCCCCACTGTGCCATCACTTGCCCCCCACTGTGCCATCACTTGCCCCCCACTGTGCCATCACTTTCCCCCACTGTGCTATCACTCACGTTTTGCAGATTCTGGCTTCCAGGCCGGTGACAGTCTTCGTCTGCTGCGAGCATCCATGATTTGAAAGCCGCGCCTTCTCCTCAGACTGTCCTGTGATAGTCCTGTTCAGTGTTCCGCCTATCCGTGATAGGAGGAACACAGAAGAGGCGCTGCTGGGAAAATTTGTGTTCCGCCTATCACAGGACAGTCTGAGAAGAAGGCGCGGCTTTCAAATCATGGACGCTCGCAGCAGACGAAGACTGTGACTGGCGTATAAGACGACCCCCGACTTTGGATGCATTTTTTTGCATTCAAAAAGTCGTCTTATACGCCGGAAAATACAGTATTTGTATTCTCACCTCATTAAAGAGTCACTAAAGGAAAAAAAATGTTTTGCTGAAATGACTGTTTACAGGGTATAGAGACATAAAAGTTAACTGATTCCTTTTAAAAATGATTACAAATAGATAAAAATCAATCCTATAATGTGCCTGCAGGTTAGTTTCACTTTTAAACTGGTTTCATGTTCCTGTGAACTAGAGAGACACACAGAACAAAAACAAACAAATCCAGGGCAGTGTTTTGTTTTTAAAATGAATCTGATTGGTTCTGTTAAGTTTTAGACACACATTAATGACAGCTTAGACTTATGTACATTCCCTTCTGTTCCTGGAAATTACCCTACTCTGCCATCCAATATAGACACAGGCCGCGATTCAGATACATTGTCGTATCTTTGAGCGGGCGAAATACATCTCCTATGCGCTACGCCGACGTAACATTGAGAGGCAAGTACTGTATTCAGAAAGCACTTGCTCCCAAAGTTACGTCAGCGTATCGTAAATGGGCCGGCGTAAGCCCGCGTAATTCAAAGTAGCAAGGCAGTGGGCGTGTTGTATTGTAATGAAGCGTGACCCCATGTAAATGCATTGCCGAACGAACGGCGCATGCGCGCGCATGCTCAGAGTCACTTAGCAAATACTCCCTAAGATACGTCGGCTCAATGCTTTGTCGACGTGAGCATAACATACGCCCAGCCCCATTCACGTACGACTTACACAAACAACATAAAATATGACGCTGTTCCGACGCTTACAACGTCCATACCTTAACATCACTTACCCCTGCTTTATGAGGGGTAAAGTTACGCCGGACCGACGCCTTACGTAAACGGTGTAGCTAAATCCAACGTGCGCAAGTACGTTTCTGAATCGGCGTATCTAGGTCATTTGCATATTCAACGCGTAAATCTACGGAAGCGCCCCTAGCGGCCAGCGTAAATATGCACCCAAGATACGACAGCGTAAGAGACTTACGTCGGTCGTATCTTAGCCAAATTCAGGCATAACTGCCTATATGAATCAGCGCATAGATACGACGGCGCTCATTTGGACTTACGACGGCGTATCTGGAGATACGCCGTCGTAAGTCCTTTCTGAATCCGGGCCACAATTCACAAAGTGACACACTTTTTTTGCTGGTAATGTTCTCCCTGAAGACAATGCTGTCTAACTTTCTAAAAATCTTGTATAAGTGATTCATATAAAAAAAGTTTAAATCTGATTGACACATTTGATAACATTTATATAAAAAAGCAAGGAACCTGTGGTGGGTGTGTTCAGGAATAGCTCAGGACGAACAAAAGGAAGTATAATGGTACTACAGCATTGCTTAGGGAAAAAACTGAGCAGATAGCTTATGCTCCCTGTAGAGATCTATATTTGTAAAACCCAACTCCAGTATATTGACAACCTCTCCCCCATCCTCCCTCCTGCCCCCTCTAATTGCTAATATGAAAAAATTAAATGAAATACTGATTTTACTTGAAGCAACCTCATCGTCACTTGTTGTTCCTGAACTCTTCTATTTACTTTCTGGGGTCCTTCCTCAGGTGTCCAAGTCTCCCTGCATGATGTGGACACCTCCTATTGGTACTGTCTGCATTTCCTACTCTCACCCTCTTTCCAATGAGGGGTCTCTAGCAGTGGCGGCTCGTCCATAGGGGCGCCCGGGCGCCGCCCCCCCTCCTGTAGTCACAAAAAAAAATAAAACGTTTTTTTTTTTTTTTTTTTTAAAACTGCCCCTTTAAGAAAAAAAAATGTTTAATTTCATATTTTTTTTTACCAAATGCACTATGTTGCGCCGGCCACGTGCGTTATGGGAAGCGCTACATCCATGCAATCACAAGATTGCAGACGCGGCGCTTCATTTGCGGGCTTTAGAACCGCCTTGTGGCGCTTACCGGGTAGCCACAGTGTCTGCCCGGCGCTCGTAGTGTCTATTACTACGGCCGGGCAGATTGATTGACATCTAAGGCCATGATGTCACTTCCTGTTGTCTCTCTCTCATCGCTCCTGAGAGAGAGGAGAAAGGAAGTGTGAGGAGCAGACTCGTCCACAGGCATGGCTCCACCAAAATAGTAAGTGCTGCTGCTGCCCCTCTGTTGAATTTTCCTTTCAAAAGGTGAGGTCGTCGGCGGCACCCCGGCCCCCCACGCTTATCATCATGAATAAGAATGTATTTTTTTAGGGCGAATTTCGGCGGCCCCCGCAACCCCCCCCCCCCCCGCTTATCATCATCATGAAAAATAATGTCATTTTCAGGGCGAATTTCGGTGACAATATCCCCCCCCCTATTAAC
Organism: Rana temporaria; assembly: GCF_905171775.1. NCBI lineage: Eukaryota > Metazoa > Chordata > Amphibia > Anura > Ranidae > Rana > Rana temporaria. Next base: position 468,716,258 of record NC_053489.1, on the reverse strand, counting down.
ATCTTTAAAAAAAATGTCATTTTTGGGGGGAATTTCGGTGGCACCCCCCTTATCATCTTTAAAAAAAAATGGGGCAGTTGATGCAATTGATGGGGCAGTCGCTGTAATTAACAGGGCAGTTGCTGCAATTGATGGGGCAGTCGCTGCTATTGATGGGGCAGTCTCTGCAATTGATGGGGCAGTTGCTGTAATTGATGGGACAGTTGCTGTAATTGATGGGACAGTTGCTGTAATTGATGGGACAGTTGCTGTAATTGATGGGACAGTCGCTGCAATTGATGGGACAGTTGCTGTAATTGATGGGGCAGTCGCTGTAATTGATGGGACATTTGCTGTAATTGATGGGGCAGTTGCTGCAATTGATGGGGCAGTCTCTGCAATTGATGGGACAGTCGCTGCAATTGATGGGACAGTTGCTGTAATTGATGGGGCAGTCGCTGTAATTGATGGGACATTTGCTGTAATTGATGGGGCAGTCGCTGCAATTGATGGGACAGTCGCTGCAATTGATGGGACAGTTGCTGTAATTGATGGGGCAGTCGCTGTAATTGATGAGACATTTGCTGTAATTGATGGGGCAGTCGCTGCAATTGATGGGACATTTGCTGTAATTGATGGGGCAGTCGCTGCAATTGATGGGGCAGTTGATGCAAATGATGGGACAGTCGATGCAATTGATGGGACAGTCGCTGTAACTAATAGGACAGTCGCTGTAATTGATGGGGCAGTTGATGCAATTGATAGGGGCAGAGGCTGCAATTGATGGGGACAGGCGCTGGCTGCAAGTGATAGGGAGAGAGGCTGCATTTAATGTGACTCAGGCTACATTTGATGTGACACAGGGCTGCATGTAAGGAGGGACTCCGCTGGGGACACGTGATGTAAAGGAGGGACTCCGCTGGGGACACGTGATGTAAAGGAGGGACTCCGCTGGGGACACCTGATGGCATCTGGTGGCAGGCGACACGCTCTGGGCTCCCACTGATTCTGCATTATGGTGAGTTGAATTGTTTCATTTTATATTGCAATGTAATAATAGAAATAATGCGCTTCAATCATCCTGACACCATAACAACCATGGTGCCGTGATGATTGAAGTATCTTTATCTGCCGATTGTTAAACTTTCTAGAATACACATTTATATTGTTGTGTAGAATCTGGGCCTGCTGTCCCTCTCTCTCCCTCCAACCCTCGTTCATCTCAGATGCTAACCACACCACCTTAGAGCTACGACCACTATTTTGATTAAACCACGCCCATTTCCACCAAGTGGGAGGGGTCAAAAAGGAAGGGCGGGGTCTGGCACCCCCCCATCCTAAAACTTCACCAGCCACAACTGGTCTCTAGGACCCCAAGTATTCTGGCTATTGGATGGGACTGAAAGGACCATTGCATGTTTTGTTGTCAAATGTGTTTATTGGGTTTAAAGTAAAGAGAAAACAGTAGAAACAATTGACAATAAAAGATTACAGAAAAAGAAAAATGGTATCATGTAATAAGAGAGTATTTTAAACATAGAATAATCTAATAAATATTTGTAGATCCTATGAGAAATATTAAAGGAATCATTAACCACTTAACGACCGCCGCATGTACATATACGTCGGCAGAATACAGGCAGATGGACGTGCCCGTACGTCCCTGCCTAGACGTGGGTCGGGGGTCCGATCAGGACCCCCCCCCGGTACATGCGGAGGTCGGTTCTTCCGTGGGAGCGATCCGGGATGAGGGGGCGGCTATTCGTTTCTAGCCACCCCCTCGCGATCGCTCACAGCGAATCAGCTTCCTCCTCTGCCCGCCCTGCCTGTGTAAGTGTAAACACAGGCAGGGAGGAAGTGATGTCATCTCTCCTCTGGCGGTCTTTTCGTTCGGACCCAAAGGAGAGAAGACATCATAACTGTGAGTTACACTAACAGCACACTGACACAGTCACACATAGGCACATAACCCCCCCAGATCACCCCAGCCCCCTGTCACAGTGTCACTGATTGCAGTGATCATTTATTTTCTGATCACTGCATTTAGTTTCATTTGTGACAGAAAAAAGTGTTAGGGCAGTTAGCTTTAGGCCCCTTTAGGTCCAGGATAGCCCCCTACCCCCCCTAATAAAGGTTTAACTCCTTGATCACCGCCCTAGTTAACCCTTTCATCCCCTATTGCCAGTGTCACTAAGCGATCGGTTTTCTGATCGCTGTATTAGTGTCACTGTTGCCGCTAGGTAGCTAGTTTTTTTTTAGGTTTGCCGCCAGGTTTCTATAGCGTTAGATACAACCATAAATAAAGGTTGTAACCCCTGATTGTCCCTAGAGTTAACCCTTTCACCAGTGATCACCGTATAAGTGTCACTGGTGACGCAGGTTAGCCAGTTAGTTATTTAGTTATTTTAGGTTCGCCGCCAGGTTTTTAGAAAGCATCAGGTACCCCCATATATTTCCTAATAAAGGTTTTAACCCCTTGATTGCCCCCTAGTTAACCCTTTCACCAGTGATCACCGTATAAGTGTTACGGTTGACGCTGGTAGTTATAGGAGAAGGGGGACAGACAGGATGTTACAATGAAGAGAGACTTACTGTATGAGGGTATAACAAGGCGATTTGGCAGAATGATTTTAAGTGTACTGATACTTATCTTCTATGGGTAGGAAAAATGTGAATGAATTAAGGCATGGCTAAATTAACCATGGAGTTTGGAGGAGATACAAAGTGAATTACTCAGTCAAGTCAGTCCATTATGTCCTGCTGGTCAGAAACTGGAGGATTGAAACGGCCTCTCTTTGGGGTAGCCTGTCTGTTTCCATCAGGTTCAGGGATTGATGAATTTGGAGGAGAGTCAGAAAGGGAATGGTGTTGCGTATTTGAAGATGACTTATTATAAAGCTGAAGTTTTTGCAGCATGTTCTTTAGTTCTGTAGTGGTTTTGCTGGAGTATTTGGCTCCTTGATAAGTGAACCTAATTGAAAATGGAAATCCCCATTGATATGGGATGTGGTGGAGTTGGAGATTTAGGAGCAAAGATTTCATCTCACGACGTTTAGCGACTGTTATGGGAGATAAATCCGCAAAAATTTGGTACGCATGTCCTTGGAAAGTAAGGCCCCGTACACACGGCCGAGGAACTCGACGTGCCAAACACGTCGAGTTCCTCGGTGAGTTCAGGGATGAAGCCGCCGAGGAGCTCGGCGGGCCGCCTTCTCCCATAGAACAACGAGAAAATAGAGAACATGTTCTCTATTTTCTCGACGAGTTCCTCGGCGGCTCCATCGGGCCAAAAGTGTACAGACGACAGAGTTTCTCGGCAGAATCCGGGTTTGACCGAGTTTCTCTGTGAATTCTGCCGAGAAACTCTGTCGTGTGTACGAGGCCTAAGAGATTCTTTCAGTCTAGCTGCAGCCATAATTTGATCTTTGGTGCGGAAAAAGTGGAAATTAGCAATTATACATCAGACAGGAGGCTCATATCTTATGCATTATCTTTCTTTAATAATGCCCATAGCAGAAATACAGTAAACATTTATTGTAACTTAAAAAATTCAAAGAACTACCCTTCCCAGCAGTCCCTGGGCCAGTGTAGCCCCTCCCAGACCGTAGCCTATATAAGGGACTGTCTGAGATAACCTATTCCTCTTTCTTTCTGCTCATAGCCAGAACTCAGATAAGTACATTACTCTATGTTTATAATTTTTATGTAGGCTTGCTTGTTATTTGGTTATCAGCAGCCTTTTTTAATTTGTGTAGATCCTAATGTCACATCGTCTTTCCACAGGGTGCTGGGGATCCCCCCCCCCCCTCCCACCCCGGCTTTTATTACAGCTACGGAGGTTTTTCCCTCCTCCGCTATTCCCTTCAACTTCCACCTGTATCTGTATATACCCTCTGATCCCCTCAGACCTTCATCTGTGTGTTGTTCTATCAACCTTCTGTCTTATGAAGCACAACTGATATTTCTAAAAATGATAAACGTTTAGTTTTTGCTGTATGCTTTTCCCACTTTGCTATCTGTGCCACCCGTTTTGTAGAGAACGCGGTTTCCTCTGATGTGTACATCTTACAGTCATTGGGCTTCTTTATTTGTTTATTTTACAATATACTGCTGCTTTGCTTCTTTTGTTTCCCCCCGGTGCGCTCTGCACACTGCTCGTTTTCTGACTGGAGGTAGGACGGCGCCATTTTAACATCTCGGCGCCTTTTTTCCTACCTCCCTTCTTCTCCTCAGAGCGTCTCATCTCTGAGGGGGGCGTGGCGGTGAGGATCTCCCTGCACCAATCGCGCTATTGTCGCGAATCGACGACGCCATTGCTGCGGACCTGTCCTGGGGACCCCATCCTCCGTGTGCTAGGCCGTCTCTCCCCATCGCCGCCACGCCAGGGTGCGGGCGGCTGTATGGTTGGAACTCTGTGTAGATCTCACTGATCTATGCGAATCACGTTAGGCCGTAGTCTCGCGAGACTACGACCCCGAGCCTCACGTCTAGCTCCCCTTGTGGTGGGGAATATCTCCCCTCATCTAACTTCTGTCACTCACACCTAGCTGGTGGGGAATTCCTCCCCTCCCCTGCTTCTGTCACTCCTTCACCTTCAGTCACATTAAACATCAGTTCTTGTTCTGGGAATTTATTCCCCTGTAGTCTATTCTACATATAATGAATATATTAATACATGTAAATAAATAATAAATTTAAATAATTATACGAATGAATAAATTATTGACTTATTAAATAAATATAAATAAATCAATGAACATAAATGTCTATAAATAAATAATTTATACAATCTATATGATTGAATAAATAAATAAATATATAAATATATATAATAAACAAATTTTAAAATATAAACTATTAAACTATACTTTATATATAATTGAATAAATAAATACATATATATATATATATATATATATATATATATATATATATATATATATATATATATATATATATATATATATATATAAATAAACAAATTATAACAATAATTGAATGAATTATAGAAATTACTATACAAGTTATAGTACATAACTTCTGTATCTTCCTGTGCTGCACGGCCGTGCTGTCCGAAGACAGCTGACTCCTCTCCTGTGGCTGGCGACAGATCCTTTACTCCCTACTGGTGCCACTGAAGTGGTGGACGCAGCCCTGGAAGGCCCTACCTACCTCAGTGCTGCACTGGTTCCTGAGCTGGTCGGTAGGTCCGTCCAGACTACCAGGGCATCGTTGTTCCAACCCACATGCACCCCTATGTCCGGATCTCCCGGCAAGGATATAACGCCCCTGAGTAGGGCATGGCGTCCCGTATGCGCCGTCACATTAATGTGGCCTCCGTCTCCCCGGCAGGGGAAGTAATTAACATGCCCCAGGCAGTACCCTCCCAGGACTGCCGACCCATTGACTCCCCGACAGGGGAAGTAAATAACATGCCCCAGGCAGTACCCTCCCAGGACTGCCGACCCACGGACTCCCCGGCAGGGGAAGTAAATAACATGCCCCAGGCAGTACCCTCCCGGGCCTGCCGACCCACTGCCTTCCCAATCGACTCCAATCGACCCCCGAGCCTCGGGGAGATGCACATGCAGAGGCAGCGATCCGCTAGACGGACTGAGCCAGACTCCTCGTGGACTCTTCCAGAGTCGTCCGCGGAGTACGAGGCGGCTAACACCTTTGAGTCTGAGGATGAAAATGATGATGATAATGATGATGATAATGATGATGATTATGTGAGCAGTGGGCACACGGCGCTCCATGACGACGCCAACCCTAGGTCCCAGGGTAAAACCTTATTGGACTCTTGTGGAATACCATTTTTCGATCAGGAGGTGATTGGCCACCCACACTCCGGTGACTGGGCACCTCTACCGGAGGTGATCCAATAGATCGAATGCTGGACCCGGAGATCGATCGGTACGCTAACCGGACAAGTTGAGGGTGGAATACTCACCCTTCCATTACCAAATACAGTGGTGCTCACTCCAGAGGTGGATCCCATAATCATTCAGTATTCCAGGAAGGGAATAGAGAGGGCCTTTGGGACCTCACAGTACTGGGTCTTAGATCTCTGAACCTATCACCTAACCCTATGCCTTAGTGAGCAGGCTACCGCCTCTGTAAGCCGGTTGACCTAGCACAATGGGATCACGCTAATTGATGATATCTTTAAGACGGTAGGACAAATGGAGTTATATTACCAGGCGTATACCTGGTTCACCATCCCATTCGGTTTTTCAAACCTAAACACCGTCCTAATGGACAACAGGTTGCTAGACCTTGGACCAAACAGCCGATAGTAGAGATGGACCCGCTCTCTTTGAACTTCCTCAACAACATCTTCCCGATCAGGAAGAAGAAAGGCGATTTTTCGTCCGGTGGGAGCTTGAGAAATCTCACCAACTTACTGCCCTGTGGAACAAGGGTGAGGTTGAACATCTACTTGAACGACCTACTTCTAATGGCTGGTTCCCCTCGCCTTGCGAGCGAACACGCCTCCTGGATGGTCGGATCGCTTTGCGATCTGGGACTCCTCATAGATCATGAACACCTATTATCTCCCCATTTCAGGAGATAGAGTTTTTGGGGTTCTTGGTGGACACCAACCGAGCGATCCTTCGGCTACCCATACCCAATTAGCCGCCATCCGCAAAGACATCAGTATCATGCTGGGCAGCAGAGGGTGTCCTTACGCGGACTGAGCTTAGTCGGCCTGTTCCCGGTGTCAATCCAGGCCACTCTCCAGCCCCTCTTCACTGTCGAACCCTCCAGAGACTCGAGACTCTACATCTTCGCTAGGGGCTTCGCTATACAAACTAAGTGAAGCCATGGTGGACCTACGGTAGTGGTTACGTCATGCCGTCAAACGGAACGGCGAGACATTTTCAACTCCTCACCGGATTTCGTCATAGGGTCGGATACCAGCCGCCTCGGCTGGGGTGCTCGGTGCAGTCCCTCGTCCTCCGGTAGGACGTGGTCCGCAGAGAACCCTCGGCTGCACATCAACACGTACACCCCTGACGGCCTTTTTTGCGATCGGAAGTCTGTTGCCACGCACGTCCATCTGCTGTGTGCTATTGCGTTCGGACAACGTACCCGCAGTCCGGTACGTCGATCGCTTGGTGGGCCCCTGATCCAGAATCCTAGCGGATCTAGTAAGACTTCGGGCACTTCTGCCTGGAATGCAACATCGTCCCGATTGCGGGATATGCCACAGACTATCCCTATAGGGTGGCAGATTGGATTCTCGTTACCTGACCGATTCCAACGATTGGCGACCGCACCGGTCAGGGTCCCTGATCCTCGCTCACTTCGCGGATCCTTCTCTATGGACCTGTTCGTTCCCCGTATCAACCACCAGTTTCCGCGCTCTTACAACCGGAGGCCGGATCCAGAGGCGCACCATGTGGACGCCCTCCACCAAACGTGGTCACAGGGGACACATTACGCATTCCCCTGTTCCCGGTGACCCTCAGGGTCCTCCTTCACTTAGCGAGCCGGAGGGCATCAGTCGTGCGGTTCACTCCGTGGTGGCCGACGCAGCCATGGTTTCCCCTCCTTCTGAGGATGACGGTGGAACTCCCCAGGTTGTTTCCTCATTCCCCCCACCTCCTCGCTGGTCCGAACGGGGATCTGCACCCTCTACTCACGAAGCACATCCTACCTCTCCTCACATGGTTAGTATCGGGGTTCCGGTCGCAGACTACGACCTTTCGGGAACAGCTAGGGATTCCCTGCCTTGGACTGGGCCCCTGGACTAGATCGGCATCTCGATCTACCTGGGGACTCTGGGTTACTTGGTGTGATCAACGACGGGTCGACCCCGTTCAAGCGATAGGGTCTGTAATAGCCAATTATCTGGCGGACTCTTTGGATCCGTTGGTGTGTCAATTTTGAAGGCGTTAAGTTTAAATCGCCCAATGTACCAGCACACTTGGGATTTTTCCAAGGTCATGATCATGTTCTCGGGCTGGGGGACGTTGACACTCTGTTTTGAGGTTACTGTCTTTCGAGCTTACTGTCTTCTTGTGTCTGATTTCCATCATCGTGGGTCAGACGTCAAGGCTTTGGACATATCCAGGCGTCATTCCTCGCCTCAGAGACTCAAGTCTTTTTCCGTCGTGCGTTGGACCAGACGGTACTTCGATCGGTTTTCTACCCGTTCTTCCCCGCACATCCACAACTGTATGTGGTCCGCTGTCTACAGACTTATATGTCCTTGACAGCCTCGCTGCGATCTTCGCAAGTCTTTCAACTCCTCGTTTCCTACGTTAATCCTCTCTTCCCGGTTTTCTCTGTGACTTACTATAGCGGCGGACTGTTGTCAGCGACCGCTTTTCCGCCAATCCCGCTTTGAACAGGAGGTACACATATCTATGTCAGTGTTGTGGATTATTTTGATTGTTATTGGTCATATGCATTGTTATAGCTTTGAACTTGCATAAGATATAGGAGGCGAGTATCTTCCCTCCCAACCCAACCCTGTCACGAGGTTGTCTCTCTCTCTCGTTCTAGACTGATGAACCACGCACCCTGCAAGTCGGAGGCTGGTACGCCCCGGGAGTTCGTTTTCACTATCCCCGTTGGGATTGCTGTCCGTTTCGATCCATGGGTTTAGTTCACGGCAGATGGAGGTTCCTACTGCGTTCCAGATCCGGAGTCGGGATGCCGTTGACTGAATCCGTTGGTCCATGTTCCTGAGGACAACTGACCGGTCGGCTCCGAATGGTTTGGGTTTCCTATAGTCCCCGTTGGGATGAAGTTGGTCCGGATGAAGTTGGTCCGTGTTGGCCTTGTCCTTTCGTTTCCTCCAGATTCGGATGTTGTGTTCCGGTCGGAAGGTTCCCGGCAGCCGCGGAGATGTCTAATTGGACTTTCGGTTCCTGTTTACACTAATTCGCATGAAGAAAGAGGAATAGGTTACCTCAGACAGTCCCTTATATAGGCTACGGTCTGGGAGGGGCTACACTGGCCCAGGGACTGCTGGGAAGGGTAGTTCTTTGAATTTTTTAAGTTACAATAAATGTTTACTGTATTTCTGCTATGGGCATTATTAAAGAAAGATAATGCATAAGATACTCGCCTCCTGTCTTCATATAATTAATATTTTCCGTCACAAGCTAGGAAAATCTCGAATTATATCGCGAGGGGGGCCTTAAAGCTCTGTGGATCCTATCCATTTCCAATCTTTCTATACGAATTGATGGTGTTAGTTCTTGAAAGAGGGCTGTCATAGACGATTGGAGGTCAATGATTGACTTCGGTATACCTCTTATACAGAGATTTGAACGGCGAGCCCTGTTCTCAAAGTCCTCCAAACGGGCTTGCATTGCTGCATTTTCTTCTTTTAGCATTTCAAATTCATTGTCATGGGTTGCTATGCTAGTTTCAATATCATCCATCCTGTATTCAAGGTCCGCAGTGCGCTGACCTATGTCTCTGATTTCTTTAGTCAGATTCTCAGTAATTTGTTCAGAGGACACTTTCAAAGCTTTTTGAAACATTTTCTCTATTTGTTTCAATATTTTAGGTTTTAATGTATCAGTTTGTTTTGACTGACATATGGTACTGTGTTCATCATCAGTATCAAAGGAATCCTGTGATAAGTGCTGTTGTTTCTTGTCAGAGCGGGGTTTGACTGCCTGAGGAGAATTTGACAGTTCCAATTTAATATTCCCTTTGAGCGGATTTTCTTTGAGGGTTTTAGCTGAGGTTTTTCCATGGGTTACTCCAAAAAACATATTGTTTTGATCCCCGGGCTCTAGGGAGTGATATGGTGTAATTTATTTTGTAGTTACCCTGCCATTCAAGCGTCTGTGAGAGCCGTTAAGAGCCGAGAAGGACAGAGCTTCAGCAGGACACATCCATCGCCTGCCACTCTCTCAGAAGAACTCGACCATTGCATGTTTTTAAACTTGTACGGCAATCCTTAGTATATCACTGTCCAACCTGATCGTGAGTAATTGATATATACTAACATGTTTTGTGATGTTTCAATGGTTGTTACCATTTATTATATGTCAAAAATCTATATTATAGAGATGTGATCCAGTATACACCCCTGACAAATGAAATTTGATCTTTCTGAAATGTATCGGGTGACACTGTATCATTTGTAATACCAAGGACAGTTTCTTATGAATTATGCTGTATGGCGTACCTTTCATATTTTTTTTAAATATATTTTTGTATCAATAAAAATGTGTTATTCCCTTTTACTAAATTGCATTCACGTTTGCCATTTCAAAAGTGCCAGTTAAAATGCCATTTTGGGGAATCTTTTCTGTCTTGTCCCTATTGGTGGAAGTGACACTTTCAATGGCTGTGTCCTCTCTCATAGACTCAGATGCTGAAGAACTTACTGGGGTGGTGAAGGAACCAATGTTCAAGAAGATAACAAGCTTTGGTCATAGAAGCTACTGTGATTTCAATCCATTAAACTGCAGGATGGCTTAGGTAGTGTTTGGAATTTAATCTATTTTTGCAGTTGGGCCTTAATTGTGACTGGACTGTGGCTTTAACTGTGTGTACTGCAGATTTTACCAACTCTGCAGAAATATACTGACTGACGAAAAGGAGAATATTGTTTTTAATTTTACCCTTTTTATTTATCACAGGATGAAAGGAAGAAATAAATGAATCAGTTGTCAGCAATGCAATCCAATTAGCATTTTGTTTGTGCATAAAACATTCATTGCATTTTTGAGCAAGTGTCAAACTTTGTTTATCGTATGGCATTCAAAAGTTGTGTATGTATTTGGATTCCAAAGTTTACCTCATACATTCACATTGTGTATGCTCGAGAAGGGAGCATGGAAAGATGTTGGCAGGCATAAACGGCTTTATGAAAACAATATGTTTCAGTATTACAGATGTCCAGGAGAAAGGGGTGTGTTGGTGAAAACATAATGGGATTAGACTCTATAGTATATCAGGATGAAAGATTTAATAAGTCATGTGTAAATAATCTAATTTAAGTGTAAATATTTTTAAAAACATGTTTTTATGTATAGTTTGTGATTATATATTGTAAGGGGTTAGCTCGGTAGCGGGGTGTGTGACCCCTTGGATGGGTTCACTACACACTGAATTTTTACAGACAGGCAGTCGAAGACGGTTGAAAACAAAGATTTTGGTTTATTCTTCCATCTTGCTGGAAACAAGTGCAAGCATCCAAACAGCATAAACAAAATTAAACATAAAATAAACCCTGGCCATTTGGGGCGTCTATCTTCACCACACAGGAACCTATCTATGGAGTCTGGCACAGCCTAGTGCTGGGCAGACACTGCTGGTCATACAGCAGAAAAACAATAGTCTTTTGATTTTTATCACACAGAAAAATCGATCACCTCCTCACCTCCTCAGAAGACTTTCAGTACACTGCTCTCCTTCCTCACAAAGCCTCAGGATGCAGCAATTCAGTGGTAATCCTCTGGATTACTTATAGAGGCCTTAATTGCCTCATTCTGAACAGCTGACGTTTTCCAATGCCCTTAGACCTTTTCTGGCTACTTTTGCAGCTGACGCCTAATAACAATTGGTGTATTGTCTAAACAAGGCAGAAATGTATGTCCCGTCTGTGACAATACCTACTAGTGGACTTCAGGAGGGGCCAACCAAGTCAATGGCGATCCTCTCAAAAGGGACCTCGATAATGGGCAGGGGTACCAACGGACTGCAGAAATGTGGCATGAGTGCAGTAATCTGACACACTGGACAGGAAGAGCAGTACAATTCCACTTCTTTAGTGATCCCAGGCCAATAAAACCTCTGGGTGATCCTCTCCCGGGTTTTTTCCGCTCCCAAATGTCCCCCAAGAATGTGCCCATGGGCCAGTTCCAAAACCATCTTGCGGTACGGTTTAGGCACTACCAGTTGCTCAATGGTGTCCTCTATCCTTTTGACACTCGATATAACAGGTCCCTTTTAATAATGAAGTAAGGGAGGGCAACCCTCTCGTCAGGGTTAACTAACTCCCCATCTATCTTCACTACATTCTCCCGGGCTCTTAGCAATGTGGGGTCCCTCAATTGCTCAGTGACAACATTTTCTCTGTGCACCTCGAGGTCATCAAACCCTATCGGCCGCTGTTCCTCTTCTGAGGTAGCAGGCTCCTCCCTAGGGACTGGTGTTTCCCCTGCCAATACTGTGAATGGAAACTCAGGAGTGGCAGTTTGGGAACTAAACCCACCTGGTGACACAAGTTACCGAGGGAGGTTTCAAAGGAAACCGTAGTCACCGGATATTCTCGAGTGTCCCCATGTACACAAACTACAGCCATTTTCCTAGGATGTAAGGTTTTTCCCACCACTAGATCACTTTTCACTAAGGTGACCAGACTACCTGAATCCAACAATACCACAACATTTTTACAATCTAAGCACATTCTATATAAAGGTTTCTCATTTTCCTTTACTGCAGTGCATGTGGTTGCAAAAAGGGACTGTCGTCTCTCTGTCAGAAAGTCACACTGCATGGGTTCATCACCCGCTGGGCAAACCGCTGCTACATGTCCCTCTTCCCGGGCAACGGTATCAAATCAACCTTCTGGTCCTCTCCTGTGGTATGGGTCTTCCAGGCCGCTCTCGCCAAACATTAGCAGTAGTCCCGATAATTCCTCTAGCTGCTCCTTGGAACCTCTCTCCACCCCCATCCCTTGATGCAGTCTTACCTATAGGTGGGGAGGGTCTTGGGGTGAAAAGTCTGTGCGTCTCTGGTGGAAGAGGACAAATTCTCTGTTGTTAGGTACCTTTCGACCAGGTCTACAAGTTTGTCTGCAGTTTCCGGACCACCATGGTTTACCCATTTCTGGAGGGTGTTAGGAAGAGACCTAAGAAATTTGTCCATGACTACTCGCTCCAAAATTTTTGGTCCGGACAGAGTTTCTGGCTGCAGCCATTTCCTAGCCAAATGGATGAGGTCATACATCTGCGACCGCGGTGGCTTCCTCTGCTGATAACTCCAATTGTGAACCCGCTGAGCACGGACATCCAGGGTTACACCGAAACGTGCCAATATTTCCTCTTTTAATCGATCATAGTTTTTTGCGTCTACAAGCTCCAAATCAAGATATGCCTTTTGGGCTTTTCCAGATAATAGGGGGGCCACTAGTCCAGCCCACTGTTCTTTAGGCCAACTCTCTCTTTCCGCTGCTCTCTCAAACGTGGTCAGAAACAGGGTCCTCATATGCAGTCATCTTTGGCAATAAGTGTCTTACCCGAAAAGTCGGTATGTTACTGGCCTGACTCCCAGCCTCGGTCTGCTGTCTCTGAAGCTGTTTCACGATGGCCTCCATTTGCTGCTGGTGTCTCTGTTCCAAGCCTGCAATGCTCTCAAGGTGAGCTGCAAGGCTCTCTTGGTGAACCTGTTGTTGAGCTGCAAGGCTCCGCTGTCTTGGTAAACCTTTTGTTGAGCTGCCATGCTCTCTTGGTGAGCCTGTTGAGCTGCGTGAGCCTGTTGTTGAGCTGCAAGGCTCCGCTGCAAACCTGCATTTGTCTGCTGTTGATTTGCATTTGCTATAGCCAGCTGTTTCAGTATCTCCTCCATTTTGGGTTTACTTTAACTGCCCGCGGCTTCCACCATGTGTAAGGTGTTAGCTCGGTAGCGGGGTGTGTGACCCCTTGGATGGGTTCACTACACACTGAATTTATACAGACAGGCAGTCGAAGACGGGTGAAAACAAAGATTTTGGTTTATTCTTCCATCTTGCTGGAAACAAGTGCAAGCATCCAAACAGCATAAACAAAATCAAACATAAAATAAACCCTGGCCACTTGGGGCTTCTATCTTCACCACACAGGAACCTATCTATGGAGTCTGGCACAGCCTAGTGCTGGGCAGACACTGCTGGTCATACAGCAGAAAAACAATAGTCTTTTGATTTTTATCACACAGAAAAATCAATCACCTCCTCACCTCCTCAGAAGACTTTCAGTACACTGCTCTCCTTCCTCACAAAGCCTAAGGATGCAGCAATTCAGGGTTAATCCTCTGGATTACTTATAGAGGCCTTAATTGCCTCATTCTGAACAGCTGATGTTTTCCAACGCCCTTAGACCTTTTCTGGCTACTTTTGCAGCCGACGCCTAATAACAATTGGTGTATTGTCTAAACAAGGCAGAAATGTATGTCCCGTCTGTGACAACACCCACAGATTTACCTGACTTCCTGTCACAATATGTATATGGAGGCATCCATATTTGTACAGTACATAATCAAGTCTTTCTTCTTTGTTGTTTTGTTATTGCCTTAAAAGGGTTATTTGACTAAAACAATGGAAAATCTGAGATTTATGATGTCAAACACCTATAATAGACCTGGTAATGATGTCATCTTTGTCTATGCTATAGATCACAAATTGTTAGAAATTCTGTATATAGCCCTACAGAAAAAGCAGTGCACAGTCCACACTTTTATTATACAGAGAAAAGACTTATGCCCCGTACACACAATCGGAAATTCCGACAGCAAAAGTCCGATGTAAGCTTTTGATGTCGGCATTTCTGCCAATAAAAGATTGAGAGCTGGTTCTCAAAATTTCCGACGGAAAAAATTCCTATCGGAAAATCTGATCGTCTGTAGCAATTCCAACGCGCAAAATTCTGACGCATGTTCGGAAACAATTTGGCGCGTGCTCGGAAGCATTGAACTAAATTTGTCGTAGTGTTTTACGTCACTGCGTTCTTGACGGTCGAAAGAACGGTCCGAGAACTTTTGTGTGACCGTGTGTATGCAAGCCAAGCTTGAGCGGAAGTCCGTCCAAGGTTTTTCCGACGCAAAATCTGATCGTGTGGGTGCGGCAATATAGTTTTACTACAGAGATCAGTTACAAATGTATAAACACTTCCATCTACTGGCCTACGTAGTGGTTGCACAAAATATATGAACAATGTATTCCAACACCCCCATCAAAAACTACTCCTTATGTTAGTCTCATTTCGGATCTCAGTTCTATAAATCCATTTCTTGTAAGCGTCTGCTGTCCTCATCAGCAGCTCTGATCCACGTTAGTTTCTCATGAGTTTGAAGTCTTTGCATCTCATCCCATGAATCTGGCTCTGCTTTTAATGCTTCACAAGCAGCATAGGACAGACATTTGGCTAGGATGCCCTTATTGCTTTTGGTGGATTTCCTGAATGAAGCTTCTTGTGGCCCTTTTTTTTTCTTTACTTATCTTCACGTGTCACTGGTGTGGAATTTCCCTCAATTTGAAGTGTTTGTGTTAGTTCATGACATTGTTTTTTGTTCTTTTTTACTTTCAATATGTTTTATATGTTAACAAGAAAAGGAACATTGCATCAGGAATTTTGAAATTGAATCTTAAATAGATTGAGTCTTGCAAGAGGTTGATTGCTACAAATATCCCTCAGTTAATATCAAACGTATCAAACATATCAATCAAATCAGTAATAATAGTGTCAAAAAGGGAGAGAAGAACTTGTTCAATTATTGAGAAACATAAGAACCCCCCTTAGCAGAAGTTATAACCCAGATTTTAGTAGGCTCCTCATTAAGGGAAGATAACCCAGTCCAAGATATCCAATTACATGTCCCAATATATCTTCAAAAATAATAGGATGAGATAGAAAGTAATGAGAACTTGGGGAGAGAGAAAAGACCCAGAGGTGGGAGAAAGGAAAGAAAGGGTAGATAGTTTATGAAATTTTGAACACAGTGAAGTTTCATCAAGAATTACACTTCTACTGATGCTTACCTTGTTTGTGTCTTGGTGTACAATTCTGTATCTCTTTTGAGATTCACTGTACCCCACAAGTACATATTCTTTTGCGCAAGCATCCCATTTTGTACGTTTTTCTTTTGGAAAATGCACATAGGCTTTACTTCCACAAATTCAGGGCTGTTCCATCCTCCAGTTCATTTGGAGTTTTCTGAGTTGATTTTCCTGGTAGTCGATTTTGGAGATAGCATGCGGTCATAATTGCCTCCCCCCAGTATGTGAGTCTATACAGACCAGCGGATCCATCCGTTGGGATGGATTCCAGCAGATGGATTTGTTTGGCATGTCAGCAAATATTCGATCTGCTGGAATCCATCCCAGGGGAGAAATATCCGCGGAAACAGATCCGCTGGAGTGTACACACCATAGGATCTATCCGCTGAAACCCATTTGCTGGGATTTTTCAGCGGATGGATTCTATCGTGTGTACGGGGCCTAACAGATATAGTATAGTATACCTGGAGTAATCTAAAAAAGGGAGAAAATATCTCTTCTTTCCTGGAGTAAACTTTTCCATTGGCCTGCAAAGATCTGAATAAATAAAATCCAGAGGTTTCTTAGCTCTGTTATCACTCTGCTTTGGAGAGGCCTTTCTTGTAATTTTTCCTTTTATACTGCTTTTCTATGGGTGGGTGTCTGGGCTTTTAACCAGTTTTTTAACCCAGCCTTTTTTGACACTTTTGTTTACATGAAAAAATCTTTATTTTTTTGCAAAAAAAATAAGTTAGAACCTCCAACATTATATTTATTTTTAAAACAGAGGCCCTAGAGAATAAATTGGTGAGTGTTGCAGTTTTTTTTTACGTTGCACAGTGTTTGCGCAGCGTTTTTTTAAACACAATTAGTAAAAAAAAGTAAATAGATACCAAACATGTCACGTGACAAAAGACATACATTTTACTATCCATAGGCGACGCTTTAAAAGCCTTTACAGGTTACCACTTTAGATGTATAGAGGAGGTCTAGTGCTAGAATTACTGTCCATAATCTGATGTTTACAGGGATACCTCCCATGTGCGGGATTGATGCGTGCGTTTGTCTTTGCGCACTAGAACGGGGATACCCCCTGTATCCTCGTTCACTTAAGTTTTTTTATTTTTTTATACATTTTTCTAAATTTTTACACGGTTGCTCTACATTTTTTTGTAATCACTTTTATTGCTGTCACAAGGAATGTAAACATCTTTTGTGACAGTAGGTATGTGACAGGTACTCTTTAGGGAGGGATCTGGGATCTATGGGGGTAATCCACAAAAGGGATACGCCGGCGTATCTACTGATAAGCCGTCGTATCCCTGTTTCTATCTATGGAACTGATACACAGAATCAGTTTCACATAGATAGGCAGAAGATCTGACATGTGTAAGGGACTTACACTGTCGGATCTTAGGATGCAGTACCGCATCCGCCGCTGGGGGCATTTCTCGTCGAAATGCCGCTTCGGGTATGCAAATTAGCACTTACGGAGATCCACGAAGCTTTTAAGCTTCGTTTTTTCTCCGTAAGTATTAGTTTGCCGTCGCAATATTAGGGCTGCTTTTACAAGGCCTAAACTGTTTACACCTTGTAAAAGTAGACCCTTCTATCCCGCGTCGCTGTCTTTTTTTTTTTTTTATTTATTTTTTTTCCGCCGCAACTTTTTTTCTCAAAACCCGGCACAATGTAAAACCGTGCAAAGCACGTCGGGAAAATGACGTCGGGAGCATGCGCAGTACGTCTGGCGCGGGAGCGCGCCTAATTTAAATGGGACTCGCCCCATTAAATTAGGAACGCCTTGCGCTGGACGGATTTAAGTTACACCGCTCAAAATTTCTAGGTAAGTGCTTTGTGGATCGGGCACTTAGGTAGAGATTTTGCGGCGGTGTAACTTAAATGGCAAAAGTTACGTTGCGCCGGGTTTTTGAGGATTAGGCCCTATAAGACCCAAAATCCCTCTTCTGCCCCTAAATGTATTTAAAACAATATTTGTTTCTTAATACTATTGATTTTTTTTAAATGGCGCGTTTGATATCCAGGAAATCTGGAAGTGATGTCATGTCATTGTTTTTGGGTTATATGTATATATGTATTTTATTTGATATTTACCTTGACATGCTATGCTTGTACCAATAAATTTATTGACCTTTCCATCCACTTACTGCCACGTGCTTCATACAAAGTCCCACTCCCCCCTTTTTTTTTTTACAATAGGAATGGAGATAGATGGCCAATTGCCATTGCATCTTTTAAAGTCCCAATTTCCCTTTCTATAGTCGCTTCTGGGTAACTGTCACAAACAGCCGATCAAAGCCAGATCCGGTGTAGGCTGGTTGCTCTGGTTTCCAAGTGGGATGGGAGAGCCCAAGCAAGCCATGGTAGGTGGTGAGAGGGGGAGCAGCTCCTCCCACTGCTAGTAATAGCACCTCCATAGATGGATCGCATCTTGGCCAGTACCTGTTGAACCGGCCAAGATTCAATCTATATATGACCGGCTTTAGACTAAATACCTGACGTGGTCTTGTTCTCTTTTGAGGAACTGTGATAGGTGTAAAAGAAATACATATGTTTAACATAGCTAATCTATAGGTGCTCAGAACACTCTGTATGGAAAAAGTCTAGTATACTTATAATAATAGCTTTGTTCCCCTATGCAAGGAACTTCCCAAATCTGGTGCTATCCTAATGGCACTATGCTTGAAGGTGTAAGAGGATTATGCGCTGTTATCAGTGATGTGTAGAAGTTTGTGGTCCTTTCTGGTCAATCTCCTCACCATGACATCAGACCATATGGGCATTGTGACATGGTTGTTTTATCAATGTAGTGCAGGCATACAATAATTCCAGGTACAATTACATTCAGATAAAGTCAGAAGCAAGTAGAAAAAGCCCAGTTGTAGCTCATCAATGGAAGTGAAACGCAAATCCAGTTTTTATTCATGTCAAATTCTATACCAATTGTCACACAATTGTCACATCAATCATAGACCTATATATTTGTGAAATTCTAGAGTACCTTAAGGCCTATGATGACATGCTGATTATTGTGGAATTTTATGGCAATAAAAGTTAGATTTAAAATCAATCTTGTAGTGGCACGAAATTGCTTGCCTGCATTCAATTGCAGATGCACTTCTAACCTTCTTTACATAAAGAGCCTTCAAAAAAGGAATGGATTGTTATATGTAATCAGAAGGTGTAAAACTGAGTCTTTATACAGTATACCGTATTTTCCGGCGTATAAGACGACTTTCTAACCCCTTAAAATCTTCTTAAAAGTCGGGGGTCGTCTTATACGACGGTAACCTATCATCTTACCTTACCAGAATCGCGGCCGTACGATTTTTCAAAAGCCGCGCCTCCGACGTCTTCTGTTCCGTGATAGGTGGAAACAATCAGCTTCCCAGGAGGCACTGTGTTCAGTGTCCGCTTATCACGGAGGGCCTCTTGTCCTGTGTTTAGTGTCCGCCTATCACGGAGGCCCTCTCGTCCTCGGACGAGAGGACCTCCGTGATAGGCGAACACTGAACACAGTGCCTCCTGGGAAGCTGAGTGTTCCGCCTATCACGGAACAGAAGACGACGGAGGCGCGGCTTTTGAAAATTCGTACGGCCACGATTCTGGTAAGGTAAGATGTTAGGTTACACAGCTGCGATTCGCATCGGATAAGGTAAGGGCACGGTCTGGTCATGTAATGGGGCAGGTCTGGTCATGTAATGGGGCACGGTCTGGTCATGTAATGGGGCACGGTCTGGTCATGTAATGGGGCACGGTCTGGTCATGTAATGGGGCAGGTCTGGCATGTAATGGGGCACAGTCTGGTCATGTAATGGGACAGGTCTGGCATGTAATGGGGCACAGTCTGGTCATGTAATGGGGCACAGTCTGGTCATGTAATGGGGCACAGTCTGGTCATGTAATGAGGCAGGTCTGGTCATGTAATGGGGCACGGTCTGGTCATGTAATGGGGCACAGTCTGGTCATGTAATGGGGCACAGTCTGGTCATGTAATGGGGCACAGTCTGGTCATGTAATGGGGCACAGTCTGGTCATGTAATGGGGCACAGTCTGGCATGTAATGGGGCACAGTCTGGCATGTAATGGGGCACAGTCTGGCATGTAATGGGGCACAGTCTGGCATGTAATGGGGCACAGTCTGGCATGTAGTGGCATAGTTTGGCATGTAATGGTGGCACCGTGAGGCGAGGCATGACTAATAAGAAGGGGGTAGTCTTATACGGTGAGTATATCCCAAAACCAACATTTTGGCTGGAAAATTAGGGGGTCGTCTTATACGCCGAGTCGTCTTATACGCCGGAAAATACGGTATTTATAACTAGTGTTAATGTGCCCACTTGTTAAAATGTGAAATCTACAGAGGGTAAAGGTGAGCATTAGAAGTATGTTTTTTATAGCTACATCTCCCCTACCCTTACTTAAATTCCCTCCATCCTTTTATCTTTCCCCCTTTCCACTGCACCCCCCCCCCCCTTTTCCTCTTCCCTCTTTTGTCTTTTGATCCCTCTCTTCTCTTCCTAAATTTGTTTGCCCTTTTTATGTAATTTTTGTACTTACCGTAATTTTATTTTTTTGTAATTATTTTGCCTTAGTAAGTTTAAAAAGCTAAACCTGACATCCCCAAAAGCTAGGGATGTCAAGTTCATTTGTTGTAGTGACTGTTCAGTCTGGAACTACAGAACTATGGAGGTTTGCCTGGATGAACACTTTTAACTTACTGTATATGTTCTTTTTTTTATCATACATTTTTTATGAATCTTTTCTTGGATAATGCACTAGGCTTGTGCATTCTCCTTTGGTTATTAGTTGTTTTAGTGATGATAGGACATCTATGGTCCTAGAGGGCAGCAAGGCTTCAAGAGATTTTCCATAATATGTGCAATGGAAAAGTACTTATACCCTTCTTTGCTACCATACTTATGCGCAAGAAACTATTTCTGTTGTTGGGTGTTTATGTATGTTATTGTAGAAATGCACTTTGCTGAATGGGTGAACAGTACTGTACGTATGCCATTTGGAGTTGATGTACAGATATACACACAATGTTTTTGCAATATATTTATTGCAATAAATACATTCTTATTGATAATTTAAAAAAACTGCCAAAGATTGACACGTAGATTAGCTGGTTTCTCCATTAGCTGGTTTCTACATGAACGTGACTATCTGTCAACATCAACATATTCTGCCAAAGTGGCTACAGGTAGCCCCTAAGCACTCTGGGATACAATGCTTTACATAAGTATGCACTCTCCTGGTATTTATTTACATTTTGTAGTGTTATAACCTGGAATTGCAATAGACTTATCGGTATTGTTACTATTGGATTAACCTGATTTACAGAACTTTGAATGTACAAAATATTATTTTTGTATATATCGATGTTGCCGTTATTGCGACTACCAGGTAGCGCCACTTTTGGCTGTTATTACCATGTAATTTTTTTTTATATGACCCTACTAGCTTTTTACAACTGGGTCCTGTCATTTTTTGCTTTAGTTCTTGGTCAAATTACTCTAGCTCAGAGTAGATGAGGGCAGACATTTTCAAGGCTTGCAACAGATTCTCCATTTATTTTAGGTTTAGGGTTTGACTGGGTCATTCAGTCTTTAAAGCACTAGCTTTGGCTGTGTTTTCAGTGTTATTGTCCAACTGAAAAAGGAGCCTCTTTCCAAATCTCAAGTTTCAAGTTTTCAAATTACAAAACAGGTTTTCCTCTAGCCACTTAACGACCGCCGATTGTAAATATGCGTCGGCAGAATGGCACGTACAGGCAGATGCACGTGCCGATACGTCCCTGCCTAGACGTGGGTCGGGGGTCCGATCGGGACCCCCCCGGTACATGCGGCGGTCGGTAATCGTCTGGGAGCGATCCGGGATGAGGGGGCGGCTATTCGTTTCTAGCCACCCCCTCGCCATCACTCCCAGCGAATCATCTGCTGCCTCTGCCCGCCCTGCCTGTGTAAGTGTAAACACAGGCAGGGGGAAGTGATGTCATCTCTCCCTGTGGCGGTCTTTTCGACCGACGCTGAGGAGAGAGAAGACATCAGAACTGTGAGTTGCACTTAACAGTACACTGACACAGTCACACATAATCACACAACCCCCCAGTCACCCCCCGATCACCCCCCCCCCCCAGCCCCCTGTCACAGTGTCACTGATTGCAGTGATCATTTATTTTCTGATCACTGCATTTATTGTCATTTGTGACAGAAAAAAGTGTTAGGGCAGTTAGCTTTAGGCCCCTTTAGGTCCAGGGTAGCTCCCTACCCCCCCCCCTAATAAAGGTTTAACCCCTTGATCACCGCCCTAGTTAAAAGCTGTGTAAATTCCAGAAAATGTACCCTAGTTTGTAGACGCTATAACTTTTGCAAAAACCAATAAATATATGCTTATTGCGATTTTTTTTTACTAAAGACATGTGGCTGAATACATTTTGGCCTAAATGACTAAAATTTAGTTTATTCAATATTTTTTACTTTTTCTTATAAGAAAAATATTTTTTTTTCAAAATTTACGATCTTTTTCCATTTATATCGCAAAAAATATCAAATACCATCAAAAGAAATGAGAGAGTGGGTAACCGCTCAAAGAGAACCAGGTAATCTGATTCCTGTGGTCCGAGCCAAGGGTGCAGGCAGTGCAATCAAAATGCAGGTTAGGATGAAGGAAAAAAGGTGGGACAGCCGCACTCCAAAAAAAGTGCTATGAAGAAGCACTAAGGCATAGTGCGAAACGTCAGCTTTTCTTTTGTTGTGCTGTTTTTTGCTGTGGCATGTATTTTGTGATTTTTAATTAAAGGAGGAGTTTTTTTGGAGTGCGGCTGTCCCACCTTTTTTCCTTCATCCTAACCATCAAAAGAAAGCTCTATTTGTGGGAAGAAAAGGACGCAAATTTTGTTTTGTTACAACATTGCATGACCGCTTAATTACCAGTTAAAGCAGCGCAGTGCCAAATTGTAAAAACACCTTTGGTCCTTTAGCTGCATATTGGTCTGGGGCTTAAGTGGCTAGAAATGGTCTTTATTTCACCTAGTTTCCCAATGCTAGAAAAGAAAAGCATCTCTGCAACATAATAATCCTAAGCACATTGTAGTTTGTTATTTCAAACCCATGACCTTCAGCAAGACCAAACTAAGCTATCTTCTCAACAAATTTTCTAACTACAAACGTAAGCTTAGTTACACTTGATGCTAAACTCTAAAGCAAGTATAATCGGCATGAAGAAGGACAGACGGTGTCTGAGGATTACATTTTCTGCTACCTCTTACCGTTTCGTTTTCCATAGCAGTGGGTCAAGTCTTATTAATAGTTTGTGACTTTCAGTTCATTTTGAAAAAAAATACAGGCAATATTATGAGATTAATGGGTAGATTCACGTAGATCCGCGTATCTTTGCGCGGGCGTAACGTATCCGATTTACGTTACGCCTCCGCAACTTAGAAGGGCAAGTGCTGTATTCTCAAAGCACTTGCTCCGTAAGTTGCGGCGGCGTATCGTAAATCGGCCGGCGGAAGCCCGCCTAATTCAAATTTGGAACAGGGGGGCGTGTGTTATGTAAAGTAACCATGACCCGACGTGATTGACGTTTTTCACGAACGGCGCATGCGAGTTACGCAAACGACGTAAAAAATTCAAAATTCGACGCGGGAACGACGGCCATACTTAACATTGGTACGCCGCACTTACTCCACCATATAGCAGGGGTAACTTTACGCCGGGAAAAGCCTAACGTAAACGGCGTAACTGTACTGCGTCGGCCGGGCGTACGTTCGTGAATTCGCGTATCTAGCTGATTTACATATTTCGACACGTAAATCAGCGTACACGCCCCTAGTGGCCAGCGTAAATATGCAGTTATGATCCGACGGCGGATCTAAGGGAAATCTATGCATAACTGATTCTAAGAATCAGGCGCATAGATACGACGGCGCAACTCAGAGATACGACAGCGTATCTGGAGATACGCCGTCATATCTCGGTTGTAAATCTGGGCTTAAATTCCTAAGAAATGTATGTGTAGTGCTCACATCGCTGCTCTGTGACAATTCCAGCCTCATCCATTCATCCATGCTCAGCCATCCCATCCATAATCAGAAATACTCATCCATGCTCAGCTATCCATTCATACTCAGCAATACTCATCTATCCATCCATGTTCAGCCATCCATACTCAGCAATACTCATCCATCCATCCATGCTCAGCCATCTATCCATACTCATCCATCCATACTCAGCAATACTTATCCATGCTCAGCTATTTATCCATGCTCAGCAATACTCATCCATCCATCCATACTCAGCAATACTTATCCATGCTCAGCCATTCACCCATGGTTCAGCCATCCATCCATACTCAGCAATACTGATCCATCCATCCATGCTCAGCCATCCATCCATACTCAGCAATACTCATCCATGCTCAGCCATCCATCATCAGTAATACTCATCCATGCACAACCATCCATCCATAATCAGCAATACTCATCCATCCATCAATACTCAGCAATACTCATCCATCCATCCATGCTCAGCTATTCATCCATACTGAGCAATACTCATCCATCCATCCATGCTCAGCAATACTCATCCATCCATCCATACTCAGCAATACTTATCCATGCTCAGCCATCCACCCATGTTCAGCCATCCATCCATACTCAGCAATACTGATCCATCCATCCATGCCCAGCCATCCATCCATACTCAGCAATACTCATCCATGCTCAGCCATCCATCCATAATCAGTAATAATCATCCATGCACAACCATCCATCTATAATCAGCAATACTCATCCATCCATCAATACACATCCATCCATGCTCAGCTATCCATCAATACTCAGCAATACTCATCCATCCATACATACTCAGCAATACTCATCCATCCATCCATACTCAGCAATACTCATCCATCCATACTCAGCAATGCTCATCCATCCATCCATACTCAGCAATACTCATCCATCTATACTCAGCAATACTCATCCATCCATCCATACTCATCCATGCTCAGCCACTCAGCCACACCCAGCCATGGCTCATCCATCCCCATTAAAGAGGTTATAAAGAAAAAAAATCCCTAAATAGCTTTCTTTACCTTAGTGTAGTCTTCCTTCACTTACCTCATCCTCCGATTTTGCTTTTAAATGTCCTTATTTCTTCTGAGAAATCCTCACTTCCTGTTCTTCTGTCTGAAACTCACTACCGTAATGCGAGGCTTTCTTCCTGGTGTGGAAAAAGCCTCTTGAGGGGGGAGGGGGCGAGCAGGAGTGTCAGGACGCCCACTAACACACAGCTCCTTTCTCTATCTGCAAGTAGAGAGTGTCCTGACTTGCTTGCTCACCCCCTCCCCCCTCAGGAGGCTTTCTCCACACCAGGAAGAAAGCCCTCGCATTACGGTGGTGAGTTACAGACAGAAGAACAGGAAGTGAGCATTTCTCAGAAGAAATAAGGACATTTAGAAGCAAAATCGAAGGATGAGGTAAGTGAAGGAGGACTGCACTATGGTAAAGGGAAAACATTTGTTTCCTTTACAACCCCTTTAATGCTCATCCATGCCACATCAGTTCCCATCTATGCCACATCCATGCCAGTACAGTGCCTTACAAAAGTGTAATAGGTATGTAGCGCTACCCCCTCAGAAGACGCTGATTTGTTGTTGGGATCGGCGTATTAAGTTACTTTAGTGTTGTCTAGGGGTGCAGTTGGAGAACAGAGTATTGAGCGAATGTTCAGACAGTGAATAAAGGTTTTCCAATGCTTTATTTCCAAGCCAACACGGACCAACATCAAATGAAAAGGAAAAGGTAGATGAAGAAAAAGGGAGAACTGTGCAGTATCAGGCCTGGATATGAACCGAGCAATCCTGCTCTCAGTAGTATCAAATTTGCAGTTCGTCGCCACTCTAGCCAGAGTGGGTGAAGTGCCCCCAGACAGACTCCTGCCACAAGTCTGGCAGCCGAAGTGTCACTTTAGATTGCTGGGAGGAACAGATCTCTCTCACGGACCCGGCTCTAGGGCCTCTGCCAAAGGCCTATTACTTGAATGAGCTAAATGGACGAATTGAGCGAATCCTTCCAGTAGGTTTTAGCATAGGTCACCAGATGACAGCAAAGCGTACCTGTCAGCATTCCGGTCACCAGATCCCCGATTGGTTCGTTCAAGCCCTGTTGGACAACCTGCCTCCGGGTTCTCCTCAAGCCGACCCCCCAATCGACCGGCATCCAGCCTGGGATCCTCTCAATAGAACTGGGGACCCAGTAAGTCACTGGGGTCCCTCTCAGCAACATAGAGCTCCGCGTAGCATTTGACCCCGGCCTGGAAGGCCATCGCCGGGGTCCGTTGGATAAGCACACCCTAAAGGTGGATGCCGCACCTGGAACCTGGATCCTGCGGGAAGAACCAATAAAGATGGTGTCTGCCACAGATATACCCCTCCCCAGCATGCTCCGCGAGGGAAAACTCCTCTAATTGGCTGCTGGGGAAAGTTGCTCTGCCAGAACCCCTCTAGCGCCACCTGTTGCCCAGGGGGAGAAACAACACCCCTGGAGCGCAGGCTGACCTACAGGACATTTCTGGAATGACAGCAGCCCAAATTTGACAAATTGTGAATGGGAGCAAAAAAATAACTCTCCCATTCCCCACTAACTTTAGCGTAGTGCCCATACTGGAAGTAAGGGGGCACTGCAGGTAATCAAATTAGATTTGAAATGGATGCCCCTAGAATACCTGACAGTGCTCCTTGCATTTTTGGCCTCTCTATGTGGCCAGGCTGTGGAAAAGTCTCACACATGTGGTATCGTTATACTAAGAAGGAGTAGGAGAATCTATTTTGGGGTGTAATTTTTGGTATGTCCATACTATGTGTTAGAAATATTGGATAAATGGACAACTTTGTATAAAAAAAAAATGTGTTTGAATTTTCTTTCCACATTTTCCAAAAACTTGTAGAAAAAAAATGACATGTTCAAAAGACTCATTATGCCTCATAGATTAAACGTTGGGGTGTTTTTCCAAAATGGGGTCATTTTTGGGGCATTTCCATTGTCCTGGTGCTCCAGGGCCTTCAAAGTTGCAAGAGATAGTCAATAAATGATACGTGTAATTTATGCTCCCAGAACGCCTGATGGTAAGGGATGAGCCAAACACTCCCCCCCCCCCACCCCCCCCGTTCGGTTCGCACCAGAACCTGCAAAAGTTTGTGTGAGTTTTAGAACCTTATTAAAGTCTATGGGATGCGAACGTTTGAAATCTAAAGTGCTAATTTTAAAGGCTAATATGCAAGTTATTGTCCTAAAAAGTGTTTGGGGACCTGGGTCCTGCCCCAGGGGACATGTATTAATGCAAAAAAAAAGTTTTAAAAATGACAGTTTTTTCGTGGGGCAGTGACTTTAATAATGCTTAAAGTGAAATAAAAGTGAAATATTCCTTTAAATTTCATACCTGGGGGGGGGGGGTGTATAGTATGCCTGTGAAATATCGCATGGTTCCCGTGCTTAGAACTGTCTCTGCACAAAGTGTAATTTCTGAAGGAAAAAAAGTCATTTAAAAATCACTCGCTGCTATAATGAATTGTCGGTTCCCGGCAATTCCCGGTAATTCAAATAGAATTCATTAAAAAAAAATTAAAAATAAAGCGTCAAAATCCACATCAGACCCCTTATCCGAATGACGCGGCTTGAGGCGGGGCCACCCGTCACGTGACCCAGCCCCCCTCTGACACAAGGGAAAGCCTGGGCTTCCCCAGTGACGTAGTCAGAGGCTGTGTGAGAGGGGGACAGGGTCACGTGATGGGTGGCCCTGCCTCACCTATATAAGAGCTGTCACTAGCTTAAGCCGCATCATTCGCCGGGCAGTCTCCAGTGGAGACAGGCGAGCGTTCAGGATCCCGGACCTGGATGATCTTCTCATCGCTGGACCCCGGCGAAGAGGAGATCACCCGTCGCTGGATACCAACAACATTGGAGCGGGGAGCAGGGATCGACAGTGAATTACCACCGCTGGATTTTTTTTTTTTTTAATAAAGGACTTTTTCCACGGTGTGTGTGTGTGTGTGTGTGTGTTTTTTACAAGTATTTACACTTCTTTCGTGAATTGGTAGAGGTACAATGTACCCCATTACCAATTCACATGGGGGGGCAGGATCTGGGGGTCCCCTTTGTTAAAGGGGTCTTCCAGATTCTGATAAGCCCCCCGCCCGCAGACCCCCACAACCACCGGGCAAGGGTTGTGGGGATGAGGCCCTTGTCCCCATCAACATGGGTACTTTTCCTGCGGCCGACCAGGTTGCGTGCTCAGATAAGGGGTCTGGTGTGGATTTTTGGGGGAAATCCACGCCATTTTTTAAAAAAATTTGTGGTGGAGTTCCCCTTAAAATCCACACCAGACCAGAAGGGTCTGGAATGGATATTTGGGGGGAACCCCACATCATTTTTTTTTAAATTGACGGCGGGGGTTCCCCTTAATATCCATACCAGACCTGAAGGGCCTGGTAATTGAATTTGGGGGGGACCCCCACGCTTTTTTTTTTATGAATGAATTTTCTCCGAATTGCTGGGAGCCGAAAATTCATTATAGCCGCGAATGATTTTTAAATGACTTTTTTTCCTTCAGAAATTACACTTTGTGCAGAGACAGTTCTAAGCATGGGAAACATGCGATATTTCACAGGCATACTAGGCACCCCCCCTAGGTATGAAATTTAAAGGAATACAGTATTTCACTTTTATTGTTTAACTTTAAGCATTATTAAATTTACTGCTCCCGAAAAACTGCCGTTTTTTAAAACTTTTTTTGCATGTCCCCTGGGGCAGGACCAAGGTCCCCAAACACTTTTTAGGACAATAACTTGCATATTAGTCTCACACATGTGGTATCGCCATACTCAAGAGGAGTAGTAGAATGTGTTTTGGGGTATAATTTGTGCTATGCATATGCTGTGTGTAAGAAATAACCTGCTAATATAACAATTTTTGTGAAAAAAAAACCTTGATTTTGCAAAGAAATGTGGGAAAAAATTACAACTTCAACAAACTCACCATGCCTCTTACTAAATACCTTGGAATATCTACATTCCAAAAAGGGGTCATTTGGGGGGTATTTGTACTTTACTGGCTTATTAGGGTCTCAAGAATTGACATAGGCCGTCAGTACATCAGGCGTGATACATTTTCACTGATTGGCACCACAGCTTGTGGACTCTATGGCCCGGATTCACAAAGGAGTTACGACGGCGTATCTCCAGATACGCTGTCGTAACTCCGAATGCGGGCCGTCGCAACTCGCCGCCTGATTCATAGAATCAGATACGCCTCACAGTTGCCTAGATACGAGCTGCGTAAGTCTCCTACGCCGTTGTATCTTAGGGTGCATATTTACGCTGGCCGCTAGGTGGCTTTCCGTAGATTTCCGCGCAGAATATGCAAAATAGCTAGATACGCCGATTCATGAACGTACGTGCGCCCAGCGTATCAAGATACGTCGTTTACGTAAGACATACGCCGGCGTAAAGTTACCCCTCATAAAGCAGGGGTAAGTCATGTTAGGTATGGACGTCGGAAACGTACGAACAGCGTCGTATTTTACGTTGTTTGCGTAAGTCGTCCGTGAATGGGGCTGGGCATAGGTTACGTTCACGTCGACTAAGCATTGAGCGGGCGCAATTTACTTTGAAAATTCAACGTGATACTGAGCATGCGCGCGCATGCGCCGTTCGTAAAAAGCGCCATTTACGTGGGGTCATGATTAGTTTACATAAAACATGCCCACCTCTTCCTCATTTGATTTAGGCGTGCTTACGCCGGCACATTTACGCTACGCCACCGCAACTTAGGACGCAAGTGCTTTGTGAATACTGCACTTGCCTCTCTAAGTTGCAGCGGCGTAGCGTAAATACGATACGCTATGGCCGCTTAAGGTTACGCCACCCTACGTGAATCTGGGCCTATAACTTTAACAAAGACCAAATAATATACACCGATTTGGGTTATTTTTACCAAAGATATGTAGCAGTATAAATTTTGGCCAAAATGTATTAAGAAAAATTACTAATTTGCAAAACGTTATAACAGAAACTAAGAAAAATGCTTTTTTTTTTTTACAGAATTTTCGGTCTTTTTTTTTCTATAGTGCAAAAAACCCAGCAGCAATTAAAAAAGAAAGCTCTATTTGTGTGACAAAAATTTCATATAGGTACAGTGTTGCATGACTGAGTAATTGTCATTCAAAATGTGAGAGCACCGAAAGCTAAAAATTGGTCTGGTTAGGAAGGGGGTTTAGGTGCAGAGTGGGTAAGTGGTTAAAGTGAAACAAATTCATTAGTGACAATGTATGTATAGTCAATATTTTTTTTTAATGGGTTAAAACCACAATTTTTTTGCGATTGGGAAGTGTCCTGGGAAGTTTCCAGGCAGCAATGAAAGAAGGCATCCCTCTTCTGCAGCGAGAAAGAGAGGTGACCTGGTGTGTCACATGACACACGGATTAAGGTAATCATTTGGGGCATTTATATTAGATTAATTGCTGCAGTGGTTAGCTAGAGGAGGGTCACTGGTATTCCTTTGGGGAAGGGTGGAGGGGGAGTCCCTAGCTGGAGCATAGTTTTAATTAACAAGACAATGCTAAATCTCAGATTGGGGTATGATTTTGAGTGATTTTATAGCTTATAGCATAGTGTTGCCATGTCTGTAATTTAATCTTTTTAATTCATTTACTTTTTTTTTTTATTAAGTTTACTTTGTTTTATTTACTGATGGAATGGCTGTTTGTTAGGATCTCTCTTCACAGATTCAACTAGCGCACTTAGTATTGCAATACACATATTAGATTTTTTTCATAATGTTTATTGCTGACAGATCCCCATACAACAATGGAAAATAAAAAATGCATTATTTTTTTTCAAGAAAAACCTATTAGCTTATGCACAATAGAAAACTGCAAATTGTGTCATTTTATAGAAAAAAAAAATTCTGCAAAACACTACTTTCCAATGCTCACAGCTCCATCTAGTGGGCACCAATTGCTGCCAGAATGTTGCACGATTATTGTTTTAAAATAATCAGATGATGACTTTGTAAAAAGATGATTTGCAAAAATAAGTACCGTAAATAACAAGAGAAAATGTATAAAACCTAAGTTTGTCATTCCTTTTTTTACTTTATAAAAAGCACTCTTCTTACCATATTTTGTATTTATAAAGGTGCTTTACAAGTTCCGCAAATAAAATATTAAGTGATGCTTTATGTAATTTCTTTTTGCCTTGCAATGTTAAATATCATCGGGCGGGGGTTCCTCTCTCTCACGCCAGTTGTCACATTTACAATTGGCAAGTTTGTGCAGCTCCTGCACATTGTCCCTCCAGAAAGCTGGAGGGAGAGTGTGCAAGAGCCTGTCATTGCACCTGTGATCCACTGATTGCGGGAGCAATGCTTTGCAAGCTCCTGTTAAAGAAAATAATAAAGGCACATTTTTTACCTGCTTAAATATGTGCATTTATTATTTCCTGGTGCCTCCATGGCAGCATACCTGTGACAAGCTCCACCTTGGCTCCTCCCTCAGGATTAGTGAATGTGGGGGTGAACACCACCCCCACATTCTCCTTTTTTTCCTCAAACCTCATGGCAAGAGGTCTGGACCCCCCTTTGATGGTCAGGGCGCACTCCACTAGGGCAGTCCCTGCCTCTTGGGCGGCAAGAGCAAACGTGTCAATCGAAACTATTTGTAGGGCAGCGACATGGTCGTCCCAACACACGTTTCTGAAGCATTACCGGGTAGACCCAGGAGCTCTCTTATCGGTAGAGTTCGGCAGACAGGCGATCAAGTCAGCCGTCGCCTCCTCTATTTATTAATATTTGATAATAATGTCCTTGTAATAAACTTCTAAGCAGCATCCCACCCGTTTCAGCTAGTTATTTGTCACAGGTATGCTGCCATGGAGGCACCAGGAAAACGGAAAATTGTATCATACTTACCAGTAATTTTCCTTTCCTGGTGCCTATCCATGGCAGCATACGCTCCCACCCTCGGTTTTCTATATTACGGAGAATGTGGGGGTGGTGTTCACCAACTCTTTTATAATATTCACTAATCCTGAGGGAGGAGCCAAGGCGGAGCTTGTCACAGGTATGCTGCCATGGATAGGCACCAGGAAAGGAAAATTACTGGTAAGTATGATACAATTTTCCGTTTTTTTATTTAAAGGTGAACTTAGCATTTAAGGTAGGACCTGGGACTGCAGCTGCTGCCTTTTTGCTTGGCTGCAGGTATAATGAGGCTAACCAGATGTCTGCCAATGAGGAGAAGTCAAAGGGAGGTAATCATGTGGTATACACTATAAATTGTTGTACAAAGTCTGAATGTACAAACTCCTCTGCTTAAAATTAACCTGCGTTTTGCCTATGCAGTTCAAAGCAACAGGTTCATTGTACTATCACTCCTCCCCAGGGCAGGACTTAGGGTGTTGGGGGCCCCTGGGCTTAATAATCTAAAGGGGCCCCCTGGAGCAGAGAAACGGGGGGGGGTGGGTTGTTACCGCCGACTGATCATAGTTGTTGGGGGGGGGGGCTGGATCTGCCGACCGATCTATCAAAGTTGTTGAGGTGGGGGGCTGGGTCCGCCGACCAACCAAAGTTGTTGAGGGGGGGGGGGTCAGCCACTGGACAGACTTCTTACCTCTTTCCAGGGCCGCCTTCAGTAATTTTTGGGCCCCTTACACAGCTGCAGTGAAGGGGCCCCCTGGAGCATCAAAGTTATTGAGTGGGGGCAAAATTGCAGCGATTGCCACAAAATTGCAGGAGGGGGTTTCCGCGATTGGGCCCAGGACCCCCTATTGGGTGGGAACCATGGGCTTGAGCCCAGTCAAGCCCAATGGTAAGTCCGGCCCTGCTCCCCCCAGATACACTTACCTTTCCTTTGCTTTCATATCATTACATTCGGCCTCTAGGAACAAGAAAAGGGAATCTAGTTGGAGCTTACATAGGACTGAGGACTCTCCTTGCCTCTAATTGCACTAAGCCAGTCCTAAGCACCTTCACTCCCACATGGAGCGAGTCACACATTCTGCCATACCTGGAAATACCTGGAAATACAGAGTATTTTCTTCTCTTTAAAGGGGCTGTAAAGGTACATGTTTTTTCACCTTAATGCATTCTATGCATTAAGGTGAAAAAACATCCAACGATTAGCGCCCCCCCCCCCCCAGCCCCCCTGTTCACTTACCTGAGCCTTTGAAAGTCCCGCGTCTTGAACGTGATGGCTTCTCAGCTGGGCTTCTTGGCTCATTCATTGGATGATTAATAGCAGTGCAGCCATTGGCTCCTGTCAATCAAATCAATGACGCACCGTGCCGGGGGCAGGGCCGAGTAATAGGGAGAGCGCCCGCAAGCTAACCCCCTTGGGAGAGCGCGTCCCAGAAGGGGGTTAGCTCTTGCGGGAAGGAGCCGAGACAGTTGCAGAGGGACACCAGAAGATGAGGATCAGGGCCACTCTGTGCAAAACGAGCTGCACAGTGGAGTTAAGTATGATATGTTGGTTATTTAAAAAAAAAGGAACCTTTACAACCCCTTTAATGGTTGAACACAGAGGTGACGTAGTGAATGATCACAAATTAAGTGTAACTAGAAAAGGAGGCATTAAAGCAGCCGTGATGTTTTGTACTGCAACCCAAAGCACAGGTTTGTTTTACATTGTCAACACTTCCTTTTCTCGGTTAAGGTGTCCCTATTTTATAAGAATGTACAAAGTGCCCAGGCAATAACATCACGAATGCTGTCAATATACCCTATAGCACAGGAATTACTAGGAACATAGTTAAATAGTTAGTCAGGTTAAAAAAAGGCAAAAGTCCATCCAGTTCAACAACAAAAAAATAAACAAAAAATAAAAAACACAGTACAATCCCATACACCCAACTCCATACCCACAGTTGATCCAGAGGAAGGCAAAAAAAATCAGCAGAGCATGATCCAATTTGCTACAGCAGGGCAAAAAGTTCCTTCCTGATCCCCCGAGAGGCAATCGGATTTACCCTGGATCAACTTTACCTACAAATCTTAGTACTCAGTTATATTATGTACATTTAGGAAAGAATCTAGGCCTTTCTTAAAGCAATCTACTGAGCTGGCCAGAACCACCTCTGTAGGGAGTCTGTTCCACATTTTCACAGCTCTTACTGTGAAGAAACCTTTCCATATTTGGAGATGAAATCTCTTTTCCTTTAGATGTAAAGCATGCCCCCTTGTCCTCAGTGTTGACCGTAAAGTGAATAACTCAACACCAAGTTCACTATATGGACCCCTTATATATTTGTACATGTTGATCATATCCCCCTTATTCGCCCCGTCTCAAGAGTGAATAAATGTAGGTCTTCTAATCTTTCCTCATAGCTGAGCTCCTCCATGCCTCTTATCAGTTTGGTTGCCCTTCTCCGCACTTTCTCCAGTTCCCCGATATCCTTTTTGAGAACTGGTACCCAAAATTGAACTGCATATTCCAGATGAGGTCTTACTAATGATTTGTACAGGGGCAAAATTATATCTCTCTCTCTGGAATCCATACCTCTCTTAACCACTTACTCACCGCCCCATAGCCGAATTACGGCTACAAGGCGGTTCCTTATTTGTGAAGTGAATTGCGCTAACTTATATTTATATAAACATTTTACCTGAGGATGCATTAAGTTGCGAAATGCATAGAGGCTGCAGGACCATTGCCAGCTCGTCATGTCCATTCTGAGTATACCGAGGCTGGGAACGCAAGCGACAAAGTGAGGCATCACACGTGCGGACCAGGACATACTCGTACTTTTATATACTCCTATTTACGGCTGGATCAGCTCAGTGCCGGCTCCAAAGCACTTTTATATGTGAGTGAAATAACTATATGTTTTAATCATAATAAATTATTTGATATACTACACCATGATAGTCTTTTATATGTCACATGAGTGGATATAGAACAAGACTACAGCCAAAGCATTGGGAGTGATTGCTGATACACCTGAGAGAGGGAGTGGTTATCCATATGAACCAAAGGCAGATTTCTGGGTCCATCTGGTGAGTGGCCATTTTATCCGGTGACGGTGTAAACACTATTTGCGGGGAAGGTGGAAACATAGCTGGGCATCATTGCAAGAAATTATCTGTTAAGGACTTTCTTAGCACATATATATCTTTTTACCTTTTTATATACTTTTTTCGTATACAATACATTTTTCTTGCTTTCTTGGAGCACATTCAATCTGTGGATTGTAATAGTAGTATAATTTTTTGGGGGGGATTTATTTCACATGTTTTTGATGGATTGAGAAATCCATATGTTATAGTTTGGCACAGGGCACTGTATTGGTATTTATTGCACATTATTTGTTGATTGTTTGCACATTAATTAACAACCATAGACACATGTATATACTTTTTGTTTTTTGAGTAACAAGTTCACAGGATCAGTCGTGTTAAAATGTTTATATAAATATAAGTTAGCGCAATTCACTTCACAAATACACAAATCTAAACCCAACCTTTAAGGTTGCACTTTGTATTGCAGCAAGACTTAATAAGAATCTTGATGACATCTTGGCGCCGGTAACACACATTTTTTTCCAAGGCGGTTCCTTAACTTAGCTCCCGCGCGCCCCCTGGGGCGCGCACACCTGAATGTCCGTGAACGGCGGGTCCAGAGGACCCGGCGCATCACGGATGGCGGTAAATTGCCGCTGATAGCGTGATCACATGTAAACAAAGCGGCGTCATTTGATGACGCCGCTTCCTCCCTCCTCTCTCTGTACCGATCGGTACAGTGTGAGAGGGGGAGAGCGGGTGTCAGCAGCGCTGTGGCTGGATCTATGACTATTGCAGTCACAGATCCAGCCATCCCTGCAATACCCCCTGCAATACTCTTCCTTCCCTGCAATACTCTGCAATACCCCCGTGCAATACTCTGCAATATCCCCGCGCAATACTCCGCAATACCCCCACGCAATACTCTGCAATACCCCCGCGCAATACTCTGCAATACCCCCGTGCAATTCTCTGCAATACCCCCTGCGCAATTCTCTGCAATACCCCCTGCGCAATTCTCTGCAATACCCCCTGCGCAATACTCTGCAATACCCCCTGCGCAATACTCTGCAATACCCCCTGCGCAATACTCTGCAATACCCCCTGCGCAATACTCTGCAATACCCCGCACAATTCTCTGCAGTACCCCCTGCGCAGTACTCTGCAGTACCCCCTGCACATACTCTGCAGTACCCCCTGCGCAATACTCTGCAATACCCCCGCACAATACTCTGCAATACCCCCGCACAATACTCTGCTATACCCTGCCAATACTCTGCAATACCCAGAAAATACTCTGGGGAAAAAAAATGCGTTTTAACCACTTCCTGCCCACCGGCCGTCATATGACGTCCTTGAATTTGTGCAGGGATATCTAAATGATGCATGCAGCTACAGGCATCATTCAGATATCATCTTTTTTAGCCGGCGATTCCCTACACCAGGGTTATGCAATTAGCGGACCTCCAGCTGTTGCAAAACTACAAGTCCCATCATGCCTCTGTCGCTGGGTGTCATGCTTGTGGCTGTCAGAATCTTGCTATGCCTCATGGGACCTGTAGATCCGCAACAGCTGGAGGTCTGCTAATTGTATATCCCTGCCCTACACCATAAGAACGATCATGGCGGCTGTTCCACCTCTTGATCGTTTTTATGGGAGGAGAAAGGGGACGTCCCCCCTCCCTTCGCCCTCCTGTGCGTCTTCCGACTTACCGATACGATCAAAGCCAGGATCGTTTTTTTTTTTTTTTCAGGCTTCCCAGCCTAGAGGTGAGATGTGGGATCTTATTGACCCCATATCTCACTGTAAAGAGGACCTGTCATGCTATATTACTATTACAAAGGATGTTATCATTCCTTGTAATAGGAATAAAAGTGATCAAAACATTTATTTTTGGAGAAAAACGTGTCAAACTAAAATTAACAAAGTAAAATGACCGCACACGTAAGTCCCGCCCACATATGAAAACGGTATTCAGGGGGCGTGGCTTGGCGCGCGATGTGGATGGCTGCATTCCTGAGGAGCTCCATCTTCCAGGGAGAAAAGAAGCCTCATTGCAACCCGTTTCTCGGCTAAAAATGTCCAACCTCACAAAGAAGGGACATTACAATCGCTCCCTACGCTCGAAAGGGCACCCCGAAAGGAAAGCTTACCCAGGCAAACCTAGTAAGATTCAGCTTCGGCGGGGGCGGCAAGAGTTCCAAGATGGCGCCAAACCGAAGCCCGGAGCGTGGAGACGACAGGGAGGACAACGAGGAGGACGATGAGATCTCGCTCCCAGCCTCTGAGGGATCATTGAGAGGTAACATACCTAACGACCACCCACTGAACTATGCCATCATGACTGACATTGCGGCAGACATAAAAAACTTGTTTGCAGCGGCCATTACAGACATCAAGTCTGAACTGATGAGACTCTCAGAGCAGATGGCAGTAAACGACAGGGCGGGCAAACGGAGACAGGGCCTTGGTAAGGTTGGATGACATAGCTACGGCCCACTCTACTCATCTTATAACCATGAACAGGCAATTAGAAGATTTAGACAACAGGGGACGCAGAAACAATATTAGGGTGAGAGGGGTCCCCGAATCCATCGCCCCTGACCAGATCAAACCCACCCTCACCTCCATCTTCAATAGCCTCATGGATAGGCCCGAGGCCTCGCCCATTGAGTTCGACAGGGCACATAGAGCTCTTAGGCCTAAAGCCCCTGATGATAATCCCCCGAGAGATATAATTTGTTGCCTCTCTAACTACACTTTGAAAGAGGACATTCTACAGAAGGCGAGGCAGAATGACCAAAACAACTTTAATGAGACCACTATCCAGCTCTTCCAGGACCTGTCCCCTATAATGCTGCAGAACAGGAGGGCTCTGCGTCCGCTGCTGGATGTTCTGAGGGGAAAGGGACTTACATACAGATGGAAGTTTCCATTCGCGCTACAAACCACATACAATGGCAGACAATATCTGCTCAAGACACCTGATGACCTCCAGAAATTTTGTGAATCTGTTCAAATCGCCCCGGTGGAGCTGCCTGATTGGTATGCGGACTTCCGCACACCACCAGAAATCAACAACCACCCACCCAAGCAAGGTCCATCTCCCGCTAAATCCCCTTACAGACAGGGCACTCCCAGAAGAAATGCAGGCTGGAATGACTATAACTCCCCAGCTGCTAAAAGCCCCAGGATGTGAAAGCTGTAAGGATAATTCCCAGCTCATTGACTAGATCGTTCTTTCTCTCTCCTGTTCCCCCAGAACGAACCCCATTGGGCTAAACAGAATTGCCTCCATGTCCTGTTCTTTAAACCTGCTTTGAACTTTCGATTGTAGTGATGAAACCGTTCACTTATTATAGAGATGATTTGAGATCTCTCCACTAGATGGCAGCGGTCTATCGAAAATGCAAGGCTAGCACGCAATCTTCACACTGCTCAATATCACAGCATCGATAGTCTCTGCCAGACTACCCACTCAGACGACCCTCGTTTTAAAGGCTGGCACGTTGCTTTTTCTCTGATGCTCTATAATTCTCCTCCATCCAGCGCAAATGAAAACCCTTTTTCCTGCAGGGTATCCATATAGTACTGCAGAACTAATTGCGGCTTCCAATGGCTCCCGAGGCTGCAGAGACGTGGATTCCCTACCCCTCGCTTGTATCACGCACCTCAGAACTAAAGCCTGGTCCGAACTGTACGGGCAGAATTGCGATACGACCTTTCAGTCCAGGAGAAGGGCTGTTTGATAAGCGTCCATTTTCACTTTATAACCCCTAGATCAGACTCACTTGATATTTTATCAGTCCACTCAGGAATCCCTTTCCTAACAATACTCGCTACCCCCTTTTTTTTTTTCTCTATTATTATTTATTTTGCCTATTTTGTACTTTTCCTGCCTGTTCTTCACCCTCTGACAGGTCTGTGGCCTAGGGAACTCTGCCACTGCAGGAAGCCCCAGGACTCTTCCGACCACAACGGAACTACTACATATCACAACGTCAGGCCTTTTCTGATCATTGTCTGGTACAGTACCTGAGACACCCTTTATATGCATTCTGTCTGTTGGATTATTCTTTAACGGGGTCACGGAGGATAAAGGGGTTATAATCTATTTAAGCGAGTGGGCAGATTGCTGCTGTCCTTGCTCTTTGGACACGTTTTCAAAAACAGATAGGTTGATTTAGAACTTGTGACATGATATTACTGACACATGGAGGGTAATCTTGCTCCTGAACCCATCTGCCAGCTCCTTCAAGATGCAGATCTGAGGTTGCCCCCCATTTGGTCACTCCTGAGGAAATGTTATTTTGGTTTCCATGTTATTTTGGTTTTATCATATAAGTTACCCACAAATGTTATATTTGACAGACTCATTTCGGGTTGTAATGCATATATGTTTAATTATCGCTACTGATACTTTCTCCCTGGAACCTCACGTTCCTTGAAATACACGGTTATAGTTTCCATCAACTCCATATATCCTTGGCACCTTCCACTTTCCCCCACTAGAGACATTAAAGGTGTTCACTTAGTGACACCTGATATCTCTGCACTTATATAAGCGATACCCAGAGTACAGTCTTTACCTCAATGTAAAGCCTTTTTTTGGCTGTTCTACACACATCTCCCCTCCTCCCTTACCGTCCCTACCTGACCCACCCCCCCCACCCCGGATCCCCCCCCCTTTGTGCCTCCCTACATCAGATACTCTTGCTGATTTTCTGCACCAACTTCCCTACCTACCTTTTTCGTGATGTCATACTCCCACTTAAGCAAATCCCCTACGGTCATCTCCCATAATGTTAACGGCCTCAATGTACCAGAGAAGCGAACAAAACTTCTGAGAGAACTCAAAAAGGCGAACCCCTTTTCCTGCAGGAAACTCATTTTAAAGGGCCAAACTCCCCTAAACTCACAAACGACCTCTTTACCAAGGCATATCATGCCACAAACCCCCTGGCAAAAACTAAAGGAGTTTCTATCCTGCTAAGCAAACATGCTCCATTTGAACTCTCTAACCAACTATCTGACCCAGAGGGTAGATTTATTTTCCTCAAAGGTTCGTGGGGGGGGGGGGGGGGGTCATCAGTTACATTAGCAAATGTGTACTTTCCAAATTCTGCCCATATTACATTTTGCACTAAAATTATTTCGGAACTAAAATGGTTCGCGGAAGGCTGCATTATACTTGGTGGGGATTTTAATATCCCCCTCTCTCCTTCACAAGACACTTTCAATGGACACTCTCACGTCTCCTATAGGATCCTGAAGAGGATTAAGACCTTACTTCAGTCACTTAAACTAGTAGACACCTGGAGACTCCTACATCCCGCGGCAGGGATTACCCCTTCTTCTCCCCCCACCCCCACAAAAAATATTCCAGACTGGACTTGATCTTTGTCTCTCAAAGGAATTTATCAGCATTATCAAAGGCCGAATTCGGCATCATTGTACTCTCTGACCACGCCCCAGTTGCTGCAACAATAACACTAGGAACTAAACAGAGATCTCAGTTCAATTGGAGGCTCAACGCCTCTCTGCTTACAGACCAGATCATCCATGACAGCATTCAAGACTCCATTAAAACATACTTCAGATTGAACAGGGACTCTGATACAAACCCGCTCAACAACTGGGAGGCACACAAGAGTGTTATAAGAGGGGAACTCATTAGCTGGGGTGCGAGACGTAAGAGGGAGAGGGCGGAAGAGATCACACGCCTTTCAAACACCATAGCCACTCTTGAAGCACTACACAAGAAATCACTCTCTGACGCGGTAATGGACGATTTGACTAGACATAGAAAATCCCTCACACAAATACTGACCTTCCAGACTCAAAAATCCCTATTCTTTAAAAGAAACATCTTCTATGAAAGGGGTGACAAGGGGGGGAAACAGCTAGCCAGAGCCTTTAAAGATGCCACCTTGGCGAACCAAAATTTCTCGATTCGGAACAGCTCAGCCGTCCTCGAACACTCCTCAGAAAAAATAGCCGCAATTTTTCATGACTTTTATGCAGGCCTCTATGACCTCCCACCACAACACAAGCCAAATCACATTCATACCTCCAAAGAAGAAACGATACGTCAATTTTTGATTGACAGTAAACTCCCTTCACTATCCCCTGCAGAAATTTCCACTTTAAATGAGCCTACACGTCACAATACTATAAAACATATTCTCTTATCCTCACTGACCCTTTACTTAAGGCCCTGAATCACTTGGCACTGCAACCGCACGATTCCAGATCCCTACTCTCAGCCCACATAGCCGTAGTTCCAAAACCGGACAAGGACCATACCGAAACCGCAAATTATAGGCCCATCTCCCTCCTAAATTTGGACATAAAAATCTTAGCAAAAATCCTGGCAAATAGGATCAAACCCCTCCTATCAAAAATCATAGGCCCTGAGCAAGTAGGCTTTATGCCTGGTAGGGAAGCCAGGGACAACATAACTAAATCTTTGAACCTGATCCACCATACACACATCTCAGGAATCGAGGGCCTTCTCCTGTCCACCGATGCGGAGAAGGCCTTCGATAGGATCTCGTGGGACTACCTGTTCGCAATGTGCGCCCATATAGGTCTTAGAGGGAATATCACAAATTGGATTAAAGCCCTCTATCAAAACCCGACCGCTCAAATCAAAGTTAACTCTACACTATCCGACCCTATTAGTATACGAAATGGCACCCGCCAAGGTTGCCCCTTATCCCTTTTACTTTTTATATTATCACTGGAACCACTCATTAGAACCATAAACCTTTCCCCAGACATCAGAGGCCTCACGGTTCGAGATAGGGAATTTAAACTGGCGGCATACGCCGACGACCTTCTATTTTTCATCACCCAACCACATATTTCCATGCCAAATCTATCTAAAATATTTAAAACATTCGGATTCATTTCGAACTTCAAGATCAACCCGACCAAATCCGAGGCACTTAACCTT
Source organism: Rana temporaria (assembly GCF_905171775.1). Taxonomy (NCBI): domain Eukaryota; kingdom Metazoa; phylum Chordata; class Amphibia; order Anura; family Ranidae; genus Rana; species Rana temporaria. Next base: position 468,674,533 of record NC_053489.1, on the reverse strand, counting down.
ACCCTTCCCCCGGACAAACTCAACTCACTTAAACAAAATTTCAAATTCAAATGGGAGGAAGATTCCCTGAAGTATTTAGGGGTCAAACTCACCCCTGATTTGGATTCCTTGTTCAAAACTAACTTACTCCCCCTGCTAAACTCGATCTCAGGAGACCTGAGTAGATGGAACTCCAAATTCTTCTCTTGGTTTGGAAGGGCCGCTATATTAAAGATGGTGGTGCTCCCGCGATTGCTGTACCTCTTCAATGCTCTCCCAATTCACATCCCAAATTCATTCTTTGCTAAGCTACAATCAGCCCAAAGGAGATTCCTCTGGTCACATAAAAATCTAGAATTTCACTGAAAATTCTTAAATTTCCCAAGAACAGAGGACGTCTAGGCCTACCGGATTACAAAAAATATCACTTCGCTTCTTACATTACTAGGGTTATAGACTGGCACTGTAATGGCCCTAATAAAGACTGGGTACAACTGGAATTTGCCTACTCTCCACAGTCTCTCCTTTACTACCCATGGACCCTCCATTCTAAATCCTTTAAAAGCTCCACCAACCCCCTCATAGCTAACACTTTAAAAATTTTGCACAAACTAGCGGCTCCCTACAATTTAGCTACAATCCCAGGCCCCCTGACACCGATTGCGGGAAACCCTGACTTTCCCCCAGGACGGAATCAAAAATCGATCCCACACCCTACCCCTTCCAAAAGATTTTTGGTTACTCACTGTATGTCGGGCAATATGGTTAAATCTTTATCCTCCCTCCAATCCGAATTTGGGGACTCAGCACCAACCCCTTGGTTCTACTTGCAATTTAGGAGTTTCCTAGTAAACAGTAACCACAAAACTTCACATCTCCGGGGTTTGACACCCCTGGAAGAAATCTGCCGCAAGAGATCCCCTGTTCTTAAAACTACTTCTATGGCATACAAATGGCTGATCTCGCGGGACTCTGTAGATGCTAGGAAACACAAGGAGAGGTGGGAAGGTGACCTAGACAAACAAATTAGTGAACGCCAATGGGAAAAGGCCTGCATATTTGCACACAAATGTTCGTTAAGCACCAAACACCAAGAAACTTCATATAAAGTTCTCACGCAATGGTACATTACTCCTGTGAAAGCTCATAAATGGTCACCGACGATCTCTGACACCTGCTGGCGCTGTAAAATGGAAGTGGGCACCTTCCTGCACATTTGGTGGGGTGCCCCCTGATCCGCAGTTTTTGGGATGGGGTATCCACATGGATCAAGCACATAACTGACACGAAAATCACCCTGGATGCTGCAGCATGTCTATTGCATATTAATTCTTTTTCCATTAAACGTTATAAAACGTCCTTAACCAGACATCTGCTCACAGCAGCAAAATCATTGATCCCACTATACTGGAAATCAGATGGAGTCCCGGGGGTCAGAGATTGGCTGGGAAAAGTGAGCTATATCTACAAAATGGAGGAGCTGGTTGCGATGAAGAACGAACGTAGTTCCGCCTTCATTGAGATCTGGTCCCCCTGGGTGGCTTTCACCTACTCAAAAGAGTATGAATCCCTATCTCCTCGTTAACTTGGCCTCATTTGGCCTTATCCTCCCTGTCTTGGTATCATAGACTCTGTACTATAGCCTTTTGGAAATGTAACCATTACTAAGACACTTACTCTATAGTAGTAACGATTTCTGATGTGTTTCTCTCACTTGCCTTGCGGTCTCCTTCAGGTGGATACCGTTCCCTTTTGCCTTTTAGACCAATCCCCCTTCCTTGTCTCTGTCCCCATTCTCCCCCCCCCTCCCCCTACCTTCCCCATCCCTTCCCCCCCCCCCTTCTACCACCCATTCCCTTTCCTATATGCCTTTCTAATGTGTTATACACAAGTTCATGTATAAGATATTGCACAATTTATGTCATATTTAAGAATATTCAAATGTATGCTATATACGAATGTTGTTATTCGTTGATCTCTGTACAATCATACTTTTACTTTAATAAACCTTGGATTGTGAAAAAAAAAAAAAGAAAACGGTATTTAAACCACAAATGTGAGGTATCGCTGCGAACGTTAGAGCGAGAGCAATAATTTTGGCCCTAGACCTCTTCTCTAACTAAAAAGATGTAACCAGTAAAAATATTTAAATCGTCACCTATGGGGATTTTTAAGTAGCAAAGTTTGGCACCATTCCACAAGCGTGTGCAATTTTGAAGGGTGACATGTTGGGTATCTATTGACTCGGCGTAACTTCATCTTTCATATTATGCAAAACATTGGGCTAACTTTAATGTTTTTTTTTTTTTAAAGCACAAAACTGTTTTATTTCCAAAAAAACGCGTTTGAAAAATTGCTGTGCAAATACCATGCACGATAAAAAGTTGCAACGACCGCCATTGTATTCTCTAGGGTCTTTACTAAAAAAGCATATATAATGTTTTGGGGTTCTATGTAATTTTCTAGCAAATAAATTATTATTTTTACATGTAGGAGAGGAATGTCAGTATTGGTCTGGGTGTCCCAGAACGCCTGAAGGTGCTCCCTGCATGTTGGGCCTCTGTATGTGTAAAAGTATCACACATGTGGTATCGCAATACTCGGGAGGAATAGCAGAATGTGTTTTGGGGTGTAATTTGTGGTATGCATATGCTGTGTGTGAGAAATAACCTGCTAATTTGAAAATTTTGAGAAAAAAATAAAAATAAACAAAATCTTGATTTTGCAAAGAATTGTAGGAAGAAATGTCAACTTCAAAAAACTCACAATGCCTCTTTCTAAATACCTTGGAATGTCTTCTTTCCAAAAAAGGGTCGTTTGGGGGGTATTTGTACTTTTCTGGCATGTTAGGGTCTCAAGAAATGAGAGAGGCTGTCAGTACATCAGGTGTGATCAAAATGATCAATTTTCAGTAATTGGTACCATAGCTTGTAGACCCTATAACTTTCACCCAGACAAAATAATTTCCAAATTTTTTTTTTTTTTTTACCAAAGATATGTAGGAGTATACATTTTAGGCCAAATTTATGAAGAAAAAATACTTTTTTGCTAAATTTTATAATAGGAATGAAGAAAAATTCTTTTTTTTACAACATTTTCGTTCTTTTTTTCATTTATAAAAAAAAAAAAAAAAAAACGCAGAGGTGATCAAATACCACCAAAAGAAAGCTCTATTTGTGGGAAAAAAAGGACAACAATTTCATTTGGTTACAGTGTTGTATTGTCATTCAAATTGTGAGAGCACCGAAAGCTGAAAATTGGTCTGGTTATTAACCACTTAAAGTGGAGTTCCACCCATAAATATAACATTACATCAGTAGTTTTAAAAAAATGTCATTAGTCCTTTACGAATTTTTTTTTTTTTTTAGATGCCTTCAAAGTGTTGTTGCTAGGCAGAATAGTCAATCTTCCCACTTCCTGCACCTAGGTGCTTAACCACTTAAGGACCGGACCAATATGCAGCTAAATGACCCAAGGGGTATTTACAATTCGGCACTGCGTCGCTTTAACAGACAATTGCGCGGTCGTGCGACGTGGCTCCCAAACAAAATTGGCGTCCTTTTTTCCCCACAAATAGAGCTTTCTTTTGGTGGTATTTGATCACCTCTGCGGTTTTTATTTTTTGCGCTATAAACAAAAATAGAGCGACAATTTTGAAAAAAATGCAATATTTTTTACTTTTTGCTATAATAAATATCCCCCAAAAACATATCTAAAAAAATTTTTCCTCAGTTTAGGCCGATACGTATTCGTTTACCTATTTTTGGTAAAAAAAATCGCAATAAGCGTTTATCGATTGGTTTGCGCAAAATTTATAGCGTTTACAAAATAGGGGATAGTTTTATTGCATTTTTATACATTTTTTTTTTTTTACTAATAATGGCGGCGATCAGCGATTTTTTTCGTGACTGCGACATTATGGCGGACACTTCGGACAATTTTGACACATTTTTGGGACCACTGTCATTTTCACAACAGTTGCAGTTTGGGAGTTAACCACAGGGGGCGCTGTAGGAGTTAGTGTTCACTTTGTGTGTGTTTACAACTGTAGGGGGGTGTGGCTGTAGGACTGACGTCATCGATCGAGTCTCCCTTATATAAGGGATCACTCGATCGATACGCCGCCACAGTGAAGCACGGGGAAGCCGTGTTTACATACGGCTCTCCCCGTTCTTCAGCTCCGGGTGAGCGATCGCGACGCAGCGGCTATAAACGAATAGCTGCGCCGTCATCCCGGATCGCTCCCCGAGGGGATCCGACCGCCGCATGTAGCGGGGGGGGGGTCCCGATCGGACCCCCGACCCACGTCTAGGCAGGCACGTACAGGTACGTTGATGTGCCTGTCCGTGCCATTCTGCCGACATATATCTACATGAGGCGGTTGGGAAGTGGTTAATGCTTCCTAACCTACACCGCACAGACTCCTGGGAATGTAGTGGGTGTAACTTTCCAGGAGTCTGTGCACTCCCCAGTCTCAAAGAATCATGTGACTTGGACAGCACAGGTGCTGAAACCTGATCTGATACTGCTTGTGCAGCACTGAGAATGTGCGAGATTTGCAAGGCTGAAATCCAGGAAGTCATACAGTCTGGCTTCATGATGCACACACTTAAGATGGCCCCAGTCAATTTCTATTTTATAAAGTGTCTAAATGCTGTAACAACCTAACAAAACGGACCTTAGTTTACAGACTAACTTTACTAGAATACATTAAGCTTGTGTATTACAGGGGTATTTATATTTAAAAAGTGAAATTGTGGCCGGAACTCCGCTTTAAGACCCGGACCAAAATGCGGGTAAAACACCAGGCCCCTTTTTGCGATTCGGCACTGCGTCGCTTTAACTGACAATTGCGCGGTCGTGCGACGTGGCTCCCAAACAAAATTGGCGTCCTTTTTTCCCCACAAATAGAGCTTTCTTTTGGGGGTATTTGATCACCTCTGCGGTTTTTATTTGTTGCGCTATAAACAAAAATAGAGCGACAATTTTGAAAAAAATTCAATATTTTTTACTTTTTGCTATAATAAATATCCCCTAAAAATATATAAAAAAAAAAATTTCCTCAGTTTAGGCCGATACGTATTCTTCTACCTATTTTTGGTAAAAAAAATATCGCAATAAATGTTTATCGGTTGGTTTGCGCAAAATTTATAGCGTTTACAAAATAGGGGATAGTTTTTTTTTTTTTTTACTACTAATGGCGGCGATCAGTGTTTTTTTTCACTTCGGACAATTTTGACACATTTTTGGGACCATTGTCATTTTCACAGCAAAAAATGCATTGTTTATTGTGAAAATGACAGTTGGAGCTTGGGAGTAAACCACAGGGGGCGCTGATGGGGTTATGTGTTCCCTGAAGTGTGTTTACAAATGTAGGGGGGTGTGGCTGTAGGTGTGACGTCATCGATTGTGTCCCCCTATAAAAGGGATGACATGATCGATCCTGCCGCCACAGTGTAAAACGGGGAAGCCGTCTTTACACACAGCCCTCCCCGTTCTTCAGCTCCGGGGACCGATCGCGGGACTCCAGCGGCTATCGGGTCATGGAGCTTCGGACCGGGTCACGGGTGCGCGCCGCGGGCGCACGCCAGCGACCCACGGCTGGGTACTAGTACAGGACGTACCTGTACGTGGATGTTCCCAGCCGTGCCATTCTGCCGACGTATATGTGCAGGAGGCGGTCCTTAAGTGGTTAAGAGTGTTTAAGTGCCCAGTGGTCAAGTGGTTAATACAAGAAAGGACTTTGCTCGCTTTGGAAACCGCAGGTTGGCATTGCATGCCATTATTGAGCTTATGATCAACTAGAACCCCCAGATCCTTCTCCACTACAGATCCCCCCAGTTGTACTCCCCCTAGTATGTATGATGCATGCATATTCTTAGCCCCCAAGTGCATAACTTTACATTTATCAACATTAAACCTCATCTGCCACATAGTTGCCCAATTAGACAGAGCACTGAGGTCGGCTTGTAAATTGGAGACAACCTGTAAGGACGTTATTCCACTGCATAGCTTGGTGTCATCTGCAAAGACAGAAATTTTAGTTTTGATCTCAGACCCAATATCATTTATAAAGATATTGAAAAGTAAGGGTCCCAGCACTGAACCTTGGGGTACACCACTGATAACCTTCGACCATTCAGAGTAAGAATCATTAACCAATACTCTCTAAATTCTGTCTTTCAGCCAGTTTTCTATCCATTTACAAACTGATATATCCAATCCTGTAGACTTTACCTTACACATGAGCCGCGTGTGCGTAACTGTATCGAATGCTTTTGCAAAATCCAGGTATACAACGTCCACTGCCACGCCTCTGTCCAAGGTTTTACTTACCCCTTTATAAAAATAAATCAGGTTTGTCTGACAACTTCTGTCTTTCATGAATCCATGCTGTCGGTTGCTTAAATAGTTTTTTCCCAGCAAGAACTCATCCATGTGGTCTTTTATTAACTGCTTGCCGACCAGCCGCCGCAGTTATACAGCAGCAGGTCGGCTCGGCTGTGCGAGATCACGTAGCTATATGTCATCTCACGAATCAGCCAATAGGGGCGCGTGATCGCTATAAAAATGCCAATGGTCCCAAAAATGGACCGCCGCCATTACTAGTAAAAAAAAAAAAATGCCATAAAACTATCCCCTATTTTGTAAACGCTGTAACTTTTGCGCAATCCAATCAATAAACGCTTATTGCGATTTTTTTTTATACGAAAAATATGTAGAAGAATACGTATCGGCCTAAACTGAGGAAAAAACATTTTTTATATATTTTTGGGGATATTTATTACAGCAAAAAATGAAAACCGCAGAGGTGATCAAATACCACCAAAAGAAAGCTCTATTTGTGGGGAAAAAAGGACGCCAATTTTGTTTGGGAGCCACGTCGCAGGACCGCGCAATTGTCAGTTAAAGCGACGCAGTGCCGAATCGCAAAAAGGGGCCCGGTCATTGACCAGCAATATGGTCCGGGGCTGAAGTGGTTAAACGTTCCAGTATCTACTCAACTATAGAAGTTAAACTAACAGGTCTATAGTTACTTGGTAAAGACTTTGTTCCCTTTTTAAATATAGGCACCACATTGGCTCTACGCCAATCCAGTGGTACTATTCCCGTCATTAATGAGTCCCTAAAAATTAGATACAATAGCCGGGATTCATATATATTGGCGCATATTTATGCCGGCGTAGCGTATCTTTTTTACACTACGCCGGAGCAGCGCGGAGAGGCATGTAGTGTATTCAGAAAGCCATTACTCACCAAGATGCACCAGCGTAACGTATTTTCGAAGGCGTAGGCCAGCGTAAGTGTAAGTGGGCGTCACCCCATGCAAATGATGGTCCGAGCATGTCGCAGTGGTTTACGCCGGTCGTATCTTAAACGGCGCATTCGCGCTGTGACATGGACGAATTGACCGCACCACATCTGTGCATGCTCACAACTACGCCCGGCGTAACCCCTAAGATACGCTGGCCCACCGCCTACGCCCAGTGCCTAAATACGCCCAGACATGCGCCCGTCAAGTGCAAAAGTACACCAGCATTTTTTGGTGTTAGTACTTTTGTATTTGGAGCCATGTCTGCACCAGTGACTGGTAAGGATAGGAGGAAGAAAATTTTTAGCCCTGAGGAGAAGGCAATTGTTATCGATGCCATCTCCAAGTACGGCGCATGCCTCCATGGGGCACAGAGTGGCACGACCAGCAAGGTCCAGAAGGAGGAGATCCTGCAGGAGATCACAACGCAGGTGAATGCCCTTGGCCAGGAGGTTAGGACCCCAAGGGACATTAAAAAAAAAATGACCTGCGTCGTTTGGTCCGAGAGAAGCTGGCCACGATCAGGAGGCACGCCAGGGGCACAGGAGGTGGACCAGCCACTAAGATCACCCTCACTCCTGAGGAGCAGGTCATTGCCAGGTGCCTGGAGAGGGAGCAGGTGGAGGGCCTGGAGGGCTATGACTCTGTTGATCAGGCCTTGAGGACAGGTAAGTGTGTTTTATCTTCTCTCCGGTGTGTAGCATGTGTGGGGGTGCAAGGGAACATGTGACAAGTGTGTGGGTCCACCAACATGTGAATGTTTTGTGTCATCCACAGATGTGCTGGAGGGAGCTGGGCCGTCGTCGGCTGCTGGCCGACAGACGCCATCCCTGGAAGAGAGTGCCCACACCTCTCCTCTAGAGGAAGTGGAGGAGGAGCAGCACGGTACTCTGGAGGATGTTTTATACCTCGTGGAAGAGACCCCCATCCCAGGACCCTCCCAAACCTCCTCCCCCGTCAGTGAAAGCCCCTCAAGGGCCTCCCCCCCCATCAGGGAAAGCCCCTCAAGGGCCTCCCCCCCCATCAGGGATATCCCCTCAGGAGCTTCCACATACAGCCGACCCCAAGCCTCTCCTGCCCCCAGGAAGGCTACCCGAAAGACCAGGGGTGATCCAGATGCCTTGGAGGAGAATCTGGCGAGGGACCAGGCCCGGCAGACCCGCCATATGGGTGCCTTAGTGGGTGACCTGCACCGTGTGGCAGAGATTCTGGCCTCCTCGGCCCAGACCCAGGCTTGCCTGCACCTTGGCTGCCCAGCAGGCCCTCACACAGCAGGCTGATCAGACTACCTCCATCACTGACAGCCTGCACAATGTGAGTTCGAACTGCACAGCTATTGTGACCTGCCTGGGGGAGCTGCAGGCCACGACATCAGGCCTTGTGACAGGGGTCAGGAGCCTGGCAGTGACTGTCCAGTCAAATACAGCTGCCATGCAGGTGGAGGGGAGGAGCCTGGCAGCGGTCGTACAGGCAGAGGAGAGGCAGACAAGGTGCCACCAGCGCAACACCACCACCCGCCAGCTGCGGATGCAGGCGGAGACCAATGCCGTCCTTAACGCATTGCCCTGGCATTGGAGGGCAGGCAGCCAGCCAGGGAGAGACCAGGGGCTGATCCTCCTCCAGATGCCCCACCCCCCCACCTGAGGCTCCCCCCAGGCAACTGAGGACCAGGAGCCTTGGCACCAGACGTAGCCCACGACAGGGCAAATTAGTGCCTTTTTTACTTTTTCTTTTATGCTCACGTGATGAGTTTTTTTTTTTTTTATACTCAGGTTATGAGTTTATTTATGTTGTTTTTATACTCAGGTTATGAGTTTATTTATGTTGTTTTTATACTCAGGTTATGAGTTTATTTATGTTGTTTTTATACTCAGGTTATGAGTTTATTTATGTTGTTTTTATACTCAGGTTATGAGTTTGTTTATGTTGTAGTGACTGCACACGGTCAGTAGTGCAGGCTACAGTGTGACTGGTGTGTGAATGTGGAGGTGTCACACTCCTGCCAGAAAAGGGGTGTCACCCTGGGTCGTCAGGGAGAGGTTATCCCCATGACCGTGTGAATGTGGTATGAATGGACAGTGACACTATTGGGGCCTTGGCGCGGCGTTGCTGCTCCCAAGTCCTGCATGGTGGACTTGGGCTAATCCAATGTGAGGTGGATGTGGTGTGTGTGAGCTAGGGACCACAGTGGTGTGCATGCATGCATTCTCATTGTGCCATGATTAATGTGTGGGTTTAATGTGCAAAGATGCCTAATGCTAGGCGTCTCCTGGCTGCTCTTCCCTCAGAAGACGGGGGACCCTCGGTTAGGGGGGGATTGTCTGGTTCGGGGGTCAGGTCATCACGTATGTCAATCTCCAGGCCCTTTCTCATGGTGTAGTTGTGCAGCACGCAACATGCACCGATGATCTGGCACACAAAGTTTGGGCAATACACCAGGGTCCCCCCGGACTTATCCAGACATCGGAAACGGGACTTCAGGATGCCAAATGTGCATTCCACCACTGCACGGGTACGTATGTGTGCAGCATTGTATCTTCTCTCTCCTCTGGTTTGGGGGTTCCGGTATGAAGTCATGAGATGGGGCCCAAGTGCATATGCAGAGTCACCTAGAAGGGAAAAGACAGGAGGATGTTAGTCGTGCATGTGCCCCTCGTGATGTCTGCATCATGGGGTCGGACAGTCATGCCTGACTCCCATGTCACTCACCAACCAGCCAGCTGTCCCTGTACACGTTCTGTTCGAATTCTGTTGGGATGTTGCTTTGACGGTATATGTAGCTGTCGTGGCTGGCCCCTGGGTGTTTGGCACGGACGTGCCATATGAGGCATTGGGCATCGGCTATCACCTGTACGTTGATGGAATGCCAATGCTTACGATTGTGGTATATGTGCTCTGTGGCACGGGGGGGCGTAGTGCCACATGTGTGCAATCAATGGCCCCCACGGTGCATGGGAATCTGGCAATTCTGTAGAAATCCTGTATTGCCTTCTGCCGCAGATGCTCATAGGTGGGTTTGATGATGTGGTGGGACATGCGTGTGAGGATTGCGGGGACAACCTGGTGCACGCATCTGCTCATGCTGGATTGTGACATCCCAGCCACGACTCCACTTGTACGCTGAAAAGATCCACTGGCGAGGAAATGGAGTGTTGCCAGTACCTTGACCAGTGGCTGCACTGCATGTGCGCATTCTGTCTGGCTGGTGATGTCATCATGCAGGGCTGTGGCTAATTCCAGGATGGCATCAGGGCTGAATCTGAAGATGCGATACACCTCCGATTCCCCCATGCCAAAGACGTTCATGCGCGTTCGGTATATCCTCTCCCGTTCCCTCCTACGTGCCTGTAGATGCAGTAGTGCTATGACCATGGCTGCCCCTGGCATGTTGTCATACAGATGTGTTGTCCTGCAAGTGTGGTTGCTCAGCTCGTCCGTAACGGTGCTGCTGCAGCTGCTCTCCAGCTGACCTGTGCACGTCTGTTGCTGAGTTACCCCTGCTTTATGAGGGGTAACTTTAGGCCGGACATACAACTTACGCGCACCGCGCGTAGCCTGCGTCGGGCGCATGTACGTTCGTGAATCGGCGTATCTCCCTCATTTGCATATTTCAATAGGAAATCAATGGGAGCGCAAGATGCCTCCAGCGTAAATATGCACCCAGCGTAAATATGCAAATTTACACTTACGCTGCGTATATCGAGATACGTTGGCGTAAGTGCTTTCTGAATCCGAAAATGTACAGAACTTTATATGATATAATAGCTAATATATGTTTTACATGCATAAGATGCCGTGGGAGCCAGAACCTTATGATGCAGCCTCTGTCCACTAAAGAGAAAAGCAATCAGGTGATGAAGTGTACCTACAGGATATGACATTAGGTGACAATGTTAACAAAAAGTCATCTTACTTTACATGTGTACAAGCAGCCAGGATGCGTGTGAGGATACGTTTTGGGGTTTTATTTGGGGGGGGGGGGGCTATGCAGGGGAGATCCATCCTTAAAACTAATACCAGACCCCTATCCTGTGAATGGATCTGGTATAGGTGTTTAGTGGAAACCCCAGCTGCATTGTTTGCAAACAGTTGATGGGAAATGTCATTTAGGCCAGCCATACACAGAGAAAATGCATTTCCTGCAACCACGGGTGTCAGGGAAATGGCTGTAGAAGAAGGACTGGCAATCTTGCCAGTAGAAGAAATGGGCGCCATAGGCACATCATGTGACAGGTGGATCCTCCTGCTGGCCTATAAAAGGCTGTCACTGTCAGATCCAAATTGCTGGTTTGTTGTCAGCCTTCCTGAGCCTCTGTACTACTGCTGTTTGGATCTCCTGTTGTGACCCGGCTTGTTCCTGACCTGTCTGATCCGCTCTCCTGGTTTGACCCCCTGGCTTGCTTTACTGACTTGTTTCCTTCTCCAGCACCTGATCCCGGCTTGTTTCACGGACTTTGCTTCAGTTATCTGTTCCTGCCTGTTTTCCAATACAAGACCTTTGGCTTGTCTCCATTCCTGCAACCTGCATCTCCTGCCTGGATCCACAGTGTTTGATCCCCAGCCGGCTTTCACTGTTGCTCCTTGTGCACACCTTGCCAAGTGTTACAGAGGATTCCTAGAGACTGCAGCCCAGCGGTGTTTCCTGTATTCTCCAGTATTCTTCAGGCATTCACCAGCTCTTCTCTCCTGGATCCATCTGGCAACCTGTGCTTCTCTGGGCACTACACCCTCTTTACCCAACCTCAGAGGTGTACTGCACTCAGCCGCAAGGGGAGCCATCTCGGCATTTCGGCCTCCAACCAGGTACATGACAACGGGTTGCAGGGAAAAAAAATAGCTTGATTCTCCCATCAACACAGGCAGTGTTGATGCGTGAATCCCTCCTGCCTGGCCATTGTCTTCTCCCGGTGGGTGAAGAAGTTGGGGGTTCAGGGAACTTTTGCAATTTTTAGACAACATCCAACGAAACAATCTTTACTCTGTTTACTCATTGCTATTCTTGGCTTTAGTTACAGTGTCCTTTGGTCAAGTTATTGGGCCAGATTCAGATAGGTTACGCGGATCTAAAGATCCGCTGACCTATCTGATTTACGTTACGCCGCCGCAAGTTTTTGAGGCAAGTGCTTTATTCAGAAAGCACTTGCCTCTAAAGTTGTGGCGGCGTATCGTAAATCCCCCAGCGGAATTCAAATTTCGCGGCTAGGGGGCGTGTAAAATTTAAATCAGGCGTGTCCCCGCGCCGATCGAACAGCGCATGCGCCGTCCGCAAATTTTACCAGCGTGCATTGCTCCAAATGACGTCGCAAGGACATCATTGGTTTCGACGTTAACTTAAATTACGTCCGGCCGTATTCGCGAAAGAACGACTTACGCAAATGATGTAAAAAATTTTAAACTCGGCGCGGGAACGACGGCCATACTTACATAGGATACGCCGCACTTACCCCTCCTATAGCAGGGGTAACTTTCCGCCGGAAAAAGCCGAACACAAACGACGTAAAAAAAAAGCGTCGGGCGGTCGTTCGTTTCTGAATCGGTGTAAATGCTCATTTGCATATTCGACGCGTAAAAGATACGGAAGCGCCACCTAGCGGCCGGCCTGGAATTGCAGCCTAAGATCCGACGGTGTAAGTCACTTACACCTGTCGGATCTTAGGCATATCTATGCGTAACCTGATTCTATGAATCGGGCGCATAGATACGACGGCCGGACTTAGAGATACAACGGCGTATCAGGAGCCCATTGTCTTGTTCTTTATAATGTTACACTTAAAAAATATCACATCAATGGGGTAGATTCAGGTACATTTGCCCATTTCTTACGGAGGCGCAGCGCACCGTTTTGCCGCTGCGCCTCCGTAAATTTCCTGCGCTACGCTTGATTCACAGAGCAGTAGCACCGTAAATTGCGTGGGCGCTCCTGAAAAATGCCTGGCGTAAGAGCGCGCAATTTAAATGATCCAGTAGGGGGCGTGGATCATTTAAATTAGGCGCGTTCCCGCGCCGAAGTAGTGCGCATGCTCCGTCGGGAAACTTTCCCGACGTGCATTGCGGTAAATGACGTCGCAAGGACGTCATTTGCTTCAAAGTGAACGTGAATGGCGTCCAGCGCCATTCACGATTCACTTACGCAAACAACGTAATTTTTCGAAAACGCGACACGGGAACGACGGGTATATGTAGCATTGGCGGCCCCTGCTAATAGCAGGGGCAGCCTTAAGCAAAAACCGACGTACGCAAACGGCGTAAACTGCGTACGCAGGGCGCGTACGGTTGTGAATCTACGCTGACCACTACGGGAACGCCACCTAGCGGCCTGCGTAAGAATGCAGCCTAAGATATGACGGCATAAGAGCCTTATGCCAGGCATATCTTAGGCTGCAGTCGGCGTATCGAGGTTCCTGAATCAGGAGCATTCGATACGCCGGCACAAGTAAGCAATTGCGCTGCGTAACTATGGTTACGCAGACGCAATTGCTTTTTGAATCTACCCCAATGTTGGCTTTATGATTGAGTATGACATCACTGGTTTAGATTAGCCCAACAAATAAATTCATAGGGCCAGATTCACGTACAATAGCGCCGGTGTAACGTAAGCCGTTTACGTTACACCGCCGCAAGTTTTCAGTTTTAGTGCCCATCCACAAAGCACTTACCTGGAAACTTGCGGCGGTGTATCGTAAAGACGTCCGGCGCAAGGCGGGCCAATTCAAATGGGCGTGTGCCATTTAAATTAGGCGCGCTCCCGCGCCGGACCTACTGAGCATGCTCCGTTTCGCAATTCCCGTCGTGCTTTGCGCGCAGTGACGTCATTTTTTCGAACGGCGACGCGCATAGCGTAATTCCGTATTCCCGGACGGCTTACGCAAACGACGTTCATTTTTAAATTTCGACGCGGGAACGACGGCCATACTTTATACAGAAATACGATTGCTGTGTAAAGTTAAGGCACCAAAAACGACGACTAACTTTGCGACGAGAAACTAGACTAGCGGCGACGTAGCGAACGCAAAAATCTGTCGTGGATCGCCGTAACTCCTAATTTGCATACCCAACGCTGGTTTACGACGCAAACTCCCCCCAGCGGCGGCCGCGGTACTGTATTCTAAGATCTGACAGTGTAAAACAATTACACCTGTCGGATCTTATGGATATCTATGCTTAACTGATTCTATGAATCAGTCGCATAGATAGAAACAGAGATACGACGGCGTATCAGGAGATACGCCGTCGTATCTCTTTTGTGAATCTGGCCCTTGGTGCTTTGCTTACAGACCTGCTCTTGGGGTTATTTGGGGAGCTGATTCAGAAATGTATATACCCTAAAGCATGCCTGTTATTTTCACCGTGGAACCTAAGTGGTTAATTCTCCATATTATGTCAAAATGCTGTTTGATCCTGTCTTCTCTGATCCTTCCCTTCTTCCACTATCCCCAATCCATCTCCTAAAAAGACAGAGCATTTGGAGACACTCTGCACATGCTCAGTTTGTGTATTGCTAGAGATTTATTTATTTATTTATTTATTTATTTATTTTGTAGGAGGGCACATCTACTTGGTACAGGGACAATCAGCAGTGTCCAGACAGAGGGTAAGGAGTCATGCAGCCTCATAGGACAGTCAGAGGAGAATCAAAATTTCTCCTACAAGCTTTAACCAGACACTGATAGAAGTCACTCTGCTATGACTAATCACTAGTTTCAGTGCGAAACGCGTCAGTGGTCAGGTTTTATTTTATTTTGCTGTGACTTGTAGTGCTGTCCTTCTTTTAATAAAAGGCTACAATTTGTTCAGAGTGCGGCTGTCCAGAGACAATCTTTGTTCCCGCAAAGGAGAAAAACTGTGCTAAACCATAAAAAAAACTATTCATCAATAAAGATCAAAGGCAGCAACTTTATGAGATAAACACGAACAACATAATATAAATAAAAACTGCGCCAATAAAGAACTTAACAACCAGATGCTAGTAATGAATGTCAAAGAATAGTATTTTTAAATTACAGATCTAAGTGAATAGATATGGTAGCAGATGGAAAAAAAGTCCCAAATTTGTAGAATCAGAGCCCACAACAGGACAAACAGCACCACAGTGAAACAGACTTCTTGTGAAATAAACCACCACCTTATGGAAAGCCGCTTACCGGAACACCCAGGCATATAGGCATTAAGCATAAAATCCATCCATGGGTTGAACACCGGACTGCAAGGATTCCAAAAGACAGACATCCAATGGTGAGCTTAATAGCTCGTAGGTACAAGGTCCCGGTTCATAGATGCAGAGAGAAAACGGACCATAGCATAATTCTGTATATAAAAATTTATTAAAATCAGAAAGAATCATACTTACAAACAAAGCATGTTTAAATGCGTATAAACAAATGCCGGCCGGCACTATCGAAGCCCTTCCTCCTTACGTCGAGCGCGTTGACGTCACCGCGCTCGACGTAGGGAGGAAGGGCTACGATAGTGCCGGCCGGCATTTGTTTATACGCATTTAACCACTTTCCGCCCGCCAATGACATATTGACGTAGGCAAAGTGGTTGTAGAATCCTGACTGGACGTCATATGACATCCTCAGAATTCTGAGCCGCTGCGCACCCCGGGGGAGCGCATCGCGGCGATCGTTGTTGCAGGGTGTCAGTCTGACACCCCGCAACACCGATCAAGGTAAAGAGTCTCTCACGGAGACTCTTTACCACGTGATCAGCCATGTCCAATCACGGCTGATCACGATGTAAACAGGAAAAGCCGGTAATCGGGTCTGTCAGACGCGAGTAGAGGAGAGCCGATCGGCTGCTCCTGTGACAGGGGGGGGGTTTGTGCTGATCGATTATCAGCACAGCCCCCCCCCCCCCGAGGATGCCCACTGGACCACCAGGGATGCCCACTGGACCACCAGGGATGGCCATATAGACCACCAGGAAAAAAAAAAAAAAGGATGCCAACCTAGACCACCAGGAATGAGTAGGACACACAAATGGATGCCAATCAGTGCCGCAATGGATGCCAATCAGTGCCCACAATGGGCATCGCTGATTGGCAGGCATTGTTTGGCACTGATTGGCATCCATTAGTACAACACATACAATGGTGCCCATCTATGCCCATCCGTGCCACCTATCAGTGCCCATCCGTGCCGCCTATCCGTGCCCATCCGTGCCGCCTATCCGTGCCCGTCCGTGCCGCCTATCCGTGCCCGTCCGTGCCGCCTATCCGTGCCCGTCCGTGCCGCCTGTCCGTGCCCAGTCGTGCCGCCTATCTGTGCCCATCTGTGCCACCTATCCAAGCCCATCCATGCCACCTATCCGTGCCGCCTATCAGTGCCCATCCGTGACGCCCATCAGTGCCGCATATTAGTGCCCATCAATGCCACCACATCAGTGCCACCTCATCGGTGCCCATCAGTGCCGCCTTATCAGTGCCCATCAGTGCAGTACCATCAGTGCCCATCAGTGAAGGAGAAAACGTACTTATTTACAATGTTTTATAACAGAAACAAAAAAAACATATTTTTTCTAAATTTTCGGTCATTTTTTTATTTTTTTTTGCAGAAAATAAATATCCCAGAGGTGATCAAATACCACTAAAAGAAAGCTCTATTTGTGGGTACAAAATGATAAAAATTTAGTTTGGGTACAGTGTAGCATGACCGCGCAATTGTCATTCAAAGTGCAACAGCGCTGAAAGCTAAAAATTGGTCTGGGCGGGAAGGTGTATAAGTGCCCGGTATGGAAGTGGTTAAACATGCTTTGTTTGTAAGTACAATTCTTTCTAATCTTTGTTTCTGCTTTGCTAAGTGCATTGCCTGCACCTGAGTTGTCTGCAACGGAGGATATTCATCTGGGTTCCCACCTGGAGCGGCTATTCCCTTTCCACATGATCTGTCATTACATATACACACCTTTTTGAAAGGCTTCAGAGGCTGCAACACCTAAGCAAGAGGCACCACTAACCAAACACTGCCATGAAGACCAAGGAACTCTCCAAACAAGTAAGGGACAATGTTGTTAAGAAGTACAAGTCAGGATTAGGTTATAAACAATTATGCAAATCTCTGAGGATCCCTAGGAGCACCACCAAATCTATCAAAACCAAATGGAAAGAACATGGCACAACAGCAAACCTGCCAAAAGAGGGCCGCACACCAAAACTCACAGACCGGGCCAGGAGAGCATTAATCAGAGAGGCAGCACCTAAGGTAACCCTGGAGGAGCTGCAGAGTTCCACAGCAGAGATTGGAGTATCTGTACATAGGATGACAATAAGCTGTACGCTCCACAGAGTTGGGCTTTATGGCAGAGTGGCCAGAAGAAAGCCATTACTTTCACCAAAAAACAAAATGGCACGCTTTGAGTTTGCGAAAAGGCATGTGGGAGACTCCCAAAATGCATGGAGGAAGGTCACCCAAAGAACACCATCCCCACAGTGAAACATGGTATAAACAGCATCATGCTTTGGGGATGTTTTCCAGAAGTCAGGACTGGGAAACTGGTCAGAGTTGAGGGAAAGATGGATGGTGCTAAATACAGGGATATTCTTGAGCAAAACCTGTACCACTCTGTGTGTGATTTGAGGCTAGGACAGAGGTTCACCTTCCAGTAGGACAATGACCCCAAACACACTGCTAAAGCAACACTTGAGTAGTTTAAGGGGAAACATGTTAATGTGTTGGAATAGCCTAGTCAAAGCCCAGACCTCAATCCAATAGAAAATCTGTGATCAAACTTAAAGTGGAGGTTCACCCTCAAAAAAAATTCTGACATCACACGGAGTCGCGCCATCCTACCGACAGAATGCTGGTGTTTTTTTTTTTTTTTTCTCAGCACATACCCTTTTAATCCCGATTTTCACCTCACGGCAATCCCGCGGGAGTGGGCGTTCCCAAGCACTGCCTGTGATTGACAGGCTTCCGAACGGCGCATACTGCGCGTCACAGGTTGCCGAAAACACCCGAACGTCGGTGCGGCTCTATACGGCGCCTGCGCACCGACGTTCGGGTTCTGTCGGCAACCTGTGATGCGCAGTATGCGCCGTTCGGAAGCCTGTTAATCACAGGCAGTGCTTGGGAACGCCCACTCCCGTGGGATTGCCGTGAGGTGAAAATCGGGATTAAGAGGTATGTGCTGAGAAAAGAAAAAAACACCGGCATTCTGTCGGTAGGATGGCGCGACTCCGTGTGATGTCAGAATTTTTTTTTAAAGGGTGAACCTCCACTTTAAAGATTTCTGTTCACAAGCACAAACCATCCAACTTGAAGGAGCTGGAGCAGTTTTGCAAGGAGGAATGGGCAAAAATCCCAGTGGTAAGATGTGGCAAGCTCATAGAGACTTATCCAAAGCGACTTGAAGCTGTGATAGCCGCAAAGGGTGGCTCTACAAAGTTTTGACTTTAGGGGGGTGGGTAGTTATGCACATTGACTTTTTCTGTTATTTTGTCCTATTTGTTGTTTGCTTCAAAGTTGTGAGCATGTTCTATGATGCCAATCCTCAAACAATCCATGTTAATTCCAGGTTGTGAGGCAACAAAACACAAAAAATGCCAAGGGGGTGAATACTTTTGTAAGGCACTGTAGTTATACTTGTACAGGAGGTGTGTGTATATTGCCACTTGTATTGTTTCATTTTTGCAAATCGAGCACACTAGAGGTTATGGCTACTTCACAACGGTGCTGCCAGAATCATCCTGATGTGTTTTGCCATATTTATATCCTGATATATCCTGATATCCCACGTGGGTAGGTATCACATGGGTAGGTACGGAGCATGATGGGACTGTGAGGCCTATATAAGTAAGATGCAAGCCGCGCACCCGTCATTGCAGCGAGAAGAGGCGACGTGTCAACATCGGGAGAAGAGGAGAAGAAGAAGAAGACGACGTCACAGCACGGAAGAAGAAGACGTTCAGCGCTGAAGGAGAAGGCACTGGACAGCGGGAGGAAGAACCGGGGTGCGCCGAGTCAACAGCGGAGAGCGGCAAACATAGAAGAAGACCCCCGGAGAGCGGAGAAGACCCCCGGATAGCGGAAGAAGAAGCACACCACCCCCCGCCGAAGACGTCGGAGGAAACCCGCCGGGGGGGGCGCGCTTTTATAAAAGCGACCCCCCCCGGCGGTGGAAGAGAACCAGACGGCGGCGAAGAAAAGCGGCCCCCACCCGAAGACGTCAAAGAAGAAGCCCCCCCCCTGGTGAAAGAGCTAATAAAGACAGGGGGGGCCTCCGGAGCAGACTAATAAATTATTTTAAAAACCCTTGTGTCGTGTTTATTAACTTTAACTTTTTGCCTCCAGGTGAATGGGTAGGGGTACGATGTACCCCGTATCCATTTACTTAGGGTGGGGGGCTGGTATCTGGGGGCCCCCTTATTAAAGGGGGCTCCCAGATTCCGATAAGCCTCCTGCCCGCATACCCGACAACCAACGGCCAGGGTTGTCGGGAAGGGGCCCTGTCCTCATCAACATGGGGACAGGGTGCTCTGGGGTGGGGGGGCCGCAGTGCGCCCCCCCCCCTGCCCCAGAGCACCCAACCCCCCCATGTTGAGGGCATGCAGCCCGGTACGGCTCAGGAGGGGGGGGCGCTCGCTCGTCCCCACTCCTTTCCTGGACGGCCGGGTAGCGTGCTTTGGATACGGGTCTGGTATAGATTGTAGGGGGACCCCCTACGCCGTTTTTTCGGCGTAGGGGGGGGGGTCTCCTTACAACCCATACCAGACCTAAGGGGCCGGTATGCTCCTGAGGGGGGAACCCATGCCGGATTTTTATTTAAAATCCGGCGGGGACTTTCCCCTCAGGATTCATACCAAATGCCGCACACGGCGTTAGCGGATCGGATGGTAAACGGATCATCCGTTTTTCGTCCGTTCCGTTTTTTTGACGGAAGAAAAATAGGGTTTTCTTCCTTCCAAAAAAACGGAACTTAACGCAGACGGATGCTAACGGACGTTAGCGGATGCTCATCCGCTAACGGACGTTATCCCATAGGGAAGCATTGCGGTCCGTTAACGGACGTCCAAAAAACGGACGAACGGAACGGACGTGTGAAAGAGCCCTAAGGCCCCTTTCACACTGGGGCGGCAGGTGCGGTGGCGGTATAGCTCTGCTAAAAATAGCGGCGCTATACCGCCGGAATTGCCGCGGGATTCAGCCGGACACCAATATTTACTTGAATGTGTGAAGAAACAGCATGGAGTTGTTGCTTGCCATTAATAACTGTATATTATGTAATTTCTCTGAATAATAGAACAAAATAAAAAGGTACACACTGTAAAATTATAATTACACCTATCTCCCATTTTGCTATCCAAGTATTTCTTCCTTTACTTTTTTATTACCATATGGCTTGCTCGTTTTGTTGTGATAAACAAATCACATGTAGTGGGTTGGTTACACTAAGCTCAGAACATCAAGAAACAGGCAGATTGTATTACTGTGACTTGGACTGGTAGAGCGTGCCATAGCTAAAATAATCGGACACAGAGTCTAAAGCCACTGCAGGTGACAGTAAGAGATAATTTTGTACTTAAATAAAAAAGCATGCCTTTTAAAAAGCATTATTTAAGTGCATTGTTGTCTATGTTTGCATGCCTTGCATACTGTAGCTGTCTAGAATGAATGTTGTGTATTTTAAGTGGATTTCTTCTCCATTTTATTTGCAGCTGCCTATATTAAAATGTATGTGAAATGAACATGTGTTTTACGTATGGTGCCATCAATTATTTGGGCTAAACTGCAGCAAGTTGTTGCTTTTTTTTAATTACTGTACAATAAACACTTGGGTGAGAGCAGTTTTGTTGACATCAAAGGTAGCGTGGATGCAGTGCCAGCCCAAAACAGTGTGCTGCCTGGTACCAAGAATGAAATGCTGCCCCCCCCCAAAAAAAAATTACGCCCACCAAAATGCCCCCACATCCATTATTTTATATCATGATAACTAAAGTGGACCTATCATGGTTCTATACATGTATATAGGAGTATAAGAAGGACCTGTTATGGCTCTATTCATGCAATTAACCCCACAGTGGAGTGGAGAGCGGAACGGGAGGAGCGGTCGGGCGGCAATTAGCCCCACAGTGGAGTAGAGAGTGGAGCTGGCGGAATGGGATGGCATGCAGGCAGGAAATTTGCTGCCCCCCTGAAAGTGCTGCCTGGTACAATGGTACCATCGGGTCCCATGGTAGGGCCGGCCCTGTGTGGATGCATGAAAAGGAGCACTATTGTATTCAAATAGCAATGTTCTCAGTGGTTACCAACTCTAGCTCACCCTGTTGCATGCTTCACTGATGACTAGCGAGGGCACCAATAACAGCGATAGGTCAATAGTAAGAGAAGGAGCTGGTTGCTGTTTGAACATCAGTGCATGTCATTATTTGGAGCTGTCTGGGCATTAAACAGAGGAACAGAAATTAAAGGGGTTGTAAAGGAAAAAAATGTTTTCCCTAAATAGCTTCCTTTACCTTAGTGCAGTCCTCCTTCACTCACCTCATCCTTCCATTTTGCTTTTAAATGTCCTTATTTCTTCTAAAAAATCCTCACTTCCTGTTCTTCTGTCTGTAACTCACCACTGTAATGCAAGGCTTTCTCCCTGGTGTGGAGAAAGCCTCTTGAGGGGGAGGGGGAGAGCATGCAAGTCAGGACACTCTCTACTTTGCAAATAGAGAAAGGAGCTGTGTGTTAGTGGGTGTCCTGACACTCCTGCTCGCCCCCTCAAGAGGCTTTCTCCACACCAGGAAGAAAGCCTCACATTACGGTGGTGAGTTACAGACAGAAGAACAGGAAGTGAGCATTTCTCAGAAGAAATAAGGAAATTTAGAAGCAAAATTAAAGGATGAGGTAAGTGAAGGAGGACTGCACTGAGGTAAAGGAAGCTATTTAGGGGGGAAAAAATCCTTTACAATCCCTTTAACTGGAGCTGCCTGCCTTTGAAAGTGACAAAGTGATATCTTTGTATAGCCACTATTGTAACTGTATTGCAAGTCCTGCAGTATATATAAATAAACAGAGTGAACAAAAGTCCAAATAAAGATTGAATGATGAACAGACGCCTCAGATATTGGAAATCAGGACGAACAACACCCAGGTGCACTTGACATCCGTGGAAACCACCACCACATGGAGAGCAGCTTACCAGATTGCAGATAAACAACAGCAGTGTATAATGATCCAACAGCAAGATGGAACCAGGGTGAACAGAACCACAGTGGGATTATCCTCAGAGTGTGGAGACTCAGATCTGTATCAGACGATCAATCCGTGGGTCATAACATAATTGAAAGAAAACCGGACCATATCTTTAATGCATTACCTTGCTCCGCTTGCCAAGGGGGTGTATGCTGGCTAACCTTGCCTCTGAGTGAATGCTGTTCTGCTAGCTCCGTTGGTGCACTTATTTATTTGTAGTCCAATAAACAGGGTGGAAGAAAAGGCAAACACTTGATGTACACAATTGTAGTGGTAAACTGAACACTAATTCTCCTGAGGCGTCGTAGCGCTCCAGGAGGCAGTGTGTCCCTGCTTGCAGTGCTGCAGACGCCAGCAAGCCCAAGTGAAATCTATGAAAGTCACACTCCTGCGAGTCAGTTAACTATGTTGATGGACAAGTGCCCGCTCACCAAACAAGGCCTCGCTTCGCTGGTTTTCCTCAGTCCGGAACCTTCCTTCAGTGATCAGTCTCTCTGTAATGTAGGCCCATGGTCCTCCGCACGGCCGCTCCCTGGGTACTGGTGAAAAAGGCGACTACGGACTCTGTGAGTTTCTGTGTGTCCCTCTCAGGTTCTGTCAGCGAAATTGTCCGCAAGGATCCCTCTCTGGCTAGGCGATCCGCTCTCTTTAACTGTAGGCCCAGGCTTCTTGGACTTACAGCAGGCCTCAACGTGGGCCTCCTGCTGGCTGGAAGGTGGCGTCCTCCCATCAGGCTGTGTGTGGTGCATTGCACTTTGGTAGTACAATGGCCTTGTGGGTAATTTAGTCTCAATTCTGCCCACATCAGTATTGTCTCTGTCTCTGATACCACAATGTCCATAATGCCTTATCCATGAATAACCGAAACAGACAAGCTTTGATAGTCTAGCATAAAACAGACACCAGAGGGAGCCAAATTTATAATTAACAAATTGCAGTCTATTAAGATGCATGCAATGGTAACACCTTGCTACACGTGTTTACGTATAGTGTTAGGCTGACCATACATTATACAATTTTCTTATTCAATTTCCTTTATATTTACTTTCAACTATGTAGTACCAGGGCCTGCCTGATTGCATACAAACTGAAAGGGCTTAGGTGTGACCTCATATTATATGGTTCGGTAAATATAAAGGAAAGTTGAACAAGAAAATTGTATAGTGTATGTCCAGCTTAATGCCACGTACACATGATCGGAAAATCCGACAAGAAAACTGTGGATTTTTTTCCGATGGAATCTTGGCTCAAACTCGTCTTGTATACACATGGTCACTCAAAATTCCAACCGTCAAGAATGCCGTGACGTACAACACTACAACGAGTCGAGAAAAATTAAGTTCAATGATTCCGAGCATGCGTCAAATTAATTCTGAGCATGCGTGGGATTTTTGCGCGTCGGAATTGCATACAGACGGAATTTCCTCCAAGAATTTTTCTTGTCAGAAAATTTGAGAACCAGCTCTCAAATTTTTCTTGGCGGAAATTCCTTGTGTAGGCTCCGATGGAGCCTACACAAGGTCAGAATTTCCGACCAAAAGCTCACATCGGACTTTTCTTGTCAGAATTTCCGATCGTGTGTACGCAGCATTAGAGTGTGTGTATAACTACATATGCACCATAATTCAAGGAGCAGTAATACTTTTGCAAGAAAATGACAGAACATGGATAATAATTTGATGTACCATACATTTGAGTAATCAGACATGCTAAAATGAAAGATCTTTACTGCAAAATGAATAATGATAGCATTTACTATCTCTCCATTCAGGGATTTACTCCTACAGATTATACTGTCACAAGCATTTTTCAATGGATGATGATAAACAAATCACACATGCAGTGGATCGGTCACACTAATCACAAGAAGTCAAGTGACAGGCAGATTATATTACTGTGCTTGTACCCTTGCTTCAAGTCATAAATAACAGAAATCTGGGCAGCTGTTAGTATGCAGCCTTCTGGGGATGTTCAGGAAACATCACATAATGACAAATACACACTAGAAGAGTACAACATTATGCATGTGCTAAGACAGTGGTTCTTAACCTTGTTGGAGGTACTGAACCCCACAGTTTCATATGCGCATTCACCGAACCCTTCTTAAAGTGGTTGTAAACCTTTTACCTACAGGTAAGCCTATAATAAGGCTTACCTGTATATATAAAGAATATCTCCTAAACCTGTACGGTTTAGGAGATATTCCCCTCGCAATGCAGCGGCGCATGCGCAGGGGGAATCCACGGCGAAAGGACCGGCAGCCGCCGGACCTTGCCGAATTTAAATCTCCCGCGCGCACGTGCGGGAGTGACGTCATCGCCGCTCCAGCCAATCACAGCGGTGGAGCGGCGATACCCGGAAGACACGCCGGAGCAAGATGTCATCTCGCTCGGCGTGGACCAGGTAAGTGTTCTTCACCTCGTTCCGAGGTAAGTATTTCATAATCAGCCAGTATGCGGTGCATACTGGCTGATTATGCATTTTGCCTTGCAGGTTTGAAAAACAAAAAAAAAATTTATGCGGTTTACAACCGCTTTAATTGGAAAAATAAAATATGATTTTTTCAAATTCAAAACATAGGTATATATTTATCTAAATCTAAGCACGGTGCAACAGCTGGGATCCTATCTTTTCCTATCGATGCAACTATTCTGCAACTTCTACCAAAGGCTTCCATTAAAATTAGCAGCAAACATTAGCACAAGAAAGGCATGAGCCTCATAGCACTGTACTCAATATATATTTTTTTATTATTATTTTTTTGTATGTGGTCCACCTTTAAAATCCTTTCTAGATTTCTAGGTTTGGTATATACTGTAAGGTATATATCAAGTTATATATAATTTACTTACTTAACAAGCCACTACCATTCAGAATCAGCCAGAATGTTTATCCGTCTCCAGTCCACATGCCCTACTAGTCGTCCTGGACCTCCGGCACTCAGGCCGCTCTCCCCCTGTCCCAGACACACTGCCAGTGGCCAGGCAAGCAACATGACTCGTCTGAGTCTCAGTCTCACCTGCTCTTCCGAATCCTGTTTGTCCACGATATGCGCCGCGGCGCCGCCGCTGCCTGCAGTGCCACTGCCACGGTCGGTGAAGTGATCCGGTCCGCGGAGGAGATGACGGCGGCATCGGAGTGACAGCGAGGCAGAGGCGGGAGACTCCAAGCGCATGCGCCACCCGCCATCATCACAGACAGGCCAGCTCAGGCCAGGCCACATGACCTATTCACCCAATCACAGCACGCCGGCTCGCCATTGTCAAGACTGAACATGGCGGCTGGTCCGGTGCACAGACACAGTATCACAGTGAATACAAATTAATAGAGTGACACAGTCCACACTGGCACCCCCCTAAATGTTGCGCCCGGTGCACCCGTCCCCCCTGCCCTCCACCACATGCTACGCCTGTGTGTATAGGTGCGTGTCTTGACCTCCGCCGAACCCGCGAGACTGACTCTCCGAACCCCTGGGGTTCGATGGAACCCAGGTTAAGAACCACTGTGCTAAGAGAGTAGACATAAACATAGTAAACTCAAGCACCAAATTAATGCTATACAGGCCTATGTAGATTGTAAAGAATTAAGTAACCCAAACCATGATCCCTAAAGATGATCAAGTTATAATAAATAACAAATCTGAATATTAGGCCTCATGCACATTGGACGTTTTTGGATATTTTACAGCAGCTGTTTTTGGCAGTAGATGTTTTTTTCTACAGTCAATAAACTCTCCATCATGTTATCCTATGTATCCATGCACACATAGGCTGTTATCGGCAGTTTTGGGCAGTGGCCTTTTTGAGCAGTAAAAAAAATCCAAAACGAGTGGGTTATGAGAGACGTTTTTCAGCTGTAAACATGCTCTAACGCTGATAAACGTTGATAAATGCCGATAAACGCTCAAAAACATCACTCCCCAGTGGTTTTTAACGTTTTTGATCCATTGGGAAAAAAAAGAATTATTAAAAAAAGTGCCAAAAAAACGCAAAAAAACGCTATTGAAAAAAATGTTGAAAAAAGCTGAAAAAAGTTGAAAAACTCACTGCAAAGCTACTTCAGCTCTGTCGCATTTTTATTGCGCAGTCATGCAATACTGTACCCAAACTCCATTTTTATCATTTTGATCACACAAATAGAGCGTTCTTTTGGCAGTATTTAAAGCAGCGTTCTGCCTGCAAAAAAAATATTAAAAGTCAGCAGCTACAAATCTTTTAAATAAGGACACTTACCTGTTCAGGGCACCTGCGATCTCCTCACCCGAAGCCTGAAATTTTTTAAAACAAAATGCATTTTCTTAAAATAAAATAAATATATTTATTATGCACATAAATATTTGCTCTTTATGAATTTAGGCCAAAATGCTGCTACATTTCTTTGGTGAGAATAACCCAAATCAGCGTGCATTATTTAGTCGAGTTATAGAGTATATATCTGAAAATTGATCAATCCCGATACATCTCATTTCTTGAGGTGTCAGGACAGTACAAATATTCCCCCAATGACCTCTTTTTGGAAAGTAGTCAGTCCAAGGTATTTAGTAAGAGGCATGGCGGTTTTTTTAAAGTTGTACATTTTTTGTCCAAATTTTGGGGAAAATTAAAAAAAAAAAACTTGTCACTAGTGCAGTACATCGTTATCAAATACTGTAACTGGTGTGGGGGTGGTCAGGGACACTGACTGGTAACTTCACGAAAAAAAAAAAACATACTGTATTTATTGGCGTATAACACTCACTTTTTTACCCTGAAAATAGAGGATAAACTATACCTGCGTGTTATACGCAGGGGGCTGTGGAAAGTTTTTTTCCTGAAACTTCCCTCTTAAAGTTAGGGTGCGTGTTATACGCCTGTGCGTGTTATACGCCGATAAATACGGTATTTCTTATTTTTTATACCTTAGATTGTAAGCTCCTTGAGGGTAGGGACTGATGTGAATGTACATTGTATATGTAAAGCGCTGCGTAAATTGCTTCTGTGCATGCGCATGTTTTTCCCCGTCGTTAAAACCTACACATGACCATTTTTCACGACGTGAAAAACAACGAGAAAAAATAGAGCAGGTTCTAAATTTTTAATGGTCATTTTTCTTGTCGCGAAAAATGCTCTGGAGCATACACACGACCGTTTTTCTTGACCAATTAAAAAAATGCCATTTTTCTCGTCATGAAAAGCAGTCGTGTGTACGCGGCATTAGTGTCTGTGCTAATGTCAAGGTTTTTTTGTATGACAAAAAAATACATACTATTGTTTCTTGGCCCTACTACGGGTACAAAGAACAAATCGCGCACACATATGTGGTGTCTTTGTAATCGTTAGGAGTAAGAGAATTTATTGTGCAGGCTTTTTTGGTGGTGGGTCATGGTAATGGCATAAAATACACAGCTAAAAAATTTTTTTTTGTATTTTACTATTTTCGGACAGTTTTCCTTTCATAATAAAAACAAAACATTTCCCACCAAATAAAAGCCCAATCTGTCCTGGAAAAAAAGGTATATTCCACCTGGATGCACTAAGTAGCTGCGATAATATGTACAGGTATACTAACACATGACAAAGTTGCAAATTGGGGGTTGGGCGTTAAGGTTTGTTTAGACCCTGGTCCTGAAGAGATTAAAGAGCCTGTGTCCCATATTGCATGACTGAGTAAGCTTGCATTTCATTGGCAGGAGCGGACTGACCATTCGGGCACTCGTGCACTGCCCGAGGGCCCCATGCCACTAGAGGGCCCCATCAGGGTTGCCAGCCTCAGTAAAACCAGGGACAGTATGTAAAAATCTGTGTTTTTAAAAAGATTATAGCTGCCCCGTCTCTCCAGTACCTTTTTAGTGTGTGTATGTGTATTCTGTGTGTATGTATACTGTGTGTGTATATTGTGTGTCTGTGTATGTATACTGTATGTGTGTGTTTACTGTGTGGCCCCATAATCTATTGCCTGGGGGCCCCATAATCTCCTATTGCCTGGGGGCCCCATAATCCCCTATTGCCCGGGGGCCCCATAATCTCCTATTGCCTGGGGGCCCCATAATCTCCTATTGCCCTGGGGCCACATGAGTTCTCAGTCCACCCCTGTTACTTGGTCAACATTTTTTACACGTGTCTAGTCTACAATTTGATCTTCAGACCTTCTGACTTTGAGATAGGTCAAGCAGTGTGCCATGTTCCAGCTGAGGTTTTTATGCAATGTAAGTGAACAAACAGGAGTCCTCTCTCCTGGAAAGTAGAAATATGGGACAGCTGATTTACAATATGAGGATATTAGGTTCCCATTATTTATCCAGCCTGCAGCAGTTCTATATTTAGTAGACATGAGTGAAGAAAGCAGATGTGAGAGTGTGTATCGAGTTTAGGTCTATTTCCCATAGGAATGTAATGCTCCCATCTGATACTTTCTTTCCCTTGTTGTTTTCCCACAATTTAGAACCTGTACACATTGGCCCAGATTCAGTAAGATTTGCGCATAAATTACGGAGGCACAGGGCAACGATTTTGCCCTGCGCCCCCGCAAATTTGCGCCGCTGCCCTCGATTCACGGAAATTGCGAGGGCGCGCCGGCAAAATTGCCCGGCGTAAGCGCGCGCAATTTAAATGATCCCGCAGGGGGCGGGAATAATTTAAATCGCGCCGATCGTAAAGCGCATGCGCCGTTGGGAAACTTTCCCGACGTGCATTGCGGCAAATGACGTAGCAAGGGCGTCATTTGCTTCAAAGTGAACATGAATAGCGTCCAGCGCCTTTCACAAATCACTTACGCAAACGACGTAAGATTCAAATATCGCGACGCGGGAACGACGGGTATCCTTTAGCATTGGCTGCCCCTACTATTAGGAGGGGCAGCCTGACGCTAAACACGCCGTACGGAAACGACGTAACTTGCGTACGCAGGGCTCGCGCAACATTGTGAATCGGTGTTAGTATGCAATTTGCATACTATACACTGAGCACAATGGGAGCGCCCCCTAGCGGGCATCGCAAGAATGCAGCCTAAAATATGCGTAGCATAAGAGCCTTATGCCACGCAGATTTTAGGCTGCAGTCGGCGTTACGATGTTCCTGAATCAGGAGCACTCGTAACGCCGGGGCAAGTAAGCAATTGCGCTGTGTAACCTATGGTTACACAGGCGCAATTGCTTACTGAATCTGGGCCATTGTTTTATAATTTTATTCCAAAATGCTGACTTTTTTTTTTTTTTTTTTTTACCGTCTCCTGTAAACTTAAGACTTTGCATTTAGTTGGGAGTTGTGGTGTTTTGTTTCCATATCTTGGTTATATGAGATGATAGCACATCCTTACTTTCAGGGAAACCACCCAGCTGCTACATGGAAAATAAGTGCTGCCAAGTAAAGAGAAGCCCCAGCACGGGGACCGTTTGCAGTTAAAAGTGTCTTTCATGGTGGTGGGAGCTGACTCAGTGTATCTACTTAGCTGGTGAAATTATATAGTCTAGATACAAATACTACAGAGTTTATACGGAAGATAACATTTCAGTTTGGAGATTTGAACATTATTCATTACAAATATACAAGAAGAAGTTTTGCAGACTGCCACGACGCATTATTACAAGGTGGGTATCATGACTTTTACAATAGACATATTGTGAGAATATTTAGGATGTAAAAAATACTTATACTTTACAAACAATTGTGATTTCTTGAATATCACTACTCTTATGCATTTTATTATACAGTAGTTTGGAAGGTTTTATCCAATATTTTTTTTTCCATCTACTAAAAGGAATTTATCACGATCATTTTTCTTTGCGTTGGCTTGCAACATGCAGTAATATGCAAAAAACATATAATCAAACAAATGTAAGACTATATATTTAAAAAAATAAAATGGCAGATTTTTAAATAAGGATTATAGGGGATACATTTATTTTATCAAACATGCATGTCATTTTCAGGGATATTAGTAGTGAATATAGGGGATACATTTATTTTATCAAACATGCATGTCATTTTCAGGGATATTAGTAGTGGATTGTGCACTGAAATTATGAAAAAAATCTCTGTATTGAGCCTGAACACTTGCTTAACACTGGAAATATTTGCAAAGTATACAACTGGTGGTATATGTCAGTGGCCGAGACAACTGTTTGCATCTTCGATTGCTGTACCAATACCGATCCTACTTAAATGCTCTTCTGTGAATCACATTAGATTTAAAATATGGATAATTCTGTTTTGTGACAAACCTAAAGCTAATGCAGTATAAAACAATCTTGTGGTGCAGAAAATAACATCATAGGGGTAGATTCACGTAGAATGGCGTATGTTTGTGCGGGCGTAACGTATCCTATTTACGTTACGCCTCCGCAACTTTTACAGGCAAGTGCCATATTCTCAAAAGAAAGTTGCGGCGGCGTAGCGTAAATAGGCCGACGTAAGCCCGCCTAATTCAAGTTGTGAAGAGGTGGGCGTGTGTTATGTAAATTAACCCTGACCCGACGTGATTGGCGTTTTTCACGAACGGCGCATGCGCCGTCCGTGGAATTTCCCAGTGTGCATTGCTCCAAAGTACGCCGCAAGGACGTCATTGGTTTCGACGTGAACGTAAATGACGTCCAGCCCCATTCACGGACGACTTACGCAAACAACGTAAATTTTTCAAATTTTGGCGCGGGAACGACGGTCATACTTAACATTGGTACGCCGCATATACGCCTCATATAGCAGGGGTAACTTTACGCCGGGAAAAGCCTAACGAAAACGGCGTAACTGTACTGCGTTGGCCAGGCGTACGTTCGTGAATTTGCGTATCTAGCTGATTTACATATTCTAGGCGTAAATCAGCGTACACGCCCCTAGCGGCCAGCGTAAATATGCAGTTAAGATCCGACGGCGTAAGAGACTTACGCCGGTCGGATCTGAAAGAAATCTATGCGTAACTGATTCTATGAATCAGGCGCATAGATACGACCGGCCAGACTCAGAGATACGACGGTGTATCTGGAGATACGCCGTCGTATCTCCTTTGTGAATCTACCCCATATTCTTTGTATGAAAAAAGCAATGTATTGTATAACAGTCATAATATTTCAAAAAGGCAGATAAGCATAACGCAAGCTTGTGGGTGCTTCAGATGAAACAGAGATAACAGAGCTCAATTTTTATTTTGTCATTTTTACAAGAGGAACATGTAACCAGTTTCAGATAACACAGCAATGCTCCATTATCATAGCTGATTTACTGTGCTTATTGGCTTCTTTGTTAACTGAAGGAGAAGAGAAGAAGTTGCGCATGAAATGGGCGATCCCAAAAAACAGCACAAAGTTTGAATGTTTTGCATTTTTATTTATTTAGCATTAAGTTAAAATGGATTAGAAACGTATGTATTAAAGGCCCGGAATTAGGATTATCATAAACTGCAAGTGGTAGGCAAATGTTCACGAGATACAACCAGTTGCGACTGGTGCTCACATTTTTTTGGCGGGGTGAAAACAAACTGAAAAAAAAAAACATCAATTGCAGCCACAAATAAGTGGCGCACTAGGGGAGTCACAGTTTAAAAAGGGGATTAAAAGAATATTTTTTTTTTTTTTTTTTTTTTTTTTTTAGTAGACATCACTTAGAAACTTAACCTCTAATTTAATTAAGTTAAGCACGGGGTGTCCCTGATGAAGGGGATGATTTCTTTTTATAGTAAAAAACGGGGAGGGCTTCTTTTTTTTTTCTTTTTTTTTTTTTTTTTTTCTTTTCCTCTTTCTTTCTTCTCTCTCTCTTCTCTTTTTATTTCTCTATCTCTCTCCATCCTCTTTTTTCTCCTCTATCTACTCTCCTGTTCTTTCTGAGGGGACCTGCATCAGGGATTCTGTCTTGTCAGACTGTGTATCTCGCAGGGAGGTTGCCCTTGTGTATCTGGGTGAAGCGGGAGATGGGGATAGGGAAGGGTCTAGGGAGCGAAAGAAGGGGCACTATATCCTGACCAAAATAAAGGGACTGTAAGGAGACCATGTATGTGTTGTGACATGTTTGTTAGCATATATTGTGTAAGAATGTTATGTCAATGATAGTTGTTTGTCAATGAAAATTAATTGCAGCCACTGTGCCCATCAAACGCAGCTACTGTGCCCATCAATTTCCGCCACTGTGCCCATCAAACGCAGCCACTGTGTCCATCAAGCGCAGCCACTGTGCCCATCAAGCGCAGCCACTGTGCCCATCAAATGCAGCCACTGTGCCAATCAATAATACGAAAAAACCTTGTGAGCTGCCCCACTACACCTAAAGCACCTAAATGAACTTAATCTATTATCAACTGCCCGCACTCCCCACACTTCCCCAAAATGTGTTAATTCAATATATATGTTGTAACAGTTTTAAAGGGAAATTGTG
This sequence comes from Rana temporaria, assembly GCF_905171775.1. Taxonomy (NCBI): domain Eukaryota; kingdom Metazoa; phylum Chordata; class Amphibia; order Anura; family Ranidae; genus Rana; species Rana temporaria. Next base: position 468,641,732 of record NC_053489.1, on the reverse strand, counting down.
TATTTTCAGTAAGCACATATTAAGAGTTTGTATTGCACTTCCTGGCCGGCCATTGTACCTAAAGGTTCTAAAGCTAAAACGTTTTCCTTAATGCATTCCCTGCATTAAGGTAAAGGTTTTTCAGGATTACTGTGCCCCTCTCCCCCTCTAAACACTCATTTGAAAGCATTAAGGTTAAAAATGTTTAACCATGTATAAAGCTGTGTGAATTGAGCCTCTTATGATATAATGTAGAATTAGACTCTAACAAAAGAATAGTTAGGGGAATTAGGAAGGATGACCTGCGCTAAGGGGATGTGAGTTGAATGATACTGTCCATCAGACTGAAGACAACTAGTGGCAGAAAAAAGCACTGCAGGAGAAATCTCAAAATTGAAACTGAATACTACTACTATTACTCAATTGTTACCTGGTTCAGCAACAATGCTTCCTTTGTCAACTCTCTGCCTTCAGCCTGCTAATTGGACACCAAATCAGCATCCTCACCTCTGTCCAATGAGCAAGATGCTGGCCTAGGAAGCAGTAATGCTAAACCCGGAGAATGGTCTTCCTCAATAGTAGAGGTGTGAGTATCAAAAGAATGGCGACAGATACCTTGGCAGGTAAAAAAGTAAACACATGAGTATTTGAACTGTATATTTAGCTTCATGGAGTCAGGAGAAACTTGGTGAGTCATTGACCCAGAAAGTTGATCTATATCATGTGTCCACTGCTGCATATTTCTTTGGGGGTCAGGGATTTTATAAGTAGTAAAGCAAGGATAAGGATACCCAGAATTTGCACCTTTAAAAACAAATCAGCAGTGGCAGCTCTCACATTTCTACAGTGACAGGACCCTCTTAATATTATAATCTATTAGCTGTCAAAGACTTGTCTACACTAGAGTTACCCATGTACTGAGCCAAACTGTACAATGTGTAAACTGATTTGTTGTAGTCTTTCAACTCTCTTAACAGTGACTGGAGTAAAATTAAACCCAGTACATAGGGCCAGATTCACGTAGAAGTGCGGCGCCGTAGCGTATCGTAAATACGTTACACCGCTGCAAGTTTTCATCGCAAGTGCCTGATTCACAAAGCACTTGCAATGAAAACCTACGCTGGTGGCCTCCGGCATAAGCCTGCGTAATTTAAATGGGCGTGTGCCATTTAAATTAGGCGCCGGACCTACTGCGCATGCTCCGTTTTGAAATTGCCGCCATGCTTTGCGCGAAGTGACGTCATTTTTTCGAACGGCGACGTGCGTAGCGTACTTCCGTCGCATAGATACTCTGAGAGATACGACGGAGTATCTGAGATACTCTGTCGTATCTCCTTTGTGAATCTGGCCCTTACTGCCTGACCCTTCTGAAAACATTTTGGAATTTTTTTTTAACTTCTAGTTGACAATTTCCAAACATATCCTCTAACACCAAATAGAAGAAGCCACACTTCTGCCCATTCTTTTTTTTTTTTTTTGTTCATTGTAACAAGCATATTTACAATAGCTAGTTACAGCATATCCTGCTGCTACCCCCCAACATATTTCACCCCAATGTATAGGAGAATGCAAGAGACTCATACCACGTTTAATATTGGTTCACAACATGTCATTTCACATGTTCTCCTCCAGCTCCAATGTGTTTTACCTGTAAAAGGGCTTAAACCAGTGGTGGATGGTGAAGTTTTAGGAGACCAGACCCCATCCTTTCTTTTTGACCACTCCCACTTCTCATAAACCCCACCCATTATAGAATCCACCCACTCTGTCCCCTGTGTTCCACTTGCTTCCACCTATAGTGTCAAGATTATACAGCTCAGGACAGATTATACAGTTCCAGAATCACAGGACAGAGTATACAGCTCAACCTCACAGTTCAGGGTATACAGCTCAGCATCACAAATCAGAGTATATAGCTCAGCATCACAGATCAGGGAATATAGCATTACAGATCAGGGTATACAACTCAGCCTCACAGATCAGGGTATATAGCTCTACAGATCAGGGTATAAAGCTCAGCCTCACAGATTATTTTTCGTGACTAGGGGGGGCGGCGCCCATGCGCCCCCTTTGGACGGGCAGCCACTGGCTTAAACAAGTAGACAATGATTGAGTCTCCATGATTAAGCCCTTTTGTGGGTGAAACACATTGGAGCTGGAAGAGAACAGGAGGACTGACATACTGTGAAGCCTGTTGCTGGATTAAAATGTTCTTTTAAACATTGATGATGTTATCATTGTGCAACTCAGTTATTTCCCTTTACCAGTGTAATTGTGGAGCAGATATGCATTCTTGGGCGGGCACCTGTCAATGGCTTGATAATCAAAGACTTTGGGGGTGTTTTGGAGCAGTGTAAAAGGTGTCTATAATACCTGCTGGAAGTTCAGCTTTACTTTAACCTGCCCCTGTTTCTGACCTTATTTTAGGACAGCACACTCTCAAATACATACTGCATATGTGGACCAAGCAAATGCATACCAGTAAAGTGTTTCTCAGCCTTTTCAACCCATGAGATCATTTTACGTCTCATGAAACCCCTCCTAAAAATGTATTAGCATGATCAGAAAGTTGTATGTAGCACTTACCCCCAGAGGGGCCACTGAGAATTACCCAGGTCTCCTTCACCTGTTCAGAGGCAACCTGAACCAGACACCAGCTCTAAGTGTAGCACTACCCCTGAAGGAGCTGCTGGTTTGTTTTGGGTTGCACTCATAGTACAGCCATGGCTGGAACAGAGACCCAAATTTGGCCAAAATAACATTGTCAGAGGTAACTAAATCTCTGACTGGCCTCTAAATTTAAGGCAGCACCAGTTATGAAAGTAGCAGGGCGCTACACAAGCACACCAACAAACACAGGTTCAGTCTAGAGGAAGTCTTCTTGTAATTTTTTTGCAGTAATAGAGCAGGAGAGAGGGATGAGGGTACATGATAATACTCCAAGAATGCCAGAAAGTACAGGAGGACAGAATGCAAAGTACAAATCCTCTAGCAGCAACCTTTGCTGAAGGTAGAGGGAGTTGCCACCTAATCTGAGACTATGTGTAAGCAGGCCCAGTTCTAGCAGCAAACTCTAGCATTCAGCTCCTATAGCACATGTACCCCTTTAGTCCTAGGCAGGGGTCCTACTCACATTGTGTAAGAACAGCTGTCGTCAACCAGGTCTTTTTTGGGGACCCAGTTCAGTTGAAGCCTAAGAGAAGTTGTATTTCTTCTCTATTCTACCCCAAAAAAATTAAAGGTTTGGTTTTACCTAATACTTTATTTAATATATAATAAATATATAATATTTAGTAATTTGTTTTATCCAATATATTCTCTGTACTGAAAGATTGTTTCCTTACTTTTTATTTCTTTATTTTACAGACTGGTCATATATGGCTCACATATCTACAGAACAAAGTTTTGGTGATGCGTTGTCTTTGGTGAGAACCTGCCATTTAGTGAGAATGCTAGAAAATTGCCTGTACAAAGCAAAGAGCACCAGACTACAGTGTTCCAAAGTCTTGGTTCCTAAGGAATTAACCACACGGGTGGCCCAAGAGGCACTGAGGTTGTCTCTTAATGAGCCCTGTGGACTACGAGGCTGCATTATATACGTGAACGTGGAAGGTGACAATAAACTAGTGGCACTGGACACAATTGTTTATGACTGCACAGTGGATCCTACATTTGAACTAAAGCTTGTTTTAAAGCAGGATACCCAGGGATGGGACTACTTGAGAGATTTTCTAGCAAATAGAATTTGCTTTCCAAGTCTTTTCAGAAGTTTTATCAAACTGAGCCCTAAGTTTCAGCTCACCAAGAGTAGGTTGTATTTTTCGGTAATAGGAGCAGGAACAGAAGATTGTTAGTCTATGCTTTTCCTGTAATGTGGTCATTTTAACTTTCCGCTGCTTATTTTATAGAATATATATATATATATATACTGTGTGTGTGTGTGTATATATATATATATATATATATATATATATATATATATATATATATATATATATATATATTTTTTTTTTTTTTTCACATATCAATGCTTTGTCAAATGATGCAAACTTGTGGAGCCTTTAAAGAAATATATTACTTGTGTTACTGTATTCATCAGTCAATCATGATGTTTCATTTTACATTATTAAAAGAAAACAATAAATTTGATATTAACAAAAGTTCTTGCTTCCTGTAATGCTGGCAACCCATATATGTTTCAAGAGAAAGACATAAAGGGATTGTCAACGTTAATATATAACTTTGTTTAATGTGAATATACATATTTTAGACAAATCACTTTAAGGCCGCGTACACATGATCGGTCCATCCGATGAGAATGGTCCGAAGGACCGTTGTCATCGGTTAATAGATGAACCTGACTGATGGTCCGTCGTGCATACACACCATCAGTTAAAAAAACGATTGTGTCAGAACTCGGTGACGTAAAACACAACGACGTGCTGAAAAAAATGAAGTTCAATGCTTCCAAGCATGCGTCGACTTGATTCTGAGCGCGGGTTTTTAACCGATGCTTTCGCATACTAACGGTTTTGACCTATCTGTTAGGCGTCCATAGGTTCAAATTTAAAGCAAGTTCTCATTTTTTTGACCGAAGGTTAAAGAACCTATGGGGCCTACACACGATCGGTTTGGACTGATGAAAACGGTCCTTCAGACCGTTCTCCTCTGGCGATCCTATCGTGTGTACGCGGCCTAACTTTCCAAATCCATCCAGAATATACATTTCCGGCATTCTACTCTTAGCTCTTTATCAACACAACAACAGGAATCATTTCATCATGATCCGCACTGATGCATTTCGGCATTTTGCAATGCTGGCATTAAAATGGCTGTAAAGTCCAAAAAAAAAATTCTCCTAAAATAAAAGAGGTTTATATTTACTATATAGATGTTATGTGTGACATCCTCCTGATGCCGCGTACACACGATCGGATTTCCGATGGAATAAAATCCGATGGAATTTTCCGTTGGAATTCCGATGAAGCTGACTTTCATCAGTCTTGCATACACACTATCAGACTAAATTCCGACCGTCCAAAAGGCGGTGACGTAAAACACTACGACGAGCTGAGAAAAATTAAGTTCAATGCTTCCGAGTATGCGTCGACTTGATTCTGAGCATGCATAGATTTTTTCCATCGGAAGAATTTAAAACATGTTCTATTTTTTTACACCGAAAAGTCCGATGGGGCCCACACACGTGTACACAGCATGAGAGTTAGTGGTTGATATACATGTGACAAATGCTGTGGTAAGCCAATGGATATACAGTATAGCATGATGTAATCTGCTATATCTAAACTGTGATCATACCTGTACCAGTGTTGCAAACCGTCCGTATTTTTACGGATCAAGTTCGTGAAAACGGGCACTTTTTTCCCCCGTTCGTAAATGTCCATGGTTGCGGAAATGTGCCAGTAAAAATTGTCGAGATCGGTTCGGCTTGGAACTGCGCATGGAGATTGGAGGCAGGGGGTGATGGTGGCTGTGGTGGCACCACAGAGGGGGATAGAGGCAGGGGGCAATGGAGGCAGGGGGTGTTAGTGGCAGGGGGTGATTGGAGGCAGGGGTTGTTGGTGGCACCGCAGAGGGGGATGGTGGCACCGCAGAGGGTGGGGGATGAAGACAGGGGTTGTTGGTAGCACCGCAGAGGGGGATGGAGGCAGGGGACAATGGAGGCAGGGGGTGATTGGAGGCAGGGGGCCTGGGGAGATTGGAGACAGGGGGTGTTAGTGGCAGGGAATGATTGGAGGCAGGGGGTGTTTGTGGCATCGCAGAGGGGGATGGTGGCATCGCAGATGGTGGGAATGGAGACAGGGGTTGTTGGTGGCACCGCAGAGGGGGATGGAGGCAGGGGACAATGGAGGCAGGGGGTGATTGGAGGCAGGGGACCTGGGGGAGATTGGAGGCAGAGGGAGATTGGAGGCAGGGGGAGATTGTGGCGCCGCAAAGGGGGGTGAAGGTAGGGGGTGATAGTGGCAGAGGGGGATGGAGGCAGGGGGTGATGTGACTAAATAATTTGCCCTTATTATATCGAAAATAACAAAAATATGTTTTTTTACCTTAATATCTACCTTAAATCACATTGCTATTTGCCTAGCGTACTTGTTTGTAGCCTAAGTACTGACATTTGCACCTAAAAATTTAATTTAGTAACTTTTGTGAAATGCCAGTAAAAACGTGGCTGCGCCAGTAAATTTCGCAACACTGACCTGTACTGTTAAACTGTTTTCCAACTTTTTGGATGCATCAGTGCTGTCACTGCATCATTCCACTATCCTTTTTTTTAATTAAATACATTTATTCATTTATTTTAATTGTGTTGTTAGCTTGAGTACGCAGTAAGGCAGGCCCTTAACCACTTCAGCCCCAGACCATTTGGCTGGCCAAAGACCAGGCCACTTTTTGCGATTCAGCACTGCGTCACTTTAACTGACAATTGCGCGATCGTGCAACATGGCTCCCAAACAAAATTGACGTCTTTTTTTCCCACAAATAGAGTTTTCTTTTGGTGGTATTTGATCATCTCCGTTTTTTTTTTTTTTGCGCTGAAAAAAACAAAAATAGAGCGACAATTTAGAAAAAAATCAATATTTTTAACTTTTTGCTATAATAAATAACCCCAAAAATATATATAAAAATATTTTTTTCCTCAGTTTAGGCCGATACGTATTCTTCTACATATTTTTGGTAAAAAAAAATCTGCAATATGCGTTTATTGATTGGTAAATCAAAGTTATATAAAGTTATATAGTCTACAAAATAGGGGATAGTTTTATGGCATTTTTATTAATAATTTATTTTTTAAAAGTAATGGCGGCAATCTGCAATTTTTATCGGTACTGCGACATTATGGTGGACACATCGGACACTTTTGACAAATTTTTTGGGACCATTGGCATTTTTAAAGCGATTAGTGCTATAAAACTGCACTGATTACTGTGAAAGTGTAACTGGCAAGGAAGGTGTTAAAACCAAGGGGCGATCAAGGGGTTAATTATGTTCCCTAAAGTGTGTTCTAACTGAAGGGGGGGGTGGGACTGACTAGGGGAAATGACAGATCGCTGTTCATACATTGTATGAACATACGATCAGTCATTTCTCCCCCTGAAAGAACCGGGAGTTGTGTGTTTACACACACAGCTCCCGCTTCTCGCTCTGTCACGAGCGATCGCCGGTGCCCGACGGTGATCGTGCCCGCCGGGCACTCGCATCGGCAACGGGGGTGAGCAGGTGGCCACAGAGCGACATCACGTTATATTACGTGATTTTGCGCAGCCAAGCCAACCTGCCGCAGTAAAACTGCGGCGGGCGGTCGGCAATCGGTTAAACTACATTGTTGAAGGTAAATCTAAAAGGAAACAGAATAAGAAAGTTGTATAAGGATTCAGATAAGTGTTTAGGGGGCAGGAGCAGCTTGTGGAAGTTTTTTTTATCTTATTCTTAAGGCATACAACACATTCAGGTAAAAAAGAAAAACACTTTAATTTTTGGAACCACTTTAATCATGCAATTGGGCGTGGCCAGGCAGCGGATGTAGCCGGACGCAACCTAAGTGAGCTCCGCCGAAAATCCTTGCTACTATCCTGTAAAAGGCAACCTTACCTGTCCCTGAGCACACCGGAGGAATCCTCAGCACCCGAGGAACACATACTTACCTCTCCCGGCGAAATCGTCCCACGATGTCACACAGCAGACGCCAATTAGTGAACAAGCCGGCGGAAATGATGGCTCAACATGGCGCGCATGCAGGCCGCAGCGCGAAAGAGAAGCACCGCGAGGCAGCCGAAAAATTGTTCTCCCAGCCACTGCTAACGGAACCCGTGGCATCCTCCAGCTCTCCGGATGATTCGGCAGGCGGTGGGTCGGAAACGGACGACACTGTCCCCCTGGAAGAAGCGGTTCAGGCCGGACTCACGTGGGACACAGTGAGTACTCCAAACCAGGCTCTAACTAGGCCACAGGGCCCGGAGAGCCCTGTAGTTGAAGGGGAACCCACATTAAGAGACATATTCACCGCAGTAACATCATGCAATGTGTCTCTAGCGGCATTAACCACGGAGGTGAAAGGGATGAAGTCTGAAATTTCATTCCTCAGGCAAGATGCCCAAAAAATCAGGGAGAGAACCTCCGCTTTGGAGGAACGGGTGAGCACCATAGAAGATGACATGGGGCCCATGCAGAGAGACCTTGCCTATAACAATCATCTGGTAGATCAACATTCTGCCCGTTTGGAGGAATTAGAGAACAGAATGAGGAGGAATAATGTGAGGGCCATAGGCCTTCCGGAAAAGATAGAAGGGAAAAACCCTGTGGAGTTCATTGAGAAATGGCTGATCGAAGCGTTCGGGCGAGAGGCATTTTCCCCTATGTTCACTGTGGAACGTGCTCACAGGGTTCCTTCCAGACCCCCGCAGCCAGGAGCTCCTCCAAGACCTTTTTTATTTAAATTCCTGCACTACAGGGATAGAGATGCCACGCTATACAATGCCAGAATTAACCCGACGGCCCTGAAGTTTGATAATACTAGGGTTTCTTTATTTCCGGATTTTTCTGCCGAATTACAAAAGAAAAGAAGCAAGTTTATTGATGTAAAACGTCGCCTAAGGGCCCTTGATTTAAAATATGCCATGTTGTACCCAGCCCGCTTAAGAGTGGAAGTCTTTGGCTCAGTTCAATTCTTTGACTCCCCTGCCAATGCAGCACAGTGGCTGGATCGTGAAGAGCAGGCAATTAAAGAAGCCAGAGGGAGACGGCCAGCGGACTGAGATGGCTCAGATTATGGATCTGGTGCAGCTCACATGCACACTTGCCTTTGTTCTAGGATGCCTATAGATAGGCGATGACTGTTCGCTTGGGTTGCTAAGGCCCAATGTTTAGCTGTTGAGAAGCACCAGGACTGTTTGGTTGCTTCCACTGTTGCCCCCGAGAGGGTTGTTATTGGCCCTTGCCAGCCTAATATCTGAGCGCTGCCAGTCAGCCTAACTACACCTTATATGTCTCAGCTAAGTGGAGGCCTCTCCGCGTCGTGCACACTGAAACCATCTATTTGTCTTATTTTTTTCTCCATGATTTTTTTTCTTCTTTTGTCCTTGTCCCTGTCATCTCTGACCAGCTACCACCTTGGCCATAACCCAGGATGTTTTATACCTACTGACTGCCTGCCCTACTACTATAATGCTATCTTAGTCTTTAATGTGCTACTTGATGTCAGTATGCCCCATAACTTTGTTCCAATGCTTTACTCGTATGCTGTTCTTGAACATATTCTCCTGATGTTACCCAAACTTGCTAGCCATGTCGAATGTCGTTAGATACCTGTCTTGGAATGTGCGGGGTCTTAATAGTTCTGTTAAGCGCATGGAAGTGCTACGCACTATTAAGAGAATAGGTGCGGAGGTGATATGCTTGCAGGAGACTCACTTCCCCTCGGGTTCTACCCCAAAACTGGCGAGTAGGCAATTTTGCTACCAATACCATTCAACCCACACGGTTTACTCGAGGGGAGTGAGTGTCCTGATACGTAGAGGATCCCAATTCACGTGTATAGATACCAAAATAGACCCAGAGGGTAGATATGTCTTTTTATACGGTTCTTTTTATGGAGTTAGATGTGTGTTGGCAGGAATGTATATCCCCCCCCGTTCTCCTCTACTACACTGAAAACACTAGCTAATTTTATATCCAGTCTCCCTGGTATTCCAGTTATGGTCCTAGGAGACTTTAATAACTTGATGGATTACGGTCTGGACAGACTTAGACACACTATGGATATGGAGGAATCGGGTAGGAGGGGCCCCACCCCTTTTGCACGACTAATGGGAGAACTAGGCCTGACTGACATCTGGAGGATGCGCAACCCTGAGTCCAAAACATATTCTTGCAAGTCAGCCTCAGTGGGTGGGTTATCCAGAATTGACATGGGCTTTGGCAATGGTCTTCTGCTTCCTAAGGTGAGGGACTCAGAATACCACCCGAGACACACCTCCGACCACTCTCCGTTCACGATAGACTTAGGGTTGGGTGAGATAAGAGCCAGAAGTCTCTGGAAACTTAACCCGTTTTGGTTATCGCTCTTCCCAGAACCAGATCCAATAACACCACTCCTTACGGAATTCTTCCAGGTAAACTTGAACACAGCAGATATCCACATTGTGTGGGATGCGGCTAAAGCCTTTTTACGTGGACAATTCATTAGAACTATTAACCACATCAAAACCGACACTAAAGAATGGGAGAAGAGAGTTCTGACAGATGCAGGAAAAGCAGAAATAGACTATGTTACAGACCCCTTTAATGATGATTTTAAAAGGAAATGGTTAGCTTCCCAGACCCTGCTCAAGGATCTCTCGTTTCAATTGGCCGAAAACAAGAGGTTCTTTCTGCAACAGAAGCATTTTGAGGAAGGTGAGAACACAGGTCACTTATTGGCGATGTTGGCCAGATCACAGCAGCCTTCCTCCCACATCGCAGCTATTGCCGATACAGGAGGAACGCTATGCCACTCCACTCGTTCTATTACAAATTGTTTCAGAGAGTTCTTCCAAAGTGTTTACTCATCAAAGGTCAATCCCACTCCAGAACAATTGAGCTTGTTCCTGGACAAGTGCCAAATACCTCAGCTCCCTAGGTCAGAGTTAGTCTTGCTTAATGCTCCCATCACTAGCGAGGAACTTCTAGAGGCACTGGCGCAAGCGCATAATGGGCGGGCGCCGGGAGCCGACGGACTTCCCTCGGAGATATATAGCAGATACTCTGACCAGATTATCCCCATCCTATTGAAAACTTACAACGCAGCATTCGAAACGGGAGTACTGCCACCGTCCATGAATGAGGCCTTGATTGTGGTCCTGCTGAAGCCGGGGAAGGACCCTCTTTCCCCGGATTCATATAGGCCCATCTCCTTGCTGACATTCGATATCAAACTTTTGGCTAGAGTCCTGGCCACTAGGCTCTCTAAATGCATTCACCTCATAGTTCATAGGGACCAATCCGGCTTTATTCCAGCCAGATCCACAGCACAGAATCTACGAAGATTATTCCTAAACATACAAATCCCGGTAGATAACCCAGGCAATAGAGCTATATTCTCCCTTGACGCCTCAAAGGCATTTGATAGTGTTGAATGGCCCTATCTCTGGGAGACACTGAGTAGATTTGGGGTAGGTCCATCTTTTTTAAAATGGGTGAAACTGCTATATAGTTCACCAACAGCAAGAATGAGGATTAATGGAGAGGTGTCTGATTCGTTCCGGCTCTTCAGGGGCACACGGCAGGGGTGCCCTTTGTCGCCCCTGCTGTTTGCCCTAGCTCTTGAACCCTTGGCTATACACATGAGATCCTCGCCTAACATTACAGGATTCATTAGAGGGACTAGACGAGATATCATCTCGTTATTCGCAGACGACACGCTAATATATTTGGGAGATACCCAGGAATCTCTGAAGAATGTGATGGCATTGATCGCGGACTTTGGAGAACTATCAGGGTTCAGTATCAACTGGAACAAATCGGTGCTTATGCCTCTAGACCCCCTGACTATCCGACTACCTGACTGTGCTAGAGACATTTTAGTGGTAAACGAATTCAAATATTTAGGCATACATATCACACCAGATCCCGCCCAATATCTTCCCCTTAACCTAGCTCCCCTACTCCTTAAATTTAGACAAAAATGCACAGCCTGGAAGAAACTCCCGTTGTCGGTAGCGGGCAGAGCAAACCTGGTAAAAATGGTGTGGGCCCCTCAGCTCCTGTATGTTTTCCACAATGCTCCAGTTTGGATCCCACATAAATGGTTCGCCCAGATTGACGCACAGTTTAGAGATCTGATCTGGGGGGGAAAGGTAGCACGTATAAAACTTACAACACTACAATTAGCCAAAGACCAAGGCGGCCTGGCCGTCCCTCATGCCCGCCACTATTTTATAGCATCCCAAATTCAACACCTGGGACATTGGGGAGAGATAGACTCAGGAGACCCTGTACGAGCCCCATTGATTCCCTCAGAGTCAATGCTCCCGGCGATCTCCCACCTAGAGGCAGGATTTACACACTTAGACCAAACTCTACCCACGGTAGTGTTACTTAATACCCTGTGGAAATACATTCGATCTAGTCTAGGTGTCAGGGGGGTATGCTTATATACCCCAATCTGGAAAAACTCCTACTTCAGGGAAATTTTCAAACTGGAGGGTTTTGGGACCTGGGCCAATATGGGAATCCGGTATATTACACAATTGTTTACGGGCCAGACCCTCAAATCCTTTACTAATTTACGGGAAGAGTATGGATTGGACAGAACACAGTTCTATAGATACCTCCAATTGAGACATGCTGTCCAAAGGGAAATCAGACTTTCTCCCATGTCACTAATACAACACCCTTTACATAATGATGTACTTTTTAATAAGGACAAGAAAGGCATGATATCCCAAGTTTACTCCAGGTTGCTGAATACTACCCATGACGCATCCACGCTGCCATGTAAAAGGGGGTGGGTCACTGACTTGGGTCCCATTGATGGAGACACCTGGGAGTTGTGCCTGACCTCAGCTCCATTGGTCTCGGTGTCCGCACAACATAGACTATCACACTTATTTTTGCTACACAGAGTATATAGAACCCCTGCTCGCCTACACAAATGGGGCGTGCGGGATTCTCCCATATGCCCCAAGTGCAATACACAAGAAGGAGATTTATTACATATGTTATGGAAGTGCCCCAAACTTTTCAGGTACTGGCGGTATGTTATCGACACTATATCTCAGGCGTATGACTTCTCGTTGCCCCATGACCCAGTGATCTGCTTACTGGGAGCCCTTGAGGTACCAACACTATCCCCTAACGGACACACTGCGGTATTGCGGTTGCTTTATGCGGCACGAAAGGCCATAGCTCGTCATTGGATTACCCCCAGGATACCATCGGAGGGACAATGGGTTAAAATGGTAAACAGTTCCCTGATAAGAGAAAAGATCACATACCAGCATAGAAATGCCCTTAAAAAATTCTACTCAATATGGCAACCCTGGTTGGATGTACCAGGGCTGGGACCTAGCGAACTGATTATGGAGAGACTACTACAGGGTTAATTTGCTGTTAAACGGAAATGGGTAGAGAGCCTGTTGTTGGGATAAATGTGGACTTATTTGAAGATGGTGGTGTGACTGGGTGTGGAGAGGCAGGAAAACAAAAAAAAAGAAGAGTTTAAGGTGAAAGCTCACACGTTTATATGTTAAATGAAGAGGAATTTTTCATTTTTATATTTGGTTTTATAAAAATTTTTTTTTTTTTTTTTTTTTCTCTATTTTCTCTATTCCCTTTTATCATGGTTGTTAGATACTCCCGATACAATGGATACAGGGGCTGTTACTAAGAAACTAGTCTCAAGGATACAGGCCTAACATAGATATAATATGTATAGATCATCCCCATAGAAGAGAGGGAGGGGTAGTTATAAATCAATGATCATTATATTAAGAAGCGGGTATATCTATATTCATTTTTCTCTGTACCCTCGAGAAAAATTTTCTCACAATGTTTGTATACATCCTACCTGTACTGTATGATTATGGCGTATCAATAAAAACCAATTTTTGATTCAAAAAAAAAAAAAATCATGCAATTAAGGCAAGGATTGGCTGAAATTTTATATTCTGGGCTGGTTTGCAGTAAGTAGAAAGTGCTGCTGTGTGCCCCCTGCTCTAGAACCATCGATTTGCCTTATTAGAGGGGTCACCAATCTGTCATCTTCTTTATAAATCCATGCAGCTATTTCCAAATATTCAGCTGTGGGAAATTTGATTTTATTTAATGTTTAGAACACTTATGAAACTGGAATTTTCAGTGCTGCTCTGCATCCAGACAAAAAACTTTTCAGGGACCTCCTCACTGGGCTGGGCACGGAGAATGGCGGTAATGGGATGATATCATTTCCACTCTCTGTACCACTACAGTGAATGCAGGGCATCATGTGAGACCCTTAGGAGGGAACCAGGATGCATTGTATGTTTTCAGTCTCCTGGGTTGAATGTCACTGATCATCACAACCCAGGGAAATTTAGAACATCTTGTGGTGAGGAAAATATATTGCAGGGGACAGCTCTAGACTGGTGAGTGGTGGAGCCAAATCTGCAACTGGAGGACATTTGTTAAAAAGAAAAACAAATAATATAATATAATAAGTATAATAGTAACTAATATAATATTATAAAAAAATAAAGTATTAATGTCAATTTTGTCCACCTAGTTTGACAACTAAAGAACCTACTGTAATTCCCATTATTAGCCAAAATGTGTTTTTTTTCCTTTGTGATAGAAAGGGTAACAATAAGAAAGAATGAAAAAAATTGCAGAGGTTCTAACCCTTCCCCATTTCATACAAAACTCAAAGGCCCCGTACACACGTCCGAGGAACTCGACAGGCAAAACTCATCGTTTTGCTCGTCGAGTTCTGTGTGAAGCCGCCGAGGATCTCGGCGTGCCAACTTTCCTCATTGAACAACGAGGAAATAGAGAACATGTTCTCTATTTGGCTCGATGAGGAACTCGTCGGCTTCCTCGGCCGAAAGTGTACACACGGTTTCTCGGCAGAATTCAGCTCCGATCGAGTTTCTGGCTGAATTCTGCCGAGAAACTCGGTCGTGTGTACGGGGCCAAAGAGAAAATGCTAGATAGAATTCAGCCTTAGGCCTCGTACACACGAGGTGACATGTCCGATGAAACCGGTCCGCGGACCGTTTTCATCGGACATGTCCACTCGGAGATTTCGGTCTGATAGTTGTACACACCATCAAACCGAAATCCGCGCGGACAGGATACGCGGTGACGTGGCCGCGCCGTCGCCGCGACGATGACGCGGTGACGTGCGTGACCCTGGAAGGTCAATGCTTCCACCCATGCGTCGAATCACTTCGATGCATGCGAGGGCTTTCGGCCAAGCGGACATGTCCGGTAAGTCGTACAGACGACCGAACATGTCCGACGGACAGGCTTCCAGTGGACATGTTTCTTAACATGCTAAGAAACATTCGTCCGTTGGAAACCTGTCCGATCCGCCGGAAAATTGTCCGGTCGGCCGTACACACGACCGAACATGTCTGCTGAAACTGGTCCGCGGACCAGTTTCAGCAGACATGTTCGGTCATGTGCACGAGGCCTTACAATCATTGCAAATTGATCTATCTTGTGTTTTTCATAACTGAGAAAACATAGCTATTAGTTTTAAGCCTTTCCCAAGATGCATAAACTCTGGCTTCAATACTTTCTGAATCACAAACCTGAACAAGTACACGGACCATGAAAGTCCTTTTCATAAGGTTAGCTGTCAAATTGTGAACAAAAGGGATAACTGGTTTTCAAGAGTAATGAATAAGGCCACTTACACAAAACCTGAACAACTAACCCTAAAGCAAGGACCGGAGTGAAAGAAAAAAATAAAAATAGCACAGGGCAGAAATGACCAGGTGAAAAGGGGAGGCAAGTTGGGGAAGGGTTAAGAGCAGTGGCGGCTGGTGATCCATTTTTTTAGGGGGGTGCAAACAAAACCCCAATCATTCCCTCCCCCCCCCCCCCCAAACGTCACTCGCCCATGATGGGGCCTACAGACAGACGGAGAGAGATAGAATAGATAGATAGAAAGATAGATAGATAGAAAGGTAGGTAGATAGGTGAATAGATAGGTAGATAGAGATATAGAATAGATAGATAGATAGAGATATAGAATAGATAGATATAGAATAGATAGATATACATAGAATAGATAGATAGATAGATAGATAGATAGATATAGGCCCGGATTCAGAAAGGAGTTACGTCGGCGTATCTCCAGATACGCCGTCGTAACTCCGAATGCAGGCCGTCGCATCTTGGCGCCTGATTCATAGAATCAGATACACCTCAATGTTGCCTAGATACGAGCGGTGTAAGTCTCCTACGCCGTCGTATCTTAGGGTGCAATATTTACGCTGACTGCTAGGGGCGCTTCCCTAGACTTCCGGGTCGAATATGCAAATTAGGTAGATACGCCGATTCAGAAACGTACGTCCGCCCGGCGCATTTTTTTACGTCGTTTACGTAAGGCTTTTTCCGGCGTAAAGTTACCCCTGCTATATGAGGCGTAGCCAATGTTAAGTATGGACGTTGGGCCAGCGTCGAATTTTGTGTCGTTTGCGTAAGTCGTTCGCGAATAGGGCTTAGCGTAAGTTAAGTTCACGTCGAAAGCATTGACTATTTGCGGCGTAATTAGGAGCATGCGCGCTGGGATACATTCACGGGCGGCGCATGCGCGGTTCGTTAGAAACGTCATTTACGTGGGGTCACACTTTATTTGCATAAAACACGCCCACATCTTCCATATTTGAATTAGGCGGGCTTACGCCGGCCCTTATACGCTACGCCGCCGTAACTTCGGGCGCATAATCTTTCTGAATACCATACTCGCCTCTCTACGTTATGTCGGCGTAGCGCATATGAGATGCGCTACGCCCACCTAAAGATACGACAATGTATCTGAATCGCGGCCATGGAATAGATAAATAGTTTGGTACGGATTCACAAAGCACTTACGCCGATGTATCTCGAGATACGCCGCGTAAGTGTAAGTATGCGCCGTGGTATCTATGCGCCGCACCCATAAACTGATATACGCCTGAAAATAGGCTTCATCCGACCGACGTAACTTTCCTACGCCGGCATATCGTGGGCGCATATTTACGCTGGCCGCAAGTGGCCCTCCCATTGATTTCCTATTCAAATATGGAAATGAGGGAGATACGTCGATTTACAAACATACTTGCGCCTGGCGCATAATATACGCGGTTTGCTGAAGTCGTACGTCTGGCGTAAAGTTATTCCCCATATATGAGGCGCAACTCATGCTAAGGTATGGACCAGGCAACACAGCCGTCGTATTTTACGTTGTTTACGTAGTACGTGAATAGGGCTGGGCGTAGGTTACGTTCACGTCATAGGCAGTGATTCGTCGTATCTTAGGGAGTAGTTCCGACGTGATTCTGAGCATGCGCACTGGGATACGTCATCTTAAGTACTTGTATGGCACTCGGCCCATCATTTGCATGGGGTCACGCCTCATTAGCATGGCTTACGCCCACTTCCACCTACGACGGCTTACGCCAAGGGAACCAGCGCAGTTTGGGAGGCAAGGGATTTGTGAATTCGGTGCTTGCCTCTCTGCGCTACGTCAGCGTAGCGTATATTAGATATGCTACGCCGGCATAAATATGCGCCAATGTATGTGAATCCGGGCCATAGAGATATAGAATAGATGTGTGTATCTGGTTTTGATACTAGCCAGGGCCTACCCAGCCACTGACTAGTATCTCTCCCCAGCCTGTCCCAACACACCCTCTCACCTGCTGACCAGTGGATGGGGAAATCACTCCTGCAGTGTTACTGTGTTACTGTGTTCTGCCTGTGAATACAATGAGCAGTGTTGCCAACTATAGCTGGCAGCACTGATTGTTTTTGGGAAAAATCTGCCAGGCTGCTTGAACTCAGGTCAGATAATAGACTGACTTGTATAAAACCAGCTAGCCCATACATAGATCGACTATGGCTGGTCTCTGCTTAATTAGCGTATTTTCAATCCATGTATGGCCCGCTTAACCACTACGCAGTCCCTTAACATCCTTTTACAAACCTTTACATTTTTCTTTCCCAGATTCCTTCAACCTGTACATACTCTCCACACTTCTCTCCTGTTCATAATGCACACTGTCATACCCTCCACACTTCTTTCCTATACATAGTGCCCGCTGTCATACCCTACACACTCCTTCCCTGTACATAGTGCCCGCTTTCATACATTTCTCTCCTGTACATAGTCCACTGTCGTACTATCCACACTCCTCTCATGTACATACTGTTCACTGTCATATCCTCCATACTCCTATACATAGTGCCTACTGTCATACCCTCCACACTCCTCTCCTGTGCATACTGCTCACTGATATACCCTCCACACTCCTCTCCTATACATAATGCCCACTGTCATACCCTCTACACTTCTCTTCTATACATAGTGCCCACTGGCATACACTCCACACGTCTCTCTTGTACATACTGCCAACTGTGATATCTTCCCCACTCTTTTTCTGTACATACTGCTCACTGTCTTACCCTCCACACTCATCTCATGTACATACTGCTCAGTATTATACTGTCCACACTCCTTTCCTGTACATACCGCCCACTTTCATAAACTCCTCTATTGTACATAGTGCCGGCTGTCCTACCCTCCACACTCCTCTCCTGTACATAAACTGCTTGCTCTCATACCATCCACATTCCTCTCCTGTACATACTGCCTTTTGTCATACCCTCCACACTCTTCTCCTGTACATACTGCTCACTGTCATACCCTCCACACTCCTCTCCTGTACATACTGCCCACATTCATAAACTTGTCTATTGTACACAGTGCCAGCTGTCATACCCTCCACGCTCCTCTCCTGTGCATACTGCCCACTATCATACCCTCCACACCCCTCTCCTGTGCATACTGCCCACTATCATACCCTCCACACTCCTCTCCTGTACATACTGCCCCCATCATACCATCCACACTCCTCTCCTGTGCATACCACCCACTGTGATACCCTCCACACTCCTCTCCTGTACAAACTGTTCACTGTCATACCCTGCACACTCCTCTCCTGTACATACTGCTCACTTCCATACCCTGCACACTCCTCTCCTGAACATACTGTAACCCAACCTTACCCTCCACACTCTTCTCCTGTACATACTGCTCACTGTCATACCCTCCACACTCCTGTACATACTGCCCACATTCATAAACTCGTCTATTGTACACATTGCCAGCTGTCATACCCTCCACACTCCTCTCCTGTGCATACTGCCCACTATCATACCCAGGGCCGCCATCAGGAATTATGGGGCCCCTTACACAGCTTCAGGCATGGGCCCCCTGGAGCAGAGAACCGGGGGGGGGGTGCTGCCGCCTGAAATTCTGAAATTAAGAAGGGGGGGGCTGCCACGAATTGAGAAGCGGGGGGTCCTTTACAAAAAGAAGAAGAAATAAAGAAAAATATATATATAAAAAAAGGGGGTTAGCCATTCGGGGCCCTGGGGACCTCTGGGCCCTTTAATAAAAAAAAATATATATATATATATATATATATATATATATATATTGTAAGGGTTAGCTCGGTAGCGGGGTGTGTGACCCCTTGGATGGGTTCACCACACACTGAATTTATACAGACAGGCACTCGAAGATGGTTGAAAACAAAGATTTTGGTTTATTCTTTCATCTTGCTGGAAACAAGTGCAAGCATCCAAACAGCATAAACAAAATCAAACATAAAATAAACCCTGGCCACTTTGGGCGTCTACCTTCCACACAGGAACCTATCTATGGAGTCTGGCTCAGCCTAGTGCTGGGCAGACAGTGCTGGTCATACACCAGAAAAACAATAGTCTTTTGATTTTTATCACACAGAAAAATCAATCCTCTCCTCACCTCCTCAGAAGACTTTCAGCACTGCTCTCCTTATGACCCCAAACACACCAATGACCCCAAACACACCTCCAGGCTGTGTAAAGGCTATTTGACCAAGAAGGAGAGTGATGGGGTGCTACCTCTTGAAGCTCATCAAGAGAATGCCAAGAGTGTGCAAAGCAGTAATCAAAGCAAAAGGTGGCTACTTTGAAGAACCTAGAATATGAAATATATTTTCAGTTGTTTCACACTTTTCTGTTATGTATAATTCCACATGTGTTAATTCATAGTTTTGATGCCTTCAGTGTGAATCTACAATTTTCATAGTCATGAAAATAAAGAAAACTCTTTGAATGAGAAGGTGTGTCCAAACTTTTGGTCTGTACTGTATATTAGAAAAAATATATTTTAAAAAAAGGGGGGTTGCCATCCGGGGCCCTGTGGGCCTCCGGGCCCCTTACAGGTGTACTGACTGTACCACCCTAATGGCGGCCCTGATCATACCCTCCACACCCCTCTCCTGTGCATACTGCCTACTATCATACCCTCCACACTCCTCTCCTGTGCATACCACCCACTGTGATACCCTCCACACTCCTCTCCTGTACAAACTGCTCACTGTCATACCCTGCACACTCCTCTCCTGTATGTAGCGCTACCCCCGAAGGAGCCGCTGATTTGTTGTTGGGATCGGCATATTAAGTTACCTTGATGAGGCCCAGGGGTGCAGTTGTAGAATCAAAGTAGTGAGTGAAGGTCCAGACAGTGAATAAAGGGTTTTCCAATGCTTTATTTCCTGGCCAACACGGCCAACATCAACATCAAATTGGAAGAAAAAGGTGATGAAGAGAAAAGGAGAACCTTGCTGTATCAGGCCTGGATATGAACTGAGCAGTCCTGCTCTCAGTAGTATCAAATTGTGATTCGTCGCCACTCTTCCTGAGTGGGTGAAGTGCCCCCGGACAGACCCCTCTCACAAGCCTGGCAGCCGAAGTGTCACTTAGATTTGCTAGGAGGAACAGATCTCTCTCACAGACCTGGCCCTAGGGCCTCTGCCACAGGCCAATTACTTTAAGTGAGCTAGATGGATGAATGGAGTGAATCCTCCCAGTAGGTTTTTAGAATAGGTCACCGGATGACAGCAAAGCGTACCTGTCAGCATTCCGGTCACCAGATCCCCGATTGGTTCGTTTAAGCCCTGTTGGACAACCTGCCTCCGGGTTCTCCTCAAGCCGACCCCCCAATCGAACGGCACCCAGCCTGGGATCCTCTCAACAGAACTGGGGACCCAGTGAGTCACTGGAGTCCCCTTTTACCTCCGGATGAGGTTCCGTGCAGTCTGCAATTTTGGCCAGGTGGGCCACGCGCACCCTGAAGGTGGATACGGCGCCTGGAACCGGGACCCCGCAAAAAGTTTTTAGCACAAGACACCTGTCACAGATATACCCTTCCCCAGCATGCCCTGCGAGGGAAAAACTCCTCTGATTGGTTGCTGGGGAAAACTTGCTCTGCCAGAACCCCTCTGGTGCCAACTGCTGGCCAGGGATAGTACCGCATCCCTGGAGCACAGACTGACCCAGTGGACATTTCTGGAACGACAGAAGTCCAATTTAACCAATTGCGAATGGGAGCAAAATAACTCTCCCATTCCCCACTAACTTTAGCGTAGTGCCCATACTGAAAGTAAGGGGGCGCTACATGTACATACTGCTCACTTTCATACCCTGCACACTCCTCTCTTGTACATACTGTAACCCAACCTTACCCTCCACACTCCTCTCCTGTACATACTGTAAGCCAACCTTACCCTTCATACTCCTCTCCTGTACATACTGCCAACGATCTTTCTCTCCACATTCCTCTCCTGTACATACCGCCCCCATCTTACCCTCCAGACTCCTCTCCTGTACATACTGCCCACTGTCATACCTTCCCCACTCCTCTCCTGTACATACTGCCAACTTTCCTACCTTCCCCACTCCTCTGCTGTGCATACTGCCCACTGTCATACCCTTCAAACTCCTCTCCTGTACATAGTGCCTTCTGCCATACCCTCCACACTCCTCTCCTGTACATAGTTTAGTCCACTGTTAGACCCTCCACATTCCCTTTCCATCACCTGCACATACTTCCCAGTTTTATACCGTCCATACTCCTCCCCTAGGCCTCTTACCCACAAAAACTGTTCTTTAAAATTATACTGAATATCCTCAATGTTACCAGCTCTAGAATGGGCACACTTTTGTTAGTTCAACTAAAGGAAATCTTCTCTGTCCTCATATTTGTTCTGCCCCATTATTATTACTTATTTAATTTTGTGATTACTACTGTGATGTATAGAGCAACATATGGGATCCCTTAAAAATATTTTTGAAATGTTGGCAACTATGCACTTAGGCACTGACCAAGGGCCACCGGGTCAGTAGGGGGCCCCATGAAAGGCTTCTGGGATCCTGTAATAATAAAGCGGTAGTAAACTTCGCTAACATTAATACTATTTAGAGGCCCTGAGGTAGGTTATGCCATAGTGTACAAATATGCACAGCATATTAGCACATTAGGGTACACTTAAATTGTCAGACTGAGCCCTCCAGTGCTGCTCTGTGATCAATCTGGCGGGTCCCAGGCGCTTCCATCTTCACCCGGTCTTCCTTCTGGGCTCTGTGCCTTCGGTTACTTGCCTTGGCTGGGCTGCATTGATGTCATTCCCACGAATGCTCATGGGCATCCTCTCTCTCTCTCTCTCGTCCCCCCTTTCTCTCTCATCCTCCCTCCCTTACCTCTCACCCCTCTCTCATCCTTTTTCTCTCTTTTTTTCTCATCCTCCCTCGCTCTTTAATTTAATTTGTTATAACAAAAAATTGTTTGCATATTTATTTATTTATTATTTATAAAAGGCCCACCAAAATCCTCAGCACCAGGCCCATGATGTTCTTAATCTGGCCCTGCATACAGAAGATGTGTAAGGCTCCAGCAGATTGTCAGGTTAAGGGCTGAGCGGAGGTTGATTCCGAGCAGGGCAAAGAGGTGAAGCACGGTTTCATCCACTCTCAGTCTGATCACAGACTGAGAATACATGCAGCACAAGGTGAATAGGCAATTACAGAGTAAAATAAAAAATGACAAGCTGTTCATAATATACATTACCTGGCTTCTCCATTTACCAGGTCCGAAAAACCGGAAGTGACACGCCGCCCAGGGACAGCACCGCCCAGACATGAAGCCATGAAGCAGAATGACCCAATAAGCGATCAGAGGCGCAGTCGAGAACGCCACAGGGCATCAAACAACACTGCAAATGAAGCATCTTGCCTGCAATCACAGGATTGCATTGGCATGACGCTTTCATATTGCACTGTGCCCGGCGCCCGCCCCCCACCCCGAACACAGTGCATTTAAAGGGAACTTTTTTTTTCTTAAAGAGATTTTTTTAATGCTTTGGGGGGCCGCCACTGGTTAAGAGGTAGAGTTTTTTTTGCAGGAGAATAGGGGGGCTTACCTGATTGAAGATATGTGGTGGCTGGGTGGGCTTTGGACAGTTTTAGTAGGGGTGGCTTCAGTCCTGGCGTCCAGTGGAAAATCGGCGGACCCTGGAAGCAGCTTCCCACCCACCATCCCTGTTCTTGTATATTTTTCATTGTTATAATGTGTTGCATTAAAGGATTTCATGACAGCTGGACGTTTTTGTTGGTCTTTGCTGGCAGGGGGAAAATGTAAGAATAAGTGAAAGATTCCAGACTCATCAGTGGTATGTGTCCCTCTGGTGCATTCCAGTGAATTACAGTTTAACTGGAATATGGAAATGGTTGCACTTCGGGTAGTGTGTTGTCTCCAAGCCAATGTGTTTCGGTTGGAGGCCTATTATGATAAAGGTCCTACAGTGCATAATGGAACATAATTTTCGGGGTGCCTCAAAGACCAACAGGCTTAGCGACTGATCTGTTTCTGTTTTAAGGAATGGTTTCTCCTTTATGTTAATTTTAAGTTTAAAATTGTTAATAATAGGCTGCTATGGCCATTTTTACTCTATTCGTTTTGTGGTCTCCGTTATTGGGATAAGTAAGGTGAAGTGGTTGGGGGGTGTTCTGAGTATGGCCTTTCAGCCAGTGAGTAAGGTTGGGGATATCTGTTCTACATTGGTCAAGGTCAAGGAGAGGGAAGGCCTTTGACACAGTTTGTCATCAGCATATACCGCCAATTTAACATTGCTACCCCATAATAGGACAACAGTTCAAACTTTTGGACATGTAACTTGAACAATTACCACAAGACTTCAGGACACCATGGTGACTGGGTTATGTAATTATAAAAGGGTCAATTCAAAAACATTTATACCTCCTATCATTTACTTGGACAATCAACATCTGCCTTGACACATTCCAATTGGATTAACATAATATAATATGTTACTATAAATCAGCCGTCATTAAATGGCGGCCCACGGTCTGGACACGGCCCGCGGGACGCTTCTTCCTGGACCGCCAGTGCAGTACCAGTCACTGGTTTGCTGGTTTCCCAGCAACCAGTGACATCACGTGTGCGCTTAGCCCCCCTGCTCCTTGCCAAATGTGCTCTCTCCTGCCCTCAAGGTAAGTGGGGCATGTGTTAAGGTGCACGCTGATGGGCAGAATATGCTAAGGTGCACACTGATGGGCAAATTTTGTTAAGGGGCACATTTTGTTGTGACCATCAGAGTGCCCCTAACATAAAATGTGTCCATCAGGGAGCCCCTTAACATGAAATGTGCCCATCCGAGTGTCCCTTAACTTAAAATGTTATTTTATGTTAAGGGTCATCTTAAGGGTGTGATGTGATTGTCACAGCCATTTTACAACTAAGTGAGTTTAAGCTAGCTATACAAGGTTATATATTTTTTTATGTTCAGCCAGAAGGCTGATGAGATTCCTTCAATCCTCCATCCAGGGACGTATCTGCCGCAAGGCAAAAAAAGGCGTTTGCCTTGGGCGGCATTTCTTAGAAGGTCAGCACCTGTACGGGGATGATGCCTGCAGCAGGCATTACCCCAGTATTGTTTTTTAGAGCCGGCAGTCTGCTCTCTTATAATGACAATCGAAAGCAGCTTACTAGTTGATTTATTCCTATTACAAGCAGCGGGAGGGAGCGCCCCCTCCCTCCCGCCGCCTTCTGCAGCTCTTGGGCATTGGCGCCACTTTTGCAAAATCAAAAGCATTCAAAAACAATGGAAAAGGAAAAAAAACAATCAAAAAATGAAAGCACCCCATCTTCCCTTGTTTTCACGCAGAGGGAAAGCCGTGCCGTTCCTACACGCACACAAACAGCGATCCTCCCACACATGTGAGGTATCACCACGAAGATCAGATCAAGGGCAGTAGTTCTAGCACCTCCTCTGCACGTCCTTTGTACATCCTCTGTACATTTTAAAGAATTGCCTATGGATAGTAAATGTTACTTTGTTTGTCGCCGTTGCACGGGAATGCGCAATTTTTCTTTCCTACTAAAGCAGAGGTGTTCAAACTTTTCAGTATGGAGGCCACGGAGTAGATTTTACAAATATCTGTGGAACAAAAAAAGTCTGTTTTATAAATGAACTAATATAATTTAAATTAATGTGTAGTGCTACCCCTGGAGGGCCTGCTTATTTTAACTCTCCCAAACAGCACAGAGGTTACCAGCCATCCAAGCAACAGTCTAGTCACTCAGGCTTCAATAAACAGTCTAGGGGTTGTCTTTTTTGCGATTTATTGCTGACAAAACTTGTAACAGGAGAGGGGTTGGTGTAGGGGAGGGCTGGCAGCCTTAGGACTGGGGGACAAGTCCAGTCAAGTGGCCCATAGAGTGTGGAAAAGTGATGGATCGAGGAAAACAGTCTAAGATTTTTCATGATCACAAGAGTCTGCACAGAGGCTCCCCTTACATCAGAGTCCACATAGAGGCTCCTCTTACATAAGAGTCCGCACAGAGCCCCCCTTACATCAGAGTCCACACAGATGCCCCCCTTACATTAGAGTCCGCACAGAGGCCCCCCCTACATCAGAGTCCGCACAGAGCGCCCCTTACATCAGAGTCCGCACAGAGGCCCCCCTTACATCAGAGTCCGCACAGAGGCCCCCCTTACATCAGAGTCCGCACAGAGGCCCCCCCTACATCAGAGTCCGCACAGAGGCCCCCCTTACATCAGAGTCCTCACAGAGGCCCCCCTTACATCAGAGTCCTCACAGAGGCCCCCCTTACATCAGAGTCCGCACAGAGCCTCCCCTTCCATCAGAGTCCACACAGAGCCTCCCCTTACATCAGAGTCCGCACAGAGCCTCCCCTTACATCGAGTGAGTATAGATTCTTCTTACCGGCTCAACTGACCACCAAGGTGGTCTCACCAAACACAGGGAATTCGGTCTACCAAAAACCTGTATGGATATCTGAAGTTGCTTAGATCCGTGTCACTCAAAAACATAAAGAGATTGAACTGACATAGTGTAGTATTTAAGTAAAATGTAATAAACTTAAACAAAATGCACTTACAGGATAAAATACATCATGCGCAGTGTACCATAAACGATCGTGTAACTATCGGATAGCGACGTCTCCTCAAGCCTCCTCTGCTCTCTGCTTGCCGTAACCATCGACCTCCAAAGAGGAAAACGTGAAAATGTCAGTATCACAGGCCCCACCATACGTGTTTCCTCACGATAGGACGTCATACGGGGATTGGCTGCTGTGGTCGATGGTTACGTCAAGCAACGCTGAGCGCTGCAATTATATATATATATATTTTTTTTTACATATTACCTGCTAATTCATTAGTGAACGTATTGGCTAACACATTTCAAAGTGTGTGCCATCCTATATGATTGTATTGTTCGCTTTCACTTTTTGGAACTTTACTTCAGTATCTAAATTTTTTCTACTTTTTATCTGAATTAAAAAAAAATTCCCCTTCTTCTAAGATTTTGGGGATATATTTTACACTAGCGCTGTACCCACATATTTTTTCATTTAAACAATTACCTCTATTCACTCTTTTAAAAAAAAAAAGTTGGGGGACCATATTGTTTTTTGTAATGAAGGTAATTTTCAGGATTTCTGAAGACAGAAGTAGCAGTGGAACTGGAATGGTTAAAGCTTAATAAAACAACAGACCTCTCTAAGAGAAATTCAAGGTTTAGTTGCTGGACAATTAACAAACTTTTGAACCAATCTATTCTAACAGGTGAAGTTCCCCTAACTGATGGCAGATAATGCTGTACCTATCCACAAGAAAAGTAGACAGGTAGAAGCTGGCATTCGTTGGCCAGTGAGTTTAACATCTTTTGTAGTCAAGTTAATGGAATCATCCTTAAAAAGTAGATTCATTGATCACTTAAAAGTACGCAACTGGCTGAACTCAAAGTAGCATGGCTTTACTGAGGGCAAATCACGTCGGACTAATCTGACTGAATTTTTTTAAATATATAACTAAAGTTTTGGACCAGGTTGGTGCTGTGGCCTATCTTGATTACAGCAAAGCATTTGATACAGTTCCACATAATGATCGATTTAAAATAAAGTTGTACAAGCTAGGACTAGAGGATAGGCGTGCGCAATGGGTGTGCCAGGTGTGCCTGGGCATGCCCTACTCACATCAAGTGCATGCCTCTCATTTGCCCTGGATTGTCACAGGCAGCTACAGAGGAACCACTGTTTATTTCAGGGAGGGGGAGGATAGTAAAGGCTGGCACAGGCATGTGCTAAAGTGTGGCACGGCAGTGGGGGTGGGGCTAAATGGCAATCATAGCCTCGCCCCCTACCCCCATTCCTTTCTTTAGTACCCGCTCTCTCTTCGGCATAAACAAACAGCGTTTCCTCTGTAGCTGTCTGTGGCAAGCACAGCTAAGTTGAATACACAGAAATATTATTGTCTTACTTCTGTTCTTCCTGGCACTCTTTGCAGTACTCTGGGTACCGCAGATTCTAATTCCCCCCATTCTCCTTTTCCCTGGTTCAGTAGGCGGGGCTATGAGTAGCTGTAATTTAGCTCCACCTACAGGACCAGGCATTTGGAGAATAGGGAGAGGAGTCAGAGCTGCGGTACCATGACTAATGTGAAGAGTCCTAGGGAGAAGGAGAACACAGGTCAGCAGTAGTGTTGAGCAGAATATGCCATATTCGATTTCGCGATATATCTCGAATATATATTCGAATATTCGAGATGTATTCGCTAAATTCGAATATTCGTGATATTTTATCGAAATTAAATGATTGCGATTTTTCGCTATTGCGAATGCGAAAATTATTGCGATTTTTTGATAACTGCGGTAGGAGCACTCTGATTGGCTCAGAATATTCGTGATATTTTATCGAAATATCGCAACATGCGAATGCGATATTTATTGCGCAATTTCGACAAATGCTGTAGGAGCACTCTGATTGGCTCAGAATATTCGTGATATTTTACAATACAAAATAATTGCGAATATTCGGCAAATGCGGAAGGAGCACTCTGATTGGCTCAGAATATTCTTGATATTTTACAATACAAAATAATTGCGAATATTCGGCAAATGCAGAAGGAGCACTCTGATTGGCTCAGAATATTCTTGATATTTTACAATACAAAATAATTGCGAATATTCGGCAAATGCGGAAGGAGCACTCTGATTGGCTCAGAATATTCTTGATATTTTACAATACAAAATAATTGCGAATATTCGGGAAATGCGGAAGGAGCACTCTGATTGGCTCAGAATATTCTTGATATTTTACAATAGAAAATAAAAAGTGTTTTGCATTGGTGGTGATTCTTTACTCTATCCATCTGTCACAGCCATTTGTCAATCAAACACCTTGAAGATTGAACACGTTCATGCTGCATGCTTTGGACTTTTTTTCACTTCACATATCAAAGACATTTTTATGAAAGATTATTTTTCTATTATTGGGACTATATTTCTTTATATATTTGTTTCACTGTGTATTTCACAAGTTATTTGCGCTTGCTTATTTTATAATTTGCCCACATGTCTTGTCACTAGACATATTTTTTATTCTTGTAGAGCGACTCCATTTTCTGTCTTGTATTAATTTATGTTGTATAACATTTTTGAGTTGCTGCTGTATTCTCCCCTTTTTTAAGGTATGCGCAATTTTTTCCTTCTTACAAAAAATAATAATATCAAACATACAAATATTCATAACAGAAACATACACAAAGCCCCCCCCCCTTTTGCATCAGAGACAATCAGAGTTCTCCTACCACAGTTATCGAAAATTCGCAATCATTTTCGCATTCGCAATAGCGAAAAATCGCAATTTTTTTTTTTTCAATTTGGCAACATAAAAAGGATCGCCTCAGCTTAGCTACTCGGCCCAGGGTCTCTAATCATACCAGCAATGCTTTTAGACGTCGATAGGATGTGATCTGTTTTAAAAATCAAATTGAAAAAATGCGAATATTCGGAATTGCGAATATTCACCGCGAAATTCGAAATATAGCGCGATTTCTCGAATATGCTATATTCGAGTCGAATATTCGCAATGCGAATATTCGTGAGCAACACTAGTCAGCAGTGAAAAAGTGAGCCTTACTTAGCACTGACCTCTGACTCACTCAGTATTGACCCCTGATCTCTATTTCATTCAGTACTGACCTCTGAACTCTTCCTCACTTAGCACTGACTTCTGCCTTACTTAGTATTGACTCCTGACCTCTACCTCACTTAGCACTGACCCCTGAACTTTGCCTCACTTAGTGCTGACCCCTGAACTCTGCCTCACTTAGCACCGACCCCTGAACTCTGCCTCATTTAGCACTGAACCCTGAACTCTGCCTCACTTAGCACTGACCCCTGAACTCTGCCTCACTTAGCACTGACCTCTGAACTCTCCCTCACTTAGCACTGACCTCAAAACTTTGCCTCACTTAGCACTGATCTCTGAACTCTGCCTCACTTAATAATGACCCCTAAACTATGCCTCACTTAGTACTGACCCCTGAAATCTGCCTCACTTAGTACTGACCCCTGAACTCTGCCTCGCTTAGTACTGACCCCTGAACTCTGCCTAACTTAGCACTGACCCCTGAACTCTGCCTCACTTAGCACTGACCCCTGAACTCTGCTTCACTTAGCGCTGACCCCTGAACTCTGCCTCACTTAGTGCTGACCCCTGAACTCTGCCTAACTTAGCACTGACCCCTGAACTCTGCCTCACTTAACACTGACCCTTGAACTCTGCTTCACTTAGCGCTGACCCCTGAACTCTGCCTCACTTAGTGCTGACCCCTGAACTCTGCCTCACTTAGTACTGACCCCTGAACTCTACCGTACTGACCCCTGAACTCTGCCTCACTTAGCACTGATCTCTGAACTCTCCCTCACTTAGCACTGATCTCCGAACTCTGCCTCACTTAATACTGACCCCTGAACTATGCCTCACTTAGTACTGTCCCCTGAACTCTGCCTCACTTAGTACTGACCCCTGAACTCTGCCTGACTTAGTACTGACCCCTGAACTCTTCCTCACTTAGCACTGACCCCTGAACACTGCCTCACTTAGCAATGAACTCTGAACTCTCCCTCACTCAGCACTGACCTCTGAACTCTGCCTCACTTAGCACTGATCTCTGAACTCTGCCTCACTTAGTACTGACCCCTGAACTCTGCCTCACAAAGTACTGACCCCTGAACATTGCCTCACTTAGTGCTGACCCCTGAACTCTGCCTCACTTAGCACTGACCCCTGAACTCTGCCTCATTTAGCACTGAACCCTGAACTCTGCCTCACTTAGCACTGACCCCTGAACTCTGCCCTTACTTAGCACTGACCCCTGAACTCTGTCTCACTTAGCACTGACCCCTGAACTCTGCCTCACTTAGCACTGACCCCTGAACTCTGCCTCACTTAGCACTGACCTCTGAACTCTCCCTCACTTAGCACTGACCTCTAAACTTTGCCTCACTTAGCACTGATCTCTGAACTCTGCCTCACTTAATAATGACCCCTAAACTATGCCTCACTTAGTACTGACCCCTGAAATCTGCCTCACTTAGTACTGACCCCTGAACTCTGCCTTGCTTAGTACTGACCCCTGAACTCTGCCTAACTTAGCACTGACCCCTGAACTCTGCCTCACTTAGCACTGACCCCTGAACTCTGCTTCACTTAGCGCTGACCCCTGAACTCTGCCTCACTTAGTGCTGACCCCTGAACTCTGCCTAACTTAGCACTGACCCCTGAACTCTGCCTCACTTAGCACTGACCCCTGAACTCTGCTTCACTTAGCGCTGACCCCTGAACTCTGCCTCACTTAGTGCTGACCCCTGAACTCTGCCTCACTTAGTACTGACCCCTGAACTCTACCGTACTGACCCCTGAACTCTGCCTCACTTAGCACTGATCTCTGAACTCTCCCTCACTTAGCACTGATCTCCGAACTCTGCCTCACTTAATACTGACCCCTGAACTATGCCTCACTTAGTACTGTCCCCTGAACTCTGCCTGACTTAGTACTGACCCCTGAACTCTGCCTCACTTAGCACTGACCCCTGAACACTGCCTCACTTAGCAATGAACTCTGAACTCTCCCTCACTCAGCACTGACCTCTGAACTCTGCCTCACTTAGCACTGATCTCTGAACTCTGCCTCACTTAGTACTGACCCCTGAACTCTGCCTCACAAAGTACTGACCCCTGAACATTGGCTCACTTAGTACTGACCCCTGAACTTTGCCACACTTAATTAGTACTGATTTCTGAACTCTGCCTCACTTAGTACTGACCCTTGAACTCTGCCTCACTTAGTACTGGCCCCTGAACATTGCCTCACTTAGTACTGACCCCTGAACATTGCCTGACTAAGCACTGACCCCTGAACATTGCCTCACTTAGCACTGACCCCTGAACATTGCCTCACTTAGCACTGACCCCTAAACTCTGCCTCACTTAGCACTGACCCCTGAACTCTGCTTCACGTAGCACTGACCCATGAACTCTGCCTCACTTAGCAGTGACCCCTGAACTCTGCCTCACTTAGCACTGACGCCTGAACATTGCCTCACTTAGCACTGACCCCTAAACTCTGCCTCACTTAGCACTGACCCCTAAACTCTGCTTCACGTAGCACTGACCCCTGAACTCTGCCTCACTTAGCAGTGACCCCTGAACTCTGCCTCACTTAGCAGTGACCCCTGAACTCTGCCTAAATTAGCAGTGACCCCTGAATTTTGCCTCACTTAGTACTGGCCCCCTCCCACTGTAAATTAAATTTGGCCACACCCATCATTCGCCGTGGCTTTAAACTTAGTTAAATACAGCATTGTTGTTAGGTTGTTGTTGTTAGTTACTAGTTAAGCTGGCCATAGATCTCGGACGTTTCAGCAGGGTCCGGCAAAGATTCAAACCGTGTATGAGTCAGGCTGATAGTAGCCAAGTTGATTGATCAACCAATCTAGCCTTTAGCAATAATCACTGTGTGCTCTCCCGGCTAGGGCGCCTACCACCGCCCTGCACGGAGAACACATTGTTGGGTTGCAGGAAAGAAAATCACACCGTCTATGGCCGGCTTTAGTTGACATTTCATCTGCTGTCACTTTGCTTCCAATAAATAGACTATGGGCCATATTCTCAAAGAAGTTACGCCGGCGTATATGGAGATGCGCGGCGTAAGTGTAAAGATGCGCCGTCCTATCTATGCGCTGTAGTCACAGAACCAGATACGCCTGAAACAAGGCTTCTCCCGTCTATCTTAACTTGTTTAAGTTTACGCAGTGTAGGCGTATATTTCCGCTGGTGGCATCCTACGCTGCCATAGAATTAGTATTCAAATATGTAAATGATGTAGATGCGCTGATTCCCGAACCTACGCGCGATCGGCGTAGGCTACGCGCTGTGCGCATAAGACGAATGGCCGGCCTAAAGTTACCCCTCCTAAAGCACGGGTAACTTTGCTCCAGACCTGAGTAAGTCAGCTTGAAAGCAAATACAGCAGCACCATCCCGGACGAGCTGAGTACCACACTTATAGGACAACACATTCGTATGCCAACATGCCAGGGGCAGGCGTGGTCTTAGCACTCCTAGTGTGTGCAGAGGCCGAGGCGCGTAGAAGGAGGAGGGCACGTAGGAGGGCACGTGAGAGCATATACCCACCGTGCATTAGCCTCTTTGGCATGGGTGATTTGGAGGTGTATCGCCGTTTCAGATTCAGCCCTGATGCCATCCTGGAAATTACCAGAGACCTGCAGGATGACATCACCAGCCCAACACAACGCTCACATGCAGCGCAGCCACTGGAGAAGGTCCTGGCAACATTGCATTTCCTTGCCACTGGTTCTTTTCAAAGAACAAGTGGAGACGTGGCTGGGATATCACAAACCAGCATGAGCAGATGTGTGCACCAGGTTGTCCCCGCAATCCTCAGACGCATGTCCCACCACATCATCAAACCCAACCAGGAGGACCTGCGGCTGAAGGCAATGCGTGAGTTCTGCCTAATTGACGGATTCCAATGCACCGTGGGGGCCATTGATTGCACCCATGTGGCACTACAGCCCCCCCATGAGACAGAGCACATATACCGCAATAGGAAGCATTGGCATTCAATCAATGTACAGGTGATAGTGGATGCCCATGGCCTCATATGGCACGTCCGTGCCAAACACCCAGGATCCAGCCATGACAGCTTCATATTCCATCAAAGCGAAATCCCAAGACAATTCGAACAGAACGTGTATGGGGACAGCTGGCTGGTTGGTGAGTGACATGGGTGTCAGGTATGACTGTCCCCCCCATGATGCAGACATCACTGGGGGCACATGCATGACTAACATCCTCCTGTCTTTTCCCTTCCAGGTGACTCTGCATATGCACTGGGACCCCATCTCATGACCCCATTCCGGAACCCCCAAACCCCAGGAGAGAGAAGATACAATGAAGCACACGCACGCACCCATGGAGTGGTGGAACGCACATTTGGCCTCCTTAAGTCACGTTTCTGATGCCTGGATAAGACTGGGGGTACCCTGTTGTATGCCCCAAACTTTGTGTGCCAGATCATCGCTGCATGTTGCGTGCTGCACAACTTCGCAGTGAGAAAGGGCCTGGAGATTGACATACGTGATGACCTGACCCCCGAACCAGACATTCCCCCCCTGCCTGAGGCTACCCCTTCTGCTGATGGTACAGCAGTCAGGAGATGTCTCGTGGAACGAATCTTTGAACGTTAAACACACACATTAAACATGGCACCAAGAGAATGCACGCATGCACACCACTGTGGTCCCTAGCACACACACCCCACATGCACATCACATTGGATTAGACCGAAGTACACCGCACGGTACGCCGCGTCAAGGCCCCAATGATGTTGCTGTCCATTCATACGTCATTCATACGGACCTGGGGAGAACTTATCCCCAGCGCCCGAGGGTGACACCCCTTACTGGCAGGAGTGTCACCCCCCCACATTCACACACCATTCACACTGTACTCTGCACTACTGCCTGTGTGCAGCACCCAAAAAAAAAAGCTCTTAATCAGAGCAAATAATATAAAAAAAGCTCTTAATCAGAGCAAATAATAAAAAAAAGCTCTTAATCAGAGCAAATAATATAAAAAAAGCTCTTAATCAGAGCCAGGTGGAGGAGCATCCCCAGGTGGAGGAGCATCCCCAGGTCCCTCCCTGGCTGCCTGTCTGCCCTCCAAAGCCACCGCTATGCGGGTGAGCAGGGCCTCCTGGGAAGCTGTCTGGGCCTGAACAGCCACTCGCAGGCACCTAACCTCCCCCACAAGTTCAGCTGTGGTATTCTGAAGCTCCCCCAGGCTGGTGACTGTGGCTGCGCTGTTTCCAGCCACATCTTGGAGAGCATCTGGTACTGCTCCAGAGGAGGACAGGCTGTTGGATAGGCGCCTCAACTCCACCACGATTTCCCCCATATGGCGGCTCTGTTGGTCCTGCTGCCTGGCCAGATTTTCGTGCAGCACTCCTGCCGCACCCCTTGTCTTGTGGGTCCCCTTCCTGGGGACAGGAGTGGCTGGGGCCCTTGCATAGGGGGAGGACCTTGAGGGGCTGGAGATGAGGGGGATGGGACGATTTGGGATGGTCCTGCCACCAAATGAGATTCATCCAAAAAGAGGAACACCTCCTGATCGGTGTGGACCACCTCCTCATGGACCACCTCCTCATGGACGACCTCCTCAACCACCTCCTGCGCGGAGGACTGCCCACTCCCCTCCACCAAGGCCTGTTGGCTTCCCAGGGGGTCAGCCACAGAAGCAGGATGCTCAGGGGATGATGGCGTGGGACGGCCACTGGCAGCATTAGATGGCCCAGCTACCTCCTGCACACCTGTGGATGACACAAAACATTCACATGTTGGTGGACCCACACACTTGTCACATGTCCCCCCCCAAACATGCTACACACCAGATAGAAGATAAAACACACTTACCTGTCCTCATGGGCGGCTCATTTGAGTTGTGGCCCTCCAGGCCCTCCACCTGCTCCCTCTGAAGGCATCTGGCAATCACCTGCTCCTCTTCTGTGAGCCGAATAGTACAGGGTGGCCCCCCTCCAGTGCCCCTGGAATGCTTATTAATGATGGCAAGCTTATTCCTCACCACACCACGCAGGTCATTCATCTTTTTTTGAATGTCTTGGGGGGTCCTGACCTCATGGCCTAAGGCATTGACCTGGGCAGCAACTCTCCTAAGGATCTCCTCCTTTTTTGTCTTGCTGGTGCAGCCATTATCTGCACCATGGAGGCGAGAATCATATCTCTCCATCGCAGAGACAATGATGGCCCTCTCATCTTGGGTGAAGTTTTTTTCCCTTCTCTCCTTCCTGGGTCCAGGCATTGCAAAGTTAAAGCTCCAAATCTCACACCACCAACAGAAATAAATGGAGTCACTTTGCACTCGTTGGGCGCATGTGGTGACGCTTTTATGCACTGGGCCGGCCCAACTCAGCGGGGAGTTACGCCTAATGTTGGTTTGTGCATGCGCAGAGGGCGGGGCACGTCCTGCGCATGCTCCGTTCGGTCTGGACATCATTTGCATGGGGTCACGGTTCATTAGAATGCTTCACGCCCACATCCCTCCTACCGTCACTTGCGCCGACTTACGCCGACACATTTAAGTTGCGCGAGCGCATCGTAGGACGCATGTAGTCCGGGAATATGGGACAGCTCTCTCCAAGTTAAGCCGGCGTAGTGCATCTGAGATGCGCTACGCCTGACTAAATATGCGCCGATCTACGAGAATATGGCCCTATGACAATAAATATCGGCTCCATTATTCTCTACTTTTGATAGCTAATTACATTTTGATTCCCATTCCAGACACCATTTATCTTTATCTTGTAAAAACATAGGTGCTGAATAGTACAGGGTGGCCCCCCTTCAGTGCCCCTGGAATGCTTATTAATGATGGCAAGCTTATTCCTCACCACACCACGCAGGTCATTCATCTTTTTTTGAATGTCTTGGGGGGTCCTGACCTCATGGCCTAAGGCATTGACCTGGGCAGCAACTCTCCTAAGGATCTCCTCCTTTTTTGTCTTGCTGGTGCTGCCACTATCTGCACCATGGAGGCGAGAATCATATCTCTCCATCGCAGAGACAATGATGGCCCTCTCATCTTGGGTGAAGTTTTTTTCCCTTCTCTCCTTCCTGGGTCCAGGCATTGCAAAGTTAAAGCTCCAAATCTCACACCACCAACAGAAATAAATGGAGTCACTTTGCACTCGTTGGGCGCATGTGGTGACGCTTTTATGCACTGGGCCGGCCCAACTCAGCGGGGAGTTACGCCTAATGTTGGTTTGTGCATGCGCAGAGGGCGGGGCACGTCCGGCGCATGCTCCGTTCGGTCTGGACATCATTTGCATGGGGTCACGGTTCATTAGAATGCTTCACGCCCACATCCCTCCTACCGTCACTTGCGCCGACTTACGCCGACACATTTAAGTTGCGCGAGCGCATCGTAGGACGCATGTGGTCCGGGAATATGGGACAGCTCTCTCCAAGTTAAGCCGGCGTAGCACATCTGAGATGCGCTACGCCTGACTAAATATGCGCCGATCTACGAGAATATGGCCCTATGACAATAAATATCGGCTCCATTATTCTCTACTTTTGATAGCTAATTACATTTTGATTCCCATTCCAGACACCATTTATCTTTATCTTGTAAAAACATAGGTGCTGAAATCCGATGCTGTGCTGGTGTTGTAGTTTCTGCAGACATGGCAATTGTTTGTCATTAGGGATTAATTTAACTGTAATCAGTACATACGTTTTCCTTGCCTTTGATGCTAGTTTTGTGATGTTGGCAACTGACTATGCATTATTAACCACTTCCCTACCGAGTCATTGTAAAATGACGTCGGCGGGAACCTTTCCTCTTTTAGACTGGACGTCATATGATGTCCTTGCATTCCGGCCGCTAGGAAGCGTGAGTGCCATCGGCGTGCGTGCCATCGGCGGCGCCGCATTGCTCGGGACCCGATATGCGTGCCTGGTGGCCGCGATGTCCGCCGGGCACCCGCGATTGCCCGCAATCACGGCCGAACCATGGATCTGTGTGTGTAAACACACAGATCCATGTCCTGTCAGCGGTGAGGAGACTGATGTGTGTTCCCGGTACAGAGGAACACACATCGATCTCCTCCCCTTGTGAGTCCCCCTACAGTTAGAACACACCTTAGGGAACATATTTAACCCCTTCAGCGCCCCCTAGTGTTAACCCCTTCCCTGCCAGTCACACTTACCCAGTAATCAGTGCAGTTGTATAGCACTAATCGCTGTGTAAATGTGAATGGTCCCAAAAATGTGTCAAAAGTGTCCAATATGTCTGCCGCAATGTCACGGTCACAATAAAAATCGCAGATCGCCGCCATTACTAGTAAAAAAATAAAAATAATAAAAAATGCCATAATTCTATTCCCTATTTTGTAGACTTTTGTAGAACTTTTGCGCAAACCGATCAAATACGCTTATTACAATTTTTTTACCAAAAATATGTAAAAGAATACGTATCGGTCTAAACTGAGGGGGAAAAAAAAAGTAAAAAAAAAAAAAAATTATGATATTTATTAAATAAAAAATTAAAAGATATTGGCCCGGATTCACATACATTGGCGCATATTTATGCCGGCGTAGCGTATCGAATATATGCTACGCCGACGCAGCGCAGAGAGGCAAGCACAGTATTCAGGAAGCCAGGGCTCCCACTCGCTCTCAAATCTACGCTGGGTTTCCTCGGCGTAAGCCAGCGTAGGTGAAAGTGGGCGTGAGCCATGCTAATGAGGCGTGACCCCATGCAAATGATGGGCCAAGCGCCATAGAAGTACTTAAAACGAACGGCGCATGCGCTGTCCCGTGGCCACATCCCAGTGCGCATGCTCAGAATCACGTCGAAACATCAGCCGAAGATACTTCGAATCACTGCCTACGACGTGAACGTAACCTACGCTTAGCCATATTCACGTACTACGTAAACGACGTAAAATACGACGGCTCTGTTCCCTGGTCCATACCTTTGCATGAGTTGCGCCTCCTATATGGGGAATAACTTTACGCCGGACGTACGACTTACGCAAACCGCGTATATTATGCACTGGGCACAACTACGTTCGTGAATCGGCGTATCTCCCTCATTTGCATATGCATAGAAAATCAATGGGAGCGGAAAATGCGCCCAGCGTAAATATGCGCCCATGATACGACGGCGTAGGCAAGTTACGTCGGTCGTAGGAAGCCTATTTTTAGGCGTATCTCAGATTGTGGGCACGGCGCACAGATACGACGGTGCATACTTACACTTACGCGGCGTATCTCGAGATACGTCGGCATAAGTGCTTTGTGAATCCGGACCATTTTGTTTTTTCAAAATTGTCGTTCTTCTTTTGTTTATAGCGCAAAAAATATAAACCGCAGAGGTGATCAAATACCACCAAAAGAAATCTCTATTTGTGGGGAAAAAAGGGCGTCAATTTTGTTTGGGAGCAACGTTGCGCGACCACGCAATTGTCATTCAAAGTGCGACAGCGCTGAAAACTAAAAATTGGCCTGGGCAGGAAGGGGGTGAAAATTCCCTGTATGGAAGTGTTTAATAACGAAGAAGTGCTGTCAGTGGACTAGGGTATGAAAAACTTAGCATTCAGTTACATGAAACATATTTGTACTTTTCATATCGCTAAAATAATACTTGAAAATATACCATTTGATTTTATATTTTTCAACTACATATCATTTTAGATTTTAAAAAAGACAAGGCACAGATTGCCATTTGCAAATATAAAACAGAAGCACTTGGAGGAACAACATTATAGCCTCATCCTGATACTGTTCTTTAGTATGGTCATAGTGCCATCTAGTGTTTAAACTTCAGAATACACAACCACTGTTGAAAAACGAATACATTAATTTAGGAAAAGAGACTGCTCACTTTGTAAAGTGATTGCTTACTAAGCTTAGTAACTAAAATTATGCTGGGCTCACTCTAACTACTTGCTGTCTGGGGCAATTTTTACATTTCTCACATACATGTTAAAACACTTTTTTTTGCTAGAAAATTACTTAGAACCCCCAAACATTATTTACTTTTTTGTTTTAAAGCGTAGGTCTTGAAGAATGGTGGCTGTTGCAGTTTTTTATGTCACCCAATAATGGTGCAGCTGTTTATCAAATGCAAATTTTTAGGAAAAATACACTTAAAATAATTTAATGTACACATCAAAATATAATACCTATTTATTAATTTTTGTAAAATATAAAAGATGCAGTGTTGAGTAAATAGATCCTAAATGTGTCAAGATTTAAAATTGTACATGCCTGCAAAATAGCGACAAGCTACAGTACCTAAAATGATCCATGGGCAACACTTTAAAAGCCTTTTATAGGTTAACAGTTAGGAGTTAAACATGAGCTCTGGTGTTAGAATTATTGCTCTCACTCTGATGTTCATGATGATAACTGACTGACATGTGTGGCGCAATCACCATTTACATGTGCATGTGTGATGGAGTTAATAAAATCATTATTTTGTGTTTATGTTATTTTTCTCCTAAACCACTCAAATATTGGTTTCCTTTCGTATATTGTTTTATTTCTTTTATTTCTTTACATATATATATACAGGTCATTCTCAAAAAATTAGCATATTGTGATAAAGTTCATTATTTTCTGTAATGTACTGATAAACATTAGACTTTCATATATTTTAGATTCATTACACACAACTGAAGTAATTCAAGCCTTTTTATTGTTTTAATATTGATGATTTTGGCATACAGCTCATGAAATCCCAAAATTCCTATCTCAAAAAATTAGCATATTTCATCCGACCAATAAAAGAAAAGTGTTTTTAATAAAAAAAAAAGTCAACCTTCAAATAATTATGTTCAGTTATGCACTCAATACTTGGTCAGGAATCCTTTTGCAGAAATGGCTGCTTCAATGCGGCGTGGCATGGAGGCAATCAGCCTGTGGCACTGCTGAGGTGTTATGGAGGCCCAGGATGCTTCGGTAGCGGCCTTAAACTCATCAAGAGTGTTGGGTCTTGCGTCTCTCAACTTTCTCTTCCCAATATCCCACAGATTCTCTATGGGGTTCAGGTCAGGAGAGTTGGCAGGCCAATTGAGCACAGTAATACCATGGTCAGTAAACCATTTACCAGTGGTTTTGGCACTGTGAGCAGGTGCCAGGTCGTGCTGAAAAATGAAATCTTCATCTCCATAAAGCTTTTCAGCAGATGGAAGCATGAAGTGCTCCAAAATCTCCTGATAGCTAGCTGCATTCACCCTGCCCTTGATAAAACACAGTGGACCAACACCAGCAGCTGACATGGCACCCCAGACCATCACTGACTGTGGGTACTTGACACTGGACTTCAGGCATTTTGGCATTTCCCTCTCCCCAGTCTTCCTCCAGACTCTGGCACCTTGATTACCGAATGACATGCAAAATTTGCTCTTATCCGAAAAAAGTACTTTGGACCACTGAGCAACAGTCCAGTGTTGCTTCTCTGTAGCCCAGGTCAGGCGCTTCTGCCGCTGTTTCTGGTTCAAAAGTGGCTTGACCTGGGGAATGCGGCACCTGTAGCCCATTTCCTGCACACGCCTGTACACTGTGGCTCTGGATGTTTCTACTCCAGACTCAGTCCACTGCTTCCGCAGGTCCCCCAAGGTCTGGAATCGGTCCTTCTCCGCAATCTTCCTCAGGGTCCGGTCACCTCTTCTCGTTGTGCAGCGTTTTCTGCCACACTTTTTCCTTCCCACAGACTTCCC
This sequence comes from Rana temporaria, assembly GCF_905171775.1. NCBI lineage: Eukaryota > Metazoa > Chordata > Amphibia > Anura > Ranidae > Rana > Rana temporaria. The sequence continues at coordinate 468,601,027 of NC_053489.1, read as the reverse complement.
ACTGAGGTGCCTTGATACAGCACTCTGGGAACAGCCTATTCGTTCAGAAATTTCTTTCTGTGTCTTACCCTCTTGCTTGAGGGTGTCAATGATGGCCTTCTGGACAGCAGTCAGGTCGGCAGTCTTACCCATGATTGCGGTTTGGAGTAATGAACCAGGCTGGGAGTTTTTAAAAGCCTCAGGAATCTTTTGCAGGTGTTTAGAGTTAATTAGTTGATTCAGATGATTAGGTTAAGAGCTCGTTTAGAGAACCTTTTCATGATATGCTAATTTTTTGAGATAGGAATTTGGGGTTTTCATGAGCAGTATGCCAAAATCATCAATATTAAAACAATAAAAGGCTTGAACTACTTCAGTTGTGTGTAATGAATCTAAAATATATGAAAGTCTAATGTTTATCAGTACATTACAGAAAATAATGAACTTTATCACAATATGCTAATTTTTTGAGAATGACCTGTATATATATGTGTGTGTGTGTGGGTATATACAATAGTGTTATCTTCCTTGAATAAAGTTATGACAGAGTTACAGTAAATCTCAGCCTGGAAGGAAAACTGAAGACAGATGTCCCCTTCTACTCCTTACTACAAACCCCTCCCTTCTACTCCTTACTCCAAAACCTCTCCATCGAGTGAAGCAAAGATGGCCCCCGTGAGTCTGAGTGAAGGACCTTGTGTCAAGAATAGACGTCACAAGTAGAAAACCTTACAGTATATGGACTAAGTGAATCAGATCTGCTCATTCTGTCTATAAAGCTGTGATAATAAAAAAGGTTCCACCTCTTTACGGCTGGACACCGAAGGAAGCAGACTGTCCCTCTCTTTCTGCTTACATAATTTGGGTCAGAGGCAGTTTAGGTGCCCTAGAGTTGTGCTAGGGGCCTATCCTTATCAATTTGTCACGCCAACGGGGGCTTTGGTTTCTTGACCAGACGCAGCAGACCGAGATGTGGATGGAGTGAGCCTGTTCGGACAAGGAGACTGATCACCTCCTAGGCATGCGGTAAGAGAAGTTTTTTTTTTTACTCTTTCACCGTATTCTTCGGTAAACAGGCTCTCCCCTCCACTCACGTTTTTTTATATATTTTTTTCTGCTGCTTCTCGGCCATGCAAAGACGGGTTATTTCTTGGCCAAAGTCGCTTTAAAGAGAACCTGTCGCCCTATTCTGCCGGCTGATAATTTCATGTTATGTCGTGTTCTACGCTGACAATACCTCCTCATCAAGGTTCCTGAGCCGGAGACGCAATATTTAGGCGTGCCTCAGGGTAGATATCTATATGTGTGTATGGTATTGCTGGATTCCTTCCTAAAACATCCGTGATTTTCTGGAGTTGGGTTAAGTAAGGTTGGTAACATAAACATATAGATATTTCTGGTTTGAAGAAAGAGGACTCGGAGAATAAGGGGATAGAGATAGACACAGAATTTCGAAGATAAGTGAGGTGTCGAACTAGGCTGATTCGAAGGACAGGTGTTTGGTACTGATGTAACATAGTAATTTCCTTGTCAGTTTACATGTCGGTTATGTGTGCATTTTCAGAGGACAAAGTACACACATAATAGATTTTTTTTTAGTTATATATATATATTCGGAATTAGGGGTTAAGAATTAACACCCTACAGACAGAGGGGCTGAAATAGCGTGTCATATTCTAACTGTGTGTGTGTGTGTGTGTGTAGTTTATTGTTTGTTTATGTCATAAGTTAGTGTGCTCCGTAAAAGTTCATTTAGGGAAGCAATACGAGCAGCCTTCTGCTCCGTCCTGTCTGCTTTGAAAGAAATACCCCCTCCCCACCCCCCTTTTCTCCTGCTGTCTGTAAATCCTAAACCGGCATGTTAACCCTGTGCTTGCTGGCAGCTTGAGGAAAAACAAGAAAGGCAAATAGTTTGTTGAGAGACAGACGGCTTGCCGCTGTTTCTTTATAAATATATATATATATATATATCAGAGTTTAACTGTTTCACACCCCAGCAGCTGCTGTTACTCTTGGATGTACCTTTTTAATTCGCAGAAGTTTGGAGTTTTTAGTTAACCCAGACTACATATATATATATATATATATATATATATATATATTTAGGCAGACCTCGGCTCGGCTCCTGTCAGCTCTTCTCGTCGCTGTCACCCGGCATACATCTTCCCGATATCAGGGTTATACTATGGAGATTGAGTGGTCTGATTTGTGAAAGTGAAAAACTTACCCTGGAGATCCTGGAAACTGTCTCGGTGGTTTTACTTGGCTACATGCTTGATTATTTCAATTATCTGGTAAGCAGCTAGGATATACTGGTGGAGGACACTATCATCTGTCTTACAGATTCACGGGATACTGCCAGGATACTTTTCACCCATTTGGAGAATTTTCTGCCTTCTTTTGATTTTCTCTACGATTCTTCCACTCATATGGACTTTGCACTATTCATTGGTTTATCTCAGATTTCACTAGTGGTTTGTGCATGTAGCACCCATTTATATTTGAACGTCACGTTGATATTTTTTCACATTTTGCAGCGCAGCTCTTTTCACAACCAGACCTCTGCTAAGTTTCTGGGCGGCCCGAGTTAGACTTCTTTGCAGGACAGTGGCACATATAGTATTTGTGTTGGGGAGGGTGGATTCTGCCCCATAGCTAGAAAATTAAATAAGGGAAGGGATAAGAATGGGTTCCCGTCTCACTAGACTGGCTAAAGGTAGTTTAGCCTATGACCTAGTGCTACAGCGGGAAGGGGAGCAAGGGGTGAAGGGATGGAAAAAGTTAATAGAACTTGCTAAATTATCCAGCTGTGGTGGACGCTTACAGCCGGAGGAATGGCGAGTTGTGTTAATTGAAAAGAAAGGGTTGCTGACAAATAGTAATTTGGTCTTGGCAGCAGAAGCCTGGTTTAGGGTAGTGAAGGGATTGATGAACGAGGGATGGGTGGAGCAGAGGGTGCAGAACAAGGAGGGGTTGATGTATGTATATCACAAAGGTAAAATACTGCCCCCTCCCTATGATGGTGGCACAAACTGGGTGTGTGAGGAATGTGGGAGGTCCGGACTCCCACACCCTGACCGCCCTGGGCTCTGCCCCGAATGCAGTTGTAAGTCGAAGAACCACCCCCCTCAGAAGTCCTCCAACATGCAAACCGGGCCTTCCTCCAGTCTTGCAACCCCTGCCATCCAAACCCCTCTATCCCCTGTGTCCAGTATTGAACGCGGATGGCAGATTTTACTGCCCACCTTTCACTGTCCCTGTGATGCCTTCAGTACCAGATTCTAATACCCAACCATCTGCTGCCTCTGCCCAATATGCTCCAGTGTCTGGACCCCTTCAGTCTACCCCTGCTAGGGCACTAGCACCTCCCACAGCAGTACCACCCCCACCCTTCAGCCAACCTTCCTATGCCGACCCAGCAGGTTCTATTTGGGATGGTCCTGATGAGAGGAGTAGAATGCAGGACCTACGGGACCTGATAACCTTGAATCCGGGGGCCCGGCCGTGTGCTGCCAGACGCTCCGCTCATGTATGCCTTCTTTACCCCTTTGCAAGCATCCACCCTAGTAGTTTCCCTCCCTGACCCTGAGCGGCAGCCCATGCCGTTCTACTGTCGAATTGCACAAATCCAGAAGACATACTTGTCGGCATGGAGGGATTTAGCCAGCTTAAGTGAAATTAAAGCAGGTGATGCATACTGGCCCATAATGGAGAAACATTTTAATACTGCCTGGTTGGAGAGCGAGGTCTCATATAACTCAGGGGTTGTATTTTGTGACCAGTTACAGGAATGGGCTAGGGGTAAATTAGCAGATCAGGCAACTAGCATTCAGGATGTGACGCAAGACCCGGCAGAGTCAGTGGAAAATTTTTACATGAGACTCACTCAGGTCTTTACTGATCTAGGATTCTCTTTATATACCAAAGTCCATTACCAAATGCTGTCAAGTGCTTTCGTAGCGGGTTTGAAAGAACCGATACGAAAGGGGCTGATAGTGGTTCGTCCAGAGTATTGGACATTACCCTTAGAAGCCCTATTGCCAGCGTGATGAGGACGTGACGCGTGTGAGGTGCCAGATAGCTCCATGGCGGCAGGAGACACCTGCCGCGTTGAGGCTCCGATGTCACTACCTGTGGACCCGCAGACAACAGCGTGAGAGGCTGGGGTGCTGCGAGGACCGAGCGGGAGCTCCATCCCCGCCCAGGACCCGATATACCCAGGGGACTCAGCCCGTGAAGGAGTCCCCACGAGACACACCACGCCAAAGAAAGAAACTTGAACCGCTGCATTTTCGGAGCGAGTTCCCAACGCTGCTCGGCTGGGAGTTTGTCAGCAACCCGAGCGGAGGACACGCTATACGAGAGACAGCGGGGTCCCCACCGAGATTTCCCGGAAGCTCATCGGAGCTATGCGGTTTGGCAGCGGTGTCGGGAGGAAAACTAAGGGACTGGTGAGGTGCTCAGCAGAGCCGAGCTTGGTCGGGTCTCCCCCTCCGACCCCCCCCTGTTTCCCCACTGCCCCTGGGGAGTATGATTTTTCTCAGTTTATAAGGCAACCCTTTGTGCAACGCTGATAATACCTATCTGCCAGTTTTTCCTAGGTATGTTTGATGTAAGAACAGTAACTGAACTTTGTACTTTGACTTGCGACTTATGAAGTTACTGGTGAAATAACCGGGGGATGTGACACTCGGGTTAATTTAGCGGTACATCTGCTCGTACACTGCTATTTTACCTTCCGCCTAATGGCATATCTGACCTTCTGCCCTCAATGAATAGAACTGTATTGAACTGTATTGAACCGCTTGTTCGGTTTTGGGCTAGCCTGCAGGTAAATAGTGTAAACAGAGTGGTAGCGCTGTATTAATGCTGCATATGTTGGATCGGTTTCTCCTCACAATATATAACAATACGACAATACAATACAAAACAGTAAAATTCTGCAAAGACCCAGCCATGGGGCATTCTTGAGCATCACCACTAGGAGGGGAGCCGATGGCAAAGAAGTGGAGGTTACCAACAGCGGCTCCTAGGCCAAGAATGGGCCAAAGAGATAGAGGGGAGGGGGGGATAGGGGTGAAAGGGAGGGCATCGGGGGAAGGGGGGTTGGGGGTGTAGGGAAGGTGTCGGGGGGAGGGGGGAGGGGACCATCTTGGTGATTCCACAAGAAAGATTTAACTACATTCAAAATACCTATAGATGACAGAAATTAGCTTTTTCTCGTACAATGTGAGAGGTTTGAACTCTCATGTTAAGAGACACAACGTTCTTAGTGAACTGAAGCACCATAAGGCAGATGTCGTCTTCTTACAAGAGACCCACTTAACATTAGAGTCCAACATAAAGCTGTATTCCCCTAATTACCCCACATGGTTCTACAGGGACACAATATCAAGGAGGTCCCGCGGGGTGGCTATAGGAATTGCGAGAGGTGTCCGATTCACATTGGAGGACAGACTGACCGACCCCGAAGGAAGATTCTTATTTCTGAAAGTAAAATTGGGAGGGGTGGATTACACCCTGGCAAATGTTTATGCCCCCAATGTGAATCCGGTTAAATACGTAAGCAAAATCCTAAGAAAATTAAAAGATTTTGAGGTAGGGCATGTGGTGTTAATGGGGGACCTCAACCCCTGCATGAATCCCGTACTCGATAGCTTGTCCCGGGCACAGGGGACTAACAGTGAGCAGTTAAAAGAACTGAAACAACGAATGTCACATAACCAAATGGTAGATGTATGGCGAATCCTGCATCCCAAAACCTGCGACTACACTTTTTACTCCCCTGTGCACGGGACGTACTCGAGGATAGATTACATCCTCATAGACCGTAGACTCCTTGAGAGGGTAATTGATACGGGAATTGAGATTACGACGATCTCAGACCACGCCCCTATAACCATAAAAATGAGTACATCATTACAGAAAACAAATACACCGGAGTGGAGACTGGACGAAAGTTTACTGGAAGACGAAGAGGTGGCAGGAAGAGTACAAAAGGAACTGGAATTTTATTTTCGGGAGAACGATACGGAGGGGATCTCTAGGGCCTCCCTATGGGAAGCCCACAAAGCATATATAAGAGGGATTTTTATTGCTGAGGGGGCAAGGAAAAAGAAAGAAAGCACCAGGAAATTAAAAACATTAACTGAAGAAATTTATAAGTTGGAACAAGACCATAAAACACAGGGCCAAAAGAGAGAAACACTCCACGAATTGACTCTAAAAAGAGATGAATATAGAGCGTAGCCTAAAGCGGGCGGGCGTAAGGGCGCCAAATTCAAATGTCTTGGAGGGGCGTGTTTTATGGTAATGAGGCTTGACCTCAAGTTTTTTACGTTTTTTCTCAACTGCGCATGCGCCGGGCGCCTACATTCCCCAGTGTGCATTGCGGCTAAGTATGCCGCACGGGCTAATTGATTTTGACGTGGACGTAAACAACGTAAATCCCGACCGCGGACGACTTACGCAAACGACGTTAAAAATTTGAATCTCGTGGCGGGAATGGCGGCCATACTTTAACATTGTTATTCCACCTAATATGTGGAATAACTTTAGGCTGCTAATGCCTTACGGAAGCGGCGCAAAACTACTGCGGCGGCCAGGTGTACGTTCGTGAATCGGCGTATCAACTCATTTACATATTCTACGCCGACCGCAATGGAAGCGACACCTAGCGGCCATCCGAAAAATTGCAACCTAAGATAGGACGGCGCAAGCCGTCTTATCTTAGATATGTTTAAGCGTATCTCTGTTTGAGCATACAATTAAACATAAGTCGGCGTAGAATCTGAGTTAGGTCGACTTATCTACTGATAAGTCGGCCTAACTCTACCTGAATCTACCTAATAGAAATTACTAAACAGAAGGGTTAGAGAAAGATACATATGGCGGAATAAACCCAGTAAGAACTTAGCTAGAATGGTACAAAAAAAGAAAACAAGAAACTTTATTGAAAAGATTTAAAAAAAGAATGGGGAACTAGTTTATGCAACTAGCGATATAGCCGAAGTCTTCAGAAACTACTACGAAGGCCTATACGCAGTACAACAAAAGAATTGGAACCCTGGTGAGAAAGTAAAATAAGGGCAGTGTTACAGAAAGCAAACTTGCCTAAGATAGAAGATCACTTAACCGTAAAAATGGACGAGCCTATAACGGAGGAGGAAATAGGTTACGCCCTAAAAAACTCTGTTAAGGGGAAAAGCCCAGGGCCAGATGGTTTTACGACCTTATACTTGCAAAAATTTAGTTCCATACTGATACCTAGACTTTGCCACTACTTTAATGGGTTGGGGGCTGACTACGAGATGAGCCGGGAGGCATTGGCAGCAACCATTACTGTAATAAAAAAAGAGGGAAAAGATAATACGCTCTGCTCAGGCTTTCGGCCTATTTCATTATTGAACGCAGATACAAAATTGTATGCCAAGATCCTGGCCGAACGGATGAAGGGGATAATGACAACCATGGTACATCCGGACCAGGTTGGCTTTATACCTGGCAGGGAGGGTAAGGACAATGGGGTCAGGGCTCTCCTTCTCCTTCGGCAAATAAAGAAAGTGGGCCCCCCGGTCTACTCCTGTCAGTGGACGCCGAAAAAGCGTTTGACAGGGTAGACTGGGGGCTCATGATTCAAACTCTAGAAAACATAGGAATTGGTCCGAGGATGATGGGGAGGATTAAAACGTTGTACTATCACCCTTGCGCTAGGATCAAAATCAATGGGACTCTATCTGCACCCCTTGAGATGAGGAATGGGTCCAGGCAGGGGTGTCCCCTGTCCCCTCTCCTTTTTGTTCTATCGCTGGAACCTCTTCTGGCAATGGTACAGAATAACACTGATATTTCAGGAGTTAGAGTAGGAGAAGAGGAGCACAAATTGTCCGCCTTTGCGGACAATGGCCCAGATTCAAGAAGCTGTTGCGCGGCGCAATAGCTGTTTTGCTCCCGCGTAGCGAATGCCCCTGATTCAGGAACATCGCTACGCGGACTGCAGCCTAGGATATGACAGACATAAGCCTCCTTATGCCTTCATATCTCAGGCTGCATTCTTGCGTTGGCCGCTAGGGGGCGCGGCCATTGTGATCGGCGTATAGTATGCAAATTGCATACTACCACCGATTCACAAAAGTTGCGCGGGCCCTGCGCACGCAAGGTACGGAGTTTCCGTACGGCGACTTTAGCGCAAGGCTGCTCCTGCTAATAGTAGGAGCAGCCAATGCTAAAGTATAGCCGCCCTTCCCGCTCGTGAAATTTAAATTTCACGTCGTTTACGTAAGTGATTCGTGAATGGCGCTGGACGCCATTCACGTTCACTTAGAAGCAAATGACGTCCTTGCGACGTCATTTGCCGCAATGCACGTCGGGAAAGTTTCCCGACGGAGCATGCGCTGTTCGCTCGGCGCGGGAGCGCGCCTAATTTAAATGATTCCCGCCCCCGGCGGGATCATTTACATTAGGCGCCCTTACGCCGGGCTAATTAGCATAGCGCCCGCGCAATTTACGTAGCTACTGCTCCGTGAATCGCGGGCAAATCGAAATATTTGCGTGGGCGCAGAGCAAAAAGTGTTGCCCTTTGCCAACGCAAATATTGCGCGGATCTACCTGAATCTGGGCCAATATCTTATTCTTTATAAGCAGCCCCAGAACCACACTCCCCAATCTAATGGCAAACCTAAAACAGTGTCAGGGCACCGGTGCCTCCTTGTGCCGTCCCTCCTCTGTTCTAACTCCAGGGAGCGGTCTGCACAGGGTCGCAAAGGTGAGCCGCCCTCAGCATCTCTGCCTCGGTGAGTACTTACCTTAATGGTCCTGACAGTACGAACCAGCCATTATGTCTGAGGCCGACAGGGCATGCTCACCCCTTGAAAACCTGTGTCAACAGGTGTCTGTTTTGACGGTTGCCGTTGAAAAATTGCAAGAAGGTAAACCCTTACATAATGGACTAACTAATAATATGGAGTCCACAGACTTGTACAAGATGCTCACCTCCCTGGCTCTGCAAGTCTCCAGCCTGAACCATACTATTCAGGAACTACAACAAGAAGTCCAAAAATTTAAAGGGACAACACGCCCAGCCCCGGAACCAGCATGTTATGAACCGTTTGTTGTCATGCCAGAAAAATTTGGTGGTAGCCGTACATCCTTCCTATGCTTTAAAACTGATTGTGAGCTGTTGTTCACCCTCAAACCTAGGACCTATGCCACGGATTATATTAAGGTTCGAGCCTCCATCAATTTGCTAACAGGGCAGATCAAATCATGGGCTCATCTGCTGTTGCAGGAAAAGAGTCCAGTCTTGGACAGCTGGGAGACGTTCATGTCTGCGCTGGACTCATATATTCCTGTTTCCAAGAAGACCAGCGCTCCCAGGTCTGCTCTTAGTTCACGGGGCCTACGGGTACCCAGGGATAGGAAGCCCCAGTACGGTTATGACCTCCAGCCAGCCCAGTGTGTGCCAAATTATGAGACTCCGTATGTGCCCAGCCTGGAAGCTTCCCCATCACAAGGTCTTGACATTTCTGTGGATGCACACACGCCTACCTTGGAGGAGGAAGAACCCATGCAGATCGGGGCCATCCGGTCCAGCCTATCTGAGGTAGAAAGAGAGCGGAGGAGAGGCTATGGACTTTGCTTTTATTGTGGTGCTAGCGGGCACCTTATATCGCTCTGCCCAACTCGCCCACCTCGGCCAAAGCTTCTTCAGCTGGGTACTATTGGGAGTTTTTTCTATGCCTCAGAATCTGTACCTACCTTTCCAGTGTCCCCAGTTCCGGCTCCAGTGTCTTCAGTTCCAGTGTCTTCAGTTCCAGTGTCTTCAGTTCCAGTGTCTTCAGTTCCAGTGTCCCCAGTTCCAGTGTCTTCAGTTTCTGTGTCCCCAGTTCCAGTTCCTGTGTCTTCAGTTCCTGTGTCCCCAGTTCCAGTTCTTATGTCTTCAGTTTCTGTGTCCCCAGTTCCAGTTCCTGTGTCTTCAGTTTCTGTGTCCCCAGTTGAAATTCCAGATCATATCTCCCCAAGTGAAGTTCTCCCTCCAGACTGTACATATGCCTCGAATGGTACTATGGTCCGTAAACAGGATCTGGCGACTTTTGAACAGGCCTTACAAGCAAGGAGGGTGCCCCCTACTAGAACTTCAGGATCAAAAAAGTCCAAAAAGAAAAAGTAAAGATCTACATGCTCCCCGTTTGATCCATCAGGAGCATCCATAACTAGTGGACAGTTTGGGCGTCCGGGGTCCGCCCCTAGGGGGGGGGCACTGTAAGGGCACTGCCCTTTACGGTCACATTTCCCCAGTTGGCTCTGGGTGGAATTGAACCTAGGACCTATCCATTACAAGTCCAGCTATTTGCCTCTGAGCCACTGCTCAAGTGTTACTTTGCTTGCTGTCCGTTGGAGCCTGGTGCTGAACTGATGTTACTTTGGACCAATCAGTGGCCTGAGCGGCCTATTTAAGCCAGCCCCTTCCTCCTTGCTAATTGCTGGTTCGTTGTCAGCTTTACCCTGTGAGAGAACCTTGAAACCTGAATACCCTGACCTGTTTGACCCGGATTGGACCTTGACTATTCTCTGCCGTCTCCTACACTTGACCCCTGCCTGCTTATCGGATTTTCTGTTGTCTCCTGCCCCTTGACCTTGGCTTGCTCTCACGTACTTCCTCTGATCTCTCCAACTCCTGACCCACGGCCAGTGACCCGGATTTGCCTTGTTTCCTGTTGGTCCCTTCTGGACTTACCTGCCAGTTCCTGCCTGATCAACGACTGTCTCCAGTCCTCTGCACCTGCCCTGTTTTCGTCAGCTGCACCAAGTCTGCCTACCAGTTCCCGGCACCGGTGCCTCCTTGTGCCGTCCCTCCTCTGTTCTAACTCCAGGGAGCGGTCTGCACAGGGTCGCAAAGGTGGGCCGCCCTCAGCATCTCGGCCTCGGTGAGTACTTACCTTAATGGTACTGACAAACAGTATGGCAAGGTTTCTAATTTTAAAATGAATGTATCCAAGACGGAGATCTTGAACGTTTAACTTCTCTTGGCAGAAAGAGATAAACTATCTGGGTATAAAACTAGTAAACTCTCTAAAGAAAATGTATAGAGTCAACTACATTCCCCTGTTAAATGAAATTAAACGAGAAATTAAAACTTTCTTTAACCGACCAATCTCATGGTTCGGAAGGATAAATGTTGTAAAAATGGTCATAGTTCCAAAAATTTTATATAAATTTCAAATGGTCCCAGTAGCATTGCCACAGACTTACATTAAAATAATAAACTCTCTGCTGATGAACTACATTTGGAAAAATTAAAAACATAGGATCTCTGCTCAAGTAATAAAACAGAATAAGAAAATGGGTGGATTGGCGGTTCCGGACATCAGAAAATATTACTATGCTACGGTCCTTTCACGGGTTATAGAGTGGGCCAAAGAGAATCATAACAAAAGATGGATTAACATTAAATGCGCACTTGCAAGGGCACAATTAGGGAGAATAATTTGGAATCCACCATAATACAGAACTTTACACACGTCCACACACTAAATTACATTAAACGCACTTCGGGTTTGGGATAGACTACACAAACAATTGAAATCGAAATTTAATTCCCCACTGATAGATCTTAAAGATAATAAATATTTTGCACCAGGGACCAAAGAGGTGAGTGGAAATTGGATTAGAAATAGAACCCAGGTTAGGGATATAATTCAAAAGGGTAACATTTTGACACTTCACGAGATTAAAGCTAAGTTAGAATCCATGAAGTTAGACGAATGGCCATATACACAGCTATCACTCTTTATTAAGCGCCTACCGCTACCCCTGGGCCCATGTGAGGAGTATACACTGATCAAACAACTATGCATAACTGATAGTTCAAAAGGTAATATCTCCAACATTTATAGGTTTCTGTTGAAAGGGGAAGAGTCAGAGATACCAAAATACATCTTAAAATGGAAAAGAGAATTGGATGCACCTAGAGAGAAAACATCAGCAGAAAGAATCATCAATATGACCCATACCTCTGCAGTAGATGTAAGGACTGCTGAGATGAATTTTAAATGCTTAACGGGGTGGTATGCTACACCAGACAAAACCAGCAACTACAGAGAAGGGCAGTCAGCGGAATGTTGGAGAGGGTGCGCAGTAAGGGGGACGATGGCCCACCTGTGGTGGGACTGTCCGAAAATAAAAAACTACTGGAAAAAAATCCTGCCACTGATCAAGGTTATAACTAAGAAAGAGATAAAGGAAGACCCATGGGTTGTTCTGTTCCATGGGGGGGAAGAGACCATAAAAGAATATAAAAGATCCCTGACTCCCCACCTGCTTAACGCAGCTAAACGACTGATACCTAAGAAGTAGAGGGAAGCAGAAAGCCCACAAGTGTGGGAGTGGATGGATTCTGTGGAGGATACATATAGGAGGGAGGGGTGGAAGGACGGGGTGGAGGAGGAGAACGTAGACCACAGGGACAAATGGGCAAATTGGAAAGAATTAAAAAAAAACTGGAGCTTCGCGGAAAATCTGAGAAAGCTATAAAAAGGTTAAGTAGTAATAGGTCCATATTAGTAAAGAAGGGGCAGTGGAGTCACGAGATGGTGGGGGGGCGGGGGGGTTAGAGGGTGGGGAGGGGGCTCAACTTATGTATTCCCTTACATTTTTTCTAAAGTCTACTTACTCCTTATTAAAATCAACAAAAAAAAAAGGGGGAAAAAGGAAATGAGTAGACGGAAAAAAAAAATTCTACGGAGACGATGGAGGTCCATCTTCCATGAGAAAGTCGCCAAGAAAGTTAAGTCTGAGCGGAAGAAAAAAAAGAAAAAAAAAAAGAAGCCCTATTGCCTGTCGCAAAAGGTCTGGAAATACAACAACCACTCCAAGAGGTGACACCCTTACTGACTGTGACTCCCACCCCGACAATGACTGTGACTCCCACCCAACCACTGACTGTGACTCCCACCCCGACAATGACTGTGACTCCCTCCCAACCACTAACTGTGGATCCCAGCCCGCCCCGGAGACCCCCTGTTATTTGCTTTAATTGCGGGATTCCGGGTCACTACAAGAGGGACTGTAGGGCTCCCAGACAGTTCAAACGATGCCCCCCCCCAGTATGACCGTGGGTATGATCAGCACCCGAACTTCAGGTATGATCAGCGCCCGAATGCCAGGGCTTTCCCTCCTCCTCCCCGAGGGGAGCAACCACAACCCCTCGATTAGGGAAACGGCAAACCTGTGTCCTCTGCCTCCTCCCCTTCCCTACCGATAATGGCCATTTCAACCCGGTCAAGGGTGGGACCTCTAGCAAACATTTTAATTCCTATAGAGGGACGCCCCACCCATTTCATCATGGACACAGGGCTGCCCGGAGTGTTTTACGGGAGGCAGAAATCCCTGACCCCTCCTACTTATCCTCCATAGATGTGTCTTGTGTGGGAGTGGACGGACAGTCTAGGTCCAGCCCCCTCACAAGACCTCTACAGATTCTCCAAGCAGGCCAAGGGGCTCGAGAAAATCCCTGCCTATTGGCTGAGACACCCCATTAATTCCTAATCTGTTCTTGCAGTGCCCTTGTCCTATCTAATGTCACCAGATGCCCAGCCATCTAGTGACAAAAGAGAGAGGTGCGGCAATTCCAGAATTAGGGCGAAATCAATTGACCTCCTAAAAATTGGCCAAGGCAACTATCACTTGGCAAATAAATTTAATAGCAACCCTGCCTAAACATTAGGGTGCTACATCCTCCACCTGCCTAGGAAAACTACATCTCTGAGTTTGCAGAAAAATTATTTGAGCTCTCAAACCTGAGAGCGAATGTCCTGAATAAAGCTGGGATGGGTGGGGAAACAGGAAAAGAATAATAATAACAAACAATTCATGTGGCGTACCACATGAAAAAAACATGTATAACATATGCAAGTGGCAATTCACACAGGGAAGATAAATATTAGACATTATATACAATTATACCACCCAAACAGTTAAGGGAAAAATATGAACAGTAGCCTTCTATCCTAACTATCCATCTGATATATACATTAGTAAAGGGCATGAACAGTTAGCATTATTATCCATATCGGGTCACCTTCTCTTCTTGTCCAAGGAAGACGCAATGGGTGCAGGAACACTTGAAAGAGAAAATAATCAGCAATGAAAATGCATGCTATCCCTATGATAACAAGCAATATATACATACAGTATCTCACAAAAGTGAGTATGACCCTCACATTTTTGTTCTTTTTAAATCAGATCCTTTTTTTATATGAAAACAACATTGACACAATACAGACAAATTATACAAACAAAATCACATTAAACAAAACACAACCCAACCTGCCCCCCCCCCTCCCCCAACCCCCACCCTGCTCTTGGAGTATGTATGGAAGAGGAAAAAGAAAAAGAAGGACATAAAAAAAAAAACAGCATCCAATATTACAAAGTACAGTATATATAGGTAGATTCACATAGAATGGCCTATTATTAGGACGGCCTAGCCTAGTCTTTTTAGGCTACACCGCCTTAAATTATTTAGGTTAAAAGTGATTCTCAAACCACTTACCTTCAAATTTTAGGCGGCGTAGCCTAAAACGAGCGGGCGTAAGCGCGCCTAATTCAAATGACTGGGAGGGGGCGTGTATTATTGAAATGAGGCTTGACCTCGCGTTTTTTGACGTTTTTGCGTACTGCGCATGCGCCGGGCGACTCCATTTCCCAGGGCGCATTGCGGCTAAGTACGCCGTACAGCCCTATTGATTTCAGCGCGGACGTAAACGACATAACTCCCGATTCGCGGACGACTTACGCAAACGACGCTAAAAATTAGAACCTCGCGGCGGGAACGGCGGCCATACTTAACAATAGTTAGTCCACTAGAGCATAGCTCTAAATTTAGGCGGCCTATCCCTTACGGAAACAACGTAACTCGACGATGTAGGCCCGGCGTACGCTCGTAAATCATCGGGAATCGGCGTAGCCCCTCATTTGCATAATCTAGGCCGGCCACAATGGCAGCGCCATCTAGCGGGCAAAATAAACATTGCAGCCTAAGATAGAATGGCGCAAGCCAGCCTATCTTAGGTATGTTTAAGTGTATCTCTGTTTGAGAATACACTTAAACATAGGCCGGCTTAGATTCAGAGTTAGGTCGGCTTATCTGTAGATAAGCCGGCCTAACTCTTTGTGAATCTACCTAAAAGTACCTATTAGTTTACATGATACCAAGGTCATGAATTGAAGCCATCTTGACCAGGTAGCATCAAACTTACTCATGGAATTCCTTAGGGAGTATGTATGTTTTTCGAAAAGAATAATCATATTGAGATTTAAAATCCACTCAGATACGGTCGGCAGGTAGGGAGAGGTCCACTTAAGAGCAATCTGTCTACGGGCAACAAAAAGTGCGTGTCTTATAGTGTTACCAATAGAGGAGGTATAAATAGACGTAACGCAGTATCCCGATAGACAAATAAGTGGTTAAGTGGTTCAACCGGAATATTAGTATCCAATAGCCCGTTTAGGGTACCAATCACCTCCACCTAGTATCTTTGAAGTTTTGGACACCGCCACAAAAGATGTATTAGCGTACCTGTATTACCACATCTAGCAAAGGCTGGCTCAGATTTCAATCCAATTGCATACAGAAATTGGGGACAATGATAAATTGAGCAGGAGTGTGGACTCCTTCACTAATAGTTTAAGTTTTGAAGAATCTATCATTATTGGGCGCTCCAATATGGCCGCCCATACATTTATACTAATCATGATTGATGTTGTATATTTGATATTTGATTTTGTATAGGTTTGTTTGGTGTTCACCCTATTGAAGTATCTGATCAAATGGTTCGGGCGTTTTCTGTATGCCAGATAATTTAAATTAAGAATTTAAAAAAAAGAAATTGGGGAGTTCTATAGATGTAACAGCACTGGTGAACGGAGTGAACCACAACTGCGGTTAGCAAGGAATTTAATGCGATTCTCAATGCGACAACTCAGTATTGGGCACCAGGCGTCACTCCTCACAACAGGAGTAAGGGGGATCTATACATCATCTCTCTGTCACATAAAGAAAGGCGTTGAGCTACTAAGCATGGATGCATTACAACATGCGAGCAAGGCTTAGCGATTAAAATTATAGTTCAAGATCAATATTCCAATACACCTCTATATGCAAGTGATTATCAGTAAGGGACCCCAGGCGTCACTCCTCGTAACAGGAGTTTGGGGGTTCTCTACATCATATCACTTTGAGCAAATAGGGATGTATTAGGCCACTAGGGGAGATGCTATGAAATATCATCAACCCCTAGCATAGAAAAGTTAGAGCGAACATGTTCAACAATTAGGACAAGGCCTATAAGTATTTTATACTTCTGTCAAGCACATAGTAAATATTTGTTGGAGTAACAAGTATTAGTTGCATATGAGAGGCAATATAGCTCAAGTACTTTGAGAGTACATATAGTAATGCACGAGATGTACTGGCAACTAATAGTAACGTATGAGTGGCAATATAGCTCCGGTACTTTGAGAGTACATGTATTAACTAAGAGCTGTAGTTATAAGTAGTAATTATACATGAGAGGTGATGAATAGCTCCGGTACTTTGAGAGTACATATAGTAACTGAGAGCTGTAGTAATAACTATTAGTTATATATGAGAGGTGAATATAGCTCAGGTACTTTGAGAGTACATTTAGTAACTGAGAGCTGTAGTAATTACTAATAGTTATATATGAGAAGTGAATAGCTCAGGGTATTTGCGTGTAGATGTGCCTTTAATATATTCCTTAGCAGACAATCCTATAACACAACAGTACATCCGGGATATGTTGAGCAGCAGAAGACATGATAAGCAATAGCAATAATATAGCTGGTATATAAGTAGCAGGTTTTGCTATAGCACTACAAGTAACAGAATGGCAACTTATCCATTTTGCAGGCTTCAGAATAGATACTAGGAATCCTGTGGCGAACGAGGGTTCAGTAGGAAGGTCTGAAAGGTTGTCCCCAGCAAGGCAAGGCTCCGAGTAGTAGTAAGTGTAGATGGTATTAAAGAGGTAGTTGAGGCTGGAGCGGTGTTCTGTCATGGGGAGCAATGGTATCCATCTGTGTAGCGTAGGCCAAGCTCCGGCTGACAGGCTACGGCTGACAGTAATAGAACAACCCTGAGTGTGTCTTGAATGCCTTTATAGGCAGGTATCTAGCTGCAGTGCATCGCACTGATTCAAAAGGACCGCCATACTCCACGGCGCACTTCCGTGTTCCACGCTGGAATGCATGACAGCGCCGGGCGATGACATCAGCATGGAATGCATTACGGCGCTGAAAGCGCCTGTTTTAAATAGGAGTAACAGGCGCGAAGAGCGCCTGTTACAATAGACTCTATGAAGAATAAAGATCTGTGTCAGTCTGTGAGAAGGAGAAAGAGACACCCGGGCGAGGACCGAAGAATATCATCCCAGACCTTCTCGGGGATAGAACCGATATCTTTTTCCCAGCCAGCCCTAGAGCGAATGGGTAATTTCAGTAATAACCTATCTGACAATACCCTGTGTAGCACTACACAGGGTATTGTCACTAAATGGGTTATTTCAGTAATAACCTATCTGACAATACCCTGTGTAGCACTACCCCCGAAGGAGCTGCTGGTTTGTTTTGGGTGGCATGTTACCTTTGTATCTCCGCTGTCTAGGGTATTGGATGAGAACTGTAGTAAAGTCAATGGGCCAGATTCAGAAACATTATCGTATCTATCGGCGGGCGTAGCTTATCTCAGATACACTATGCCGCCGTAACTTAGGGCGCAAGTTCCGTATTCAGAAAGAACTTGCGCCCTAAGTTACGGCGGCGTAGTGTAAATGTGTCGGCGTAAGCCCGCCTAATTCAAATGTAGCACTGACATTCTTGTATATTGATGTGTGTTTGCATACTTAATACAACGTCTATGGACATTGCTATGTTTAAGTATTTGGAGCCATCTAGTGACCAAATACTGGTAATGCAGAGAGATGTTTTGTTTAGTATTTTGGTTGCCTTGGAGACGAGGAGACACAGGGGAAAACAATCCCAGTTGTTGGGGCAAGTGATCTGAGGGTGCCCGAGGGACAGTGGCCGGATTGCAGAGACCGAGAGACACTCATCCGAGCATTGGAGAACCGGATCCATCCAGCGGAGCTGAACGGAGCTGACAGAGAAGCAAGTTGCAGTCACAGGACCCTGAACAAAAGTTACTACCCGGAGCTCCGATCCAGTGGGTGAGCGGGTCACGACCCACAGTTTGCTAAGTTTACATGCAGTAAGACTCATATACAGGCCTCACTGGGATTTATAGTTCCACAGAGGAGCAGAGAAACTGACACTGAGAAGGCTTGAGGCCTATCTAATTTGACGTTTCAAGCGATTTTAAAATAGTTGTTGCAGTTACACCAGGAGCATTTTCACTTCAATTTGACTCATCAAAACTGTGGATTACAAATCACAAGGAATTACTTTAGCTAGCGAAGAAAAGAAGATCCAAGACTAAGTACTTTAAGTGAGATCTCACGCATAGCTTATAAAGTAGGGGGAGCTCCCAGGTATAAACCTATGTTTATGTATAGTGTTTTCAAATAGCTTATGTTTAAATCAATTGTGCTGTTGTCTTACGTTGGGATGACAGCACAATTACTGTAATCACTTCTTTGCATATTTCACAGTAAAATATATCTCTGATTAAGTATCCAGTTGTTGTGGCGTACTGTTTTTCTCACTCCAAGTGCAGTCAGTGGATCCTGGGGTTATCATACCGGTATTTTGTATTGTCTTACATTGTATTGTATTGCATTGCATCACAGCTGTGCCAAGGGGATTGAGCCAAGTTAGTGGGGTTTATTGGTAGAGTGCAGGCCCAAATTAAACCAGCAGCTCCTTTGGGGGTCAGTGCTACACAAATTTGGCTGGTAGTGGGCGTGTTTTATGTTAAACTATCATGACCCCACGTAATTGACGCTGTTTTCGAACGGAGCATGCGCCGTCCGTGGACGTATCCCAGTGCGCATGCTCGAAATTACGTCGCAAATAGTCAATGCTTTCGACGTGAACGTAACTTACGTACAGCCCCATTCACGGACAACTTACGCAAACGACGTAAAATACGACACTGTTCGTACGTTTCCGACGTCCATACCTAACATGACTTACCCCTGCTTTATGAGGGGTAACTTTACGCCAGAAAAATTACCGGGCGTACGTACGTTTGTGAATCGGCGTATCTACCTAATTTGCATATTCCTTGCGTAAATCTACGGAAGCGCCACCTAGCGGCCAGCGTAAATATGCAACTAAGATACAACGGCGTAAGAGGCTTACGCCAGTCGGATCTTAGCAAAATTCCGGCGTATCTTGTTTTCTGAATATAGAAAAAAGATACGCCGGCGCATCCTAGAAGTTACGTGGCGTATCAATAGATACGCCAGCGTAACTTCTTTCTGAATCCGGGCCAATGTCCACGAGACAGGTGTCTTTTCTGTGCTTTTGTTACCTAGCCGGGTAAAAAAAATAAACAGTTCGATGTTATGCCTCAGTGGGTTGTTTGGGAATCATTGTATTTCATTGCTATGTTCATGCAGGTCACTCTGGGTTTACATGGGCTGGCATTGACCTTCTTATATTCTGGTTCAGAGGACTGTAATGATTTTGCTACTATTGGTCGCCTGTATCTCAGTATGTTGCTTTAACTGAATTGTTGCAGTTGCATTTGCGTTTTGCGTGTTGTGCACTCTTGTTTCTTTTCACTTCTTAATAAAAGCTTTGAATGACAAAAAATAAATAAAAAATAAACAGTGGAAAGGTGAAGGGATAGCAAAATAGGAAACAGCAAATTCAGGTGTAACTGGGTATGGAAACAGTCCTGCTTCCTACGACAACTTTACCTCGCCACTCTAGCCAGAGTGGGTATAGTGCATCTGGACAGACCTCTCTCACCAACCTGGCAGCCAGAGTGTCACTCGGATGAATAGGATTAAGTCTTTGCCACAGACCCTCCTGAAGATTGGAGACAATTTCGGTCCAAAATTCCTTTTTACTGGATTCAGCACGCGGTTCTCCTTCACATAGCTTCGATCAAATCAGCAAGTGATAGGCGACCTACGTCCAGCCTCTCAGAACCAAAGTTGTCCTCTGACGAATGGACAGGCCTCTCCTGAAACACCAGCCTCGTGCTCGGTATCCTTCGGACAGGTTCCTCTTCAGGCGGCTTCTGGCAAATTTAGGGATCAAGTCAACTCACTGGACCCATCAAACAGATGAATGTGCTCCATACCAACGTGGTCCTGGAGCCAGGAACACACACTCACACACCCCGGCCAGGAGGGCCACACACAGGGGTGGTTGGACGACTGCCCAGCTCAAGGGCGGGAACACAGCGACCTCAATTAATGGCGTCTTCCCCTTAAATACCCCTCCCAAGCATGCACATCAAGGTGGCCCACACTCCTGATAGGCTGCTGAGGAGTGATACTCAAACACACTTGACCCCACTGCTGCCACCTGCTCTCCGGGGGTGACGGGATTCCCCAGAAAAAAAGGATAGCACACAGTACAGCCAAGCTAGAGCAGAGACCCCAAATTTAACCAAATAACAGGTTCAGAGCCAACTAATCTCTCTGAACTACCCCTAAATTTAGAATAGCACTGGCTCTGAAATTAGCGAGGCGCTACACATATATTTAGCAGAGGTGAGACCTTTTGTTGACCCTGCCTGTACTATCTTATTAAGAACAAGTATAGGGGGAAAAAATATCCTAGCAGAAGAGAATTGGGCATGTAAAACATGTCTTAGTTGGAGGAATTGATAGAACCAGTTAGTTTGTAAAGAGAACTCTCCCCTTAGATCTTCAAACGATTTAAAGCGGTCGTAAACCCGCGATTAATTATTATTATTTTTTTTCACCTGAAAGGCAAAAGCCATAATGAGCTAGTATGCACCGCATATTAGCTTATTATGAAATACTTACCTCGGAACGAGGTGAGAGGAACTTACCTGGTCCACGCCGAGCGAGATGTCATCTTGACTCGGCGTGTCTTCCGGGTATCGCCGCTCCAGCGCTGTGATTGGCTGGAGCGGCGATGATGTCACTCCCGCGCATGCGCGCGGGAGACTTCAATTCGGCAAGGTCCGGTGGCTACCGGTCCTTTAGCCGAGGATCCCCGCTGCGCATGCGCCGCTGCAATCAGCGGCGCATTGTGGGGGGAATATCTCCTAAACCCTACAGGTTTAGGAGATATTCTTTATACCTACAGGTAAGCCTTATTATAGGCTTACCTGCAAATAAAAGTCAAAAATGTGGGTTTACAACCACTTTAAGTAAATTCCTAATTTTCCCCATCTCTGAAAGCCTCTAAGGGCCAAAGTCTATCATTTTCCCATATGGGGGTGTATCTAGTAGGATAAGAGACACCCAGTATTTTTTTAACTGTATCCCATATTTTACATGGTAACGGCAAGCGAGACACCCCCTCTTGCACCATCTAGGACAGGGGAGTCAAACTCAATTTCATTGTGGGCAGCATCAGCATTATGATTGCCCTTAAAAGGGCTGGTTGTATCTGTAAGATTAGATGTCCAGCACATCCCCTTCCCTTACATTATATGTCAAGAGCCACCCCACCATCAGAAGTTGAGTCCCCCAGTCTCCCTTACATCACAGTGCACCCTGCTTTCCTTACGCTGCTGCTGGGAAGATGTTCTGCCCCTAGATATAGGTCCAGTTGTTTGTATGTTATTAGTTGACATTGCATTCTTTTTACCTGTCTTATAATTCATGTACTTTACATTGTGTGGCAACAGCACCATCTACTGACCAGTTCATGAATTACATTTAGTCTTGTTTCTCAGTGTATTATGGGAAGCCCCGGTGAATTCTGGGAACTTCCTGCTTCTTCTTCTTCTTAATCCTGTCTTATAACAGTATGCAGTCACCATCTTGTCTCAGGAGCCTAATCATTATGCCTTGGTTCCTACTTCATCATCCGCTATTGAGCCTGTTTTCAAGCATAGTCGTTTCACCGCTTTCCTGTCATTCTACTATCAATAAAAGAGGAAGTTAAAGCAGTACAATTTCTTCTCTTCTTGAATACGGGATCGGTTTAGCTACATGTCAGATTACACACTGTGCTAACGTGTATGAGGACAGTATAGTGAAACGACTGCTGAGAACAAGCTCAGACGATCAGACTATACGGAGCCTGTCATAATCCATGCAGGGCCTACATACGGGTATCGCAGCAGTCTCCTAACAGTCACAACACGGAGCCCGCCATTATCCATGCAGAGCCTGCATACGGATGTCGCAGCGGTCTCCTAACAGTCGCAACATGTCTAGTAGTCGAGTATCTTCACTCAAGACAAGGTCTCAGATAAGTGGCTCTAGCAGGACATCAATCAGAGAAGCCGCCGCCATAGCCCGTGCAAAGGCAGAAGCTGCAAAGGCAAAATCCAGCTTCACAGAACAAGAGATGAAGATAAAGATGGAGAAAGCTTCCCTGGATAGAGAGAAAGCACAACTGGACATGGAGAAAGCGCAACTTGAAGTTACTCTAAAAAAATTCACTGCAGATAAAGAAACAGCAGCCGCCATAGCAGAAGCAGAATTTCTAGAAGCCACGGAACTTCAGGAAACCAAGAGTCATCGCAGCATCGTCCATCCAGGACTTGAATCCCAAGATCCACAACAGCGAACTTCACAATACGTCTATCAGCATTCCAAGCCAGATGACGACTCAGATCCACAGCTTCATACAAAGCAGTCTGTTGACAAGCCAAGCCAACATGCTTATCCGGATCATCAGAAAGTCGACTATCAGTCTCCTTGCACCAAACTAGAGAATACACAACAGAGTGAAACCAGCTACAACAAAGTCTCCCCAGAACAGAGAATGAGATATCGGCCCCTGCTAAGAGAGATGCCTTTCGCTTCAGAACGTTATTACAAAGATCCGATTAAACCAGAGACTTCCAACAGGTATGGCCGTGCACCACACATTCACTCTGACAACACAACACCAGCTGGTCCCGGCGCTAATCAAGCCACTATGGACATTGCCAGGTTCCTTGCTCGACAGGAGCTGGTCATCAAGGGACTTGTAAAGTTCACCGACCACGCTGAGAATTATAGAGCTTGGCGAGCTTCCTTCCAAAATACCATTAGAGACTTAAATCTGTCAAGTAGTCAGAAACTGGATCTCCTGGTGAGTTATCTGGGAAACGAGTCCGCCGAACACGCTAAAAGGATTAGAGACATCAATGTAAATTATCCAGATGTTGGTCTACAAAGGGTCTGGGATAGACTTGATGAGATTTATGGCGCAGCAGAGGTTATAGAAAACGCCTTATTCAAGAGAATTGAGGACTTTCCTAAAATAGCAAACAAAGGCTATTCAAAGCTTAGAGAGTTAAGTGACTTATTAATGGAGCTGAGTGTAGCAAAGGCAGAAGGGGATCTAGTAGGATTGGCATTCCTTGACACTGCTAGAGGTGTGAATCCCATAGTCCAGAAGCTCCCATACAACCTGCAGGAGAAGTGGGTCATGCATGGTTCTCGGTTTAAACAGACTTACAATGTACCATTTCCTCCATTTAATGTGTTTGTAGATTTTGTCTCTGAACAAGCAAAAATTAGGAATGATCCTAGCTTTGATTTCATGATGTCATGTGCCACCCCTTCAGTCAGTAAACCTTGTAGAGCTATGATAGAGGCAGAGGCGTTGCTAGGGGGTGCGGGGGGTGCGGTCCGCCCCGGGTGACACCCGCTAGAGGGGTGACACCATCCCGATTTAAAAAAAAAAATTTTTTTTTAGCTGGCATGTGGGGGGGGGGGGCCCGCGACTGCAGCGATGAGCGCCGCGGTAGAAGAGGAGGGGGGTTGCGGGGTGACACCGCAGCACCATCCATCCCCTCCTCTCACAGCCACGGCTGTTAGCGGTGGTCGGCAGTCGGCACACAGGCACAGCCCCCTCCTCTCTGTTTGTGTGTACAGGGGGGAGGGGCCGAGGGGACCTTCTGTCCATGTGCCGTGGCGCTGCCTGCGATGATCTGAGGTACTGAATGGGGAGGGGGGGTGTTTGCACCTGGGGGGATTTCACTGAAGGGGTGGGGGGGGTGTACTAAGGGGGTGTTTGCACTGAGGGGGTTTTCACTAAGGGGGGTTTGCACTGAGGGGGGGTTGTACTAAGGGGGGGGGGTGTTTGCACTGGGGGGTTGCACTGAGGGGGGGTTGCACTGAGGGGGGATTTGCACTGAGGGGGGGTTGCACTAAGGGGGGGGTGTCTGCACTGAGGGGGTGTCTGCACTGAAGGGGGGTCTGTGTAACATGTAGGGGTCCAGAGGTGCAGGTGGCTGTGTAATGTAAAAGGGGTGCAGTGATGTAGGGTGCTGTGTAATGTAAAGGGGTGCAGAGGGCTGTGTAGTGTAAAAGGGTCCAGAGGTGCAGGGGGTTATGTCATGTAAAGGGGTGCAGATGTGCAGGCGGCTGTGTAATGTAAAAGGGGTGCAGTGATGCAGGGTGCTGTGCAATGTAAAAGGGTCCAGAGATGCAGGGTGCTATGAGATGTAAAGGGGTCCAGTGATGCAGGGTGCTGTGTAATGTAAAGGGGTCCAGTGATGCAGGGTGCTGTGTAATGTAAAGGGGTCCAGAGGTGCTGTGTAATGTAAAGGGGTCCAGAGGTGCAGGGGGCTATGTGATGTAAAGGGGTCCAGTGGTGCAGGGGCTGTGTAATGTAAAGAGGTGCAGGGTGCTGTGTAATGTAAAGGGGCCCAGAGGTGCAGGGTGCTGTGTAATGTAAAAGGGTCCAGAGGTGAAGGGGGCTGTGAGATGTAAAGGGGTCCAGTGATGCAGGGTGCTGTGTAATTTTAAAGGGGTCCAGTGATGCAGGGTACTGTGTAATTTTAAAGGGGTCCAGTGATGCAGGGGGCTGTGTAATGTAAAGAGGTCCAGAGGTGCAGGGTGCTGTGTAATGTAAAAGGGTCCAGAGGTGAAGGGGGCTGTGAGATGTAAAGGGGTCCAGTGATACAGGGTGCTGTGTAATTTTAAAGGGGTCCAGTGATGCAGGGGGCTGTGTAATGTAAAGGGGTCCAGTGATGCAGGGGGCTTTTTAATGTAAAGGGGTCCAGTGATGCAGGGTGCTGTGCAATGTAAAGTGGTCCAGAGGTGCAGTTGTGGAGAGGGGTACACAGTAGTAACAAAAAGATATTGAAGGATGCAGAGGTATGCAGGGAGCACAGTGGGGTGTTTTTACATTTTAACGTGGGGGGGTGCCAGATATGGGATCCGCCCCGGGTGCCAAATGCTCTAGGTACGCCCCTGGCCTATAGGCTCCTGAGATGTGAATTCCGGTTCTGGAGAAAGAGAGGTGGGGGGAGGGGACAAAGAAAAATGGAGAGAAAGAAGAAGGGATAGAACGAACAAGAAAGATGGATAGGGAGAGAGAGAAAAGGGGAAGAAAGG
Source organism: Rana temporaria (assembly GCF_905171775.1). NCBI lineage: Eukaryota > Metazoa > Chordata > Amphibia > Anura > Ranidae > Rana > Rana temporaria. The sequence goes on along the minus strand of NC_053489.1, from coordinate 468,575,576 downwards.
AGAACAGAGAGCAAACAGTAGGGTAAAAAATATTAAATGTATATAAAATGTTATTGGGGGGGGGTGACACCATATTTTACCGCACCAGGTGACACCAACCCTAGTGACGCCACTGGATAGAGGTCCACAAAACTAACGTTTCTTCCACAGGTTCAGTCCATAAAAGGTTCAGCTCCTATCAAAGAGGAGACAAACCCAAGGACCCGAGCAGTCAGTGTCCCTTACACCGGAAGCCTCATTCCCTACTTAAGTGCAGAACCTTTAGAGGAAAGTCATTGGAAGACCGCAAGACCTTCCTCAAGGAGAACAACATCTGCTTTAAATGCTGCTCTTCAACTTCGCACTTCGCCAGTGACTGTGAGGTTAGTGCAAAGTGTGCAGAATGTGACAGCACAGATCATAACACAGCTCTATACCCTGCACCACCACCGTGGGCTTCACCCCAACCCCAAGAGCAAAGCGGGGAGCGAAAAGACGGGAATACTGACACCTTGGCAGTTACTTGTAAATGTACAGGGGTTTGCAGAGACCTCAGAGGAGGCAGATCCTGCTCTAAAATCTCCCTAGTGAGGGTTTACCCAGCAGACAACCGAGACAAAGCCATGAAAGTGTACGCAATTCTAGACGATCAAAGTAACAAGTCTTAGTGAAGTCTGCCTTCTTTGATAGCTTCGACATCAGAGGACCAAGTGCCCCCTACTCTCTAAGAACTTGTGCTGGTACTGTGGAAACAGCCGGGAAGGAGGGCAAGCGGCTACATAATTGAATCCAGCGATGGTCAAGTGCGTCTGCCTTTACCAACTATACTAGAATGTAACCAGATTCCTGACAACAGGTCTGAGATACCCACGCCAGAAGTAGCAGAGCATTACCCTCACCTGAAGCGTATAAAACACCTGATCCTGAACCTTGATCCCGAAGCTCAGCTAGTCTTACTCCTCAGGAGAGATATCCTACAGGTCCACAAAGTTAGACAGCAGATCAATGGACCTCACAACGCTCCATACGCCCAGAGACTCGACCTAGGATGGGTCATTGTAGGAGAAGTCTGTTTGGGAGGTGTACACAGACCAACAACTGTCAACAATATGCTTACCAGTACACTTGAGAATGGACGCCCATCTCTCCTACAACCATGTGAAAATCACCTTTTCATTAAGGAACTGCCTCAAAGCACTTCATCATCAGGTGCCCTTGCAGGTCCTGCCTACGATGACTTCATCTGGGATGTCAATCAAGATCACCTGGGATCCACAGTCTTCCGCAAGACTAAAGAGGACAATCATATGGCGATGTCATTCGAAGATAGACTGTTCCTAGATATAATGGAGCAAGGTATGGTGCAGGACGAAGCAAGAAGCTGGGTTGCACCTCTACCCTTTAAGCCTCAAAGATAGCGCTTACCCAACAATAGAGAGCAAGTTTTCAAACGATTTGTCTCTCTCAGGCACAACCTGAGAAACAAACCTGAGATGAGAGATCACTTCTTTACCTTCATGGAAAAGATATTCCGGAACGGTCATGCAGAGCTAGCACCTGTACTTCAAGAATCGGAAGAACGCTGGTACCTGTCCATGTTCGGGGTGTATCACCCGAAGAAGCCAGGTCAGAACAGAGTGGTGTTTGACTCAAGCGTATCATTGAACGACGTTTTGCTGTCAAGTCCAGATCTAAACAACAAGCTCATAGGAGTGCTTCTCCGTTTTCGCAGAAACTCCATTGCATTCACAGCTGATATCCAACAGATGTTCCATTGCTTCCTAGTTAAGAAAGAACATAGAAATTTCTTGAGATTCCTATGGTTCAAGGACAACGATCCCTCTAAAGATGTTACAGAGTATCGTATGAAAGTTCACATCTTCGGCAACAGTCCTTCTCCTGCAGTCGCCATCTATGGATTAGGACGCGCAGCTCAGAAAGCAGAAGAAAAGTATGGAGCGGATGTCAGACTCTTTGTAGAGAAAGACTTTCATGTGGATGACTGTCTGAAATCAATGCCCTTAGATGAGACTGCAATCAGTCTCCTTAAAAGAACCCAGGAGATGTTCTCTCTGTCTAACCTGAGGCTACACAAGATCGCTTCTAACAGCCAGAAAATGATGGAAGCCTTTCCTTCTCAGGACCATTGTGAAGACTTGAAGGACTTCGATCTAGGCTTTGACTCGCCTTCGATGCAACGGAGCCTTGGCCTACTCTGGGATATAAAAGCTGATACCTTCACTTTCCAGGTTAACAGAGAAAAAAAAACCTTTACTCGCAGAGGAGTACTGTCAGCCATAAGCAGTTTATATGACCCACTAGGATTTGCAGCTTCTATACTCATCAAAGGTAAAGCTATGTTAAGAGACTTCACCAGAGAAGGGTCGAACTGGGATACTCCTCTTCCCATGAAGGAAAGAACCACGTGGATGGCCTGGAAGAATTTCCTTACAGCCTTTTCCAATCTTCACATAGCTCGTCCATATGTTTCTGTACCAACTACCAAGGTTAAGACTCAAAAAATGTGTGTTTTCTGCAAAGCTTCAATCAAAGCAATTGCAGCTGTAGCTTACTTGAATACAATAGATACCAACGGACATTGTCATGTAGGGTTCGTCATGAGTAAAGCGAAACTAACGCCACTCCAGGAGCATACCATACCACGCCTGGAACTATGTGCCGCTGTGCTAGCGGTGGAGTTGGCCGAACTCATCGCTGTAGAAATGGACCTAGAGATTTAAGACTCTGAGTTATATACAGATAGCAAGATAGTACTGGGATATATCTGTAATGAAGCTAGACGCTTCTTTGTCTACGTCAACAACAGAGTTCTAAGGATCAGAAGATCTACCTCTCCTGAACAATGGAAACATGTACCTACACATCTCAACCCTGCGGACCTAGCAACTAGATCCGTCGCTGCTGACCATCTCAAGGATACAATTTGGTTTACAGGCCCCACCTTTCTGTATAAGCCGACGCCCAACACAACAGAAACTGCCATGTTTGAACTAGTGGACCCACATACCGATGTTGAGATACGCCCTGAGGTATCTGCGTTAAATACGGAGACTCTGGACCACGACCTGAAATCCCACAGATTCAGTAGGTTCTCTACTTGGAGATCTCTTGTCCGTGCCATCACTTGTCTGACTCAGGTCGTACAAAGCAACATCATCGGCAGATAAAAATACCTGTAGAGGCTGGCATCATTGTAAACGTGTCTACACAGCTCTCGAGCTAGAGCGATCGAGGAATGTAATCATCCGAGCTGTACAGCGTGAAACCTATGCAATGGAAATCGACTGTGTAGTCAACCAAAGACCCATGCCCAAAGGAAGTGTTTTAAGGAAACTTGACCCAGTGATTGACGAAGATGGGCTCTTGAGAGTAGGTGGACGCCTTATGGAAGCCAATGTAGGCCTAAAAGAGAAACATCCTGTGATAGTTCCTGGACAGCATCATATAGCCACTCTGCTCGTGCAACACCATCATGAACAGACAAAGCACCAAGGTCGGCTGTTCACTGAAGGAGCTCTAAGAGTGGCTGGATTGTGGATAGTTGGAGCTAAAACATGTGTATGCAGATTCATATTTAAATGTGTTACCTGTCGGAAAATTTGTGGTATGTCGCAACCACCGAAGATGGCAAACCTCCCATATGACAGACAAAGTACGGATCCACCCTTCACTAATGTTGGCTTAGACGTGTTTGGTCCTTGGCCTGTTGTTGTCCGTCAAACCAGAGGAAGCCGTGCGCATGGGAAACGTTGGGCGATTATGTTCACCTGTCTGTCCATCAGAGCTGTCCATATTGAAGTAATTGAATCAATGGATACTTCCTGTTTCATTAATGCTTTCCGACATTTCATTGCCATCAGAGGACCTGTCAAACACATTCGTTCTGACCGAGGCACAAACTTTGTCGGAGCAGCGAGAGAACTTCAACTCTCTTCCAACTTAGATGTCAACAACATAGAAAGATACCTCAGTGAACGAGGATGCACTTGGACCTTTAACCCACCACACTCTTCACACATGGGAGGTGCTTGGGAGAGGATGATAGGCATCGCACGGAGAATACTTGACTCAATCTTCTTACAAGAAGGATCTTCAAAGTTGACTCATGAAAGCCTGACTACCTTCATGGCGGAAGTATCGGCTATCATAAATGCCAGACCGCTAACTTCGATTTCTAGCGATCCTGATTACCCAACAGTTCTCACACCCGCCACACTGCTTACACAAAAGACTGAACAAATTTGTGCTCCTCCCGGAGAATTTAATTCCAAAGATCTTTACAGAAATCGATGGAGACAAGTACAGAGTCTCTCAAACTCGTTCTGGGATAAGTGGAAAAAGCAATACATTCCCACTCTGCAACCAAGGAGAAAGTGGCAAACCAGCAAGCCTGACCTCCAGCCTGGAGATGTAGTCCTAATGAAAGACTGCCAGTCACGAAGAAACGAGTGGCCGTTAGGTCTTGTGACTTATGCCGCGTACACACCATCACTTTATGTGATGAAAAAAAACAACGTTTTTAAAAACGTCAATTTAAATGACTGTATTTTGAAAAATGACAAAAAAAATTTAAGCGTGCTTCAATTTTATGTGTAGTTTTTCAAAACGTTGTTTTTTATGTCACAGAAATTGACAGTGTGTAGCACAAAAAAATACGTTTTTAAACCCGCGCATGCCCAGAAGCTAGTTATGAAGCGAGCTTCAATGGAAAAAAGTGGTGAACGTAACCTCGCTTTGCTAGAGCATTGTGAAAAAACGATGGTATGAAGGCAACGTCGTTTTTGAAAATTGAAGTTTCAAAAACGTTGTTTTTTACTTCACAGAAAATTTTGTTTTTTTCCATCGCATAAAATGATGGTGTGTACGCGGCATAAGATATTCCCAAGTTAGGACTGAATTACACGCAAAGTAGAACTGAAAATACACAGACAGGGAGAAACCAAATTGTTTTTCAGACCAGTAGGAGAACTCGTTCTACTGTTTACACCCAACAAATACAATAATGACGTCGGTTGACATCAAGCGGGGAGTGTTCTGTCCCTAGATATAGGTCCAGTTGTTTGTATGTTATTAGTTGACATTGCATTCTTTTTACCTGTCTTATAATTCATGTACTTTACATTGTGTGGCAACAGCACCATCTACTGACCAGTTCATGAATTACATTTAGTCTTGTTTCTCAGTGTATTATGGGAAGCCCCCGTGTATTCTGCCATGACTAAGCACTGACTGTAAGTGCGAAACGCGTCGGCCATACTGTATCTTGTTGGTTTGCAGTGACTGTTTGTGCAGTTGAAAAATAAAAAGACTACTTTTTTAAGTGATTTTGGAGTGCGGCTGTCCAGTTCTCATCCATTTATTTGCTATCATTAGCATTGCCAGCACCTTGGTGGTTCAACAACCCTTGATTGCTCACGGGGCTCACCTGGAGCGGTGAGATATCTGTCTGTTATTCTGGGAACTTCCTGCTTCTTCTTCTTAATCCTGTCTTATAACAGTATGCAGTCACCATCTTGTCTCAGGAGCCTAATCATTATCCCTCGGTTCCTACTTCATCATCCGCTATTGAGCCTGTTTTCAAGCATAGTCGGTAAGACCACTATCTTGTGACATTTATCTAGCTTATATGTGTTACTTGTTTTTCATAGCTAGTTGCTATCAGTTGTATTACCTCATGTGCCACATGCATAGCAGATAATTCTGTGTCTTAGACCATGTACCATAGATATGTTCTAAATGCTACTGTTTTATTCTGTAGTTTAACCGCTTTCCTGTCATTCTACTATCAATAAAAAAGGAAGTTAAAGCAGTACAATTTCTTCTCTTCTTGAATACGGGATCGGTTTAGCTACATGTCAGATTACACACCGTGCTAACGTGTATGAGGACAGTATAGAAGAAGCTGGATGCATTGCTTGAAAGCAGAAAGTAAGGGCCTGGAGCTCTCCTGCAGCTGCAGAAGAGGTGCGAGGGCCACATGAAATGGCCTGGAGGGTCAGATTCGGCCCACAGGCCTTGTGTTTGACACCTTTGATCTAGAACATAGAGTGGTAACCGACACTTAAATGCATAAGAAAATAATCTTTGAGCAGGAAGAAGTGTCTGTTCAGACTCCCATCCAGCAAAGTGCTGTAGTTGGGATGCACACATTTTTGTAAATATTTTATTATATCTTTTCATGTGACAACACTGAAGAAATTACACTTTGCTACAATGTAAAGTAGTGAGTATACAGCTTTGCTGTCCCCTCAAAATAACTCAACACACAGTCATTATGTCTAAACCACTGGCAACAAAGGTAAGTACACCCCTAAGTGAAAATGTCCAAATTGGGCCCAAAGTGTCAATATTTTGAGTGGTCACCATTATTTTCCAGCACTGCCTTAACCCTCTTGGGCATGGAGTTCACCAGAGCTTCACAAGTTGCCATTGGAGTCCTCTTCCACTCTTCTACTGTGACATCACGAAGCTGGTGCATGTTAGAGACCTCGCGCTCCTCTACCTTCTGTTTAAGGATGCTCCACAGATGCTCAATAGGGTTTAGGTCTGGAGACATGATTGGTCAGTCCATCACCTTTACCCTCAGCTTCTTAAAGCGGAGGTTCATCCTAAAAAACATCTATATACCATTACATCCAGCATACTTCCGACATCTACAGTATGCTGGGTTTTTTTTGCCGTACATACCGTTTTATTGTTATTTTCCCCCTGGCTTCCAGGTTCTGGCTCCCGCGGGACTGGGCGTTCCTATTCAGGGGTTGATTGACGTCTGGTGAAAAACTTCCCCTGGCGCATAAGGCGCGTCACCAGTTTTCCGTAACTAGCCGACCTGCGAGTCGGCTCTATACGGCTCTATACGGCGCCTGCTCCCGCCGTGTAAAGCTGACTGCGCAGGCGCCATATAGAGCCGACTCGCAGGTCGGCTAGTTACGGAAAACTGGTGACGCGCCTTATGCGCCAGGGGAAGTTTTTCACTATACGTCAATCATCTAACCTCTGAATAGGAACGCCCAGTCCCGCGGGAGCCAGAACCCGGAAGCCGGGGGGAAAATAACAATAAAACATTATGTACGGCAAAAAATTAAAAATAAACAGCATACTGTAGATGTCGGAAGTATGCTGGATGTAACGGTATATAATTGTTTTAGGGTGAACCTCCGCTTTAAGCAAGCCGTGGTCGTCTTGGAGGTGTATTTGGGGATGTTATCATGTTGGAATACTGCCCTGCGGCCCAGTCTGCAAAGGGAGGGGATCATGCTCTGCTTCAGTATGTCACAGTACATGTTGGCATTCATGTTGCACTCATGCAGCCCCAGACAATGACACTCCCACCACCATGCTTGACTGTAGGCAAGACACTCTTGTCTTTGTACTCCTCACCTGGTTGCCAGCACACACGCTTGACACCATCTGAACTAAATAAGTTTATCTTGGTCTCATCAGACCACAGGAAATAGTTCCAGTAATCCACGTCCTTAGTCTGCTTGTCTTCATCAAACTGTTTGCGGCTTTTTTGTGCATCATATTTAGAAGAGTGTAAATTAGAATGTGGTGTCTGCGCTGTGAAGGGACAAAAGGAAATAGATGTCTGTCTTGCAGCCAATAAAGGTGATATAGAAGCGTGAAAATAAAATACAAAGATCTATCGCAATAAAGCTGTGAAACAAATGCCAAAGTGAATATGTAATAAATCAGTGGGTCAGTACAAACACATGAGTGAAGCTATGACCAGTGCATGTGATACACAGTCCAAACACAGTCCAAAAAAACAATAGCAATCCAAAACTTGCTAAGACAAATGTCTATGAATTCTTGTGTGATAGTGTCTCCCACCACCAGTGATTAAAGTGTTGTATACACACACTGCTTGTGAACTTCTTCGGTGATACACCTCTGTGTCTGCAAGCAGCTCACCTCACTGCTGTAAGATACACAGCAAACGCAGATCACAGGGTTTAGACAAGGATGGTATAAATGACACAATGTGGTAGTATCCTTTCTGTTGCTGCAGTCCTCTCATAAGCAGGTGTACGCCATACATGGGGAAGCAAACACAGGGAGAGCAATCATAGCGCACCTCGGTCACAGAACCAAAACGGAACAGGTAACAGTCCCACACAGTTGCACTCACTTGTATAAAATGAGAGTGGGCAATACTCCACGAACGCCAAGTTCATAAGCCCTCAGTCAGTGTGTGGGTCTGATCCAGTCCCCCCTCTGCTTCCAGATCTTCACTTAGATAGGTACTCAGTGGATGGTGAAAATAATAGAATAGGCATACATAGCGTAATCCCGTTGGGCAAAGATTTATTATAAAACAAATTTAAAAAACTCACATTTAGCAGATAAAAAAGTTGCTGAATCCCCGATAAAGTCATGTGATGTGACGATACGCGTCGGATTGGAGCATTAGGTACATCACTCCCTGAAAGTAGGAAGACGAGCACGGTGCTCAACTTCTTGGTCGACCACGGCGAGGCCTGTTCTGAGTGTAATCTGTCCTGTTAAACCACTGTATGGTCTTAGCCATCATGCTGCAGCTCAGTTTCAGGGTCTTGGCAATCTCCTTATAGCCTAGCCTAAAGCAACAATTCTTTTTTTATAGATCCTCAGAGTGTTCTCTGCCATGAGGTGCCATGTTGAACTTACAGTGACCAGTATGAGAGACTGAGGCCTCGTACAGACGAGAGGATATCCGCTGGAAACGGTCCGACGGACCGTTTCCAGCGGACATTTCTGCTCCCGATTTTGATCTGATGGGCTGTACACACCATCAAATCAAAATCCCCGTGGAAAACATACGCGGTGACGTGCCACGCCGTCGCCGCGACGATGACGCGGCGACATGCGCGACCCTGGAAGGTAAATACTTCCACGCATGCATCGAATCACTTCGACGCATGCGAGGAATGGGGATCGCTTGGACTTATCCGGTGAGTCTGTACAGACAACCGGATCAGTCCAACGGACAGGTTTCCAGCGGATAGATTTCTTAGCATGCTAAGAAATTTTTATCCGCTTGAAAACCGTCGGCTGGAAAAAATGTCCGCCGAAAAATGTCCGCTAGGCCGTACACACGACCGGATTTGTCTGCTGGAACTGATTCGCGGATAAATCCCAACGGACAGATCCGGTCGTGTGTATGGGGTCTGAGAGTGATAACACCAAATTTAACACACCTGCTCCCCATTCAAACTTGAGACCTTGTAATACTAACGAGTCATATGACATCAGGGAGGAGAAATTGCTAATTTGGCCCAATTTGGACATTTTCACTTAGGGGTGTAGTCACTTTTGTTGCCAGTTGTTTAGACATTAATGGCTGTGTGTTGAGTTATTTTGAGGGGGCAGCAAATGTACACTGTTATACATGCTTTACATTGACTACTTTACATTGTAGCAAAGTGTAATTTCTTCATGAAAAGATATAATAAAATATTTACAAAAATGTGAGGGGTGTACTCACTTTTGTGAGATACTGTAAGTGAATCTTAAAGAGTTGTTAATTGTCCTCAGCCGAGAACACCATGCCTTGTGAAGAGGGCTTTCCGTATTTGGAGATTAAATTTCCTTTCCTTCAGATGTGAAGAGGGCCCCCTTGTCCTCTGTGATGACCTTAAAGTGAATAACTCAACACCAAGTTCACTATATGAACCCGTTATGTGTTTATACATGTTGATCATATCTGCCCCAATCTCCTTTTTTTAAGAGAGAATACATACAGTTCCTCTAATCTTTCCTCAAAGCTGAGTGCATCCATGTACAGATATCGTATCAGTTTGGTTGCCCTTCTCTGCACTTTCTCAGACTCCCGAATATCCTTTTTGTGAACTGGGTCCCAAAACTGAACTGCTTATTCCAGATGAGGTCTTACTAATGATTCGTACAATGGCAAAATTATCTCTCTCTGGAGTCCATACCTGTCTTAATACAAGAAAGAACTTTTCTCACTTTGGAAATGCTTGGCATTGCATGCTATTATTAACCACTTGCCGCCCACCAATGACATATTGACGGCGGCAAAGTGGTTGTAGAATCCTGACTGGATGTCATATGACGTCCTCAGGATTCTGAGCCGCTGCGCGCACCCGGGGGCGCGCATCGCGGTGATCGTTGTTGCAGGGTGTCAGTCTGACACCACGCAACACCGATCAAGGTAAAGAGTCTCTCACGGAGACTCTTTACCACGTGATCAGCCGTGTCCAACCACGGCTGATCACGATGTAAACAGGAAGAGCCGTTGATGGCTCTTCCTCACTCGCGTCTGACAGACGCGAGTAGAGGAGAGCCGATCGGCGGCTCTCCTGACAGGGGGGGTTCGCGCTGATTGTTTATCAGCGCAGCCCCCCCTCGGATCGCCACATGGACCACCAGGGAAGCCCACCAGGGAAGAAAAAAAAAAGGGGGGCAAAAAAAAGTCTAAAAAAAAAGTCTGAAAAAAAAAAAAAGATGCCAATCAGTGCCCACAAATGGGCACTGACTGGCAACATAAGTAAATCAGTGCTGCCCCACAGCGTCCATCAGTGCCGCCCCACAGTGTCCATCAGTGCCACCCCACAGTGCCCATCTGTGCCACCCACAGTGCCCATCTGTGCCACCCATAAGTGCCGCCCATGAGTGCCCATAAGTGCCGCCCATGAGTGCCCATCAGTGCCGCCCATGAGTGCCCATCAGTGCCGCCCATGAGTGCCCATCAGTGCCCATCAGTGCCGCCCATGAGTGCCCATCAGTGCCGCCTATGTGTGCCCATCAGTGCCGCCTATGTGTGCCCATCAGTGCCGCCTATGAGTGCCCATCAGTGCCGCATACCAGCGCCGCCAATCAGTGCCACCTCATCTGTGCCCGTCAGTACTACCTCATCGATGTCCATCAGTGCCATCTCATCTGTGCCCATCAGTGCCGCCATATCAGTGCCCGCAATTGAAAGAGAAAACTTACTTATTTACAAAAAAATTACAGAAAAAAATAAAAACGTCATTTTTTTTCAAAATTTACAGTCTTTTTTTAGTTGTTGCACAAAAAAAAAAATCGCAGAGGTGATCAAATACCACCAAAAGAAAGCTCTATTTGTGGGAAAAAAAGGACGCCAATTTTGTTTGGGTACAGTGTAGCACGACCGCGCAATTGCCATTCAAAGTGCGACAGTGCTGAAGGCTGAAAATTGGCTGAAAAGTGCCTGGTATGGAAGTGGTTAAGATTATGATGTACCAAAACCCCCAGATTCTTCTTCATCATTGACTGCCCCAGTTGTACTCCTCCTATTATGTATAATGCATGCATATTCTTGGCCCAGAGTGTATAACTTTACATTTATCAACCTTAAACCTCATCTGCCACATAGTTGCCCAATTAGACAGAGCATTGAGGTCGGCCTGCAAATTGGCGACATCCTGTAAGGACGTTATTCCACTGCATAGCTTGGTGTCATCTGCAAAGACAGAAATGTTACTTTTGATCTCAGACCCAATATCATTTATAAAGATATTAAAAAGTAAGGGTCCCTATAGACTTGCTAATATTATTGAGACGCTGACCTCTCCTGACCAATCAGGCTTTATCCCGAACAGATTTATCACGGATAATATTCGTATGACGCTGAATGTTCTGCAAGACGCTAATCTACACAAGAAACAGGTCCTATTGTTGAGTCTAGACATTAATAAGGCATTTGATAGTGTCCTTTGGCCTTACTTGATCTCTGTCCTACGCCATATGGGCTTCAGGAATGAATTTCTGATTGGTGTGCAGGCCTTGTACCACCATCCCAGGACGAGAATTATAATGCCGGGGTGTAACTCTGAGTTTTTTGCACTGGGCAGAGGCACTCGGCAGGGGTGTCCTTTGTCGCCCCTGTTCTTTGCCCTAGCTTTGGAAACCCCTGACCACTGCCATCAAACAACATCCGGATATATCGGGCTATCCTTTGGCATCCACTACTTCAAAACTTTGCATGTATGCGGATGATGTCATGCTCTTTTTGACCCAACCCCAGATCTCCCTACCCAATCTTTTCACCCTCCTATCCAAATTTGCTTCTATCTCGGGACTTACAGTTAATGTAACAAAGTCTACTGCACTCCCAGTCAACTTACCCTCTGCTCAGTGTGAAACGCTCCGTAGTTCCTTCCCTTTTTAGCGGTCAGTTGATAAAATACCCTATTTGGGCATCTATATCACACCGCGTTGGTCCTCCCTTTTTGCTGTGAACTATCCGACATGTGTGTCTCGTCTTCTTAATCTGCTTAAGGTTTGGAGTGCTTACCGTATTTCGTTTCTTGGGAGAATCACGGCAGTCAAAATGACCTTTTTACCAAAGCTTTTGTATCTTTTTAGAGCCCTTCCTATCATGATCCCTAAACCCTTTATTGACAAACTACAGCAGGAGGCCAATAGGTTTATCTGGCAGGACAGGCGGCCCAGGTTTTCCAAATATGTTTTATATATCTCTCAAGCCTCCGGGGGCTTGGACCTCCCTAATCTTTGGCTTTATTTCCTGGCCGCTCGGTTCTCTCAGATGGCTCAATAGAATATCCCGGATTCCAAGGTACCCTGGGTCAGATTTGAATCGTTATCGATCAGACCGTATTTTCACCCGTACATTTTATGGCCCCTTTCCAATTTTGCACATAAACTAGCCTCCTTTAACTCTCTAGTGACACATTCTCTTATCCTTTGGTATCGCTACAAGAGCAGACTTGGCCTAAAGTCATCTGCGCCCAGAGGCGCGTCTTTTCTGGGAGATCCCTTTATTTGCCATGGCCTTTCAGCATCCTGAGAGTTTCTCGTGGTGGATGTCTAACTCCTTGGTCACATTGGCCGAATTTCAACTTGGTAATACATTTTCCACGTTTGACCTCCTCCGCTCACATAAGCAGATTCCGCTTAGAGAACACTATCATTATGTACAAATAAAACTTTTTTATATCTCCCATTTTGCTCTGTCCCCGTCCTCTCCTTCTACTGCCTTTGAGTGGATCTGCCGTGACTCCCCCAGGGACAAAGGCCTAATTTCCGACCTATATAAATTGATGCTGGTCTCCTATTTCCCGGGGGATGCTCCGTATAAACATAAATGGGATTTGGACTGTAATGAACAGTTCTCCCTGTAGGTCTGGGACACAATGTTGGATAACTTGCGCAAAGCCTCAAAGTCGCTGGCGGTTAGGGAAACAGCCTACAAGGTACTGACTAGATGGTACTATACCCCATCTAGGCTTCAGGCCATGTTTCCAGGGACTTCTGGGCTATGCTTTCAGGGGTGCTGGCTCCCGGGCACCTTCAAACACATATTTTGGGACTGTTTGGGAGAAGGTATCCGCCGTTGCTTCACAGCTCACAGTATCTTCCGTAAGGAGGAATGTCTTATACACACTATATGTATATCTACTTTGTGGGCTGTTGCTCTGCATTGGAAGACCCCGGCAGTGCCCCTGTCCTCTGTTCTAAACAGAATAGATTTGATTATGCTAATGGAGAGGATCTTGTATACTCTACGGGATAAGATGCACTTGTTTGAGAGTAGATGGGGTGGTTGGAAAACCCATAGGCAAATTTTACTACCACGTGACAGTGGCCATTCCGGATCACCAGACTATGTTTGAACTGTACTTTCAGGTATACCTTCTCTACGGTTTTGTAGGTTGATTTTATGTCTACTATTCTTGATCAGTGTATTTTTTTTTTGTTGGTCATCTTGTATTCTTTCGATACTTTTCTTTTATTTTATGTTTTGATTTACATGAATGTTTCGTTATCATTCATTTTATGTTATGTACTGTCCTATGACTGTATATTTTACTTTTGCCTCGTTTCCACTGAGCGGATCGGTTCGGTACGGTACGCTTTTTTGGGTGTTTCCATTATGAAAGCGTGCCATAAAAGCGAACCGTACCGGACCATTCTGGATCCTGCTTCAGATGTGGGGCCATAGAGAATGGAACCGTTCCATTAGGGCGGACCTACAAATACATCTCACTGATTGGTGGACGTGCTAGGCTTTTTTTCTAAACCTTGCATGGTCCGATTTGCAGTGGAAATGCTCTGCAGAATAGACCGGTCCCATTCTAACCGCTCCATTCTTTCTGACCCGAACCGATCCGTGCAGTGGAAACGAGGCATTAGTCTCATTAAAAAACGTTTGTAAAAATAAAAAATAAAAAAATAAAAAGTAAGGGTCCCAACACTGAACCTTGGGGTACATCACTGAGAACATTAGACCATTCAGAGTAAAAATCACTAACCACTACAAATTGATTTTTCCAGGCCTGTAGACTTAAAGGATAAGGTCACCTTTTCACCAAAAAATAATAAATGCACATTTTTTTGCAGGTAAAAAAATGTGAATTTGTAATTTTTAGTTGCAGAAGCCTGTAAAGCATTGCACCAGTGATCACCAGATCGCTGATGCCATGCAGGTCTCATGCAGATCTGTCACTGTATCGGCTTCCTCATACCTCATACGAGGAAGCCGATATATGCTGACGGGAGGAATAAATGAACTACCACAGTGCTCAAAGCGCCATGTTAGTTCGTAGAAAACTACAAGCCGACAGCCACAAGGGCTGCCCGGACCTTGTAGTTTTTCATTCACAGAGAGCTATGAATGACTGACATGTGGGCAGAGCCCCGCACTGCGCCGTTTTTTTATTTTATTTTAACAGCTAGCGGGGAGGAGAAGATTCCTTGCTAGCTGTCACAGCAGGGGAGAGGGAGGTGAATATGGGTGTACCATGTAACATGTTATGAACGGTGAACTTATCCTTTAACTTTATACATTAGCCATGTGAGGGGAAAGATGCTTCAGTTAAGAGGACCTGTCACTGCCTATTGCTATCACAAGGGATGTTTACAATCCTTGAGATAATAAAAGTGATGAAAAAAAAATTACTGAAATGGGACCATAGTGTGTAAACAGCGATCGCACCACACATGTGAGGTATCACTGCGAACATCAGATTGTGTCGCCTATGGATAATATAATGTACATAGTTGTACGCAATTTCAAAGCGTGACATATTTGCTATCTATTTACTCAGCGTAACATCATCTTTTATATTTTACCAAACCATTGGGTATTATATTGTGTTTTTGTGCATTAAAATTAACCGCTTCCTGACTTTCAGTGGGGATATCTGAATGATGCCTGCAGCTACAGGCATCATTCTAATATAACTATTTTCATACAGCGATTCTGTGCACCAAAAGAAGGATCATAGTGGCAGTTCCACCACTTGATCGTTCTTATAGGTGGTGGGAGGGGATGTCCCCCCCTCCCACTACCATCCGGTGCTTCTTCAGGCTCTCCTGTGCCATTGGGGACCCGGAGAAACGATTGGCCGGCACCGGATGAGTAACATAGAGATTTCTGGTGACCAAATGGTCACCAGTCATCTCTATGACCGCCGGAGGCCTTGGCGCAACGTTATGACGTCACGCCCAGGTACCCGGACGTAATCAAAGCAGCGTCGTGGCTGTCAGCATGAGATCGGTGAATTTTTTTCACGATCTCATGCTTTCCAGCCTGGAGGAGAGATGTGGGGTCTTATTGACCTTGCATCTCTCCATAAAGAGGACCTGTCATGATATATTACAAGGAATGTTAACATTCCTTGTAATAGGAATAAAAGTGATCAAAAAAAGTAAAATGTAAAAAAAGTGCAAAAAAAAAAAAAGTAAAATAAAAATAAATATTTAAAATGCCCCTGTCCCCGGTAGCTCGCACTCAGAAGCGAACACACACGCAAGTCCCGCCCACATATGTAAACGTTGTTCAAAACACACATGTGAGGTATCGCCTTGTGCGTTAGAGCGCGAGCAACAATTCTAGCACTAGACCTCCTCTGTATCTCAAAACTGTTAACCTGTAAAAAAATAAAAATAAGCGCTGCCTATGGAGATTTTTAAGTACTGAAGTTTGACGCCATTCCATGAGTGTGCACAATTTTAAAGTGTGACATGTTAGGTATCTATTTACTCGACGTAACATAATCTTTCACATTATACAAAAAAATTGAGCTAACTTTACTGTTTTTTTTTTTTAATTTGTGAAACCGTCCCCCCCCCCCCCAAAAAAAAGGCATTTGAAAAATTATTGCACAAAAATTGTGCGAGATAAAAAATTGCAATGACCGCCATTTTATTACCTAGGGTGTCTGCTAAATAGAACATACATATTGTTTGGGGGTTCGGAGTAATTTTCTAGCAAAGAAATTATGATTTTTGCATGTTGGAGAGAAGTGCCAGTATAGGCCCAGTATGGAAGTGGTTAACGCGTATTTTTTCCCCAAATAATTGCATTTAAAAACCCGCTGCGCAAATATTGCGTGATATAAACAATTCCAACACCCATCAATTTATTCCCCAGTACCTCTGCTTTCAAAAAATATATATGTAGCGCTCACCCCCGCAGGAGCCGCTGGTTAGAATAGGGATGGCGTGTTACCTCTGTGAACGTCTAGGGGTAATGATGATGATAATGAGAGCAATGACGGAATCTCCAAGCAGCAGGTGTCTTTTTGTAGCTTTATTTCACCCAACGCGGCAAAACAGTAAACTTGAGGTAGATAGGAAAAGATGGGTGAGAAGAAGAGTTGCAGATTCAGGCTTGAACAATACAGAAGCAATCCTGCTTCCAGCAGCACTTTAACTTTCGTCGCCCCTCCAGCCGAGGGGGTATAGTGTACCTGGACAGGCCTCTCACACCGACCTGGCAGCCAGGGTATCACTCGGAGCACTGGGAAGAAGAACAAGTCTCTGCCACAGACCTGGTGCAAATGAATATCAGGGAAGAACCTCTGCCACAGGCCCTTCCTTTGAACGTAGAGTTATGAAGTGAATCTTCCTCAGTGAGTTTAATGCCTGAATCTCCCTCAGGTAGTTTTCCTCAAATGGTCACCGACTGACAGGTTGCCAACAGACAAACTCTCAATGTCCGGTCACCTTGATCCCCGGTGGATCATCTAGGCCCTGTTGTATCGCCTGCCTCCGGGCTCTCCTCAGACTGACTGAAGAGCACAACTCGCTTGGGATCTTCTCTCAAAGTTTGGGGAACCCAGTAGATCACTGGGGTCCCGCCATAGCTTCAGTTGCTCTGGGCCAACATGGTCCCGGAACTAAGGACACCTCGTAGCACGTGCGCCCCGGCCTGGTAGGCCACAAAATGGCGTCCGTCCAAGAAGTACCCTCCCCCAGCATGCCCCACGAGGGAAAACCGCTCCTGATTGGCTGCTGGCAAGAGGCTCTCCTGACTGAACTCTACTGCTGCCACCTGTCGCCCCGGGGTGGAAAAGCACCCTTGGAACACAGAATGAACTGACAGTAAAGCCCAGCCTGAGCAGAAGCCTAATTTACACAAATTAACCTGGATGAGAGTTAACTAACTCTCTCATCCCCCTCTAAATTTAAGATAGCACCTGGACTAAAAGTACACAGGCGCTACACATATAGGCCCAGATTCTTAAAGACTTACGACGGCATATCTCCAGATACGCCGTCGTAAGTCCGAATGGCCTCCGTCGTATCTATGCGCCTGATTCATAGAATCAGTTACGCAAAGAATTGGGCCAAGATACGAGCGGTGTAAGTCGCCGTCGTATCTTGGGGTGCATATTTATGCTGCAAAAACAAATATAGAGGAAGAGGTGTGGGGATGGGGAAATGGTCTAAGTGAAGACCGAAATGTAGGAAGGGGTTACTTGTGGCAACAATAAATGATCAAAGGAGATTTATACAAATTATTTAATTGTAGTATCAAAAAATAGAAAATATTTTAATATGTACAGACTTTGATTGAAAGTTTGGTATAAAAATTCATATAGCTATAAAGAAGGCTATGTGGATACAAAATAACTGACAAAAGACTCACAAGAGACAAGGGGCCTGATTTACTAAGCTATGTGCGCTGCGCTGGTTCATGCATTAATTAGTACTCCGGGTGGAGGCTTAATTGGGCGCATGAACCAGCGCAGCAGCCGGCGCATTGAAACTAATATGAAAAGCCGCGCTGAACTCCCTATAGAAGTCTATGGGAGAAATCAAAAGTGTTCATTTTAAAGGCTAATCTGCAAGTTTTGTCCTAAAAAGTGTTTGGGGACCTCAGTCCTGCCCCAGGGAACATGTATCAATGCTTTTTTTATTTTTTAAAACGGCCGTTTTTTCGGGAGCAGTGAAATTAATAATTCTTAAAGTGAAACAATAAAAGTGAAATATTCCTTTAAATTTCGTACCTAGGGGGGGTGTAATGTCAGCATGTGAAATAGCGCATTTTTCCCGCACTTAGAACTCCCCCTGCACAAAGTGACATTCAGAAGGAAAAAAGTCATTTAAAAATTCACTCGCGGCTATAATGAATTGTCGGCTCTGACAATTCTAAAGGGATTCATTCATAAAACAAACAAGAAAATGTGTAGGGGTTCCCCCAAATTAAATTACCAGGCCCTTCAGGTCTGGAATGGATATTAAGGGGAACCCCGCCGTAAAAACCAAAAAAAAAAAAGACGTGCGGTTCCCGGCAAATATCCATTCCAGACCCTTCAGGTCTGGTGTGGATTTTAAGGGGAACTCCACCCCAAATTGAAAAAAAAAATGGCGTGGAGTCCCCCTAAAAATCCACACCAGACCCTTATCCGAGCACGTTGACCTGGCCGGCCGCAGAAAAGAGGGGGGGACAGAGTGCGGCCCCCCCCCTCTCCTGAACCGCACCAGGCCACATGCCCTCAACATGGGGAGGATGTCCCCATGTTGATGGGGACAAGGGTCTCATCCCCACAACCCTTGCCCGGTGGTTGTGGGGGTATGCGGGCGGGAGGCTTATCAGAATCTGGAAGACCCCTTTAACAAAGGGGACCCCCAGATCCTGGCCCCCCCCTATGTGAAATGGTAATGGGGTACATTGTACCTCTACCATTTCACCCCAAAAAAAATGTCAAAGTGTTAAAAATGACAGTAGCCGGTTTTTGACAAATCTTTTAATAAAATCTTCTTTTCTTCTTTCCTTCGGGTTTCTTCCGCTGCTTCTATCTTCTCGTCCACATCTTGCCCGACGTCTTCTTCTATCTTCTCCGTCCGTCCTTCAGCCTTCTGGTCCCGCATCTTGTGTCTTCTCCGGTCTTCTTCTCGGTCCGCCAGCCTTCTCGTCCCCGGACTCAGCGTTTGAATTTGAATTGGGCCGTCGTGTTCCCGCTCCTGGGACCCGCCCCCCTCTGACGCCACAAGTAAACTCCTTAGAAGGTCATGTGCGTCAGAGGGGGGCGGGGTCACAGAGCGTCACACAGCGGGGGAATTCAATTTCAATCGCGCCGCCCGGAGAAGAAGTTCCCGCCGTGTCACACTCATGTGACCCCGCCCCCCTCTGACGCACATGACCTTCTAAGGAGTTTACTTGTGGCGTCAGAGGGGGGCGGGTCCCAGGAGCGGGAACACGACGGCCCAATTCAAATTCAAACGCTGAGTCCGGGGACGAGAAGGCTGGCGGACCGAGAAGAAGACCGGAGAAGACACAAGATGCGAGGAGGCTGGCGGAAGGACGGAGAAGAAGACAGGACAAGACAACGGGCAAGATGCGTGACCAGAAGGCTGAAGGACGGACGGAGAAGATAGAAGAAGACGTCGGGCAAGATGTGGACGAGAAGATAGAAGCAGCGGAAGAAACCCGAAGGAAAGAAGAAAAGAAGATTTTATTAAAAGATTTGTCAAAAACCGGCTACTGTCATTTTTATCACTTTGACATTTTTTTTGGGGTGAAATGGTAGAGGTACAATGTACCCCATTACCATTTCACATAGGGGGGGGGCCAGGATCTGGGGGTCCCCTTTGTTAAAGGGGTCTTCCAGATTCTGATAAGCCTCCCGCCCGCATACCCCCACAACCACCGGGCAAGGGTTGTGGGGATGAGACCCTTGTCCCCATCAACATGGGGACATCCTCCCCATGTTGAGGGCATGTGGCCTGGTGCGGTTCAGGAGAGGGGGGGGGGCCGCACTCTGTCCCCCCCTCTTTTCTGCGGCCGGCCAGGTCAACGTGCTCGGATAAGGGTCTGGTGTGGATTTTTAGGGGGACTCCACGCCATTTTTTTTTCCATTTGGGGTGGAGTTCCCCTTAAAATCCACACCAGACCTGAAGGGTCTGGTATGGATATTTGGGGGGACCCCACACCATTTTTTGGGGGTTTTTTTTACGGCGGGGTTCCCCTTAATATCCATTCCAGACCTGAAGGGCCTGGTAATTTAATTTGGAGGGACCCCCTTTTTTTTTTTTTTTTTTTTTTTTTTTAATGAGCAATGACTCTATTCTTTATAGCCATGAGTACTTTAACCACTTGCCCACCGGGTTAATTCTGGCACTTCTCTCCTTCATGTGAAAATCTAAATTTTTTTGCTAGAAAATTAATCAGAACCCCCAAACATTATATATTTTTTTTTAGCAGACATCCTAGGGAATAAAATGGCAGTCATTGCAATACTTTTTGTCACACCGTATTTGCGCAGCGGTCTTACAAGCGCACTTTTTTTGGATAAAAATCACTTTTTTGAATTAAAAAATAAGACAACAATACATTTTGCCCAATTTTTTTATATATTGTGAAAGATAATGTTACGCCGAGTAAAATGATACCCAACATGTCACGCTTAAAAATTGCGCCCGCTCGTGGCATGGCGTCAAACTTTTACCCTTTAAAAATCTCGATAGGCGACGTTAAAAAAATTCTACAGGTTGCATTTTTTGAGTTGCAGAGTAGGTCTAGGGCTAGAATTATTGCTCTCACTCTAACGATCGCGGCGATACCTCACTTGTGTGGTTTGAATACCGTTTTCATATGCGGGCGCTACTCGCGTATGCGTTTGCTTCTGTGCGCGAGCTCGTCGGGACGGGGCGCTTTAAAAATTTTTTAATGGGTTTTCTTATTTATTTTTATTTAGTTTTATAATTTTTTACACTGAAATAAAAAAATAAAAAAAAATGATCAGTTTTCTTCCTATTACAAGGAATGTAAACATCCCTTGTAATAGGACTAGTGTGTGACAGGTCCTCTTTATGGAGAGAGGCGGGGTCAATAAGGCTGGAAAGCATGGTATTGAAAAAAAAAATAAAAGATCTCATGCTTTCAGCTGCAATCATGTTCGTTCACCACAGTGGTGTAGTGTATAGCACTTTGACCTAGCAGCAAAAGAGTCGTTGGTTCGAATCCCGCCCGTGACAGCATCTGCATGGAGTTTGCATGTTCTCCCTGTGCCTGCGTGGGTTTCCTCCCACAATATAAAAACACGCTGTAAATTGGATCCGGTCTAAATAAGCCCTAATATGCAGTAGTATATTTAGGTTTGGTTCTGCCCTAGGCCTGACTACATATCTGCACCTCCTAATAGAAAAATGACCCACCCCTTCCTGTCAAGGTCACACCCTGTTTTTGTATAACCCCGCCCAGTAATTTTCAGGGGACCCACACACTAGTTCTGGGGGGGCACTGGATTCCCTTAACCACTTCCATACCAGGCACTTACGCACCTTCCCGCCCAAGCCAATTTTCAGCTTTCAACACTGTCGCACTTTGAATGGCAATTGCGCGGTCATACAACACTGTACCCAAACAAAATTGGCGTCCTTTTTTCCCCACAAATAGAGCTTTCTTTTGTTGTTATTTGATCACCTCTGGGTTTTTTTTTTGTGCGCAACAACTAAAAAAAGACTGCAAATTTTGAAACAAAAAAACGTTTTTATTTTTTAAGGTTAATTTTTTTGTAAATAAGTTTTTCTCTTTCAATTACGGGCACTGATATGGCGGCACTGATGGGCACCGATGAGATGGCACTGATGGACATCGATGAGGTAGTACTGACGGGCACAGATGAGGTGGCATTGATTGGCGGCGCTGCTATGCGGCACTGATGGGCACTCATAGGCGGCACTGATGGGCACTCATAGGCGGCACTGATGGGCACTCATGGGCGGCACAGATGGGCGGCACTTATGGGTGGCACTGATGGATACTTATGGGTGGCACAGGTGGGCACTGATAGGTGGGCACTGTGCATGGATGGGCACTGTGGGGTGGCACTGATGGACACTGTGGGGTGGCACTGATTTTCCCAGTCAGTGCCCATTTGTGGGCACTGATTGGCATCTTTTTTCTTATTTTTTAATGCTTTTTGTTTTTTTGTTCTATATTTTTTTTGTTTTTGCACACCCTGGTGGTCCAGTGTGGTGATCCGAGGGGGGGCTGCGCTGATAAACAATCAGCGCGAACGCCCCCTGTCAGGAGAGGCGCCGATCGGCTCTCCTATACTCGCGTCTGTCAGACGCGAGTGAGGAAGAGCCATCGATGGCTCTTCCTGTTTACATCGTGATCAGCCGTGATTGGACACGGCTGATCACGTGGTAAAGAGTCTCCGTCTCCGTGAGAGACTCTTTACCGAGATCGGAGATGCAGGGTGTTAGACTGACACCCCGCATCACCGATCGCCGCGCTGCGTGCCCCCACAGGCGCGTGCGGCATGAAATCCTGCAGGACGTCCTGTCAGGATTGTGTAACCACTTCCCGGACGTAAATCGGCCATAGGCTGGGCGGGAAGTGGTTAATTTGCATAGTTTTTCTCTCACTTCCTGTTTGGCTATGGGGCAGGAAGTGAAGGCAAATCTCCCCAATTGGACACAGATAATACAAAATAAACTGACAGGGCCTATAACCCTCCCTCACTCTATCCAAAATTAAAGAAAATAAAACTTGTTGATTATAGTTCTTGTCAGGGGCGGACTGACCATTGAGTCACTCGGGCACTGCCCGAGGGCCCCATGCCACTAGGGGGCCCCATCCGGGTTGCCAGGCTCAGTAAAACCAGGGACAGTATGTAAAAATCTGTGTTTTTTTTAGATCTGTCCCCGATATGTCCGAAAATGACATGCTTTTAATGTGAATATCCCAAGATTTTAGCTGCCCGCCTCTGCACTACCTCCTGGCGTGGTGGTCATCTGTAAGCCAGAGGGGCCCCATAATCTTCTATTGCCCAGGGGCCCCATGAGTTGTCAGTCCGCCCCTGGTTCTAGTTTAAGCACAAATTTCATAGAGTTTTATTGAGAGCCCTAAGAAAATATAACCATGCCAATAGGCCAGGATAGAGCGTTGCTAATATGTAGGAATGTGTGTGTTAGAGCACCCCACCCAATGTTAACTAAAAAATTATTAATTTGCAAATAAGTATTATCTGCTCATTTTTATGGGGATGTCTGCACCCCTGATAGTGACAACATTTGTGAGGCAAATCCACTTTGCACTACAAGTGCAAAGCAAGGAAGAAAGAAAATAAAACAACTTTGCTTCTACAGGATTGGATGTTAAAACCATCAGTGCTTCCTCTCTGATTTTCAGCAACTATGCTTGTACTGCAGAGTGGCTTTGCCTTTACTAAACCCCAAACTAAATAATCATTTGGGGCAGGGATCCTCAAACTACGGCCCTCCAGCTGTTGTAGAACTACACATCCCATGAGGCCTTGTAATGCACTGACATTCACAGACATGACTAGGCATGATGGGAATTGTAGTTCCTGAACAACTGGAGGGCCGTAGTTTGAAGACCCATGATTTGGGGTGTACACAGCAGTGCTGGAGTGCAATTTGCTTAATGGGGACACTAGTTAGATTGACCTGTGTCCCCAAGAAATGACACTGGTAGGGTTTTAACCTCACTTCCTGTTCAGCTGTGTGACAGGAAGTGAAGCCAATTTTAAGAAAAGGGACACAAAGCTCAACACAAAAATAAAAAACACAAAGCAGGGGTTCTAACACTCACTTGGCTTCCCTCAAACACCCACAATTTGAATAGGATTGCCTTGCGCTAGATTTAAGCACAGTGCTGTAAATCAGCACGTCAAGCCTGTCCACCAATAGCAAACCCCCCCCACAGGCCATGTTTGCAGGTTTTCCTTCATCTTGCACATGTGCTTTAAAATACAGTCTGGACAGCAATTCTTGATAAGAGAAATCCACAAAACATGTCCTGTCGGGGGTACTTGAGGGCTGAGGACCACTGCAGAAAAAATAAAATACTTACCAGTTTTTGTCTTTAAAGTCAGGGAGAATAAACATGGCAAACATTTCAGGATTACACACCAGGAAAGAAGCTTAGACAAAAATCACACATAATTTGTTAGGCCCTAACCTAGTTCAGCTGCAGCTGTCAACATATGTAGCATGAAAAAGTAACAAAAGACAAACTTAACAATTTTAAAGTAATTTTTATTGGTCAACAAAACAAGGAAAGCAAAAAAGACAAACAAACAAAAATACATTTCAAAATTCTAAACAACCATAGCTTTACACATTTTTCATAAAATAAGGCCACATAGACAAATACATCAAAGTGAACATCATTTAAAAATAAACCAAAACCATTGGCAAAAAGCAACAAACCACATTTGTGTTTAGCAACAGCATTTCTGCCAGCCTGCCCCTTCTGAGGGCAGCTGAGGACTGATCGATCCAAGCTTTTTATAACAGTGCTAGTAATGAAGCAATTGAAATCACATGAC
The DNA here is from genome assembly GCF_905171775.1 of Rana temporaria. Classification (NCBI taxonomy): domain Eukaryota; kingdom Metazoa; phylum Chordata; class Amphibia; order Anura; family Ranidae; genus Rana; species Rana temporaria. The sequence continues at coordinate 468,551,055 of NC_053489.1, read as the reverse complement.
CAAATTGCAGTCTCTAGTTTGGGTGAGCTTGTAATTGGGCACACCTGCAATTAATCCAAACCACGCTCTATGAGCATCCAATGAGTGTTTTTCACCTTTTAAAAAGAAAGGATATTTTTTTTCTAAGCGTTTGAGCATGCTCAGTTCATCACACATGTAGGAACCAAGCTGCAATGGAATGAGAGCTTTTTTTTTTTTGTTTCCCCTGATCTGATGCTTTCCAGCCTGAAGGGGAGGTGTTAAAGACAGAAGTAAACACGCACATTTAATAATCTATTTGTGTGAAAAAAAAGGTTGCCAATTTTGTTTGGGAGCCACGTCGCACGACTGCGCAATTGTCAGTTAAAGCGACGCCGTGCCGAATCCCAAAAACTTGCCCGGTCATTGACCAGAAATATGGTCCGGGCTCAAGTGGTTAAAAATTAACAAAACACAAAAGTGAGCCCAATTTTTGGGGATAATGTGAAAGATGATGTTACACTGAGTAAATAGATACCTTACATGTCACGCTTTACTATTGGAAACACTCCTGCAATGGGGCCAAAATGAATTCCGTGAATATCCCCATAGGCGACCTTTTATTTTTTTTTCCAGGTTACCAGTTTATAGTTACAAAGAAGGTCTAGTGGTAAAAGTATTGCTCTCGCTCTAAGGCACGCGTCAATACCTCACATGTGTGGTTTGAACGATGTTTATATATGTGGGCGGGACTTGCGTAAGTCCCGCCCACATATGTAAAAATTATTTTTACTTTTTGCTATAATAAATATCCCCAAAAATATATATTGTAAAAACTAAAAAAACCCTCAGTTTAGGCCGATACGTATTCTACATCTTTTTGGTTCCAAAAAATCGCAAATAGCGTTTAGTGTTTGGTTTTTGCAAAAGTTATAGCGTCTACAAAATATTTTTTTTTTTTGTTTTAACTAGTTATTGGGGCGATCAGCGATTTTTATCGGTACTGCGACATTATGGCGGACACATCGAACACTTTTTTGGAACCATTGGCATTTTTCTAGCGATCAGTGCTGTAAAAAATGCATTGCTTACTCTAAAAATGCCACTGGCAGGGAAGGGGTTAACACTAGGTGCGAGGGAGGGGTTAAATATGTTCCCTGGGTGTGTTCTAACTGTAGGGGGGGGGGTGGGACTGACATGTGTAAATGACAGATCGCTGTTCATGAAGGGGAACTCCAGACCCCCCCCCAAAAAAATAAGGTGGGTTCCCTCCAGGTGCATACCAGGCTCTTAGGCTTGGTCTGGAACATAAGGGGTTAAACCCGCGCAAAAAAAAATAGCGTGGGGTCCCCCCCAAGATCCAAACCAAGCCATTATCCCAGGCACGCAGTCTGGTCAGACAGGAATGGGGGTGGGGACGAGCGAGCGCCCCCCTCCCTCCTGAGCCATACCAGACCACATGCCCTCAACATGGGGGAGTGTGTGCTGTGGGGGAGGGGGGCACTGCCCCCCCACCCCAAAGCACTCTTGTCCCCATGTCGATAGGGACAAGAGCCTCTTCCCGACAACCCTAGCCGTTGGTTGTCGGGGTATGCGGGCGGAGGGCTTATCAGAATCTGAGAGACCCTTTAATAAAGGGGTCCCCAGATTCCGGCCCCCCACCCTATGTGAATGAGTATGGGGGTACATTGTACCCCTACCCATTCACCTGGGGAAAAAAATGGAAAAAAATAATACACCACACATGAATAAATTAATTTATTAGTCAGCCGGGGGTCTTCTGCCGGGGCCCCCCACCACCACCCCATTAGGCCCCGGGCTTCGCCATCTTCTGCCGGAACCCCCCTTCACCAGTGAGGCTCCTGCCTTTGGGGGAGGGTCCCGGGCTACTACGACGGTTTCTGCGGGGGGGGGGTGCACTGGCACCCCTCCCCCGTCTTCAGCGACGTAATTCACCGGGACCCCCTTCACCAGGGAGGCTCCTGCCTTTGGGGGAGGGTCCCGGGCTTCCACGACGGTTTCTGCGGGGGGGGTGCACTGGCACCCCACCCCCGTCTTCAGCGACGTAATTCACCGGGACCCCCTTCACCAGGGAGGCTCCTGCCTTTGGGGGAGGGTCCCGGGCTTCCACGACGGTTTCTGCGGGGGGGGTGCACTGGCACCCCACCCCCGTCTTCAGCGACGTAATTCACCGGGACCCCCTTCACCAGGGAGGCTCCTGCCTTTGGGGGAGGGTCCCGGGCTTCCACGACGGTTTCTGCGGGGGGGGTGCACTGGCACCCCACCCCCGTCTTCAGCGACGTAATTCACCGGGACCCCCTTCACCAGGGAGGCTCCTGCCTTTGGGGGAGGGTCCCGGGCTTGTACGGTGTCTTCCGCCGGAGGGCGCCACTCTCCGGGCTTCTGCGATGCCTTCCGCTTCTGCCTGTCTCCTCCGCGGAGCACAGGGCTTGTCTCCGCTGTCTTCTCCCTTCTCTTCCATTCGATGTTGACACGACGAGGTCCGGCGCTGGAATGCCGTCTGAGCAGTGGGCATGGACTTATATAGGGCAATGCCACCATGTGACCTCAACCCATGTGACATCACATTCCCATCATGCCCAGGGAATGTGATGTCACATGGGTTGAGGTCACATGGTGGCATTGCCCTATATAAGTCCATGCCCGCCGCTGACACGGCATGTCAGCGCGGAACCTCGTCGTGTCAACATCCAATGGAAGAGAAGGGAGAGGACAGCGCAGACAAGCCCTGTGCTCCCGGAGGAGACAGGCAGAAGAAGGAAGAGAGAAGAAAGAAGACGGAAGAAAGCCCTGACTCCGCGGGGGAGCCAGGCAGAAGAGGGAGCAGAGAAAAGACCGGGGAGTTGGCGCACCCCCGGCAGAAGACCAGGAAGACCGGAACCCTGGCGGAAGGCACCGGAAAGACCGGGGGATAGGCGCCATCCCCCGGCAGAAGACCCCGAAGTCCGGATGCCCCTCCCTAATGAAAAAGAGCTTAAATGGGGTGGGGGCATCCGGCGGAAGGCTCCGGAGAGGACCGAGGGATGGCGCCCTCCCCCGGCAGAAATCACCGAAGCCCAGGGTCCCGGCAGAAGATCGGGAGAGAAGAAACCCCCCCTTCTAAGAGAGCTAAAGAAGAAAGGGGGGGCTCCGGAGCAGATTAATAAAATATTTTATTGTGTGGTGTTTTATTTTACTTTACACTTTCCCCCATGTGAATGGGTAGAGGTACGATGTACCCCATACTCATTCACATAGGGTGGGGGGCCGGCATCTGGGGGCCCCCTTATTAAAGGGAGCTCGCAGATTCCGATTAGCCCCGCCCGCATACCCCGACAACCAATGGCAAGGGTTGTCGGGAAGAGGCTCTTGTCCCTATCGACATGGGGGCAAGAGTGCTGTGGGGTGGGGGGGCAGTGCCCCCCTCCCCCACAGCACACACTCCCCCATGTTGAGGGCATGCGGTCTGGTACGGCTCAGGAGGGGGGGGGGGCGCTCGCTCGTCCCCGCCCCCATTCCTGTCCGGGCCAGACTGCATGCTTGGGATGAGGGCTTGGTTTGGATCTGGGGGGGACCCCCGCGCCGAATCGGCGCGGGTTTAACCCCTCACGTTCCGGACCAAGCCTAAGAGCCTAATGTAGCCCTGGAGGGGGACCCGCGCCGATTTCAAGTTTGAAATTTGGCGCGGAGTTCCCCTTCAGGGCTGAAAACAGCTCGGAGATTCCCGTGCGCCGCGTCACGCAGCGCATTCACGGGTACGCCGCTTGGTATTTACCAAGATTTTCACGGCGTACTGACAAGGCGCACGGGAATCCCTGACTTTTCTCTCTGCGCATGCCCAGTATGCAAATGAACCTCCCGAGGTTCAGGCGCACTGTGCAAGCGTACGGGGATCTGTTTTCAAAAAACACTTTCCTTTTCAATTCGGCCCGCCAAACACTTCAAAACACATGTCACTTCACTTCCCCTGCATCCCCCCACCTCCCCCCCTAATAAACTCCCGCCCAAACCCCCGCAATTTACAGTTTAATGTGCCGTGCGCCAGGTCTGTACTGGTGCACAATGCACCCTCTCCTGGGCGCACGGAGCACATTAGTAACTAGGGAAATACACTGCACTAGCAGCGTATTTCTTTAGTAAATGGCAAAACGGCTGCTACTCCTGCTTTTACTCCATGAGTCATGGAGTAAAGGCTTGGTAAATCAGCCCCAACATGTAACAACAACACCTGTCCGGACGTTATTGGATGTATCAGGCACCAGTGACATGCACCGTGAATATTGAAAAATATTTTAAATTTAGTTTCGTATCTGTAAATACAGAAAGAAAATGGCCTGTTGGGTGGTAATAGTCAAAAAATCAATCATACCACGCTGAATGACAGAGCCCTATTAGATCAAATGGTGCAATAACTGGTGACTGAGTCTGGTGTGTGGGAAGGGGGGAGGGGAGGGAAGGCTGGGAGATGGTATAAGGATGCAATGTGATCGTAATGATCAATATAATATAAAGTCTGTACATATTAAATAATTTGTATCGATCTCCTTTGATCATTTATTGTTGCCACAAGTAACCCCTTCCTACATTTCGGTCCATTTCCCCATCCCCACACCTCTTCCTCTATATTTGTTTTTGCATAATATTTTGGTTACAGCAACTAACCATCATTTGATGAGTGATCAACTGTAGATTATCTATAATCTACAAATATTCCAACATTAGTGGTTTAACTTGCATTCCCTTCCCCCATTTTCCCAATTCTTCGCATATTTATGCTGGCCACTAGGTGGCGCTTCCGTATATTTCTGCATCGAATATGCTAATTAGCTAGATACTCCGATTCACAAACGTACGTGCGCCCGGCGTATCAAGATACGTCGTTTACGTAAGACATACGCCGGCGTAAAGTTAAAGCTGGTCTCTAGGTGGCGCAGCCCATGCAAGGTATGGACTTTGGAACAAGCGCATCTTTTTACGTTGTTTACGTAAGTCGTACGCACAGTAAGTTGCGTTCACGTCGTAGACAGTGTTCGACGTATCTTAGGCATTCTATCCGACGCATGCGCACTGGGTTACGTCCACGAACGGGGCATGCGCCGTTCATTCAAAACGTCATTTACGTGGGGTCATGCTTTATTTACATAAAACACGCCCACCTCTTCACAATTTGAATTAGGCGCGCTTACGCCGGCACATTTACGCTACGCCGCCTTAACTTAGGAGGCAAGTGCTTTGTGAATACAGCACTTGACTCTCTAAGTTGCGGTGGCGTAGCGTAAATACGATACGCTACGCCCGCTCAATGTAACGCCACCCTATGTGAATCTGGGCCATAATGTTTGGGAGGGTCTAAGAAATTTTCTAGAAAAAATACAGATTTTTACATGTATGTGAAAGTGTCAGAAAAAAAGCCTGGTCTTCAAGTGGTCAAGAACCTGTGTTTATGCTTATTTATGCGTGTTTATACGATGCGTTCTACTTTTTTTGTGTGCAGTTAAATGCAGCACACATTTTGGCTCTGTGTATGGGCTCATTGATTACCATAGTGTTCTGTTTAGATGCAGTATATCTGCTGTACACAATCTAAACACAGATTTTTTTTTCTGCCTGTGTGAATAACCTTACAGTGAAGCATATTAGCCAGATTATCAATGGCTTGAGACAAGTATAATACCTTAAAACAGACTGACCATACATGAAGATAGTCAGATAAGACCAATCTGGATTTTTGGTAATAGAGTAAAAATATATATCTAAAGCCAAAACTTTTTTTTTATATTGGATATATACAGCCATGGCCAAAAGTTTTGAGAATGACACAAATATTAGTTTTCACAAAGTTTGCTGCTAAACTGCTTTTAGATCTTTGTTTCAGTTGTTTCTGTGATGTAGTGAAATATAATTACACGCACTTCATACGTTTCAAAGGCTTTTATCGACAATTACATGACATTTATGCAAAGAGTCAGTATTTGCAGTGTTGGCCATTTTTTTTCAGGACCTCTGTAATTCGACTGGGCATGCTCTCAATCAACTTCTGGGCCAATTCCTGACTGATAGCAACCCATTCTTTCATAATCACTTCTTGGAGTTTGTCAGAATTAGTGGGTTTTTGTTTGTCCACCCGCCTCGTGAGGATTGAGCACAAGTTCTCAATGGGATTAAGATCTGGGGAGTTTCCAGGCCATGGACCCAAAATGTCAACGTTTTGGTCCCCGAGCCACTTAGTTATCACTTTTGCCTTATGGCACGGTGCTCCATCGTGCTGGAAAATGCATTGTTCTTCACCAAACTGTTGTTGGATTGTTGGAAGAAGTTGCTGTTGGAGGGTGTTTTGGTACCATTCTTTATTCATGGCTGTGTTTTTGGGCAAAATTGTGAGTGAGCCCACTCCCTTGTGTAGCGCCCCCTTTACTTTCAGTAAGGGCACTACGCTAAAGTTAGTGGGAGAATGAGAGAGGTAAGTTGCTCTCATTCTAAATGTTGTTAAATTTGGCTATCGCCAAATTCTGTATTGTCCTGTGGGTCAGTCTGTGCGTCCAAAGATACGGTCTCATCTCTGGACGGCAGATGGAGCCAGAGGGATCCAGGCGGAGCCACTTCTTCCCAGCAGCCAATGAGAGGAGTTGAGCCTTGCTGTGCATGCTGGGAGGGGGTATTTCTGTGGCGGAGGCCATTGTTCAGGGTTCTTCACGGGTTCTGGTTCCAGGTGCGGCACCCACCTTCATGGTGTGCGCACATCGCGGACCCCACCATTATGGCCTTCTTGGCCTGGGGTTGCGCGCAATGCAGAGTTCCAGACTCTGTGCCCTTCTGGCCTGGGGCAACTGATGCCACAAAGGGGCCCCAGTGACTTACTGGGTCCCCACTTCTACTGAGGAGATCCCATGCTGTATGCCGTTCGGTGGGGGATCGGCTTGAGGAAAACCCGGAGGCAGGTTATCCAAAAGGGCTTAAACGAACCATCGGGGATCTGGTGACCGGAGCATTGACAGGTACACTTGCACTGTCAACCGGTGACTCTGACGTGATTTCTGGGAGGATTTGCTCAATCCTTCAGCTCATCCAAGTACTTGGCCTGTGGCAGAGGTTTCACCTGAGCCAAGTCTGTGGCAGAGACTTGTTCCTCCCAGCAACCTTAAAGTGACGCTCCGGCTGCCAGGCCTGTGGCAGAGGTCTGTCCGGGGGCACTTTATAAAGCATTCAGAAAACCTTATCTACGAATTGGACATTCGCTTATTGCTCTACTCACTACCTTCACCCCTAGACAACACATAGGCCCCATACACACGATAGAATCCATCCGCAGATAAATCCCAGCAAATGGGTTTCTGCGGATAGATCCTATGGTGTGTACACGCCAGCGGATCTGTTTCCGCGGAGAAATCTCCTCTGGGATGGATTCCAGCAGATCGGATATTTGCTGACATGCACAACAAATCCATCTGCTGGAATCCATTCCAACGGATGGATCCGCTCGTCTGTACAGACTTACCGGATCCATCCGTCCAAAGGGATTCCCCGCACGCGTCGTAATGATTTGACGCATGCGTGGAATTCCTTATATGACAGCGTCGCGCCCGTCGCCGCGTCATAATAGCGGCGACGGCGCGACACGTCATCGCCAGAGGATTTCAGCGCGGATTTCAATGCGATGGTGTGTACACGCCATCGCATAGAAATCTTCTGAAATCCTCGAGAGGATTTATCCGCGGATACGGTCCGCTGGACCGTATCTGCGGATAAATCCTCTCGTGTGTATGAGGCCACAGAGGTAACTTAATACGCTGATCCCAAAACAATCAGCGGCTCCTAAAGGGGGTAGCGCTACACTTGGATGAGAAGCAACCCCACACATAAATGGTCTCAGGATGCTTTACTGTTGGCATGACATAGGAGCATGGTAGCGCTCACCTTTTCTTCTCCGGACAAGCCTTTTTCCTGATGCCCCAAACAATCGGAAAGAGGCTTCATCGGAGAATATGACTTTGCCCCAGTCCTCAGCAGTCCATTCACCATATTTTCTGCAGAAGATCAATCTGTCCCTGATGGGTTTTTTTGGAGAGAAGTGGCTTCTTTGCTGCCCTTCTTGACACCAGGCCATCTTCCAAAAGTCTTCGCCTCACTGTGCCTGCAGATGCGCTCACACCTGCCTGCTGCCATTCCTGAGCAAGCTCTGCACTGGTGGCACTCCGATCCCGCAGCTGAATCCTCTTTAAGAGACGGTCCTGGCGCTTGCTGGACTTTCTTGGGCACCCTGAAGCCTTCTTCACAAATGCAGTGGAATTTTTTTTATGGGATTAAGTTAATTTTCATGGCAAAGAGGAACTTTGCAATTAATTGCAATTCGTCTGATCACTCTTCATAACATTCTGGAGTATATGCAATTTCCCATCTTAAAAGCTGAGGCAGCAGACTTTGTGAAAATTTGTATTTGTGTCATTCTCAAAACTTTTGGCCATGGCTGTACATTGTGATAGCCAAGTGTTAAATCTACTGTCAGTTTCAATACATCTATGGGCAGGCTGATTGTACCCAAGTTGATCCATCGATCAAATTGGGTACAACCAGCCTGACAAATTTTTTAGATGTGATAGCCGCTAGCAGTAATCATTGTGTTCTGCTGGCCGGGAAGTATTTCTGTGCCCCCTGCTGGCAGAACACAATAGCGCAGCAGGAGGCATTCCCTCATTAACACTGAATAAGTTGATGGAGGAGGACTAAATCAAATCATCTTTGGGCTGCTTTGGGGGTTTTTTTATGGAGATTTTAGGGAGATTTCCCTTCACTTCCTGTCCTGTAACCTCAAGCAGGAAGTAAGGGAAATCAAGGCTTATGCCTGGTACACAAAGCCAAATATCAGCAGGTATCGCTGATATTTACAGGTTCAAGAAGAAACTGGCCGACATTCGGCCCTTTGTCAGCCGAACGTTCGGCTTCTTTAGAATGGACATGCCCGAAAGAAACCGGCAGAACGTTCGGCTTCTGCAGAATGGGCATGCCCGACAGAAACCGGCAGAACGTTCGGCTTCTGTAGAACGAGCATGAAAGAAAAAATCTTCTGATCAGCATCCAATCAGCTCTTGCAGCCAATGACTGCGAGCACTGACCAGTGTGTTCTGGTGGGGGCAGTCTCCCTGTCAGCAGGGAGATCGCTGTACTATAATGTAATTGTTAGTATAGCACCCTTCTCCCGCAGGCTGAACAAAAAATAGCTCACTGTGTACCAGGCATTAGACAGTTATCAAGAGAACAATTACCCCATTGGAAGAATTCCCCTTTATTCCTGTTTTTTGTGGCAACTCAAAATGTTAGATTCCCCTCACTTTTGTTCTTGGCGACATTGGCAATCAGGACACTTAGAAAGGGTACAGTTGCCTATCAAAGACACAAACAGCAAAAAAAAAACTGACAGTGAATCTACCTCTAGCTCTGATAGGCACTTCCGTACAGCCAACCAGCTGCCGTTATTCAGTTGGTCGGCGCCTCATGTCCGGCCATCTGAATAGAACAGCGCAGTGGTGACAATAACATAGATTCGTGCAATGCATGAATCTATGGGCCAGATTCACGTAGAAGTGCGGCGGCGTAACGTATCGTAGATACGTTACACCGCCGCAAGTTTTCATCGCAAGTGCCTGATTCACAAAGCACTTGCAATGAAAACCTACGCCGGCGGCCTCCGGCGTAACCCCGCGTAATTCAAAGGGGCGTGAGCCATTTAAATTAGGCGCGCTCCCGCGCCGGACCTACTGCGCATGCTCCCTTTTGAATTTCCCGCCGTGCTTTGCGCGAAGTAACGTCATTTTTTCGAACGGCGACGTGCGTAGCGTACTTCCGTATTACCGGATGTCTTACGCAAGAAGGAAAAAATTTAAAATTTCGACGCGGGAACGACGGCCATACTTTATACAGCACATACGTGTGCTGTGTAAAGTTAGGGCACCAAAAACGACGACTAACTTTGCGACGGGAAACTAGACTAGCAGCGACGTAGCGAATGCGAAAAACCGTCGTGGATCGCCGTAACTCCTAATTTGCATACCCGACGCTGGTTTACGACGTGAACTCCCCCCAGTGGCGGCCGCGGTATTGCATCCTAAGATCCGACAGTGTAAAACAATTACACCTGTCGGATCTAAGGGCTATCTATGCGTAATTGATTCTATGAATCAGTCGCATAGATACTCTGAGAGATACGACGGAGTATCTGAGATACGACGGAGTATCTCTTTTGTGAATCTGGGCCTATGTTATTAGACTCAGTGGCGGTGAGAGCCAGAGGGGGTGGCGCTCCAGCGCACTCTATGGACAAACCGCCACTGCTCCTCACCACTTTATCAGAAACTAACAAAAAAAAAACCTTTAGTTTATATTTTAAGCATAGATTCAGACTTGTGCGATGCGTTGACGGTGTCTGAGATCGCATATGTGTGAACCCAGGCTAGATTTGGCAATATTTCCAAAGAGGGTGGTTGCATACATATTATACTTTATGGTCCATTTGATTAGTCAAGTAACACCCTGTTAACATTGAAGGGTGTAGGTGCCCCATTCATGACCTGATTATCATCACATTAGTCTGAAACTATGGACAGTACCTTGAAAATGCCATGATTTTATTGGGTCGCTGTGAGGCTCTGTATTAATGCTGGGAGTTGGGGGGATGATACAAGAACAATTGAGCTCATTTTTGTCAACACTTATTTCTCAATGGATAACATACAGTATGTACGTTGTATCCAAACATGATCCAATTTGCATGCGATTGTCGGGAGGTTCCAATCTTTTGTGCTAAAGTTCTACGCTCTCTCTTTTATTTATCATCTGTATTCCTTTGTTTCTCATTTGCAAAGATGTTGTTATCACCTCCTATTGTGATTTCACTCTGGTCTGTTCCAACACATACCCCACCCACTATCCTCCAGACCTGCCAATTATTCCTATTCAATAATAACAAACAGATGGATTACATTTCGGGAGGTGTATTTTTGTAATGCCGCGTACACACCATCACTTTATGTGATGAAAAAAAACTACGTTTTTAAAAACGTCACTTTAAATGACCGTGTGTGGGGGGAAAATGTTGTTTTATGTCTTGTGAAAAACGACAAAAAAAAATTGAAGCATGCTTCAATTTTATGTGTCGTTTTTCAAAACGTCGTTTTTTACTTCACAGGAATTGACCGTGTGTAGCAAAAAACAACGTTTAAAACAACGTTTTTACACCCGCGCATGCCCAGAAGCTAGTTATGAAGCGAGCTTCAATGGAAAAACGTGGTGAACGTAACCTCACTTTGCTAGAGCATTGTGAAAAAACGATGGTGTGTAGGCAACATCGTTTTTGAAAATTGAAGTTTCAAAAACGTTGTTTTTTTCTTCACAGAAAATTACGTTTTTTTTCATCACATAAAGTGATGGTGTGTACGTGGCATAAGACTTGACAGACATTGAGGCGGGCAGCGGCGGCGACGGGCAGAAAGTCGCTGATTGCCGCCATTACTAGTAAAAATATGTCCCGGATTTAATTTAAAAAATCTGGTCACCTTACTCCGGAGGTCGCTAGAGGTTCCATGGCCATTGATCAAAAACAGAGTGATCTCCCAACCTATAATGACCACCAATGTAAGGGGGCAATGCCCCTCTGACATGAATTAAAAGAGTAACTTCTAAACTGATCACCAGTGTAAGGGGCTTTTCTCCACTGACCACCATCTTAAGGGGACATTTCTTTATTGACCATCAATATAAGGGGGCTTTTCTTTACTGACCACCAATGTAAGTGGATTTTTCTCCACTGACCACCAATGTAAGAGGACTTTTCTCCACTGACCACCAATGTAAGAGGACTTTTCTCCACTGACCACAATGTAGGGGGACAGTTCTCCACTGACCACCAATGTAAGGGGATTTTTCTCCACTACCCACCAATGTACGGTGGTTTTTCTTCACTGACCACCAATGTAAGGGGGCCTTTCTCCACTGACCCCAATGTAGGGGGACATTTCTCCACTGACCACCAATATGGCTTTCCTCCACTGACCACCACTGCAAGGGGACATTTCTCCACTGACCACCAATATGTCTTTCCTCCACTGACCACCACTGCAAGGGGACATTTCTCCCCTGACCACCAATGTAAGGGGACATTTTTCCACTAGCCGCCAATGTAAGATGGCTTTCCTCCACTGATCACTGCTGTAAGGGGGCAATTCTTTACTGATCACTAATATAAGGGGACATTTCTCCACTGACCACCAATGTAAGGTGTCTTTCCTCCACTGACCACCTCTGTAAGGCCCCGTACACACGAGAGGATCTATCCGCTGGAATTTATCCGCGGATACGTTTCAGCGGATAGATCCGCTGGTGTGTACGACCCAGCGGATATTTATCCGCGGATATATTTTGGGCCGATGGATTTCCAGCGGATAAAAATTTCTTAGCATGCTACAAAATCTATCCGCTGGAATCCAGTCCAGCGGATTGATCCGCTGGTCTGTACAGACTCACCGGATCAATCCGTCCGATTCCCTCCCTCGCATGCGTCGTAATGATGCGACGCATGTGTAGAAGTCCTTATATTACAGCGTTGCGCATGTCGCCGCGTCATCATCACGGCGACGGCGCGACACGTCACCGCGGAGGGAATTCCGCGCGGATTTTGATCTGATGGTCAGTACAACCATCAGATCAAAATCCGCCAGAGGATTTATCCGCGTGAACGGTCCGGAGGACCGTTTCCAGCGGATAATCCTCTCGTGTGTACGGGGCCTAAGGGTGCATTACTTCACTGACCACTAATGCCTCAATATTTGGCACTTCCACCCCCTTCCTGCCCAGGCCAATTTTCAGCTTCCAGCCCTGTCACACTTTGAATGACAATTGCGTGGTCATGCAACACTATACCCATATGATTTTTTTTTTTTTGAGGCAGATAGAGATTACTTTTGGTGGTATTTAATCACCACTTCGTTTTTAATTTTTTGCTAAACAAACGAAAAAATAAATACTGTTTTGGCACCGATAAGGCGGCACTCATGGGGAAGCACTGATAGGCAGCACTGATAAAGTGGCACTGATAGGCAGAACTGATGGGCACTAATAGGCTGTACTGAGAAAGCAGCACTGATGAGCACTAATAGGTGGTACTGATGGGCACTAAAAGACAGCACTGATGGGCACTGATAAGCTGCACTGATGGGGATGCAGTGATATCAGTCTAACTGTGTGCATCAGAAATCACAGTTACCGACTTTCCTCTCCTTACATTGTGACAGCATTTGAGGATAGGAATGCCGATAACCGGACACAGCTGATCACATGGTAAAGGGCCGCTTTGATGGACCCTTTTCCGCGATTTGTGATCAGCTGTACCTGAAAGACACAGCGATCACAGAGTGTGTCGGATCCACACCCCAGGGGGCATGTGGGAGGCATGGTTCTGAGAAGACATCCATGGACACCCTCCCAGGACTGGACGATTGCTCTGTAGCTGCCTTTTGGCTATAGCGTGGTCGAGAAGTGGTTCAAAATGCATGGGGCTGCCGTTCTTTCTTAATGGCACCCCCACGCATTTAAAAACGCAGCACATTTGCAGGTGTGGGAACTGCAGGAAAATTGCATGTGATTTTCTGGCCGCTTCATTTTTAAAATGCTGCAGGAATCTTTTTCCTCAGACGCATAGGCATGGCAGCCCATTCAAATGAATAAGCTGCTGTGCCCGCGCTAATGCAGGCTGCAAATTACCAAGAGTTTTAACCTAGCTTTATGGGGGACCACAACACATGCATTGCAGTTTGTTGGAATGTACACATTAAATCACAATGGTGAGTGGGCCTCAGACCTCAGTCACACTGGCTATGAGATACACAAGTTTATATGTGTTTTTTAGGATATTCTTAAACACATAACAATGCATTAAGGCCGGGTTCACACTAGCTGCGGCCACGGCTCACAGCAGGGGACCGGTGCATCCCTGTACACTGTAGCTGCAGCCACGGCTCACAGCGGGGGACCGGTGCATCCCTGTACACTGTAGCTGTGGCCACGGCTCACAGCAGGGGACCGGTGTATCCCTGTACACTGTAGCTGCGGCCCCAGCTTACATTGGGGGAGCGGTGCATCCCTGTACACTGTAGCTGCGGCCACGGCTCACAGCAAGGGACTGGTGCATCCCTGTACACTGTAGCAGCGGCCATGGCTCAAAGCAGGGGACCGGTGCATCCCTGTACACTGTAGCTGCGGCCACGGCTCAAAGCAGGGGACCGGTGCATCCCTGTAAACTGTAGCTGCGGCCATGGCTCACAGCAGGGGACCGGTGCATCCCTGTACACTGTAGCTGCGGCCACGGCTCAAAGCAGGGGACCGGTGCATCCCTGTACACTGTAGCTGCGGCCACGGCTCACAGCAGGGGACCGGTGCATCCCTGTACACTGTAGCTGCAGCCACGGCTCACAGCGGGGGACCGGTGCATCCCTGTACACTGTAGCTGTGGCCACGGCTCACAGCAGGGGACCGGTGTATCCCTGTACACTGTAGCTGCGGCCCCAGCTTACATTGGGGGAGCGGTGCATCCCTGTACACTGTAGCTGCGGCCACGGCTCACAGCAAGGGACTGGTGCATCCCTGTACACTGTAGCAGCGGCCATGGCTCAAAGCAGGGGACCGGTGCATCCCTGTACACTGTAGCTGCGGCCACGGCTCAAAGCAGGGGACCGGTGCATCCCTGTAAACTGTAGCTGCGGCCATGGCTCACAGCAGGGGACCGGTGCATCCCTGTACACTGTAGCTGCGGCCACGGCTCAAAGCAGGGGACCGGTGCATCCCTGTACACTGTAGCTGCGGCCACGGCTCACAGCAGGGGACCGGTGCATCCCTGTACACTGTAGCTGCGGCCACGGCTCACAGCAGGGGACCGGTGCATCCCTGTACACTGTAGCTGCGGCCACGGCTCACAGCAGGGGACCGGTGCATCCCTGTACACTGTAGCTGCGGCCACGGCTCACAGCAGGGGACCGGTGCATCCCTGTACACTGTAGCTGCGGCCACGGGTCACAGCAGGGGACCGGTGCATCCCTGTACACTGTAGCTGCGGCCACGGGTCACAGCAGGGGACCGGTGCATCCCTGTACACTGTAGCTGCGGCCACGGGTCACAGCAGGGGACCGGTGCATCCCTGTACACTGTAGCTGCGGCCACGGGTCACAGCAGGGGACCGGTGCATCCCTGTACACTGTAGCTGCGGCAACGGCTCACAGCAGGGGACCGGTGCATCCCTGTACACTGTAGCTGCGGCCATGGCTCACAGCAGTTTGGGCTTCGATATGTGCAATGCTTCAAACGGCTACATGTGTATGTGTAAAATCTACATATATGTACAGCCCA
This sequence comes from Rana temporaria, assembly GCF_905171775.1. Taxonomy (NCBI): domain Eukaryota; kingdom Metazoa; phylum Chordata; class Amphibia; order Anura; family Ranidae; genus Rana; species Rana temporaria. The sequence goes on along the minus strand of NC_053489.1, from coordinate 468,535,710 downwards.
TTTCTGCACACCACTAAACACAGCGCTAGGGTTGCCACATCATCCCTTTAGTTCAGGGCACGTATGAATTACACAGGTTCTGAGGCTGAATTTGCAGAAGATACTGCGTAACACATGCGTTTAAAGCGTTTGAGCTTAGATATGTGTAATGCTTCCAGCAGCTTTACACATGTACATACACGTGTAAAGTCGCTAGACGCTGCGCACATTGTCATTTTTAGCGGCAACTGTGTGTACGATCTCATTGATACCTATAGCGCTGTTTGGATGGGTAGATGCACTAAAATACTGTTTTATGAATGAGCCCCAACTGCATATATCTGACTAGGGTTCAATGCACCTAAAGTTTGATACAGAAAGCTAGTGTGGGGCATTGCCTCATGGGTGAAAAGAACGTGATTTTCATAGACATGGCTGCTTTCTTTACACAAAGGAAGCGGGATTGCCAGCACTGCTTGGTTCCCTCAGCATAAGCTCTGCTTCTTCCTCATACCACAGTGTTACCAAACAATGGAGCTGCAACAACTGCCCCGCCCATCCCGACTTCTCCCGCACATGGCCACGCCTGCTGCTGACGCTGCCTCCCGCTATTGGTCGATTGCTAAGGCCTTGGTCTCGATGTTCCCGGGTTTTTATATGGCCGTAGACAAGTTGGCTTTATTGTGAGCTGTGCTGTGGACGTTGGTGATCAATACTCGGAGAAAATATGGTGAGTGCGAGCGGGCATGGGGGGAATTGCACGTGCTTCTCTATAGGACCGCAGCCGTGTATGTTCGTTATGGACAGTCATTGGGGGGGGACTGGGAGGGAGAATGGAGCCGAGCGAACGCTTCCTGCTTCAGGCTACAGCACGTGTTCTCCCGGGTCACAGCCCGCTGCTGGGAGGACTATATAGTGTGGAATAATCGAGCATCCGTAGGGATGGGGCTGCACGTAGGCCATCGGGAGGGATCGAGCGGTTTAGATTTGTCATCGTGGCCGAAAATGGTCGTTATTTCTAGATGGATGATGGATGAGGGCATACAAAAAAATCCAGATCACTCCGGATAGCACAAAAGCCTGCTGGTTCACTATTACAATGGCTTCTATTACATACGCCTGCAAAGCTGGGGAGTGATCGGTGTGTGTTTGTTTATAATCTTTCTATTTTTATGTTTTGATTTTACTTTCAAGGTATCCTGTATGGGGTTTTTTCTTTTTATATTTTTTTTTTGGGGGGGGGTTAGGGTGTTTTTTTTTATTATTTATTTTTTTATTAAATATTCCTACTAATTTGCACTTTTACTAGTAGATCAGAGGCTTCCATTTTTTTTTGCCTGTCTTTAAAAAAAGATTGGAAGTTGAGAAGTTCACAGACACATAGTGGTGTGTGGGTTTATTTTTTTTTTTTATTTATTTTATTATAAAAGTGTGGCCTTGCTGATTAACTTTCTATATCAGAACAAAGAACACACTTTACAGGAGGTTGTACACATGTAATGATGTAACATCCCGCCAGAGTCTACAAAATACCCAAATGCATTATATGTTAGAATATAGTAGTATTATTTATTATGGATTTATAGTGCCAACAGTTTGCACAGCGTTTTTTACAAAGTGGAGGGAAACGGTACAGTAACAATACATGAGTCGGAGTTTCCTGCTCATTAACCACTTCAGTACCGTGGGTGTTTTTCAGATTTCGTGTTTACAAAACAAACTTTTTTTTGCTAGAAAATTACTTAAAACCCACAAACATATTATATATATATATATATATATATATATATATATATATATATATATATATATATAATTTCCTAATACCCTACCTAGAGAATAAAATGGCGATCATTGCAATACTTTTTGTCACACCATATTTGCGCAGCGGTCTTACAAGCGCACTTTTTTTGGAAAAAATTCACTTTTTTGAATTAAAAAAATAAGACGGCAATAAATTTGGCCCAATTTTTTTATATATTGTGAAAGATAATGTTACGCCGAGTAAAATGATACCCAACATGTCACGCTTACAAATTGCGCCCGCTCGTGGCATGGCGTCAAACGTTTACCCTTAATCTCGATAGGCGACGTTTAAAAAATTCTATAGGTTGCATTTTTTGAGTTGCAGAGGAGGTCTAGGGCTAGAATTATTGCTCTAACGATCGCGGCGATACCTCACTTGTGCGATTTGAACACCATTTTCATATGCAGGCGCTACTCACGTATGCATTCGCTTCTGCGCGCAAGCTCGTTGGGACGGGGCGCTTTAAAAAAAATGTGTTTTTTTTTTTTTCTTTATTTTTCTTTATTTTATTTTTATTTATTGTTTTTTTTTACACTGGGAAAATAAATAAATAGATAAATGATCACTTTTATTCCTATTACAAGGAATGTAAACATCCCTTGTAATAGAAAAAAGCATGACAGGTCCTCTTAAATATGAGATCTGGGGTCAAAAAGACCCCAGATCTCATATTTAGACTAAAATGACAAAAAAAAAGTTTCTTTTTAAGACGCTTGGCGGGACTGACGTTTTGACGTCACTTCCGCCCAGCAGAGCTATGGGGACGGGTGGGGGCAATTTTTTTTCCCACACAGCAGCCGAGCGGACCCGATCTCCTCCGCCGCTACCGACGGCTCCGGTAAAAGGGGGAGCCCCTCTCCCCCGATAACGGCGAATCCGCCGTGTAGACCGCCGTTATAGTTAACAGGACCGCTCACACTAAAGATGGATACCTCGGTTGTGGCGGCAGCTGCTGCCGTTACCGAGATATCCATCTTTAAAGTGTGGCCGTATATAGTCGTACAGCGGTCTGGAAGTGGTTAAAAACCTACAGTCCAAAACCTTGGATTGCGAGCATAATTCATTCCAGAAACATGCTTGTAATCCAAAGCACTCTTGTATCAAAGCAAATTTACCCATAAGAAATTATGGAAACTCGGATGATTCGTTCCGCAACCATTCAGTTTGTAGTCCATATAAAAAGATTATAGCAATATATTGTGTAACCATAAAATGTCCATCCACAAATGGAAGCCTCTGAGCCAGTCGCATATCAAAAATAGAGAGGTTATTAAAGTTGCAAAAATTCTCATACAACAGAATACAAAATCGGAAGACTACAACTGTAGTGATTAAGGGTTCAGTTCACACCAGACGCAGTTTCGTGTGCATTTTTTTTTCCTGCACTAAAAATACATGCAGTGTATTCTAATGGCTCTAGTTCACACCATGCAGTCAGTTTCCGGTGCAGAAACTGACTGCATGGTGTGAACTAGAGCCATTGGAATACATGGAAAACACTGCATGCATTTTGTGCAGAAAAAAAAGCGCACAGAACTGAACTGCGTCTGTTGTGAATGGACCCTAAATGTAAATCGTACGATCTGGTATCGTGCGAGAAATATTTTTGTGTTTGTCCGATTGGGTGATCGGCTTTCAAACTCTGTACTAACGATCCGATTGTTGTATGATCCCTTCGGAAGCTGTTTTTCGGATTGCATGTATGGGCCATTAGTGTAGCAATATAGTTACAGTTAATAAAGGTACAACATTAAGCCACTCGTATGATTGATGATTAATAAACCGACACATCTAAGTATGGAGCATCTGGGGTAAAGCTGTCCACATAGACCGTCCTCTGCACCGCCCGCTGTCAGTCTGCAATAGTTACCGGGAAGACTACCCTGCAGTAGAGCGATCTGAAAGTGAAGGCTTGATGTGGACAGCTTTACCCCGGATGCCTGCATACTTGGGTGTGCCTATCTTAATCATTAATCATGTGTGTTGCTAAATGTTGTATTTTCATTAAATGTAACCTTATTGCTACACTTAGAGGTGCCTCTCTTCTCTACTCAGTTGTGACGCTACGTGTGTGGGGTTTTTTTTTATTTATTTTTTTAGCATGTTATCCTGTGTCTATGCGCACGCAGGCTGTTATCAGTGTTTCCTTGCTGGGAGAAAAAAACAGAACTAGTGGATTTTGAGAGGAGTCTTTCAGCTGTAAAAATGCTCCAACACCAGTAAATTGTGGTTAACTGGGGTTTTTAAACCCGTAGCTTGTGTTTTCTTGCTAAAAAGCATAAAAACTAAGTTTTTAGCGCAGGAACGCTACAGGTTTTCTAATAACATCCAGTTTGCATGAGGCCTTTAACCACTTAAGGACCGCCTCCTGCACATACGTTTGCAGAATGGCACGGCTGGGCACAAGCACGTACCTGTACGTCCTCTTTAAATGCCCAGTCGTGGGTCGCCCGCGACCCAGTCTGAAGCCCTGTGACCGCCGGAGTCCAGCGATCGGTACCCGGAGCTGAAGAATGGGGAGAGCTGTGTGTAAATACAGCTTCCCTGTTCTTCACTATGGCGCGGTCATTGATCGTCTGTTCCCTGATATAGGGAAAGGCAATCAATGGCGTCACACGTCCAGCCCCGCCCCCTACAGTTAGAAACACATATGAGGTCACACTTAACCCCTTCGGCGCCCCCCTAGTGGTTAACTCCCAAACTGCAATTGTCATTTTCAAAGCATTTTTTTGCTGTGAAAATGATAATGGTCCCAAAAATTGCTGATCACCGCCATTAGTAGTAGTAAAATTTTTTTTATGAAAATGCAATAAAACTGTCCCCTATTTTGTAAACGCTTTAAATTTTGCGCAAACCAATCGATTAAACGCTTATTGCAAAAACTGGCCAGGTCCTTTACCTGCATTTTGGTCCGGGTCTTAAGTGGTTAAACAGCTAGGGTAGTAAAATGTTGTTTTCCACCAAAAGCCATATCCTTCCTGTACATTAAAAAATGTAAATTTCTTGTGTATGATTATTAACACTGTGCCCTCCCTCTGCAGGCTGGTGGTAAAGCTGGTAAAGACTCTGGCAAAGCCAAGGCGGCTTCTGTTTCACGTTCTGCTAAAGCTGGTTTACAGGTAAGGAAAATTGAACTTGTTCTGTTCTAGGCTGAACTATCTCTGCATGTATCATTTTATGCATAGGGCAAGGCTGGATTTCTATCACTAAAAACTTGCGGACGCGTAAATTATGATGCTGTAACCTCTTAGCGCTGACAGTACGCAAAGATGTGGTCTCGATGGGCAGGCATTGAAGCAGAGAGGCGCATATTTGCGTAGAAAAGTATAAACAAACATGCCAAGGGCATGCGCCCAGCTCAGTTACCGGCGCCTAATAGAAAGTTCCCGTATATTACTTGTGATGCTTTCGGTCATGTGACAGCCAATCATGACTGTCCCATGATCAGAAACGTCTTGCAGCACCAGATGGCGCAGGTGTTAAGGGGGTTAAAGGATACATTCATCTTTTGTTACTTATTACACCCTGAAAATGAGTGCACTGTTACCCCCCCTCCCCCTTTTTGGCAAAGAGTGGAGGATTTTCTCCTCACTGCTGTCACAATCTAAAGTTTTCTGTGAATGAACTACAACTACCGACAGCCTTTGCGACTGTCTGCTTGTAGTTATCAATGAACTACCAGGGTGCTGATGGGTGCTCTATGTAGTTCATTGTGTGTGTGTGTGTGTGTGTTTTTTGTTTTTTTTTTCCAGACAGAGCCAACCTCGGATGTCAATAAAATTGTTCAGTGCTGTTGTGTGTTAAAGTGGATGTAAACCCAAATTTTTTTTATGTCACAACGTAGAGAAAAAAATTCCTATCATCTGTGCCCAGTCTTGCCACACAGTTAATCCAGCTCTGAGCAATCCTCTTTTATTCAGTAAAAATTAACAGACTTCCAGATAAAAACCTGTCTAAATAAAAAGTCCTTTCCGTCCCCTTGCTTCGAGTGACATACATTACCTCTCACAATGAACTGTGGATAACCCCCCATATTATGATAAACATCCAGGAATGTGCATGTGTCCAAGCTAGTGCTCGAGATATGTAAAAACCCTGTCACTCATTGTGACATAAAAAAAAAAAACATTTTGGGGTTTACATCCACTTTAAAGTGTTAACGATTAGAGTATGTAATTCTAGCATTGGCATCAGTAAACATTTTTTTTTTTTTTTTTTTACCTTTCAGTTTCCAGTTGGTCGTATCCATCGAATTATGAAGAACCGGACAACCAGTCATGGACGTGTGGGTGGAACTGCTGCAGTGTACACAGCAGCCATTTTGGAATATCTTACTGCTGAGGTATGAGTACTTTAATGATTTTTTTTATTTATTTTTTTAATCTGGCTGTAAAGTATATTTGCTAGTTATAAATCTTCTGGGTTCAAATCAAAAATATTTAACTGACATTTTTTGCCTGCCTAAGGGAAGTACTGTCAGTTTGGTGGGGTGTGTATTAGGAGAAAGGTATGACATAGACTGTTGTCCTGAATAGATATGCTTGGTTCTTGGTTTATTTGTGCATTGTTCACCTTGACAAAATGTAAGTATGCAAATCTCATATCCAAGGGGCTGCCGAGGAAGATGAAAATCGCGGTAATAGTCAGCTCTCCCTGTGATAGTTGCAGTCCCGCTCAGTGTGTGGCTTCCCCTATGCACAATGACCACATTGTTTGCTAGATTGGCACTGCTATTTATGGAACATTATATATTTTTATTTTTTCCCCCTTGAATACAAAATACTTTCTCTGATTTTTTTGATAGGTCGAGGGAATAGACATGTCTAATCGTAGACTGTTGTGTATTTTGTAAAACAAAATATAATGTGTTTTATAAAAAAAAATTTTTGTCTGTATGGTAAGTGCAGATGGGAAGCCTTTTGCACAGAATTCAAGCCGGGCATGGAAGATTGTGGTTATTGCTGTAGTAGTGCGAACTACTGCAGTGATGTGTTTGCTTCTCTCAGGTATGAGCTATGCATACTTTTATTGCCAAGCTGGACCAATGTTGGTAAGAAATTCCTGGTGTGTGTTTTTGTTGTCTTTAATTGATAGCAAAGCATAGTTGGTGAATACCTGGTCCATGATGACTAGCCCACTGCGCAATCTTAGTTCACATGAACAATATGGTAGAAAACGTGCTGTATGAAAGTCTGAGACCGGGATCTATAAAAGTAGAACTGCATACACCAGTGATGAATCCCATTTGTAAAATTTAGTGTTGCTGAGAACCTTGTTTATTTGACTTGTATGCCTCTAGTGCTGGTTTGAAGTTACATTTTTAAACGGTTTAAGGTGCCATAGAGGGGCTGGAAGTGCTGTGTGTTGGGACAGGGTGAACTATCAAACTACATGTATTGCAAAGCTGTAGGGAGACCAAGAGCTGAGATCTGTTTTTGTTTTTTCTTCCAAGGTGCTTGAGTTGGCAGGGAATGCTTCTAAAGATCTCAAAGTGAAGCGTATTACACCTCGTCACTTGCAGCTTGCCATCAGAGGTGATGAAGAATTGGATGCCCTCATAAAGGCCACAATTGCTGGTGGTGGTAAGTATATTGGATTAATTAGCTGAAGTTCTGGCTTGTGTCCATTTCTGATATACACATTTTATTCATGCAGTCAGAATTGTGAGGAACATTTAAATGATACAAGGGGGTGGAAAATAATTCTATTTTGCTATCCTGTTTCTAGCTACCCTAATTGGGGGTACAGGCTAGAAAGCAACAGGAGATGCTAATTGCCTACCGTGGGCAACACTCCATGTTCTTGCTACTAATAATGTTATGTAATTGGTGTAATGCCCTCTGCATTGCTTTAGCGGTTGCTTCCTTTGTTTCTGGTATTGTACTCACAAAGGGAACCTTAAGGACCAAATATTCAAATGGGATGTTAAAATATGCCATGTTAAAATATTCCATTTCTTTAAGGTGTAAGTTTAGGGGATATCCTCTGTAATAAAGGTGGTGACAAGTATGTTGCCAGAACTCCCATCTAGACTTTTTTTATGTGGTTCGCTGACTCATTAATTTGCATATCTCAGTGGTATTCATAAGCTATAAAACAAAAACCTGAGTTTAATCATCTGGGTTACAGTAGTACAGCAAACATTTGCACTTCTATACATGGTTCAGTTTATTTTCATTAAGCATTACTATCTTGTACAAAAGTTGCTAATTTTTTATTTTGTATTCTTTGCAGGTGTTATTCCTCACATTCACAAGTCTCTGATTGGAAAGAAAGAACAACAGAAAGCTGTATAAGTAATCTTCGCCCAACATGGGACCCTGGCCCAACATCATACTTTGTATTGCTGCTTATCGGTGTTGCAGTACCCTGGTTTCTGGAACGGGATTGTAGCCACTTTCCTAATTTTGGCTTCAAAGATGGCAGTCTTGAACGAACACTGATGCTGGTTTTAACTTTTAGTTTTTTTAAAAAAAGATGTGTATTCTTTTTGTACAAGTCAAACAGAAATGATTCTATTACTTGAAAATATGTTAAATAAATCATTTTTGGCGACATAAGATTGACTGACTGTTTTTAAAATGTTTAGTTCTCTTTTAATTGGAAAGATGAGGGTTTACTTTAATAATCCTAAAAAGCTGAGAACATTGTACCAATGTTTGAATCTCGCACACACTTACATTTGGGCTTGGTTCACACTGGGGCGACTTGTCAGGCGACTCTACCTCACAAGTCATGCTCCATTCACTGCAATAGAACTGTTCTGCCCCAGTGTGAACTGAACCAAATTCAGAATGCTTACTTATAGGGCATCAATGTCCTCCCTTGCATCACTAACAAATTGCACACATTTACATGACCTGACTGCTCTTTGCTGTCCAACATTGCACAGCCTCTTTACCACTGGTTGCTACTTGCTTAGCAACAAAACTCGGTTCATTCCAAAAGTCCATACTGCACAGCAAAGACACGTGCAAACTTGCACTTCTAAAAGTATAGAGATCGCATTCCTGTGTGTGGCAGATGCAGGGCCCAACAATGAAAATCTTTAAGGTGCTTTGCAATGCCCAGCAGACCACACAGTGAGGGTCTCTGGAGCAGGGATATGTGAATATGTTGCCTTTTAAAGCTGGATACACACTATACAACTTTTGTTCAATTTCCTTTAGATTTATGTCAACTATGTAGTGCAAGGGGCCTGCCTGATTGCATACCAACTGAAAGTGTTTAGGTTTGACCTCGTATGTTTTTGAAAATCTAAAGAAAATTGTATAGTGTGTATCCAGCTTAAGAGGAGTGTGTGTGATAACTAACTTTCATTTTCAAGCACTATATACTGTACAAGTTAATTGAGGGGGGGGGGGGGTTAACCCATTGGATAATGTGTTTGTCTCCGAACCGCGGCCAGGTGCACTATTCCATACACGAGCAACAAAAATGGGGCACGATTCCTCCCAATGACCCATAATGCCAAAGATTGGGCATTTACTCCCACTGGTCACAGTCCAGTCCCCCCTAAAGGACAGTAAACTGGTTTTCTTTGGAAAGTTTGGAGACCCCTGGTCTAGATAACTACTCCCTAATTTTATTTCAGCCTAAAGCAAAGGCATTGTACACATGAGGTAAATCAGTCTCCACATTTATTCTAAGAGCACACTCATACCAGGCAGCTACACAAGTTTAACCACTTAAGGACCACCTAACGACGATATACCTCGGCAGAATGGCACCATCACGTACCTGTAGCTCCGGGACTCGCGGACCCGATCACCGCTAGAGTCCGGCGATTGGTCCCCGGAGCTGAAGAACGGGGAGAGCCGTATGTTAACACGGCTTCCCCGTTCTTCACTGTGGCGCTGTCATCGGTTGTGCGTCCCTATATTAGGGAACACACAATCAATGACATCGGACCTACAGCCACACCCCCCTACAGTTGTAAACACACTAGGTGACACATGACCCCTTCAGCCCCCCTTTGTGGTTAACTCCCAAACTGCAACTGTCATTTTCACAATAAACAATGCTTTTTAAATGCATTTTTTGCTGTGAAAATGACAATGGTCCCAAAAATGTGTCAAAATTGCCAGGTGTCCGCCATAATGTCGCAGTCACGAAAAAAATCGCTGATCACCACCATTAGTAGTAAAAAAAATTATATAATGAAAATGCAATAAAACTATCCCCTATTTTGTAAACGCTATAAATTTTGTGCAAACCAATCGATAAACGCTTATTGCGTTATATTTTTTTTTTTTTTTTTTTTTTTTTTTTTTAAATAGGTAGAATACGTATCGGCCTAAACTGAGGGGGAAAAAAATTTTTTATGTTTTTTTGGGGGATATTTATTATAGCAAAAAGAAAAAAATATTGAATTTTTTTTCAAAATTGACGCTCTATTTTTGTTTATAGCTTAAAAAATAAAAACCGCAGAGGTGATCAAATACCACCAAAATAAAGCTCTTTGTGGGAATAAAAGGATGCCGATTTTGTTTGGGAGCCACGTCGCACGACCGCGCATTTGTCAGTTAAAGCGACGCAGTGCCGAATCGCAAAAAGGGGCCTGGTCTTTTACCTGCATTTTGGTCCGGGTCTTAAGTGGTTAAATGCTCTTTTGTGAAGTCCAATAACTATTCCCACATGTAAGCTTAAATTTTCAGAATTCACCCACATTCATAACATTCTACAAAGCAGAGAAGGGTTCTCATTTGAACTATCGAATGTAGCCTCATTGTATTCACATTCTTTTGGATAATTTAGAAATGAGATCCCCACTTGTAATTACACATGACAATTCAGACAAGACCATGCTAAATGCAACCAGACTTCTCAGACTAGTAACCGAGTTCTGGATGTTCACCTTCTATCTGGTAACACATGAATGCAGCCTCGGGTACCGTGAGTAGTTAGCAGAGTTCCTCCCAGCTTATTTCTTTGACTATCTTCATCCTTCAAGTGATTACTGCTGTTTTCAAGTGTATGTAACCAGTTTAGCACTGCATGGGAGTGTAGGCCGTACAAGACAACTTAACTTCTAATGATTTGAATAAAAAACATAGACCAAAATAATTTAAATAACTTTATTGAATAAATAAATCATTTCATTTTTTTTTTATTTTTTTTATTTTGGTAGTAGAAATGGCCGCGGCACCGTTATTGGTATAAATAAATCTATATAATCATAAATATTCCATTTAATATTACTAAAATTCTAATAGTAACATTTTCAATATTATTTAAATTCTTAATATAACATTTTCCAAACTTTAATCATCTCTTAAGATCTCGCTCAGTCATAGAACTCGAGCGAATACCATAACTAATAAATACAAAGTCCCCACCAGCCGGTTTTTGTCGGCTGACAAAAAAACGGCCTACCCCAGCACCGTGGCCATTTCTACCATATTCTGGAGATCCGAATTGAAGATATCCAAACCTATGTCAGATAGGTGGATACCATCAGACCTATAGAGACCAGAAAAACCTCCTTCCAACTCAGTGTGCCTATATGAAAAACTGTTCAATATAGGCATAAATTTCTCAATTGAATGATTAACACGCCTCCGAATCTTCTCCAGAGACCTATTCTCCGGGAAAGATAGCCAGAGAAAACGCACAATCATTTCAGAAAAGATTATTTTAGTACTAGGAAAGGACAAATGAATATGCTGCAAATCGCGCTTAATCTTAAAGATCAAATCTAAAGTTGAATACTTTCCTATGTCATTACCCCCAAGGTGGATTATTAAAATATCAGGATAAGGTAAACTGTGAGATAAAATAGAAATGTGGTGACAAAGATTGTCCCAACGCAAACCACGAATACCTTTCCAAAAAATCTTAAAAGAGTCAGGAGGCAAAGACAGGTTAGAAGAGTAACATCGTTGACACGCCCGGATGTGAGCCCAATGAACAAATGAATGTCCAATGATCCAGATGGAGGATAATGAACCTAGAATCAGAGAGAAAGATTAGGACGGATATATAAACCAAACCTCTTTGACTCCCATCTACCCAAACTCATAATTACAGACTCATTTAGGCCCAACCTAGCAGCTTCCGTAGCAGCTCCGATGCGAAATGAATGGGATGAAAATTTTAAGTGACCAAGGTCTAAAGAAATCAGGCATCGCCTGAAAATGGCAGAAAATTGAAACTTTGTTAATGGGGATGAATCTAAATGAACCAGAAAATTACCTATACAAGAAGGTCTTACGGAAATGTATCTAGAAATGACTAAGTAAGGGCAAATGATATGATCCCCACATGCATGCAACGTGAGCCAATGACCTTTACCTAACACATCCGTTTTGGATTTACTAATAAAAACCAGAACCTTTCCTTGGGAAACGCATACTTCACTAAATTTTAAACCTGAACTACTTTTTTTATTATTAGGAACTAGCTCCGAAATTCGAAGTGCAGCAAAGAAAATTAGCACAAATGCTGTATGAAATAATAATGCTTCGAATTCCGAAATACACACCTTAGGTGTATTTAAACAAATTTTTTTTAAAAGTTCTAATGAAACGGGCCTACGTGTATCAGGCGTAAAAGTCTGTCTTCTGTATCCCTTTAAAGCCTGACGAACCGAAAAGAAACTGTTACACGCTGGGAGATTGTGTAATTTTAGAAAAAAGGAAATTCCTGCCAGGCTCTTGTTAATATAATTAAAAGATAACTTCTGTTGCATAAGTGAACAAATAAAAGCAAGGACCGTTTGTTCGGTACATGAGAAACCAGCTAAACCCAATTCCTCGGCGAACAAGAGCCACTTTCTCCATGCAACCGAGTACTCGATCCATGTTTTGGAAGCAATTGAGCCCCTGATAGCCGAAACAATAGGGGCTAAATCAGATCCCAAAGCTGACTCGGGCAGGTGCATCCAACCTGATCCGCTTCTGGAAAAAGCTGTCTGAAACGAGCCATCTGAAAACGAGACAGGCTATCCGCTATCAGATTACTTTTTCCAGGAACATGTTTTGCTTTCACCCAAATGTTAAACCTTAAACATAGTAAAACAAGATATCTTAATAATTTTATAACGAATATGGATTTAGAAGAGAGACAGTTTAAAGCGAAGATAACACCCTTATTATCTGAATGTACTAAAATTTGTTTGTTAGCGAAAAATTTTCCCCATAATTCAAAAGCAACTACTATGGGGAATAACTCGAGGAGAACTATATTCTTGGTTGCCTTATTGGCAACCCAGAATGGGGGCCAAGAACCGCAGCACCAATGGGTGCCCCAGATCGCTGCAAAACCTAGCGAACCTGCTGCATCCGTGTAAAGATCAAGATCGGCTGAAAAAATAAAATCTTCTTGGAAAAAAGTACGGCCATTATAATCAGATAAAAACTGCGACCAAACCAAAAGGTCATCTTTCAGATCCGAAGTAAGACGGATATGGGAAAACGGAGATTTAAGGCCAGACATGGCCATAGACAATCGCCTGGAAAAAATTCTGCCAACTGGCATCACCCTAGTGGCGAAAGCCAGTAGACCTAGAAAAGACTGTAACTCTTTTAACAATACTTTCTTCCGACGCAAAAAAAGATAAATCGTATTCTGAATCCTAGTTATTTTAACCAAAGGGAGCTGATATTGACACAACCTAGTATCAATACTGATCCCAAGGAATTCTATAACCGTGACCGGAAAAACTGTTTTTTCAGTGGCTATTGGCACACCAAAAAACTTAGAAATGTTCAAAAATAATTTTAGCATTAAAAGACAAATGGGAGAATCAGGGGGTCCTACGATCAGAAAGTCATCCAAATAGTGGATAATCCCGTTGTAGCCAGCCTCGTATGAGACGACCCATTGCAAAAAAGTAGCAAAAGTCTCAAAATATCTACACGATAAGGAACACCCCATAGGGAGACACATATCGTAAAAATATTTTCCTTCAAAACAGAAACCTAGAGAATTAAAACATTCAGGGGCAATGGGGAGCAGTCTGAATGCAGATTCAATATCAGTCTTTGCTAACAAGGCCCCGTTACCAAAATTTTTTATTAACCTAATTGCGTCGTCGAAACTTGCGTAAGATACAGAAGCCAAAGAATCATCAATCTCGTCGTTCAATGAATCACCCTTTGGGTATGAAAGGTGATGAATTAAACGATAAGAATTGGGCTCCTTTTTGGGTACAATGCCCAAAGGGGAAATACGAAAATTCTTAAATGGAGGAAAAACAAAAGGACCCGCGACCCTTCCTGCTGTAATTTCTTTCATTAATTTTTTTCTCACCACCTCACTATGTGTCAATACCGATTTCAAATTACTTACTAGGCTGCAGCCGACCCCTGAAAAAATTGGAAGGGTGAAACCTGAGGAAAATAGCTCAAATAAAACCTCAGCTTTCTCCCTGTCTGGGTACCGCATTAGCCACGGGTACATGTTTTGCAGATTCACCGGAGTGCAAGCCTTTGGAGTTTTCTCTACCTTGTGCAGGAAAATTTCTTTTGAAACATTTTGAGACGGGATGAGTCCCGAAACAAAAGGAACACTCGTGCTTGTATCGGCACGACGTTGACCATTTGCACTGAGATTCATTAAATGCATAACAAATACCTTTTTTATAAGTGGGCGGTACATTCTGTGCTGGTAACTGTCTTGAAAAAACTGGTTTCTGCGGAAGGATCAGGTTCAACCATAAACCTACATCCTTCATACCCCATCTTAAATTAGGATACACTGACATCTTTTGTCGAAATGATTCATCGTAATTATACCACCCGAAACCCCCGAAATACCTATACGCTTTAAGTATATTCTCCAAATGTTGGAATAGACCACTACACTTATCTGGGAATTTTTCACCTAAAATAGCCGAATAAATACAAAAGGCTTGTAACCAATTGTAAAAAGATTTTGGCGCAGTACGACGTCTATCTTCTGATAACTCATCCATTTTTTTGTCACTTTTTCCCGAAAATTCCTTACCAGGGAGTAAAGCCAATAATTCAATAAAGTCGCCTTTCCAAATTTTTTCTTTTATATTTGTGGTCAAGTGAAAACCCAAAGGAGAGATTTCACATGGGAGAGGCTCTTTAAAGGAAATTTCAGGGATCTGAGAGGAAGTAGGATTATTAAGAAAAGAATCAAAACTGCTATCATTAACAGCAATAGCAGACTGAGAAATGGTAGGTAAAGCCTGTGCTGACCAAACATTAGCAGGGGATAATTGTGACTGACTAGCAATAACATTTTTTAAATTATTAACAGATTCCAATAATTGTTTTAAAATCAACTGGTTTTCTAACTCACCACTAGATGTCCCTGCTCCAGCTTGGGACGCTGAGCTGTCATCTCTCTGTGAGCTGCTAGCCGGCCTAGAAAGGAATTCTAGCCGCTGAGGCGCCGTCACATTGTCCAGCTGAGTCTGCCTGGCCACTGGTGACGCTGTCTGCTCCTCCATAGGAACCTGCAAAGAAAAAAGATCCCTCCTTCCCTTCACTGGTGATTGACGGCCTCTACCCCTCCCCGTCGTGACGCGCACCGGAGATGGAGAGGCCGTCCTCTTCTTCTGTATTCGCAGGCTGCTGCGTTGAGGGGTGGTGTCGGAAGTTCCGCCCAGGCTGGAAACCTCATCCTCACGGGCCGCAGAGACAGCAAGGGAGCGCTCGGGTGGCTGGGTCCTGGAACACCTGTAAGGGAGAGATGGTGTCTGAGGTAGAAGCGGTTGCTGGAAAGCATCCGACGGACCCGCAACCTCTCCATCTTCCTCCGCGACAAGGGCAGGTTCAGCCTCCATCTCCGCCAGGCACTTCTTCAGCCATTCTTCCCCGCCGTCCTCCGCTGCTCGCTCCAGGATTCGCCTGATGAGATCCTTCATGACCTGAGGTAAGAGAGATAAAAAGGGGGTGGGAAGCACACTATGCCGTACTAGGCCTTGACTGAAAAACCCTTCAGAGCAGTGGGCTTATATAGCCCCCCGCACGTGTACAAAGCCCGGGAAACATGTGATTTCAAACACATGTAGAAAGCCCGGGAAACACGTGAGTTTGAACACCTGCTAAAAGCCCGGGAAACACGTGACTCAGAAGCCTATTTTGCCCAGCAACATGACTCATCCTTTGAAAGTCACGTTTTCCCGCCCAAGCTGCCAGCTACAGTACCTTCAGTTGACCATTTTTTTTTTTTTTTTTTTTTACATGTTGTTCTGCCGGCCACAATCCCATGATGTGGGCACTAATTAATGCCCCCTTTCCATTCTGCTTTACATAAGCAGGGGGGGGATATTGCAATTAAGGGGAGAGCTTACAGATGCAAGAGCAACATGTTTTGACTAGACATCACTGCCAACCTGCCCCCTGATGCAGCCAAGAATCCTCAAACTGAGAAGCGTTCTGTGTGTGTGTGTGTATAAGCAATGCCCTTCTCTACATCTGCAGAGGAGTAGTGAAAGCACCTTCATTCTCCATCACACTGAGAGCTGCTGCAGGAGAGGGCTTGCATGAGTATTGCTTCCCTTTCCTTCCAGCAATATTAAGTGAACATTGCAGCATAGGTAATGGATGCTGTGACATAAAGGGTTACGCAGACGTTTGGGTGAGGGGTGCAGGGTTGGGCTATGTTCCATTGCATGTGTGTGACTAGTTCTGCAAAGCACAAGCAGGAAAGAGGAGTGGCAGGCTGTAGAAAAATCCTGCAGCTCTGAAAACAACTTGATTTCTAGCACACAGAGCTGCAATCCTGTCACTGAATTGAGAATGATGACCATATTGGAGCAAGATGCAAACATTTCACAATCTGCTGTCTCAACTGAAAGGAGAGGAGCAAGTGATACCCAAGGCCAGAGGGTTCCTTGGTGGGAGATAACTATCATCACCCTCCAGACACTACACTGTATTTATCATATGCACCCACCATGTATGTGGCACACTTGCTGTAGTCGCATTCCATACACTGAGATAAATGCTTTGGTGAGTATTTATGCTCGCTGTAACCTCAATCAAGATTCCTTGCTATACTGTTATTTGAGCTTGGTCTCTAAAGATCAGCATTTTCTCAGCACTAGCTTTGCAGGCTGTACCAAGATCCTGCTGAACTGGATGTGCAAGCCTAGGCTGATATGTGACCTTCTGGCACGAAGTTCTGAGTGGCTGTGCTTTCCAGAATGTACTGTGTTAGCCACAGAGCCTTTTGTAGGTCCAGAGTCATGCAACAGCCCAAATTGTGACCATGTCTCTGAAGCACTGGGAACTAGCTCTTTGTTTACACTGCTGAGGCTAGCACCTGTTTGAATTTCCTGCCCCAGTAGGGGTTAGGGCAGAGGGACTGAGTGATGACATCCTCAACCTAGGAGAAGCCTCATATGGATCTGTAGTCTGTTTCCACTGCCAGTCTACCATTACCTTGTCACCTCTGTCCACTATTACCATTGTCAGCACCAGCTGCCTGGGTTTGTATCAGAGGCCTTGTCTCACATTGGGCCTAGATGCATTATGGCTGCACGAAAGCAACATGTCTTCACTAAGACTGGCCATACATTATACAATTCTCTTGCACAATTTTCCTTTAGATTTACCAAAACCATACAATATGAGATCAAACCTAAACCCTTTCAATTTGTATGCAACCAGGCAGGCCCTTGCACTACATAGTTAAAGGTAAATCTAAAGGAAATTCAACAAGAAAATGATATAATGTATGGCCAGCTTAAAGCGGGAGTTCACCCGATTTTTTTTTTCCGGCTACTTTCGGGAACTCGTGACACGCTGTATGCGACCGTCGGAAGGCTGTCAATCAAATAGGAACGCCCAGTCCCGCAGCCCATACCCGGAAGCGGCGGAGAACAACGATCTCTAAAACGGTAAGTACTGCATTCATTTAAAAAAAACACCCGATTGTGCTTAGTAAAATTAGCCTCAATCTAATGTTAAAAATTGATATTTTGGGTGAACCTCCACTTTAAGACAGAACAGTTTCACTGTCACGGGTAACCTCAAGGACCCAACGTCAGTAATACACAACCTTAGACCTCTTTTATAGGGTCATCATCAACAGTCTTTCTCAGCTCTGTAAGGTAGGGTGACCAGACATCCCCAGTTTCAGGGGACAGTCCCCTGATTGAGGACACTGTCCCCGGACCAAGTCTGTCCCTGGTTTTGTCCCCAGATCGGATTTAATAGGGGGCAATTTCAAAGACAGTCAGTGCCGAATAAAAAAAAAATAGAATTTTACCCCCCCCCCCCCCGCTCTAAAAAAAAAATGGAATTATGTAATGTGTAGCATATTAAATGGTACACGGATCATGCAAACAAAGGCATAATTCAAATGACAGTGGTTACAATAAGATATTTAATTATCATCTTGAATATACATGATTAATAAAGCAGTCACAATCAATAAATGGACATCGAGATATAATGAACATGCTTGTCATATAGAGAAATATATACAGTAAGATTAATAAAAAATTTATTAATGGACAGACTTGACTTGGCATCCCTGGACTCAAAGCGTTTCTTGGCGTTTAAAGCCAGTCATCAGGAGTGGGGTGCGTAAATGTCAGCTAGAATGGTAAATAGATGAATGAATAGACAATTAGGTCAACAAACCTCAGGTGGACTGGATCATGCTTTCAATGGGAGAGCAGAGTGGGTAAATAAATACATTACCAGTGGCAAAGCCCAAAGTGGATAACCCAAGAGGTCCCACAGACCACTTTGGGCTTTGCCACTGGTAATGTATTTATTTACCCACTCTGCTCTCCCATTAAGGTGAAAAAACACGAAGCTTTACAACCCCTTGAAACATGCTGGATAGAAGGTGCTGGCTTAAGTTTTTTGTTTGCCAGGGTCCAAACCTCCTGTAGGTGGCAGTCACACCCAACTATATCTAAATTCCTGTGGGCTCCAAACAATTTTACGTTAATAAAAAAAAATCTTATTTTATCATATATGTTATAAACACTGAGTTCAGATAGAGATGTCTATTCTGATCAAGACAGAATACAAATAATCAAAATCATAAAATCTTAAAGGGTTAGGCTGTTCTATTATAACAATTCTAAAGGGTTCTTATAATAGGGGTTGTACTGAGTCCTTTCTGGGTCATCACAGGGTCCTAGAAACTAAAGTCCGCAAATACTCAACTCTTCTTCATCAATGTGATATCCACGAGCTCCCCTTGCCAGTGCCGACGTCTTCTACTAGTCTTCTTTAGGGTTCAGCTTGTTCTAAGTTTGGTCGGTCTGGGATAGGGTGACCAGAAATCCACGGTTTCTGGGGACAGTCCCCGGATTGAGGACGCTGTCCCCAGACCAAGTCTGTCCCCGGTTTTGTCCCCGGATTGCATTTGAACAGGAGCCCGGGCAATTTCAAAGACAGTCATTGCAGAATAAAAATAAAAAAATCTAAATTAAATCTGTATTTTTTTTCATTTTAGTTTCAGTTTCTGGTGCATGGCCATTCAGCTCCGCTCGCATGTTCTTCTGCCTTGGCTCAAGTCTCGGCCAGTCGCCTGCCTGCTTATCTCCTTGCCTTCCCTGGCGAAGTGATCTTCCTCTGCTCCCTACCCAGTAGTACCTGGGGCCCAGAGAGTAAGACTTGAGAGGCTGTGAGGCGGGCGGCGGCGACGGGCAGAGAGTCGCTGATTGCCGCCATTACTAGTAAAAAAAAAATATGTCCCCGGATTTCATTTTAAAAATCTGGTCACCTTAGTCTGGGATGATGTTACTTTTGCGTGTGCACACAGGTACTCCTTTACCCCAGCACTAAGGCATGAGAGTGTATACTGATCTGAAGGAAAGGAAAGTATGAGAACAGGAAGGTAAGAAACATTTATTACAGGAAAAGACATATTAAAGCCTTGTACACACGCTTGGTTTACTCGGCAAGAACCAGCAAGAAAACTGCTGTCAGAGCTTTCTTGCCAAGTAAACCGAGCGTGTGTACGAGGCTTTCAGGATTCTCGACAAGAAAACTGCCCAGAATCTAGACGAGAAAAATAGAGAACCTGCTCTCTATTTTCTCGTTGTGAGATTCTCTGCAGTCTTCCTGCCTAGAAACCCGAGTGTGTGTATACTTACCTGGTCGCAGTGGAAACCCGCGCATGCTCGAAATGACTTTGACGCATGTGTGGTAGCTTCCTAGGCATAGGTAGGGTGCAGCAAGATGGTGGCGACGCCATTGAATGTGACGACCGCATGCTCGTCGTACGCAATGACGTCACTGCGTTCTTGCCTTTCAAGAGAACCGCAGTTCTTTTGAATGGAGTGTCTGTACACTCGGGCGGCAAGAGTTTCTTGCCAAGAATTTCGTCGGGAAAAACAAAGGGCCTGATCCACAAAGCAGATGCGCCGACTTAACTCGAGATACGCGGCGTAATTAAAATTTACACGGCGTGTATCTTTGCGCCTGATCCTCAAAACGAGATACGCCTTAAAATCATGTTTTTCCGTCCTACCTAAAATAATTACACTGGCGCTTTTTCGTGCGCAAATTACGCTAGACACGCCGCTGTTTTGATAGGCAAAGATGCAAATGAGGGAGATCCACAAAATAAAGTGTGTGCGCCGTAGATTACGCCCTGTGCGCTTCTGGTAGTTTCAATGTGTAAATTTAAACTTTATAAAAGCAGCCCTAATTTTACACATGCCGTGTAAAGGTCAGCTAAAGCAACACCATTAAGGACGAGCTGAGAACACACACTTGCTGGACTACAATCTATATGCCAACATGCCAGGGGCATCCATGCGCATAGCTAGACTAGTGACTTCAGTGACCGAGGGTACCCCCTCTTTTGAGGGAACAGCAGTCAGGAGACGCCTCGCAGAATGCATCTTTGCACAGTAAACACACACATTAATTATGTCACAATGAGAATGCATGAATGCACACCACTGTGGTCCCTAGCACAGACACATCACATGCACATCTAATTGGATTAGATCCAAGTACCCCCCCCCCGGTACTTGGGAGCAGTAACGCCAAGGCTCCAATTCTGTTACTGTGCATTCATACACCATTCAGGGACCTGGGATCACTTCTCCCTGGTCCTGGGGATCCCTTCTCCACCAAAACTGAGGGTGACACCCTTATTTAATCAGGAATGCCACCTCCCACATTCACACATCATTTACACACATAAACCAAATCATAAGTACAGTATAATAAACAAAATCATAAAAATATAAAAAAAAATCATAAAAATAAATGTAGCGCTGACATTCTTGTATATTGATGTGTGTTTGCATACTTTAATACAACGTCTATGGACATTGCTATGTTTAAGTATTTGGAGCCATCTAGTGACCAAATACTGGTAATGCAGAGAGATGTTTTGTTTAGTATTTTGGTTGCCTTGGAGACGAGGAGAGACCCAAATACTGGTAATGCAGAGAGATGTTTGGTTGAGGATTTTGGGTTGCCTTGGAGACGAGGGGAGACAGGAGTGTAAACAAAAAAGCCTTCTGGATGCTGATGCCGAGCTGCTGGGGAGCGAAGGCTGAGCTCGGAGAGCTAGAGGACAGTGGCCGGATTGCAGAGACCGAGAGACACTCATCCGAGCATCGGAGAACCGGATCCATCCAGCGGAGCTGAACAGAGCTGATGGAGAAGCAAGTTGCAGTCACAGGACCCTGAACAAAAGTTACTACCCGGAGCTCCGATCCAGTGGGTGAGCGGGTCACGACCCACAGTTTGCTAAGTTTACACGCAGTTAGACTCATATACAGGCCTCACTGGGATTTATAGTTCCACAGAGGAACTGAAACTGAGAAGGCTTGAGGCCTATCTAATTTGACGTTTCAAGCGATTTTAAAATAGTTGTTGCAGTTACACCAGGAGCATTTTCACTTCAATTTGACTCATCAAAACTGTGGATTACAAATCACTTTAGCTAGCGAAGAAAAGAAGATCCAAGACCAAGTACTTTAAGTGAGATCTCACGCATAGCTAATAAAGTAGGGGGAGCTCCCAGGTATAAAATGTTTATGTATACTGTTTTCAAATAGCTTATGTTTAAATCAATTGTGCTGTCGTCTTACGTTGGGATGACAGCACAATTACTGTAATCACTTCTTTGCATATTTCACAGTAAAATATATCTCTGGTTAAGTATCCAGTTGTTGTGGCGTACTGTTTTTCTCACTCCAAGTGCAGTCAGTGGATCCTGGGGTTATAATACAGGTATTTTGTATTGTCTTACATTGTATTGTATTGCATTGCATCACAGCTGTGCCAAGGGGATTGAGCCAAGTTAGTGGGGTTTATTGGTAGAGTGCAGGCCCAAATTAAACCAGCAGCTCCTTCGGGGGTCAGTGCTACACGTGGGGGCTCGTCCGGGATACCTGTCACTCTACAAGCAAGCCCGCCCCTTCACGCTATCATGGACCCCATCAAAGTAGTCCAATGGTGCGAAGCAGAAGGGACACGCTCAGAAGCGAGCGTGGTCATTGAACTTCCAGGGAGTGACTGGGGAAAGAAACAAATTAAAGAGGTGGTACAAGCATTGACCCCGGACAGAAAGGCTTACGTGGTCGCAGTGAAACCCGATCCTGGGACCGACTGCACCTATGCACTGATAGAGTGGGAACGGGATGTCCCTGAAAACTTCCACGGTGCCAGTATAAAATTGTCCGAAAAGACAGAGTTCCACCTGACACACCCCAGCAAACATGAAGGGCGCTCTCCCAGTCTAAAAAAAGCAGTTAGAACCTTTAGACAGGAAAGCAGAGGCTGCTGTTAAATCACTGGCAGAACGACAGCTGGCTGATCTGAAGCGACAGTACTGTAACATACAGGAGAGGTTTTAGGAGACCTCCAGTATGATAGCTGAACGCATTAATGGGTTACGTGTCGTTTTGGAGGACCAGAAAGATGGCCAGATAACGCCCAACACTGGGAAGGTACTGAAGAAACGCACCCAGGGCCGCTTGCAGGAAGTAACCATCCGGAAGGATTTCCACATTGACGGCCAGATAGGAGAAAGAGGGCAGAAGGACAAACTGTCCTACACCAGCCTCCTACACCAAATAGAGTTGGGGCTACAGAAAGGATATCTGGAATCGGAAATTAGAGAGGCTGTAATCCATGCCATCAGCCCAGGTTCAAGTGTTAGGGGCATGTTGGAGATGAAGAGTGGATTGACCTTGAACCAGCTAAAGAAGATACTGAAAAGCTATTATGAGGAGGAAGATGCCACTGAGCTGTTTCATCGACTGATAAATATGACACAGGATAGTAGAGAGACTCCTCAGAACTTCCTATTTCGGGCCATTGAGCTCAAGGACCGCCTGCTGTTCACATCAAAGGAAGAAGGAAATGGAGAGCATTTTGGAGCCAAGCTAGTTAAAGCGGTAGTTCACCCTCCTTTCCATCATTAGACCATTAAATTCGGCATCGTAGCGCGAGCTACGGTATGCCGGTCTTAAATTTTTAATCCCCGTACTCACTGTGCTAGCGATGATTGAAGAATCCGACTCCCGCGGGGAATGGGCGTGCCTATGGAGAGGGAGGATGATTGACGGCCGGCTCTGGCACGTCACGCTCCCCGAAGACAGCCGGAGTAGGTCTCGGCTATTCACGGCGCCTGCGCACAGGCTATGCGCAGGCGCCGTGAATAGCCAAGCCTATTTCGGCTATTTCCGGAGAAGCGTGACGTGCCAGGGCCGGCCGTCAATCACCTTCTCTCACCATAGGAACGCCCATTCCCCGGATTCTTCAATCATCGATAGCACAGTGAGTACGGGCATAAAAAATTTAAGACCGGCATACCGTAGCTCGCGCTACGATGCCGAATTTAATGGTCTAATAAAAAAAACTTTTTTTTTTTTTTTAACAGGGTGAACCCCCGCTTTAAGAGGAAATTTAGGAGATCTGTGACTACGGGATTGAGGAGTGACTATATCAAGCTACAACTGAAGCAGTATTTGGAAGATCCCTCAACTCCGGATGAGGTCCTCATTGAGAAAGTGAATGAAGCGGATAAAATGGAGATTGAGAGGGACCAAAACAGGGGAAACTTCAACCTCCTAGCACCACAAGTGCTAAAATACAGCAGATAGGTGTCCCCTCAGACACTCAGGAACTTTTTTTTTTTTAAATTGTATTTTTATTGGGTTTTAAGAAACACATAGTACAGAGCAGAATCATAGAGTACAAAAGAATGATAACATCAACATAATGATATCAAAGAGATTTCTCAAAAGAGAGCATAAAAACAATTGACAAGAATACAGTGTCCAAATATACAGATCACAGTGGTAATCTGCACAAGAATATCAGAATAATATAGAACAAACAACTCCAATGTAGAAATTAGCAACATAGATCAGAGAGTAATAATAAAGATTAAGTTTCTTGTGAAAAATAAAATAAATGAATAAATAAATAATAAAGGCTAAGGTGAGGATAGTGGCACAGAAGTCCCGTATCGAGTGGTCCCAAGGCTCCCAAACCTTATCGAATTGTGGAATAGAATCATGGACAGACGCTGTTAAGTACTCCATCCTCCGAATCTCAGTGACCAGGTGCAGAAATCTGGACCACGGAGGGGGAGCCGTGGATAACCAACACAGCGGTATAAGCCTCCTGGCCGCAAGTAAGACATAGGCGGCCAATCGGTTTACATTTTTGGTCAGGCCAGGGAACGGAAGTCCCAAAAGAAAATTTAAAGGGTCAAACGAAAGGGACAAATCCATTACCTCCTGTAACAGTAGCCTCACCTTCAGCCAAAAGGGTTGGACCAGGGAACAATTCCAAAAGATATGGAACAAAGTACCAGTAATGTTTCCACAACGCCAGCAATGTGGTGAAACCGAGGGAACATACTTATGGATAACATCAGGGGTTTTATACCAGAACATGAGGATTTTGATGGACGTTTCTCGATGGGTCACACATTTAGAAGACTTAAAAGTAGAGGACCAAATCTTGTCCCAGACTTGAACCGTAATAGGCTTACCCAATAAGTGTGACCATTTTCTCATATAAAGGTGTGTGGTTTCAGAAATAGGAGTCGACTCATGGAGGATACGGTGGATAGAAGAAATTAAATGTAATTGATGGGGGCTCTGAGCACACAAAAACTCGAAAGCTGTCAGTCTGTCGAGGGTCAAGGTGGGAGATTTGCATTGAAAGAAATGTCTAACTTGTAGGTAGAAATAAAAAAGATGAGATGGTATATTAAATTTTCTGCACAAGATGTCAAAAGAGTACAGCCTCCGCGTAATGGGATCAACTACATTCCGTAGCTGAAACAGAGGCACATTGAGCCATGGGGAAATCCTACCCAGGGACATGCTATCTGGAATGGTTGGATTGAACAGAACATTTACAAGTGGTGGGCAAGTCGAGGCAAGGGGATAGTTTTCGAGACATTTACGCCAAATGTTTAGAGTAAAGGCCATTGGGGCAGTACATTGACGCTTAAAGATAGGATCCAGAGAAGAAAGTGTACCCCAAACTAAAGAGCAAGGGTGAACCGGGTATAGCACCCCCCTCTCAATGGTGGCCCATTGACTCGGAGCATGTAGGGAGGACCAGGACACAACAGCCCTCAAATGTGAAGCGTAATAATACTTAGCGATGTCCGGAGCACCTAAACCACCCCTGGATCTAGGGGCAAACACCACTGAGCCTGCTATACGATGAGTCCCACCACCCCATATAAACTTTAAAAAACTCCTACGTATTGCTTTTAACTGGGGGGATGGTAGGGCAATCGGCAACGTTTCAAAATGATAGAGCAATCTAGGCAGAATGGACATTTTTAGAACGTTAATCCTACCAAGAAGGGAAAGAGGGTATTTCGTCCATGTCTGCAGGGACTTATTAATGTCCATGACTAAAGGGGGAAAATTAACTGTATAAAGAGATGAATAGGAGGGAGTAAGCAGAATACCTAGATATTTGAGGGACTCAGTACACCATTTATAGGGAAAGGAATCCTTAAGTTGAGATAGTAGGGTTGGAGAAATATGGATGGGAAGAACCTCAGTTTTGGAAGTGTTAACCTTATACCCCGAGATGGTGCTAAAGGAGGACAATAGTTTGTGTAGTGAGGGGAGGGAAATTAGTGGCTTGGTAATAGTGAGCAAGATATCGTCTGCAAAGAGCGACAACTTATATTCTCCCTGTCGCATCACCACCCCACGAATGTCCGGATGGGAGCGAATAGACCCGGCCAGGGTCTCCAAGCATAAAATGAAGAGCAATGGAGATAAGGGACACCCCTGCCGAGTCCCATTCGTCATGGGAAAGCGAGGCGACAAGAAGGACGACATCTGCACTTGGGCCGTGACTGTCGAATAAAGGGCCTCCAAGGCTTTTAAAAAAGAGCCTTTAAAACCATATACTTTTAGAGTGGCAAACATATAAGGCCAACTCAGCCTATGACACTCAGGAACTTAATGTATTGGCAACAAGAGTTGAACAGGGATCATGGCTTTCACCTATTCACCACCTACCCGTAGGTCAGACTGAACTGGAGAAGCTGTTCCAGACCCAGAAAGAAATACTGGAGATGATGACCATGTTGATGACTCGTCTGGTGAAACCCCAGACAGAAGTCCTGCCACTCAAGGCTCCAGAGACTCCTACCATTAACCATCCTATGAAACAAACACAGAGAGTCTGCTTCAAATGTGGAGGAGTAGGACATCTCAGGCGAGTGTGCCCAAGCCCAGTAACTGAAACAAAATCCAAACAACTGGGGGAAAAACTTCAGAGGGCCCCAGTGAAGGAGTCAACTGGGCGCCCGGTTGCAATAGCGAACTCCACACCGACTCATATACCCCTGACCACTGAGGTCACCAACAAGCCAAGATGGAAAAGAGAGAGACCCCCAAAACCAAAGGCGAAGGTACAAGCCACCAAGGCAGGTCAAAGGTACTGCAATCAGTGGATTTCCCCCCAAGCTAGTGGGACCCTCCCCAATTGTTCCCATCCAAGTAGAGGGGATTTATACGAAAGCCCTGCTGGACACTGGAGCCCAAGTAACCTTGCTCTACAGGGATTTCTATGACAGACATCTCAGAAATTGGAGGAACTAGAGATATGGGGATTAGGCACCCAGAACTTCCCATATGATGGTTACCTGCCGGTCAGACTCACCTTCGACCCAAGTACAGCAGGAGAGGCTGAGACTTTCGACACCTTGGCCATAGTGTGCCCTCGTCCCCCAGGGGCTGACAAAAATTCCCTCATCATTGGGACGAACACTGACTTGGTGAGGAGGCTACTTGCACCGCTTGTGCTGCAGAAGGGGACCCTCCCCACTAAAATACATCCAATGTTGGCCCAGACATACCGAGACCTTAGACAGGAGGAAGAGGCTCCTGAAGAGGGAGTGGGAAAAATCTGGCTCCTGGATAGGGGAAAGAGGTTAGTCCAGCCGGGTGAAGTAGTCTGCCTGAGAGCCTCCGTCAAGTTAAGCTGGAAAAAAACAGGTCCTTTCATTGTCCTTGAAAATACAAGCCAGGAAGAAAAAAAGGGGTTAGAACTTATCCCTGAAGTATTGCCCACCAGGGCATTGAAGAGGACTCACGGCAAAGTTCCAGTCAGTGTCCGCAACACAGCAGCTGTGCCAGTGAGGGTGCCAGCCAGACTACTGTTAGGACAGGTCAGCCCAGCAACTCCAGTCGCAGCATGTGGCTCGACGGAAAGACCAGCAGCAGAAATCCCTGTAGAAGAATTCTGCCCAAAGAATACGCCTCTTACTCCTGCATGGAGAGAAAGAGCTAAAGCCCAACTTCTGAGATGGAGGGCAGCTTTCTCAAAAAGTGAATTTGATGTGGGTTTGGCAAAGAGTGCCACCCACCGAATTCGACTGGAGGAAGACAAGCCGTTTCGTGAAAGGGTTAGGCGAATCCCATTGGGAGATCTGGAAGATTTGAGGGAACAACTGGCTGAACTCAAGAGGACTGGCATTATCCGGGAGTCCAGGAGCCCTTATGCCTCCCCAATAGTGGTGGTCAGGAAGAAGAACGGGTCCCTACGCCTATGTATCGATTACAGGACCCTGAACCGGAGGACCATTCCTGACCAGTACACCACACCTCGGATAGAGGATGCTCTGCAGAGCCTGTCGGGAGCGAAGTGGTTCAGTGTGCTGGACTTAAAGAGTGGGTATTATCAGATCCCCATGTGCCCTGAAGACAAAGAGAAGACCGCTTTTATCACCCCAGTCGGATTCTTTGAGTTCAACCGGATGCCGCAAGGCCTGTCTGGGGCCCCAGCAACGTTCCAGAGGTTGATGGAAAAAACAGTGGGTGACATGAACCTACTTGAAGTACTAGTTTACCTGGATGACGTCATAGTATTTGGAAGAACGTTGGAAGAGCACGAAGAACGCCTGGAGAAGGTCCTGAAGAGACTTCATGATGAAGGTCTGAAGCTCTCTATGGAAAAATGCCAGTTCTACCAGCCCTCAGTGAATTACCTGGGACACATTGTGTCTGAAGAGGGAGTGGCAACCGATCCCAAGAAGTTAGAAGCTGTCACTTCTTGGCCAAGGCCCACCAACGTGAGGTCATTCTTAGGCTTCTGTTCGTACTACAGAAGGTTCGTGGAGGGGTTCGCTAAAATAGCCCACCCACTCACTGAGCTCCTGAAGAAACAGGAAGAAGTTAGTGTAAGCCCAGATCAGTCAAGGAAGCCAAAAGAAGGGCCCAGAAGGAAGAAAGAGTCCATCCAGGACCAGTGGACTCCAGGATGTGAGGAAGCCTTCAGAAAATTGAAGTGGAGCCTTACCACTGCTCTGGTTTTGGCCTATGCAGACCCTGCCAAACCATACGAGTTGCATGTGGATGCCAGCCGTGACGGACTGGGAGGAGTGCTCTATCAAGAGCATGAAGGGCATCTGCAGCCGATCGCCTATGTGAGCAGAAGTTTGATTCCTGCCGAAAGAAACTATCCGACTCACAAGCTTGAATTTCTGGCTCTGAAGTGGGCAGTGGTAGACAAGTTGAAGGATTACCTTTACGGGGCTGAATTCGTGGTAAAGACGGACAACAACCCCCTCACATACCTGCTCACCACTGCAAAGCTGGACGCCACCGGTCACAGGTGGCTAGCTGCTCTCTCGGCATTTACCTTCAGCCTGAAGTACAGACCAGGGGTTGGTAATCGAGATGCGGATGCTCTATCAAGAAGGCCTCATGACCCCCGAAATCCATCAGAAGACTGGACTCAACTTACTCCAGAGGGGGTAAGAGCCCTTTGTGAAGGGACAAGTCTACACGGGAGAGGTGGGGCCAGAGCTGAAGAAGTGGGAGTATCCTCAGCGGGAGTACCCAGGTGCTATTGCAACGTCTCCCAGGTTGTACAAGAGGGTCTCCCCAAGCTATCCAGAAAGGATCTCAGGAGAGATCAGGAGGAAGATCCACTGTGTGGGCTGGTGCTGAAGGCATTGGAACATCAACAGTCTGATGTGCTGCAGAAGAGCCCCAAGAAGGAAGCCCGGCTGATACTGAAAGAATGGGATCGGTTGCAGTTGCAACAAGGGGTGGTCTACCGAAGGGGCCCCTCTGATGATCCAGAAGCAAAGTGGCAGCTGCTCCTGCCGGAAAAGCACAGAGAGAGGGTACTGATTGCTTTACACGATCATCATGGTCATTTGGGAGCCGAGAGGACTTTCCAACTAGTAAGGGACAGGTTCTACTGGCCTCACATGAGGAAAGAAGTGGAGAGTTACTGTCATTCCTGCCTCAGGTGTATACAACAAAAGACATTGCCCCAGAGGGCTGCCCCAATGGGCCATTTGGAGAGCCAGGGACCAATGGACCTGGTCTGCATAGACTTTCTTTGTTTGGAATCCAATCTGAGTGGGCAGGGGGACATCTTGGTGGTAACAGATCACTTTACCCGTTATGCCCAAGCATTTCCTACTAGAGACCAGCAAGCAACCACAGTAGCAAAGACTCTCGTGGAAAAGTTCTTCGTCCATTATGGCTTACCTCAACGGATACATTCGGACCAAGGAAGGGACTTTGAGAGCAAATTAATAAAAAGACTGTTGGATCTACTAGGCATACAAAAGTCCAGGACTACTCCTTATCACCCACAAGGGGACCCTCAACCGGAAAGGTTCAACAGGACTCTCCTGAATATGTTGGGGACGTTGACTGCAGAACAGAAACCACATTGGAGTAAACACATTACTGCACTGGTTCATGCCTACAACAGTACCAAAAGTGACGCCACTGGGTATTCACCTTACAGATTGATGTTCGGCCGTGAAGCCCGATTACCAGTGGACCTGGCTTTTGGTTCCTCCTTGGATCACACATCAGAGACCTCCCATAGAGGGTATGTGGACAGGCTGCGGAGGAGCCTGAAGATAGCTTACGAGCAGGCTCAAGCCACCTCGAACTCCAGAGTCAACAGGAACAAGAGAAACTTTGACCTGAAAGTAAGAGTTCAGGATCTTCAACCAGGTGACCGGGTTTTGCTGAGGAATCTAGATATCCCAGGCAAACATAAGTTGGCTGATCGTTGGAGATCACAGCCTTATGTTGTGTGTAGGAAACTTCCACCAGGGCTCCCAGTGTATGAAATCAAGCCAGAAGGAAACACTGGGCCAATAAAAACCTGGCATCGGAATCACCTTTTACCTCTCACTGAGGCAGTCAGGATAAGCACAGAGGAGGAATTCCCATCCACATCCACCGATGTGTGTAGGCCAATAACCAGATCTCAGCTTGCACCCTCTACAGATGAAGATGAGGAAGTGGAGATGAGTTGGCTGTGGCCTCCGGAAACTTCAGAAACAGACACTGATATCTCTTCAGAAGTAGAGGAGGATAATAACGGAACTCTCAGGGCAGAGGCCCCAGAATTTGTGCCGGCAACTTATCTTGCCGACGAGCCCAGTACTCTTATTTACTCTCCATTTTTAGTCACTGAGAGGAGGGATGACGACATTTGTCAAAAAGGAATGGATACCCCGAAAGTGCAAAGAGAGACATTCGCCCACCACGCAGACTGACTTATGATACATTGGGTGAATGCTCTGAAGCATCTCAGTTTGTCAGCAAAAGAAACCTTGAACTGTCTGGTCCCTCTACTTTTGATTCAGTAAGGGACAACCCCACCTCACCCCTTGGCACACCTGTACCAGACACAGTAGTATCAGCTGTGAGTGCACAGGATAGCTCCCCATCATATGACAATTGGTGGGAAGCTCCTCTGTCTGTATTGTATAACCATATAGAGGCTAAAATGCAGAATAGAGTTAGCAATTTGAACCTCTTTGGAGGACCAAAGAGATAAAGTAGGGGGAGTGTGTAGCGCTGACATTCTTGTATATTGATGTGTGTTTGCATACTTTAATACAACGTCTATGGACATTGCTATGTTTAAGTATTTGGAGCCATCTAGTGACCAAATACTGGTAATGCAGAGAGATGTTTTGTTTAGTATTTTGGTTGCCTTGGAGACGAGGAGAGACCCAAATACTGGTAATGCAGAGAGATGTTTGGTTGAGGATTTTGGGTTGCCTTGGAGACGAGGGGAGACAGGAGTGTAAACAAAAAAGCCTTCTGGATGCTGATGCCGAGCTGCTGGGGAGCGAAGGCTGAGCTCGGAGAGCTAGAGGACAGTGGCCGGATTGCAGAGACCGAGAGACACTCATCCGAGCATCGGAGAACCGGATCCATCCAGCTGAGCTGAACAGAGCTGACGGAGAAGCAAGTTGCAGTCACAGGACCCTGAACAAAAGTTACTACCCGGAGCTCCGATCCAGTGGGTGAGCGGGTCACGACTGACAGTTTGCTAAGTTTACACGCAGTTAGACTCATATACAGGCCTCACTGGGATTTATAGTTCCACAGAGGAACTGAAACTGAGAAGGCTTGAGGCCTATCTAATTTGACATTTCAAGCGATTTTAAAATAGTTGTTGCAGTTACACCAGGAGCATTTTCACTTCAATTTGACTCATCAAAACTGTGGATTACAAATCACTTTAGCTAGCGAAGAAAAGAAGATCCAAGACCAAGTACTTTAAGTGAGATCTCACGCATAGCTAATAAAGTAGGGGGAGCTCCCAGGTATAAAATGTTTATGTATACTGTTTTCAAATAGCTTATGTTTAAATCAATTGTGCTGTCGTCTTACGTTGGGATGACAGCACAATTACTGTAATCACTTCTTTGCATATTTCACAGTAAAATATATCTCTGGTTAAGTATCCAGTTGTTGTGGCGTACTGTTTTTCTCACTCCAAGTGCAGTCAGTGGATCCTGGGGTTATAATACAGGTATTTTGTATTGTCTTACATTGTATTGTATTGCATTGCATCACAGCTGTGCCAAGGGGATTGAGCCAAGTTAGTGGGGTTTATTGGTAGAGTGCAGGCCCAAATTAAACCAGCAGCTCCTTCGGGGGTCAGTGCTACATAAAAAAACAAAAGTACCCCTGCAAATTAATTGCGGCGGCGATTGCTACGTCTGGGCCGCCCACGGGCACGGCCAACCGGAGGATCTTCATGGGGGTGTGTGAGCAGGGGAGGGAGTATCTTCATGGGGGGGGGGTGAGCAGGGGAGGATGTATCTTCATGGGGGGGGGGGGGGAGCAGGGGAAGGAGGAGCCTCCCCTGGTGACTGTCCTCCTGCTGGCCTGCCCTCCAAGGCCACTGCTATCCTTGTGAGACAGAGAGTGAGGGCAGCCGTATTGGCCTGGCCAGCCCTGGTATTGTCCTGCACAGCCTGGGTCAGGGCAGTCACCTCCTGGGCCACGCCTGTTGTGGCGGTCTGCAGCTCACACAAGCATATGATGACCGCCAATGAGTTTGTGGCCCCATCACTGAGTGACTCCTTCATTGCAACCAGGCTGTGCTCCATCTGGGTCAGAGTCTCTTTTATCTGACCCAGATGGCAGACGCTCGGCCACCCCCCTGGTCTCCTGGGTAACCATCCTGCCTGCCCCTGAGGCTTGTGGCCTGGGAGGAGGGGAGAGAGTGACCCTTGTGGGTTGCGGCCTGTTGGGGGAGGAGTGGGAGGGGCTACCCCTGATGGTGGCCTGACTGCTTCCAGCCTCTGGGGTAGGCTCTGGGGTAGCCTCAGGGGTAGCCTCAAAGGTCATACTATCCGAGGCCAAAAGGACTTCTCTGCCAATCTGCAGATCTTCTTCCTCCACCCCCTCATCCTCCCCCCCCCTCAACCTCCTCATGAGGGGAGGTTTGGCCACTCCCATCCCCTGGGGAATCCTGCCCTTCTTGGGACTCATCAGCAGCCTCTTGTCCTTGTGGTGGTGCAGCAGCCTGGCCTGATGGCCCAGCAACCTCCTGGTCATCTGTGGAGGACACAAAACAATCACAGGTTTGAGGATCCACACACTTGGCACATCTTCCCTTCCCCCACCCACACATGCTAATCACCAGATAGAAAAACCAAAAACGTACCTGGCCTCACAGCAACATCTGACTGATATCCACGCAGGCCCACCACCTGCTCTGGCTGGAAACACCGGGCCACTGCCCATTCCTCCTCACTCAGACGGATGGGACAGGGTCCCCCTCCTCCAGTGCCCGTGGTATGGGCATTGATCTTTGCCACCTTGTTACGGACCACGCTCTTTAGATCGTTGATCTTTTTTTGGATGCCAGCGGGGGTCCTCGTCTCCCCCCCCCCCCCGCCGCATTGATCTGATCCGTAATCTTTTTTATTATCGCCTTCCTCTGGGCCGGGGAGGTGTTCCGGCTATCAGGGCCATGTAAATATCGCCCATATAGGACGATGGCCCAAGCAAGAATTTGCTTCTCTGCCTGATTAAAATTGAGCTTCCTGCGCTTGGGTGCCATCACAGACACCACTCAGCAACAAGAATAAACTCACAGGACAAACAAACAAAAATACACACACAACAAACAAACAAAAAAACTCACAGAAGAAACACACAAAAAGCAAAACACACAAGCAGACAGCTACTACAAATTCAAAAACAAACACGCAAAAAACAAACACAAAATACAATCAGCAAAAAACAAACACAAAATACAATCAGAAAAAAAAAATACACTCAGAAAAAAACAAACAGAAAATACACTAAGCAGAAACAAACACCAACTACAATCTAATACTCCTCCAAAACTTCTCTATCACACACAACTCACCAACAAACACCGACAAACGTTCAGAGCAGAAGCAACTTGCTCTAGGAAGGGTAACACAGGGAAATACTTTTGCAAGGGAAGTGTGTTTGTCTGGGGCTATTTATACACAGGGCGATCCTCAAACTAAGTACGCTTGGCCTTTTACCTATCTCACTCTCAAGCCAAGTTCTGCACATGCCCAGTGAGAAGCAGATTTGTGCGTGCATGCGCAGTACGGCCAGCCCTTCATTTGCATGGGGTCACGGCTCATTACAATGAAGCACGCCCACTTCCTTCCCACTTGCAATAACCCCGCCTTACGCCTCGGGATTTAAGTTACGCTTGCGCAATTTTGTGCGCAAATGCGCTGTGGATACGGCACTTACGACACCAAATTAGGACGCCATAACTTAAATGACATAAGTTTTGAGTAACTTAATTTGCGCCGCTGGCTGTGGATTAGGCCCAAAGTTTTTTTCCTGATGAGATTGTGGGCCGTGTGTACAGGGTTTTAGGGTTGACTGAGCAATTACCAGTTAAAAAAGTGCAGTGCTGTGTAGCGGATGGTTGCTACTAGTTACTAACATCCACCATATCACCCTGCTGCCAGACCTCCATATATCACTCTCAGAGACAATGAACAGTCACTTTGCTTTGTTTTGTTTATTTGGGGGATATAACTTGGTTGAGGGAAAGGGATATGGGATGCCCATAAAACAGATCACTTTGTCATCATGGTTAAAGAATTGATTAAATGAATTGAGCTTTTGAAGAACTGATGGACTCTAACATTTAGGCCGGGTACACACGAACAAACATGTACGGTGAAAGCGGTCCGTCGGACCGTTTTCACCGTACATGTCTGCCAGAGGGCTTCTGTACGATGGTTGTACACACCATCGTACAGAAGTCCACGCGTAAACAATACGCGGGGCGTGTCCGCGTCGTCGCCGCGACGATGACGCGGCGATGACGCGGAGACGTGGGCGGGCCTGCCATTTAAAGGCTTCCACGCATGCGTCGAAGTCATTCGACGCATGCGAGGGACAGCGGGCGCCTGGACATGTACGGTAGGTCTGTACTGACGACCGTACATGTCCGAGCGGGCAGGATTCCAGCGGACGGTTTTAAAACACGTCCAGGAATATTTGTCTGCTGGGAAAAGGCCCGGCGGGCAAATGTTTGCTGGAATTCGGCCCGCTCGCGCCCACACACGACCGAACATGTATGCTGAAACTGGCCCGCGGACCAGTTTCAGCATACATGTTTGGTCGTGTGTACGGGGCCTTACAGTCACTTCCCCTGCATAACTCATGCAGACTATTGCTCCTCCTCTGCATCAACTCCTGCAGACTGTTACTCACAGGACTTCTCTACTCCTGCATAAAACTTCCACTGTAACATGTTAGTCTTTTCGCCCCATCATCTTTTCATTATCCCAGGGAACACTCTGAATAATCCCAGGGGCTTTCTGAACTTGCTGACTTGTCAATAGGCCAGTGGCCTGCAGTACCCCTTCTTGCAGCCTACGTATTTAGAAGCTTGAGTTAGTTGGTGGACTACTGATCCCATCTAGCCCGACTTGCAAATCCTGCGCCCGCAGGCCACATCAATTTGACACAAACCCCCACAGTCTCTCCTCTGGCCTTGCACCCAACTCCCCTGGCATGCCTTTTCCAGATATCCACTGGGACTCACTCACAGACCTTCTCCTGCTCTAAATGTCCATGGTGAAGAACTTAACCGGACATGCATTCCAATCGCTTCACCAGCCCCTCTGTTCCAGGATACCTCTTCCATGACCGTGCAAAGACATGGCTCCCTCCCAGCTCCTGGGCTCCTCCGCTAAGGTGTGCACTGCCCTAAGATGGGGATGGACCTCCTGCTGCAATCTAGCACCCATTCTTCACTTCTCCCAGCCAACAACTCCCTCCAGTGGGCTGGACCTAAGTTTAAGTAGGAGGCCTGCCCCCTGCCAATTCCAGGGGGCTCCTCACACAAGCTCCCTGTCACTACAATCCCCAGCCCTGCCCCCCTTCCAGAACATTCTCCCTGGAAGCAGGGGAGGTGCACAAGAACTGAAGTACAGGTGGTCACACCCACTGCTACACTAACCACTCCCTGCCCTCCAGATCAAAAACAAGCACACCTAGCTTGCACATAGGCCTGCTTAAATTTACCTGCCTGACAGCTATCACAAAAATCCTCACTTCTAGCACCTACCTATGGTAGAGGGTGCTACAGTTGAATAGCAAAAATAGCAAAAAAAAGGCCTGGTCCTGAAGGGGGTAAACAACCCGGGGACAGTCCCCGGGTTGAGGACACTGTCTCCAGACCAAGTCTGTCCCCAGATTGGATTTGAACAGGGGCTGAGGCAATTTCAAAGACAGTCAGTGCATAATTAATAAAAAAGAATTCTGAATTACACCCCCCGCTCCTACTAGCTTAGGGGGGTATATTTTTTTCATTATCGGTGCCCCTTTCTGATGATCATGTGCTGGTCGGAGCGGAGGTCATATTCCTTCAGTTTCGGGTGCATGCCCATTAAGCTCCGCTCGCATGTTCTTTTGCCTTGGCTCAAGTCCCGGCCAGCCGCCTGCCTGCTTATCTCCTTGCCTTTCCTGGTGGAGTGATCTTCCTCCGCTCCCCACCCAGTAGTAGCCGAGGCCC
Organism: Rana temporaria; assembly: GCF_905171775.1. Lineage (NCBI taxonomy): Eukaryota > Metazoa > Chordata > Amphibia > Anura > Ranidae > Rana > Rana temporaria. Next base: position 468,499,209 of record NC_053489.1, on the reverse strand, counting down.
AGAGAGTAAGACTTGACAGGCTGTGAGGTGGGTGACGATGGGCAGAGAGTCGCAGATTGCCGCCATTACTAGTGTAGCGCCTGGTTACTTCCAAGTACCGGTTCTATTGAAATTTAGAGGGTGATCAGAGTGCTAATGACTCTGATTCCAGTTACAATGATAAAGTAGGGTCTCTGTTTCAGCTTAGCTGTACTGTGGGCTCATTCTGTTGTTGCTGGGGTGTTATCCCACCCCAGGACGACAGGTGGCAGCAAAGGAGTTGAGGCTTGGGTGTCCTTTACCAGCAGCCAATCAGGAGGGAGTGTCCTCGCTGGGCATGCTGGGAGAGGGTACTTATGGAACAGACGCCATTGAGTCTGGTCTTCTTCTTCCAGTGTGACACCCACCTTTAGGGTGACCACATCACGTCGGCCTCCCGCTGAGACTTGGAGGCCTTAATTACCATTTAAGTGTCCATAGAAGTGACTGACGCTGACAAGCGATCAGTTCACCAACGTTTACTGTTCCAGATACTCTGTTGTGTAGCTTCATTCATCAATTGACATTTGTAGATTATAAGTTTAATGTGCACCAACCGGCCGCAACGTGAGCTCTAACTGTTTACAGGACTGCCCGCTAGAGGGCGCTCGCAAGCATAGACTGCCTAGCTTAGTTAAGTGAATGGTACCATTCTTTAGTTTAAACCTTTACTTAGCACATATTGATTGCTGATTCCTGCAAGGGCTCTTGCGGAATCATAGCGAGATATTGTCTAACAGTTGTTTGTTTGTGATCTGAACCTATGCTTTTTCTTTTTGACATTAGCTGTAGCATACTGCTAACATCTGCAGTATGCTGTTTTTTTTTTTTTTTTTTACTTGTACTTATCGTTATATGAGCCCTTGTTTTCCGGCTCCGAGCGGGGAATCCTGCGGGGAATGGGCGTTTCTAAGCGAAGAGGAGTTGATTGACGGCTGCTAAGGCACGTCTTGGCCTCTGTTTAATCTTCAACTGCCATGATGCTGCACATGAGATCAGTTATGACACCTGCCATTGGATGGTTTGACAGTTTGGTTGAGAGCACAACCAATGTGACAGTTAGCATTCCCGGCATGCCAGGAATGTAACTGCTTTTTCAAACTGTTAAATTGATGGGTTTACTTCCGCTTTAAGGATGCTGGAAAGCTCATTTTGAGGGTGAACCTCCGCTTTAAGTTCATATACAGTAAACTCACCTTTCCTGATTGAAGTATATTCACTGTGTGGAGTGTATTTTCTCGTCTGGGGGGACCTTCCCTGAAAGCAGGTAACACTATTGTTATATTGTCACTGTATATTGCATGCCTGCTATTGTGACCCCGGCCCAGCAGAGGTCACAATACCTTACCCACCAGATTTCTGATGTGTCAAGGGAGGGTTCGAGTCAATAAACAGGGGTGAGCCAAACCAAGAGAGTAGATCCCAAAACAAATCTGCGGCTCCTTCGGGGGTAGCGCTACAGCTATATGCACCCCCTAGGAATTCGGAAGAGCCATGAGGTAACGTGCCACCCAAAACAAACCAGCAGCTCCTCCGGGGTAGTGCTACACTAGTAAAAAAAAAATATGTCCCCGAATTTTATTTAAAAAATCTGGTCACCTTACAACAGGGGTCTCCAAACTTTCTAAACAAAGGGCCAGTTTACTGTCCTTAAGATTTTAGGGGGGCCGGACTGTGGCCAGCAGGAATAAAAATAATGCTGGCATCAGTGGGAGTAAACCGTGTCCCATCTTTGGTATTAGGGGGAGGAATAGTGTCCCATTGGTGATGTCAGTGGCAGGAATTATGCTCCATTTCTGGAGTTAGAGGGCAAAATAATTTCTCATATACGTGGAATAAATAATGCCCCAAGGGGCCGGATAAATGCAAGCAAACCGGGCCACAGTTTGGAGACCCCTGCCTTACAATAAGGGATGAGTGGAGAGGAAAGGGTTAGTGTGTATAACCACACACACAAGCCCACTAGGGGTCTCACCCCCCTGTAATAATAATTTGCCCTACTGTTACTGGATTGAACCCGCTCTGCCCCGAGGATGGGGGCGTGGTGCACGGATTCATCACGTCCATGTCGGGAAAGAACATTTCCGGTGCAGTGTCATATTCTGCTCCCTATCGCAGAATGCTGCGGAAGTCACGTGGCGGCCAACTGCGCATGCGCAATCCGTTCCAACGGCAAATGCGATGCGCTCCAGGGGATTTACGACACTACCCTTCAGTGAACCCATCACAATTTGTCACGGAAGTGACGAGGAACCATACACCGAGCGGGGGCGGGAGAGAAAGAGACATACAGATGTAATGAGAACCATACTGTATCTGCATGTCTCTTTATCTCTCCCCCCGCTCCGTGTATAGTTCTCATTACATGTGCATGTCTCTTTTTTTCGGCCCCCCCTCTTTGTATGGTTCTCATTACATCTGTATGTGTCTTTCTCTCCCGCACCCCCCCCCCCGCTCTGTGTATGGTTCCTCGTCACTTCCGTCACAAATTGTGATGGGTTCACTGAAGGGTAGTGTCGTGAATCCCCTGGAACGCATCGCATTTGGCGTTGGAACGCATTGCGCATGCGCAGTTCGGCGCCACGTGACTTAGGCTGCATTCTGCGATAGGGAGCAAACGGTGACACTACACCCGCGCTCTGGGTGTGCTAAGATGGCGGCGGCCAAAGGTTTTTTTTTTTTTTTTATAAGGAGGATCTGTATACTGTACACTATTCTTGGGTATTAAAGATGGCGGCGGGAGGTCTTTCTTGAACCGAGGGGCCAGTATACATTATTACCGGGTATACAAAGATGGCGCTGTCAAGTTTTTTTTCCAGTTTATATTGTCGCCGGGTGTACAAAGATGGCGGCGGACCGAAGGTTTTTCTTGAAAGGAGGGGCTGGTATACATTAGCCCTCCCCTCTGTCGCTGTGTGTGCTGTCACTGTGTGAGCTTAGTACCGGGGCTGGAGGGGTAGAGGAGCCCCGGGATCATGGAGAGTAATAAGGATGAGGCTAATCGGTGTTTACTGATCGCCAAAACAGCGCTGCTAACCGGGCACCGGGAGAAGGCCCGAAAATTCCTCAATAAAGCTGAGAAGCTCTATCCCACATCAGAGGCCCGGGGTGAGTCCTTGTGTGTTCATAGTGGTTAGAAGCGTGTCATAGTGCAGAGTCTGTGTGCTGCTTCCTGATGGCAGGCCTGGCATGGCTCATCATGGTGTATGAAGGTGATGGGAGGTGTATTATAGGGTATGGAGGTGATGGGAGGTGAATAATGCTGTATAGAGGTGATGGGAGGTCTATGATGGATGGGTATGGAGGTGATGGGAGGTGTATTATGCTGTATGGAGGTGATGGGAGGTGAATAATGCTGTATAGAGGTGATGGGAGGTGTATGATGCTGTATGGAGGTGATGGGAGGTCTATGATGGATGGGTATGGAGGTGTATTATGCTGTATGGAGGTGATGGGAGGTGAATAATGCTGTATGGAGGTGATGGGAGGTGATGGGAGCTGAATAGTGCTGTATAGAGGTGTATGATGGGGTATGGAGGTGATGGGAGGTGTATGATGCTATATGGAGGTGTATGATGCTATATGGAGGTGTATGATGCTGTATGGAGGTGATGGGAGGTGTATGGAGGTGTATGATGCTATATGGAGGTATATGATGCTGTATGGAGGTGATGGGAGGTGTATGATGCTGTATGGAGGTGATGGGAGCTGAATGATGCTGTATGGAGGTGTATGATGGGGTATGGAGGCGATGGGAGCTGTATGATGGGGTATGGAGGTGATGGGAGGTGTATGATGGGGTATGGAGGTGATGGGATCTGAATGATGCTGTATGGAGGTGTATGGAGGTGATGGGATCTGAATGATGCTGTATGATGGGGTATGGAGGTGATGGGAGGTGTGTGATGGGGTATGGAGGTGTGTGATGGGGTATCGAGGTGATGGGAGGTGTATGATGGGGTATGGAGGTGTGTGATGGGGTATGGAGGTGATGGGAGGTGTATGATGGGGTATGGAGGTGTGTGATGGGGTATGATGGGGTATGGAGATGTATGATGGGGTATGGAGGCGATGGGAGGTGTATGATGGGGTATGGAGGTGTATGATGGGGTATGGAGGTGATGGGAGGTGTATGATGGGGTATGGAGCTGTATGGAGGTGATGGGAGGTGTATGATGGGGTATGGAGACGATGGGAGCTGTATGATGGGGGAAGGAGGTGTATGATGGGGTATGGAGGTGATGGGATCTGAATGATGGTGTATGATGGGGTATGGAGGTGATGGGAGGTGTATGATGGGGTATGGAGGTGATGGGAGGTGTATGATGGGGTATGGAGGCGATGGGAGCTGTATGATGGGGGAAGGAGGTGTATGATGGGGTATGGAGGTGATGGGATCTGAATGATGCTGTATGGAAGTGTATGATGGGGTATGGCGGTGTATGATGGGGTATGGAGGCGATGGGAGGTGTATGATGGGGTATGGCGGTGTATGATGGGGTATCGAAGCGATGGGAGCTGTTTGATGGGGTATGGAGCTGTATGATGGGGTATGGAGGCGATGGGAGGTGTATGATGGGGTATGGAGGTGATGGGAGCTGTTTGATGGGGTATGGAGGTGTATGATGGGGTATGGAGGCGATGGGAGCTGCTTGATGGGGTATGGAGGCGATGGGAGCTGTTTGATGGGGTATGGAGGCGATGAGAGGTGTATCCAGGTATACAGGAGACTGCTGGGCCTCTACCTTCATATACTACGTGGTGATTGGGGCCATTATAATGGAGTAGTGTGGCCTCCCTTGTCACAGCCATTACATTAAAGCAAACTCCTTCATCCTAAAATAATATATTACATTTCTTTATATATATATATATATATATTTTTTTTATTTTATTAAATTTCTTTATATTGGAGCATATTGGTCCAGCCTGCCCCTCTTCCCCCATTCTTGCCTAGATGCGAAATGATGATGCCCTGCTACCCACGTCAGGTATCCCAAATGGCATCAGAGACCTAGACACAACGCTGGAGGAAGACCTTGCCATGCATCTTTAAAGAGGAGCTCCAGACATTTTTGTGTTTTATTGAAAGTCAGCAACTACAAAAAGTGTAATAAACACTAGGGCTGAAACAACTAATCGATTACAATTTTCATAATCGATTAATCGGCCAGTAACATAATGGGGTTAAAAAAACTAAAATTAGCCCTTTATAGTACAAAAAAGCAAATCGCTACTTTACTTTCACTGTCCCACAGAAAAAAAATGAACCCCTTACAGTAGCGATTATTTGCTCTTTTTGTACTTATTTTTTTTTTTTTTTTACCCCATTATGTTATGAAATATCTCAGGCCTGGGTGCACACCTCTGTGTTTTTTGGTGCTTTTGGCAGAAACACACTACAGTTAATTTACATGTATCCTATGGGACACGTTCACATCCATGATTTTTTTGCGTATTTGGAAAGGGCAAGGACTTTTTAACGCAAGACGGTGCCATTTAGTTTTTGGTTCAATCTACTTCAATGGAGAAGCTGCAGAAAAGCATGTAATGTGTTTTTGCGGCAATTTGTGTTTTGTAATCTGCCCAACAAAATGTAAAAATGCATTTTTTTTTTTTTTTTTAAGGCTATTATCCGATTAATCGGCCAACCAATCGATTATGAAAATAATCGTTAGTTGCAGCCCTAATAATACACACTCATCTGTCCCAGGATCCAGGGATGTGGCCCCCCAAACCCTCAATCCTTGGCCTCTATTTTCGCCGGCGCCGACATTACAAGTGTGTGCAACCGGCTGTGACAGCTTGCGCCTTCAGAGCCAGGTGCGCACTGGGCATGCATGAGTAGCGCTGTGCCTCCTGAAGGGCTGGGCAATCTCCTGGGACCTGTGACATGTCCCAGAGGATTGCAGGGAGGGGAGGGGGAGAACTTCTGCTTGGATCACTTATGCAGTCCGGCCAGAAGTGGGAGCGGGTACCTGTCAACTAGGTACCCACCCCCCAAAAAAAAGACTTGGGAGGAGGGCTTAAAGCGGAACTGCCCCTGTTTGGGTGGAGCTCCGCTTTAAGTGTTCCTAAACCCAGGACCCTGCATTTACTATATCTGGTCTCCCACTGTACACAGAACATGGAAATGCAATTATTTTATGTAAATCTATCCAAACATACAAAACCAATAAGCGCAGACCCCACAAACACCTGAATAGATGACAGTCTGTGTAAAAGTTCTCTTGATCTAGGTGTTGCAGCTCTCTCAAAAAAAAAAAAAAAAAAAAAATAATAATAATGTTTAGTAAATATGAACTGCTAAATACCTTTTCTCATCAACAGCTAGAGCAGTCTTGTGACTTCTTTTAGTGTCCAGCCAAGCAATAGTTAAAGCTTGTAGGAGGCATTTCCATTCTCCTCTGACTGTCCTATGAGCCTACATGACATACCCATATTTCATGGTATACCCTAAATATGCCTGTCATAGAAACATGGTCACAAAGGTGAACTGAGCCTTTATGTACTGTTGACTGAGATTTTTCATTTTCGTGCCAGTCATCCAAGCATGTAAAAGAATATTTTAAAAATCTGCTTCTGAGGAATCTGGACCAGAAGATGTCCAGTTGGTATAAGCCTCTCAGTCGCAGAGGCTTTTGGTCCAGACGCTTACTGAGATGGTTCTTTCTCCTGGAGAGGTTTCTGAGCCTTCTTTTGTCCTCTTTGGGGTCCCTGAAGCCTCTTCAGGCTGCACAGGCTTTCCCCTTGCACCCGCTATTGGAACAGGCGGTGTATGCTGATTGGGAACATCCTGACAGGATTTTCGTTCCTCCTTAGAGGTTTTCCCTTTTTATAACCCATGGAGGAAACGTTCGTTAAGAAATGGAGCATCCCGGCCGTACATGCGGCAGTCTCTTCCTTAACCCTCCTAGCGGTAACCCCGAGCGTGACTCGGGGTGGATTTTTTCTGCTGCGATCGGTATCCCCGAGTCATGCTCGGGGTAAGCTATGCAGAGCCTGCAGCGTGCGCTGGCTTACCTTGTCCTGGATCCAGCGATGTCACCGCGCTGTGTGAGCGAGCGGGACCTTGCTCGATTCACACAGCGTCCTCCTTTCCTGCCGATCTCCGTTCCCTGCGACGTTACGACGCACGGGAGCGGAGATCGGCGCCAAATTCAAAAACGTAAACAAACACCTTACATACAGTACTGTAATCTATACAGTATACTGTATGTAAAAAAAAACACACCCCCCTTGTCCCTAGTGGTCTGCCCAGTGCCCTACATGTCATTTTATATAATAAAAACGTTTCTTTCTCCCTGCAAACTGTAGATTGTCCATAGCAACCAAAAGTGTCCCTTTATGTCAAAAAATGGTTTTAGATCAGCTAGAAAACAGCGATAATAAATTATAATCACTTGCAGAATTGTGCGATTTGTGGGGAAATTCGTCATAAAAAAAAAAAACTGACAGCGACAATTCTGCAACTGAGAAAATTTCAGTGATTTTGAGTTGATTACATTATTGAATAATTTTTATTAGAATTATATTATTATTTGTTATAATTATTTATTATAATTTATCATTTTGTTTTTAAAAAAATGTCATACCCGGATGCCTATTAGATTCTTGTTTGGTCAGATTTAAGTGAGTTATTCCTAAGAATTACAGGCCTACTATATAAAACGCCAAATTTCCTTGCAAATAATGGTACCGCTTTTGGTACGTAATTCCAGACAGAATCATACCGCCAGGGAGGTTAAAGGGGTTGTAAAAGTATTTTTTTTAAATAACAAACATACCATACTTGCCTCCACTGTGCATTCCGTTTTGCACAGTGTGGCCCCGATCCTCGTCTTCTGGGGTCCCTTGTGGCTGTCTCGGCTCCTCTCCACAACAGCTAACCCCCATTCTGGGAAATGCTCTCCCAAGGGGGTTAGCTTGCGGGTGCGCTCCCGTGATACAGTTGGTGGCCATAGCTGCTGACTGTATTACTTGATTTGATTGACAGCAGCGGGAGCCAATGGCTGAGCTGTTATCAATCTCCAATGACGAGCCACCTCAAGTTGGGGGAAACCATTGTGGTATCGTGCCCACGGAGTTTGTGGCTCAGGTAAGTAAAACTGGGGGGCTGGTTGGCCCGAGAGTGCAAGGTGTTTTTACACCTTAATGCATAGGATTCATTAAGGTGAAAAAACACAAAGTTTTACAACTCCTTTAAACAAGAACTTAACTTGTCCAGTGAATAACGCACAGGTCTTGTAAGGCCCTGTTAACAAGAAACTGGAGTCGTTATTAAAGGATTCCTTTTCTTTGGCCAGTTCAGCTATTCAGCCAACTGATGCAGCAATTGAAGTGTGCCAGTTCTTAAAGGATCAGGTCAGGCAGCCTGACAGGCCTAACCAGGAGGATGATCCTGATGAAAACAGGGCAGATATTCCTTGAGCACTGTGTTTTACTGTAGATGCCTTTTAAAGGATTCTAGACAGCAGGTTTATTGTTTGGCTCTCTTGTCTGTACCAATGCGCACACTTGTGTGGCTTAAGAGCTGGTCAGCCGAGCTTCCCTGTAAGAAGTTATTGGCAGGGTTCCCATTACATGGGGAACGTTTATTGATGATCTGGATAAAGATTATCCAAAAGATTTCCAGAGGAAAGAGTTCTTTACGGAATTACGGAAAACGTTTATTGTTTCAAGCACTAGAGCAGTTGGTGCATCCAGGGAGTGATCATAGAGGTTCTGGTGTCTGAAAGAGGGCACAGGGTTTTATTTGAACTAGTTCACGGTTCTAAACCCAAATGGGGACATAAGGCCAATCTTGGACCTAAGATCCATAAACCAAAATCTGTTAATCCAATCCTTCAGGATGGAGTCGGTCTGCTCGGTAGTAGCCTGGCTCCAGATAGGAGACTTCTCAGCCTCCATCGATGACAATGATGCGTTTTTTTACTCATACCTATCTTTCAGAGGTTCCTGCAATTTGCAGTAGAGGAACATCATTTCCAGTTTGTGGCACTGCCCTTTGGGCTTGCCACAGCACCCTGGGTGTTTACAAGCACCTGTACGGGGTCTTAAGGGCCCAGGAGATCTTGGTGCTTGTATACTTGGACAACCTCCTGCTCAGAGATCACTCGCTACAGGCCCTGAAACACAGTGTAGCCTGCACAGTGCACTTAGAAAACCTGGGCTGGGTTATAAATACGAAAAAGTCAGCCTTGAGACCAGCTCAGAGACTCAAGTATCTAGGTCTGATCCTGGATACGGTCCAGGCAAGGGTATTTCTGCCACCCGTAAAAATCTGTGCCCTGAAGGGTCAGGTGCATCGGGTAAGGGGCACCAGGCAACCCACTATTCGGCGCTGTATGAGTCTTCTAGGAAGGATGGTGTCCTCCTTTGAGACAGTTCCCTATGCTCAATTCCATTCCAGGCCTATACAACAAGACCTCTTGTCGGCTTGGAACAGGAGAGCACAAGCCCTGGATTACCCCATGTCCTTATCTCCCCAGACACGCTTAAGCTGGTGATTGCAGGATCAGAACCTGTAAGATCCTTCCTCCTGGTGTCTTGGAGAGTACTGACCACAGGCGCCAGTCTCTCAGGCTGGGGAGCGACCCTAAAGGGGCTGGCAGCTCAGGGGAAATGGCCAAGCGCAGAGCTTGCCCATCAACATCCTGGAGTTATGGGCGGTACATCTGGCCCTACAGTCCTGGACGGCGGAGCTTCATGACGGCCCCATCAGGGTTCAGTCGGACAATGCCACTGCAGTGGCTTATATCAACCACCAGGTTGGTACCAGGAGCCGTTCAACTCAGGAGGAGGTGAACCATATATTAACCTGGGAGTGGAGAACTGAAAGGCAGATTATCTCAGTCGCCAGCATATCTGCCCGGGGGAATGGGCCCTACACCTTAATGTGTTTCGGAAATCTGCCGGTGTTGGGGATCGATCTATTGGCATCCAGGTTCAGCAACAAACTACAGCAGTTTGTGTCCCAAACAAGAGATCACCTGGCAATCAGAGCAGATGCTCTAGTAGTTCCATGGAATCAGTTCTCCCTGGTTTATGCTCGCCACCCTTCCCGATCCCTCTCCCACATTTGTTGCGCAGGATTCAAGAGGGGGTTCCTGTCATCCTGGTGGCACCAGCTTGGCCCAGAAGGCCCTGGTTCCCAGAGATCGGTGAGATTGTCAATAGATGGGCCATGGATGCTTCTGCATCACCCCAATCTACTGTCTCGGGGTCCTAAATTCCACCCCAATTTACAGTCTCTAAATTTGGCATGGCTATTAAAGCCAGGATGTTAAAGGATCGTGGCAGCTCGGGACCGGTGGTGTCTACCCTAGTGAATGCCAGAAAAACAGTCACTAGGAAGATCTATTGTAGGACCTGGAAAGCCTATATTGCTTGGTATGAAGCCAGAAAATGGCATCCTCGGAAATACGTGATTGGCAGAACTCTCTTTTCTACAATCGACTGTGGAAATCAGATTGGCTTTGAGTACAATCGGGGGTCAGATTTTGGCCTTGTCAGTATTCTTCCAAAGGCCCTTAGCCTCCCATTCACTGATATGAACCTTTATGCAGAGGGGTAACTCTATTTGCTTCCCCCAATTAGGTCACCTATGTGTACTTGGAGCTTAAACCTGGTATTGTTCATGTTACAAAAACAACTGTTTAAGCCTATTAAGGATATTCCATTAGTCTTGCAGGCACACAAGCTAGCCTTCCTGATGGCCATCACCTTGGCTAGAAGGGTGTCGGAGTTGGTGGCCCTTTCGTGTAGGGAACCATACTTGATCCTTCACCACGACGTTGTCGTTTTACGACCTGTTCCAGCCTTTTTGCCAAAAGTGGTGTCGGCCTTTCATTTGAATTGGGACGTTATTTTGCCTTCTTTTTTTCTCTCGGCCTTTTTTGGTGGAAGAGAGACGGCTGCACTCCTTAGATGTAGTGCGAACAGTTAGTTTATTTGTCTAGATCTGCGGAGATACGAAGATTGGACTCCTTTTTTTATTTTACCAGAAGGACCTAAGATGGGGCAGGCTGCTTCCAAGACTTCCATTGCCCATTGGGTCCATCAATTGGTCATTCAGGCCTACAGTCTGAAACATAAAGCTCCTCCCTTTCAGGGGGAGAACTCACTCTATCGGGGGTGTAGGAACCTCGCTTCTCACCATTAGTTATCTGTGGCTCAGATTTGTAAGGATACTGCCTGGTCTTCAGTGCATAAGTTCACAAAATGTTATCAAGTGGATGTTCAAGCAGCCGAGGATTTGGCTTTCGGCCGCAGTGTACTGCGGGCTGCCGTATAAGGTCTAATGGATACTGTTTTGGCAGGGTGTCTCCCTCCCCCTTTTTTATTTTTTTTCACGGTCAATTTGTCTGGGCAATGGCTAGTGTTAACACTTCAATCATCACGGCGCCATAGTTGATTATGGTGTCAGGGTAATTGAAATGCATCTATTATTGCATTGTAATATAAAATTAGTTCAACTCCCCCATAATGCAGAATCGGCGGGAGCCCTGAGCATGTCACTTGCCTTCAGATGCAGCTTGTCACGATACTTGCCTTCAGATGCAGCTTGTCACTTGCTACATCGCCTGCCAGTGCCACCAGATGTGGATTGTCGCTGCATTGGTGGCAGCACTGGTCCATTTAGCACAGAAACTGGCTTATGTGCAGTGGACGGTTCTAAGTGAGTCCAGGAGAGCGGTGATGTGGGGTGGGCAGTGAGAGATGTCATCTCTTTGCTCCCTGCCGCAGCTCTCTGACATTGAAGAGGCCCGGCTGTGAGGACGGAAGAGAGATGATGCCCTGTCTGCCCGCCCGCTTCTCTCATCTACCCTGCTTTTTTTTTTTTTTTTTTTTTTTCCGCCTGGCTCCCTCATGCCGCCCGTCCCCTGCAGGCCTTGCTGCAGACAGGCCACACCCCGGTGGTTGGGGACCCCTGCTTTAAAGGACTATATGGGATTTTAATGGTATTCACGAAAATGTACACAGATTGACAATATACACAGTCACCTCTATTGCTATGCAGTATGTCTGTACTGTCCCAGAGGTATTATAGCAAGTGTATTATCTGGTGGGTGTGGGAGACTTTCACATCCAACACTGTCCCATATTCCTACCCACTAGATGATGCATTTATCGATATACCCTTGCTATAAGACCTCTGGGGCAGTACAGGCTTATTATATAGCAACAGACATTATATGTTTATTGTCAGCCAATATGCTGTGTTTTTGTAATATTTTAAACCATTTATCGCAAATTGTATTTTAATCCGTGCACGTTTAATTGTGAATGCCGTTCAAATCCCATATAGTCTTTTGAAGCATTCTATTGTAGGAAGTACAGGAAGCCATTGTTTTCACTACACTACATTCTACTCCTTCATAATATCTTGTTCTACTTGCAGCTGTATCTGGTCTTGTTAAGGTTAAACTGACATGAACATGTTGCAAGCATGTGCAGTATGTGTTTATATGTAAACTGACATTTCAGCTATGTAAGTTCATGGTGGGCCAGACTGGTTGAGCCGGTCATTGCAGTGTGTGCTGACTTGAATCTCATTTAAATTAGTAATGTGCTGTGGAGCCTTCATTAACTGATTAACACTTTGCTGAGACATGATCTTAGGTTTTCTGTGGATTGAGATCAAGTGTTTGATGATCACACACATTGCATTTTCTTGTGTAGTTGGAATCTGCAGTACTGTAGTTGCACTGTTTGCAGTACACTAGTGTTTATGATTTGGCCAGGCTATCACATTAACCACTTCATTACTGGGCACTTAAACCCCCTTCGTGCCCAGACCAATTTTCAGCTTTCAGCGCTGACGCATTTTGAATGACAATTGCGCAGTCATACAACACTGTACCCAAATTATATTTTTATAATTTTTTCCCCACAAATAGAGCTTTCTTTTGGTGGTATTTGATTATCTCTGCGATTTTAATTTTTTGCGCTATAAACAGAAAAAGACAGAAAATTTTGAAAAAAAGACAATATTTTTTGCTTTTTGTTATAATAATATCCCATTTTTTTAAAAAAAATATATATATTTTTCCTCGGTTTAGGCTGATACGTATTCTACATATTTTTGTTTAAAAAAATCGCAATAAGCGTTTATTGATTGGTTTGCGCCTACAAAATAGGGGATAGATTTATGATTTTTTTTTTTTTGACTAGTAATGGTGGCGATCTGCGAAATTTTTTTTTTATTTTTTTTTTTTTTTGTCAGGCCTGCGATATTGCGGCGGACACTTTTGACACAATTTTGGGACCATTCACATTTATACAGCGATCAGTGCTATAAAAATGCACTAATTACTGTATAAATGTGACTGGTAGGGAAGGGGTTAACACTAGGGGGTGAGGAAGGGGTTAAATGTATTACCTGGGTTCTAACTGTGTGGGGGGAGGGGGGTGACTGGTGGAGGTGACCGATGCTGTGTCCCTATGTACAAGGGACACAGATCGGTCTCCTCTGACAGCACGTGGAGCTCTGTGTTTACACACAGAGCTCCACGTCCCTGCTGTGTTCCCACCGATCGCGTGTACCCGGCGGACATCGCGGCCGCCAGGTACACGCATCGGCTTCCCAGCGATGCGCCGGGACAGTGTTTACCCGCTGCGCGCCCCCCATCGGCGCGCGCGGGTAATGTAAACAATAGGACGTCCAAAGACGTCCTCCTGGCACTTCAGGTCCGCGCTGCAGACGTCTTTTGACGATAGCGCGGATCTGTAGTGGTTAAGGTAGACCAGCATCTAGTTCCATGTCTGTTTCTGTGCTAATTGTGTGGCAGCTTTATTGCCTCAACTTAAAGCCCAACTGCGGGCAAAAATACGTTTTTCGACATGCAGTGGTTCTGTGCCCGCAATGCACTGGTCAACTGTTTGTTTTTGTCTAAGGGTGAGCAGAAATCTTATATTCAATCATCCTAAAAACTGCGCTGTGGTCTAACGGTGGGCTGTTCCTGGTCTGTGGAGTCTGCTCTGGGCATGATGACATCAGGAACATTCCACCGCACAAGACCGCTCTTATCACAGGGGGTGGGGCAAGAGCCACAGGAGCCATTTTTTTTTTTTTGCTGGGAGGGTCAGGTTAGTATATCTCTGTTCTCCTCTGCCGTGTCTTACTGCTGCTCCATTGCTCTGTTATCAGCATGATAACTTCTGACAAGTTCTCCGACAACTGAGATAAAAGCAGCTGAAAATTTGTGTCGTGGGGAGATGAGCAGAGAGCTTGTCTATTCAGAGTACAGCTCTACACGTTTCTTCATTCCTCTGCCTATATGAAGTCGGGGTGTGCCTTTTCTCCAATCAGCTCTCGCACAGTGTAAGCCCAAACTCCCACACCCAGTGCTGGAAGAGGAAACAAGATTTCTAACAGGATCTGCACTTTCCAACGAATGTAGAAAGCTGAAGATGGATACATGTAATAAGTATGTAGGGAGATTTGTTTCATCCCTGTGTATTATCTGAGGTTGTTCGCTTCACTCAGTATACGAGAGGGCTTACAACCACTTTAAGTAATTTAATGGTTGAATGCTTGCATCGGCTGGGAGCGGAGATGCTGAAGAGTACCAGTTGGTCTTCACTAGAGATCCTGATGGTAGAGAGAGGCCAGAAACCCTAATGATCCCCAGTTTTCTTTTTGCTGCAAATTACCTCCACGTAGCAGCTGTCTGGGTCACCCCACTAAGGGTTTGCTGAGACAGAAGAGCTACGGTGCAGACTTTTCACAATGGGGTAGACGAAGAGTAGTCGTGGCAGGTGGCAAATGAGTGTATGCTTTACATTTTTGGGGGGTTTTAGTAAAATTCTATTCCCTGTGTTGTCCTTACAAGGCAAAAAAAAAAATCTTGTGGCTGTAGTTTATAGTTTAATTGCTGATCAGTTATCCTGTCCGTGGACAAATTTCCATGTGTTGCTGCATCTAGCTTGTCCCTATGCACAAAGGGACTGGTAACTTCCTGTTCTGGGTCACACGGCGTCCAATGAATGCTTCGTCACCATTGGCACTCCCACAGTTGTGATGCAACACTCCATGAGTGAGCTTGCTGTGTATCTGTGAATGCTTTGCCTGTTTGTGGCTGTGTCTGATCTTATTACTGTTTAGCTGTCACCTGACTGAGAGATCCAGCACTTGTGTTTTATATGTAGTTTCTTCACAAGAAGTGTCAGGACTTACATTATAGAAAGAGGTCATGCGTTACATGTGCAATGCCATATCACATGTCTCTACACAATTTGAAACCGCTGATGCAGAAGTGTGGCCCTGAGTAGTATCAGCACTTATAGCATGTTGGCAGCTTATATATATATATATATATATATATATATATATATATATATATATTATACATTTTTTTTTTTTTTTTTTTTTACACCCGCCGACATCTAATCCTGTCCACTAAAAACGCATGGGGATCTATTCCCCCATGGTGGATCAGATGATAGAAACGGACAGGTGGTCCATTTCCATCTGACTGTCCCATAGACAAAAGCGGGCTGATACAAAGCAGACATGATGGGCAGCACAGTGGTGTAGTGAGTAGCACTTTCGCCTAGCAGCAAAAGGGTCGCTTGTTCGAATCCCGACCACGACACCATCTGCCTGGAGTTTGCATGTTCTCCCTGTGCCTGCGTGGGTTTCCTCCGGGTACTCCGGTTTCCTCCCACACTCCAAAGACATGCTGGTAGGTAAATTGGATCTCGCCCAAATTGGCCCAGTATATATATGTATATCTGTGTGTATGACTGTGTGTCCCAAGCGTGTCACGATCCTACGGGGTAAAATGACCGCACCAGCCAAGCAGACACTGGCTGGAAAAAGCGCCCAGAGGCGATTCAGTTCGCATGAGTAGCGCTATACAAGTCATTCATTCAGACATGGACCTGTCATCTGCCTGCTCAGCGGGGATCAGCAGGCAGACCTGACCACTGAGCAGGCTGATCCACTGCCGTAGGCCACCCTATGTGAAATGGCCTTTAGGCTGGCCATGAGTCACTTACTTTTTATTCCTTCAACCAGAAAGTTGAACAAATAGTGACCGGATTTCCCCCACCCACACATTCGAGGTGGATGGGGGAATCCTCCTTGCTGTGTGTTTGCATTCTGACAGCAGGGAGACTTCCCCCACCTTCAGAATACACAGAACATGCTGTCCGTTTTTATCAGATCTCTCCATAGGAATCGGCGGCGCTGCACAAGCCCCTCCCTTCTCAGTGAGCAGAGAGGGACTGGTCATCCACCGGCTCAGCGGAGAGATCTCCCGCTGAGCCGGCGGAAGCTGGTGGACTCCGTAGCGAGAGTCCGCCTGGTGTGGAAAAGGCCTTACACAGCACTTAAACTTTGTCCAGTTAAGACACTGTTTCGGCACTTGGGGGGGCTTTCGGTCTGAACTATGGCATTTTTTTTGAATGCCTGCTGTCCGAGTTCTTCACCCTGGGGAAATTGGTTATAAACCATTGTGGGCAGATGCTGAGAACAGCCAGGACATCTACTCTGTAAAATGACCCTAGGGAGAATATTGTGTGGAATCTTGTAACTCATACAGTAAGCACCGCAAAGTACCCATACCAAGAAATTAACAATGATCACCAAGTGCTTGTACATGTTTTAAGGCTGCTATACTTTCATTTAGATTGCAGATTTTGAATATATTTTTGTTTTCTTTAAGAACTGCTGGCAAAACTTGAAAAAGATGATGGTACAACAAGGAATGGACCTCAGGCGGCAAAGCCTTCCAGTGTAGACGAGCAACTCAAGCAAAATGCAGAGAAGGAAAATGTTGCTGGGGAAGCTGTAAAGAGTTGCACAAAGGAACAGATGGAAGGCGTACAAAGGTAATTATATTTTTCTGATAAACTTTAATAAGGTGGAGCATGTGTGGGGGTTTTTTTTTTCTTCGTGGTTCTAGAAAATCGCATGTATCGCCATAATTCATCTTACCTTTATTTGATGAGATTTTCCATTTTTTTTTGCAAGATTGGGAGAATGTGACTTTGTGGTTTGACTTATTCCTTATCACCTAACCGTTCCTTTTTCTCCTATGTTCATTTACTGGGAACAAAGAGAAATACCTGGAATATCTAGTTATGAAATGGGGTGTGTGACTCAGATGTGTTTGGTTTCACATGAATATGGGAATAAAGTTCTCAGCCCTGTATGAGTTTACATATGTTCTTCTTCCTTCCCTCTCAGTGGGCGAATGGAGTGACAGGGAGCAAAGTAGTGGTGAGAATATTGCTGGGGGAGTGGTAATTTTTTTTTTTTTTTATGAATCTGTTTCTTGGTCAGCGTGGAAAATTAACAGGTTCAGTTTTTTTAAAGTTAAAGCGGGAGTTCACCCGAAATTTTTTTTTTTTTAACATTAGATTGATGCTCATTTTGTCAAGGGGAATCGGGTGTTTTTTTTTTTTTTTTTTTATTTTTTTTTAAATCGAAGCAGTACTTACCGTTTTAGAGAGCGATCTTCTCCGCCGCTTCCTGGTATGGTCTTCGGGACTGGGCGTTCCTATTTAACTAACAGGCTTTTGACGGTTGCATACATCGCGTCACGAGTAGCCGAAAGAAGCCGAACGTTGGTGCGGCTCTATACGGCGCCTGCGCACCGACGTTCGGTTACTTTCGGAAAATCGTGACGCGATGTATGCGACCGTCGGAAGCCTGTCAATCAAATAGGAACGCCCAGTCCCGCAGCCCATACCCGGAAGCGGTGGAGAAGATCGCTCTCTAAAACGGTAAGTACTGCTTCGATTTTAAAAAAACTACCAGATTCCCCTTGACAAAACGAGCATCAATCTAATGTTAAAAATTAAGTTTTCGGGTGAACCTCCACTTTAAGTTTCAAAATAAGCACTGCGCTACTCAATAAATTTAAGAAAAGCTGCAAGCACTACAATCGGGTAAATTGAGTAGATGATAAGAATATTCAAGTGCCGCGCAAATCCATATATGTGTGAGCTGAAACAAATGTGCAACTGTGCAAACAGTATACAAATGATAAAGTGCTAGGTGTAAAAAATAAATAAAAAAAATTGATGAATTTACATACAATTCATTAATGTGAAAATGCTACATAGTTAAAAAATCTGAATAACATTGTAAATTAGTAATAACCTGTGAGTGGGAAAAAAATCAGTCCAAAAAAGTTATAGTTGGATGAGGTTAAAAAGACAAGTCCAACCTATGTGTGTGATTATATGTCACTATTACATTGTATATCCCTGTAGGTTGTGGTGCTTATCTAATTGGTGTTTTTTTTTTGTTTTTTTTTAAACTGTCTCTGCTCCCCGCTGAAACCACCGCCTGTGGAAGGGAATTCCACATCCTTGCCGCTCTTACAGAAAAGAACCCTCTACGCAGTTTTAGGTTAAACCTCTTTTCTTCTAATTTTAATAAGTGGCCACGTGTCTTATTTAACTCCCTTCTGCAGAAAAGTTGTATCCCTATTGTGGGGTCACCAGTATGGTATTTGGAAGCGTATCCCCTCTCAAGCGTCTTTTCTCCAGAGAGAATACGTTAAGTGCTCGTAACCTTTCCTCATAACCAAGATCCTCCAGTCCCTTTATTTGTTTTGTTGCCCTTCTCTGTACTCACTCCATTTCCAACACCTCCTTCCTGAGGACTGGTGCCCAGAACTGGACAGCATACTCCAGATGCAGCCAGACCAGAGTCTTGTAGAGTGGGAGAAATATTGTTTTATCTCTGAAGTGAATCCTGTTTTTAATGCATGCCAATATTCTGTTGGCTTTGCTTGCAGCAGTTTGGCATTGCATGCCGTTGCTGAGCCTGTCATCTACTAAGACCCCCAGGTCTATTTCCATCCTAGATTCCCCCAGAGGTTAACCCCCTAGTGAGTAGATTGCATTCATATTTTTGCCACCCATATGAATTATTTTACATTTTTCTACGTTAAATCTAATTTGCCATGTAGTTGCCCACCACATTAATTTGTTCAGATCTTCTTTCAAAGTTTCCACATCCTGCAGAGAAGGTATTGCCCGGCTTAGCTTGGTATCGTCAGCAAATACAGAGATTGAACTGTTTATCCCATCCTCCAGGTTGTTTATGATCAAAATAAATAGGATTGGTCCCAGCACAGAACCCTGGGGGACATCACTTCCCACCCCTGACCATTCTGAGTATTCCCCATTTATCAACACCTTCTGAACTTGCTCTTATAGCCAGTTTTCAATCCATGTACGCAACCTATGATTCATGCCAACGGACCTTACTTTGTACAGTAAACGTTTATAGGGAACTGTATCAAATTCTTTTGCAAAATCCAGATACACCACGTCTATGGACCTTCCTTTATCTTGATGGCAGCTCACCTCCTCATAGAAGGCTTTATAGATTGGTTTGGCAAGAACGATTTTTCATGAATCCATGCTGATTACTGCTAATGATACCGTTCTCATTACTAAAATCTTGTACATAGTCCCTTATCATCCTGTCCAAGAGCTTGCATACTATTGATGTTGGGCTAACTGGTCTGTAATTCCCAGGGATGTATTTTGGCCCTTTTTTAAAAACTGGTGCTACATTTGCTTTTCTCCAATCAGCTGGTACCATTCCAGTCAGTAGACTGTTCGTAAAAATTAGGAACCATGGTCTGGCAATTACTAGACTGAGTTCCCTAAGGACCCTCGGGTGCAAGCCATCTGGTCCCGGTGACATCTTAATGTTACGCTTTCCAAGTCTATTTCTAATTCTGTCCCCTGTTAGCCATGAGGATGCTTCTTGTGATGTCATGAGGATAAACACTGCAGTTTTAGTTACTGAAGCCCCCCTATTCCCTTGTGAAGACTGAGGAGAAGAATACATTCAATATCTTCGCCATCTCCCCATCCTTTGTAACCAGATTTCCTTCCTCATTCTTTATGGGGCCAATATGGTCTGGCCACCCTAATTGCACCCTTATGCCACATACACATGGTCGGAATTTCCGACAAAAAATGTTCACTGTAAGATTGTCGGAAAATCCAACCGTGTGTATGCTCCATCGGACATTTGCTATCGGAATTTCCGACAAATGTTTGAGAGCTGGTTCTCAAATTTTTCGACAACAAAAGTTGTTGTCAGAAATTCCGATCGCGCGTATCCAATTCCGACGCACAAAATTCCATGCATGTTTTGAATCAAGTACGAGACGGAAGTAGAGGTTGACCGATATATCGGCAGGCCGATATATCGGCCGATATTTGGCAGTTTTGGAGAAATCGGCATCGGCCGATTTTCATCCAAATTAGGCCGATATTTAACATGGCCGTTGGCGTTGCCTCGGCTCCGGAGCTAGGCCGAAGCCGCGGCCTTTCCTGATGCTGTGACCACGGCGGCAATCCGCGGATCCGCGGATTGCCCCCGTGGTCACAGCATCAGGAAAGGCCGCGGCTTCGGCCTAGCTCCGGAGCCGCGGCCATCTTGGTACACCCAGCGCGGCGGCCCTCCCCTCTGTTTACACCCAGAGGAGGAGGGGCCCGCTCGCTGCTATCTGCTGACCTATTTAATTATTTTTTTTAGTTTTTTTGGAAGTCGGCAGCGGGCCTGTAACCGCCAATCGGTGGCCGCCGCTCTCACATTGGCCCTGTGCTGATCATATGCATCCCCAATCGGCACTGTCGGCCAGAGGTTTTGGGGGTCATGCAGCCTCATAGGACAGTCAGAGGAGAATTAAAATCTCTCCTACAAGCTTTAACCAGTGCTCGGCCAGACACTGATAGAAGTTACAAGACCGCTATATACTTGGCAGTTTATATTCACTAAAATGACAATTTCCATGTTCTGTGGGAGACCAGATATAGTGAATGCAGGGTCCTGGCATTAGTAACACTTTTTAAAGCGGATTTCCAGCTGGACCCATTTTTATTAAGTCAGCAGCTACAAAAAGTGTAGCTGTTGACTTTTAATAAATGCCCGCCTGTCCCGCGGTTCAGCGATGCAGCCGCCTGAAGCCTCCGTCCTCTCCCCTGCCTGTCCGCGGCATTGCAAGTGTGGGCACCCGGCTGTGACAGCTTGTGCCTTTACAGCAAGGTGCACACTGCGCATGCACGATGCGTTTCGCAAATGGCCGGATAATCCTCTGGGGCATGTCACAGGTCCCAGAAGATTGCTGGGAGGGAGGGGGCGAGGAGTAGTCACTTTAGGCGGTGCAGGTGGATGTGGGAGGTGGATACCTGTCAAAACTAGGTACCCGCTCCCCCCCCAGAAATAAAATGACCCACCAAATGTGGCATGTTAGGGGGTCAGGATACCTTAAAGTGGAAGTTCCACTTTTGCGTGGAGCTCCGCTTTACGGAAAGGGAAAGAAAATATATTCACTGCTGTTGCTGAACTCTCATTGTAAAAATGCTAGTTGTCATGCTTATACATTTGCCTTTATACTTTGTGCCATGGAACACCGAGAACAAGTAGATCAAATGTCCTGATGTCATTTGCACTTCTGAATAATTGTTCAGGTCATTGACTTGAAAGAATTAACTTGGAGATGGCCAAAGACAACTATAATTTTTACCAGGTTTCTTCTTAGATTTGCATGTCACTATACTTTGGTTACACAGTGTAACTTCCTTTATCTTGTGGTGATCTACAGCATTCTGTATGTTGGCCAGGACTTGGGCTGTCTGAAGAGCGACAAAAACGTCCTATATGTTTGATTACTGTAGATCCCATTCAGGCATGGTGAAGGTGTCCATTATTGCCATCTTCCCCCCCCTTTTTTTTTTAATCGTCAAATCAGAATTTTTGACAGCCAATTACAGTGCCTTGCGAAAGTATTTGGCCCCCTTGAACTTTGCGACCTTTTGCCACATTTTAGGCTTCAAACATAAAGATTTAAAACTGTAATTTTTTTTTTTGAAGAATCAACAACAAGTGGGACACAATCATGAAGTGGAACGAAATTTATTGGATATTTCAGACTTTTTTAACAAATACAAAACTGAAAAATTGGGCGTGCAAAATTATTCGGCCCCTTTACTTTCAGTGCAGCAAACTCTCTCCAGAAGTTCAGTGAGGATCTCTGAATGATCCAATGTTGACCTAAATGACTAATGATGACAAATAGAATCCACCTGTGTGTAATCAAGTCTCTGTATAAATGCACCTGCACTGTGATAGTCTCAGAGGTCCGTTTAAAGCGCAGAGAGCGTCATGAAGAACAAGGAACACACCAGGCAGGTCCGAGATACTGTTGTGGGGAAGTTTAAAGCCGGATTTGGATACAAAAAGATTTCCCAAGCTTTAAACATCCCTAGGAGCACTGCAAGCGATAATATTGAAATGGAAGGAGTATCAGACCACTGCAAATCTACGAAGACCTGGCCGTCCCTCTAAACTTTCAGCTCATACAAGGAGAAGACTGATCAGAGATGCAGCCAAGAGGCCCATGATCAATCTGGATGAACTGCAGAGATCTACAGCTGAGGTGGGAGACTCTGTCCATAGGACAACAATCAGTCCCTGTATACTGCACAAATCTGGCCTTTATGGAAGAGTGGCAAGAAGAAAGCCATTTCTTAAAGATATCCATAAAAAGTGTCGTTTAAAGTTTGCCACAAGCCACCTGGGAGACGCACCAAACATGTGGAAGAAGGTGCTCTGGTCAGATGAAACCAAAATCGAACTTTTTGGCAACAATGCAAAACGTTATGTTTGGCGTAAAAGCAACACAGCTCTGAACACCCTGTACACACCAACCCCACTGTCAAACATGGTGGTGGCAGCATCATGGTTTGGGCCAGCTTTTCTTCAGCAGGGACAGGGAAGATGGTTAAAATTGATGGGAAGATGGATGGAGCCAAATACAGGACCATTCTGGAAGAAAACCTGATGGAGTCTGCAAAAGACCTGAGACTGGGACGGAGATTTGTCTTCCAACAAGACAATGATCCAAAACATAAATCAAAATCTACAATGGAATGGTTCACAAATAAACATATCCAGGTGTTAGAATGGCCAAGTCAAAGTCCAGACCTGAATCCAATCGAGAATCTGTGGAAAGAACTGAAAACTGCTGTTCACAAACGCTCTCCATCCAACCTCACTGAGCTCGAGCCGTTTTGCAAGGAGGAATGGGCAAAAATTTCAGTCTCTCGATGTGCAAAACTGATAGAGACATACCCCAAGCGACTTACAGCTGTAATCGCAGCAAAATGTGGCGCTACAAAGTAGGGTTGTCCCGATACCACTTTTTTAGGACCGAGTACAAGTACCGATACTTTTTTTCAAGTAGTCGCCGATACCGAATACCGATACTTTTTTTAAATGTGTCCCCAAATGCAGCCATGTCCCCCACATATCCAGCCATGTCCCCCCCCCATATCCAGCCATGTCCCCCCCCATATCCAGCCATGTCCCCCACATATGCAGCCATGTCCCCCCAGCCATGTCCCCCACATATGCAGCCATGTCCCTCTAGCCATGTCCCTCACATATGCAGCCATGTCCCTCTAGCCATGTCCCTCACATATGCAGCCATGTCCCTCTAGCCATGTCCCTCACATATGCAGCCATGTCCCTCTAGCCATGTCCCTCACATATGCAGCCATGTCCCTCTAGCCATGTCCCTCACATATGCAGCCATGTCCCTCTAGCCATGTCCCTCACATATGCAGCCATGTCCCTCCAGCCATTTCCCCCATACCTTTGCCGCCGAAAGCCGCCGCATGGAGAAAATCACAGCATTCATTTGAATAGCTGTTTTGCCCGCGCGTATAGACACTCCCCCTTGCTCGGCATTGGACAGATCACGATCACCCATCCAATCCCGAGCAAGGGGGAGTGTCTATACGCGCGGGAACACTACAGCTATTAAAATGAAAGTTGTGATGTTCCCGCACGCCGTTTAACCAATGCGGCGGCTTTCGATGCGGCGGCTTTCGATGCGGCGGCGCGATGCGGCGGGGGGGGAAAGTATTCTATTTAGGTATCGGGGGTATTTGCGCGAGTACGAGTACTCACGCAAATACTCGGTATCGGTATCTGGACAACCCTACTACAAAGTATTAACTTAAGGGGGCTGAATAATTTTGCACACCCAATTTTTCAGTTTTTTATTTGTTTAAAAAAGTTTGAAATATCCAATACATTTTGTTCCACTTCATGATTGTGTCCCACTTGTTGATTCTTCAAAAAAATTACAGTTTTATATCTTTATGTTTGAAGACTGAAATGTGGCAAAAGGTCGCAAAGTTCAAGGGGGCCGAATACTTTCGCAAGGCACTGTATATCGGTGCATCCATTGAAAAAAAAAAATCATCTGGAACGCATCAAACGCATTAAAAATGTGTGTGCATTTTGTGGTGTGAACTGCCACTTGATTTTAGTTCTAGTGGTCTAAATGTTTTATTTCGAATATATACCAATCTTTAACGTTTGTGTGGCAGCTAAGAATTGTTGCAGTTTCTGTCCTTTTGGGTATTGATAATTGCAATACATTTGCAAGGCTTGCATAATAACTGTAGCATTGGTTTTCTTCTGCAATCACCTGCAAGAGCCTATCGCTGTATCTGGGGATGTTTCCTTATGTCGTCCTTCAGTAGATTTCCTATAGAGAAGACAAAATGAAACCATACTGAACATCCTGTTCTGAGAGCTCAAGGTTGGGGCCTTTCCTATACAGAGGTAGAGATGTTCTCCTTCAGCAACCTTACTCAATAGATCACAGCCTAAAGAATTGTCAAACATTCCTTTGTCTAGGAGTGGAGAAATTATGATTTCTACAAAAGCTGAATCTTGCCAGATAAATGATCTGTATTGCTATAGGTTTTTTATGTTTTTCTCTAAAATAAAGAAAACCTGTATTCACATGTGTGATTATTCATCTTCATTTCTTTAGCTCTTACACCTGTACACAACATTTTTTACATTATGCCATCAGCCTGTTTTATTATTATTATATTAGTAATACAAATCTTCTGGTGATATTGTCTTAAAATCATTTTTGTAATGCCTTCCATAGATGTAAGGCTGCATTCACACCTGAGCGTTTTGTCGCCTGAAGCGCGACGCTCAAAAACGCTAGAGGGGAAAAAATATATTCCCTATGGAGATGGTTCACATCTCCACTCCAAAACGCCTGAAGCTCAAACAAGTTACGGACCCTTTTTTGTCACGCAAATCGGGCGGTTTGGACGTTTTTGATCGTTTCTATTTCCTATAGAAAGTAATGGAAACGCTCAATTCAAGCGACTAGCGTGACAACGAGCGTTTGCTACAGGCGTTTTGTCGCTTTGATCAATAGAACACTTCACCCAGGCAGAAGATAGAAAAAATCTACCAACATAGCACCAAGTGATGAAAAGATGATCATTTTTCCTATTGGCTAAAATGAAAAACGTCAAAGTACAAAAACGTCGGACGACGATGTATGCAAACGCGCAAATAAGCATGAAGACGCGTGACCGAACGACCTACGCTCAGGTGTGAATGCAGCCTAAATCTAAAAATGAAAGGAACTGGTACAGCATTACAATGTTACTTTCAAAAGTGTGTTGTGTGTTTTGCATATTTGCATAAAAAAAAAGGGAACATGCAAAATGTTTAGCTAGGGGGAAGAAGGAATTTAAATGGAGTAAATTAAGAATTAATAAGGTGGAAAATTGATTTAAATATTTCAGTTCTTTTTATCTGTTGGGTTGCTTTCACTGACATTGTATGCGGATCAAAAGTAATAATGTTACTTTTGTATCTCTCTAACTTTGTATCTGTCATAGGTACCTTTTAGGCTGCATTCACACCTGAGGTTCGGTCGTTTTTTTTTGGCGGTTTTTTCCTGGCGTTTTGTTGCGCGTTTGCATACAGCGTCGTGCGACGTTTTTGTACTTCGGCGTTTTTTATTTTAGCCAATAGGAAAAATGATCATCTTTTCATCACTTGTTGCTATGTTGGTAGATTTTTTTAATCTTCTGCATGGGCGACAAGTTCTATTTATTAAAGCGACGAAACGCCCGTAGCAAACGCCCGTTGTCGCGCGATACGCTCAATTCGCGCGTTTCCCATTACTTTCTATGGGAAAAAAAACGCTCAAATACGCCCAAACCGCACGATACGCGCGACAAAAAAAGGTCCGGGACTTGTTTGAGCTTCGCGCGACAGGCGTTTGGGCGTTCAGGTGTGAACAGTCACCATAGGGAATAATGTTAATTCTCCCCTCTGGCGTTTGTGAGCAGTGCGCTTCAGGCGTAAAAACGCCTAGGTGTGAATGGGGCCTTAACATCGGGCTCTGTCAAGCGCATCTGCCTGCTCAGCAGGGGATGACAGATCTGTGTCCGCTATGCAGAGCGGACAAAGCCTGCTGTTCTCTATGGGGTGGCTGGGTGGAAACGGACCACCTGTCCGTTTCAATCTAACTGTCATTCAATCCGCTAGGCGGATGGGGAACGCCCATCCCGTGTTTATTTGGTGGACCGGATTGGATGCAGGTGGGTGTCAATGGACACAAATTCGGTCCGCTTGTGTGAAAGGGGCCTATCCCGCTTCTCAGCATTGTTTATAAACACTGTGTCAGACAACCAGCGGATGGTGTGTGTGGTGCAGGTTGGCGGGATTGCGCTGGAATAACTGGCCATAGCGGTCCCACTGAATTTGGTGTCAATATGCCCTTACAGTTGCTTTGAGACAAACTCCTGTCTATATTATTTTGGAAGTCTGATCTTCCTGCAGCTCGTTTTTTCCCCATTACTGACATGCCTTCGTAGCTCTTGTCTCTGTGGGAAGACTGCCACCTTGGTATAGGCAAGGTATGCCTGCAGCAAGGAGTGAGCAGCACAATAGTGGCATCACTTGGGCCCCTTGCCATGACTTTAGGATTTTGCCTGTGTAAACATGAGGTATGGACATCAAAGTCGGACCAAAGTAGTACTGGGACTACTACAAAGTTGCACAGATATGATTGGTTATCATTGGGAGTCATGGGGTATGACTTGTCATGCGACTCTGATGTTCAAAGTCACACGTGTGAAAGGGGCCTAAATCTGAGTCCAACTGTGAGATATTTGTGGCTTAGATGTCACACTGCAGGTATACAGTGCAGTGATCAGACTGTGGGCCCAGGAGTTCCTATGCACGCTCCCATAGCAGGAAGTGAACTGCTATTTTTCAGGAGGGATTCCAAACAAAAGTAGTTTTTTTTTTTTTTTTTTTTAGGAAACTAGACTTAGGGCCCTTTCACACTGGTGCGTTTTTGGAGCGTTTTCGCAGTAAAAATAGCCCTATTAAAACGCTCCCTATGCCCCCTCCATTGAAATTTATTAAAAACTGAGCATTAAAATCGCGGTAAAACACTGCGTTTTTAATTCATTTCAATGGAAAGGGGCATGGGGAGCGTTTTAATAGCGCTATTTTTACCGCAAATACGCACCAGTGTGAAAGGGCCCTTACAGTATTTTAAATGTTACCCAAAAATTCAACATTTGAGTTCAGGTCTACATTAAAATAAACAGTGTCTACAATACATATTTCCTGTTCCTCCAAAGCATAATTATTGATTATGAAATTACATTCCATACATAAAAAAAACAGCGTTTGCCAGTCTTGTAAACAACTATTATTTATTTGAGTAACATTTTATTCTGCTTTTTCAGGCTTTTTTTTTTTTAAATGCAATATAGTTTTCAGTCTGACAAGCCTTAAAGTGGAGGTTCACCCGGAAATGTTAATTTTTAACATTAGATTCGTGCTCATTTTGTCTAGGGAAATCGGGTGTTTTTTTTAAAAACTAAGCAGTACTTACCGTTTTAGAGAGCGATCTTCTCCGCCGCTTCCGGGTATGGTCTTCGGGACTGGGTGTTCCTATTTGATTGACAGGCTTCCGACGGTCGCATCTATCGCGTCGCGATTTTCCGAAAGTATCTGAACGTCGGTGCGCAGGCGCCGTATAGAGCTGCACCGACGTTCGGCTTCTTTCGGCTACTCGTGACGTGATAGATGCGACCGTCGGAAGACTGTCAATCAAATAGGAACACCCGCTCCCGAAGACCATACCCGGAAGCGGCGGAGAAGATCTATCTCTAAAATGGTAAGTACTGCTTTGTTTTTTTTAAAAACTACCCGATTCCCCTTGACAAAATGAGCATGAATCTAATGTTAAAAAAAAAAATTTCGGGTGAACTCCCGCTTTAATATCCTAAAGCAGTCATTCAGTTCAACACAAATGATAAATTTGTGTGGACTAAATACAAATTAAACAAAAAGTATAAAATCAAAAAGGGATCATTTCAGAGTAGTCTGGTTGATTTAATACACCTTGCAAGTGCTTGAAAATAACAAATTTTCCACAATTTACTCAGTTGCTTTCAACTTTGATTTCAGCCATTAAATGGTTAAATACCCTAACAATAATATATGTAGAGATGAACCAATATGTGTATATGCTTATGTCTAATGAAGGCCATTCTATTTAACTACCTAAAGACCGCCCACCATATATATACTGCGGCAGGGCGGCTCTATTGCATGTAACGACATACCTGTACATCGTTTTGTGCACTAGATACTGTGGGCGTGCACTGATTGGCCAGAGGGGGAGAGGGGACGCGATGTCCGCCAGCCACCCACGATCGCTCCCCAGAGAGATAGAATGGCGGTCTGCCGATGCAAACAAGGTAGATCGCCGTTCTGTCAGAGATGAACAAAGTGATCTTGTGTTCCTGCTAATTGGGAACACAGATCACTCTGTTCATCTAGTGAGTCCATCTCCCACATGCCCCAGACTGTTGCCACAGGAACAAGTGTCCATATTTGAAAGCATGTACTCTTATTTCTGTTAAAAATGTTGGATTTAGGCTCCATTCACATTTGTGCCACTTGTCATGCAAATTTGGACATCCAGAGTCACAGCCCATTCTTTTTTAATAGCACCTGTTCAAATCGGTGAGATTGTGAGAAGGTGCCTGCACTACTTTGATCCAGAGAGTGTAATCGGAGCAAAGTTGCACTGTAAATCGTGCGACTTTGGAGTCTCGCTAGTGTAAATGGAACCTTTTCATTCCTGGTGACGTAGGTGGTCAGGCCAGTTACTGTGGGTTAATCTCTCTAACGGGGAAACGGATGCCATTAAAAAAAAAAAAGGTATGCATCAAGGTACAAATATGTATATTCAGGAAATGCATACAATTTTAAACTCTTGTGTTGTGGATTCCTTGTAGCTGAGTTGAAGCCTTTAGAACTAGTAGCAGTCAGTACATAACCAGACTTTGGTCCACTGGCCAATGATTTACCAATACTAAGTTTTAATTTTCTTTTTTTACCATACTAAGTGTGTTTTTTTTTTTTTGTTTGTTTGTTTTTTTAGGATAAAGAGCTGTAAAACATATTACGAAGTTCTGGGTGTGAGTAATGATGCTGGAGAAGAAGACCTAAAGAAGGCCTACCGGAAACTTGCACTAAAATTTCATCCAGATAAAAACCATGCACCTGGGGCTACAGATGCTTTTAAAAGTAAGTGTGTGTGTGTGTGTGTCTTTGTTTGTTTGTTGGCCTGTTTGTACATCATATGTAGCGGCATGCTGTGTCACGTCATCACTTTCCCAAGAGGCTTGCAATGCAGAACTTCTGTAAAAGCATCAAATTCTCCCTCGCAGCACAATCTTAAAATAACTTTTTATGCTGCTGTGGGGGAATGACATTTCAAGGACTTGAAATGGAATTTTTCACAGGTCGTATACAACCTGATTTTCATTGGTTTTCAGTGCTACTTTTACTGCATAATAGAAAGTCCCATCTCAGGTGATTTTAATATTAATATTTCTGAAACTAATATATTGGATAACTGATTTCATGTATGATTATGACATATTAAATAGCAGGCATAGTTTTATTCTCACTGTAGTCTATATTGGATAATACTGTGTGTGTATGTGTGTATGTATGTATGTATGTATGTATGTGTGTATATATATATATATATATATATATATATATATATGTTTTGCTGTTATATTGCCATTTAGGAGCTTGCTGATTGTTGCCACACAGGAAAATGGCTACAGGGTATTTTGTTCAGTGATATCGTACACCTTCCTTCCTACACAAGTTTTACCCTTCAGATTCCAGTTTGTTGGCGATGTGGAGAAGAAGTTGGAACCATGCTCCACATATGGTTGGCGTGCCCCAGACTTCATCCCTTTTGGACACAAGTACACAGTATCATTACTAAAGTTACAACCTACAGCAGGGGTCTCAAACTGGTGGCCCTCTAGCTGTTTTGCGAAACTTCAAGTCCCATCATGCCTCTGCCTGTGGAAGTCATGTTTGTAACTGTCGGCCTTGAAATACCTCATGGGACTTGTAGTTCGCAACACTTGGAGGGCCATCAGTTTAAGACCCTTGACCTACACGCTGGACTTCACGCCAGCGCGATATTTGCTCCACCACGCCATGCTTTCTACAGTGAGGGGAAACAAGTATTTTGATTCCCCTACTGATTTTGTACGTTTGCCCACTGACAAATGATCCATCTATAATTTTAATGGTAGGCTTATTTTAAAAGTGAGAGACAGAATAACAAAAATATCCAAAAAAAAGCATTTAAAAAGTTATAAATTGATTTACATTTTAATGAGAGAAATAAGTATTTGATCCCCTATCAATCAGCAAGATTTCTGGCTCCCAGGTGTCTTCTATACAGGTAACGAGCTGAGATTAGGCTCTCTTAAAGGGAGTGCTCCTAATCTCAGCTTGTTACCTGTATAAAAGTAAACTGTCCACAGAAGCAATCAATCAGATTCCAAACTCTCCACCATGGCCAAGACCAAAGAGCTGTCCAAGGATGTCAGGGACAAGATTGTAGACTTACACAAGGCTGGAATTGGCTACAAGCAGCTTGGTGACAACAGTTGGTGCGATTATTTGCCAATGAAAAAAAAATAACTTTCAGTCTCCCTCGGGCTGGGGCTCCACGCAAGATCTCACTTCGTGGCATTTCATCACATCAAGGGACGATGGACGGGCCCTCTACCCTTAAATATTGGTGGAGAACCTACTTTTCTCAGCCAGGGCATTGAAATTGGGTCGTTGATGGGTAATGCAGCATGACAATGACCCAAGGCAACAAAAGGGTGGCTCAGGAAGCACATTCAGGTCCTGG
Organism: Rana temporaria; assembly: GCF_905171775.1. NCBI lineage: Eukaryota > Metazoa > Chordata > Amphibia > Anura > Ranidae > Rana > Rana temporaria. The sequence continues at coordinate 468,468,106 of NC_053489.1, read as the reverse complement.
AGTGCTAGGTCTGCAAGCTGAAGGTTTGGGTTTATGGGAGAAGACGGACAACAGCTTAATCCCCCTCTCCATCCCAATTCCCCCCTCTCCAACCCAATTCCCCCCTCTCCTTTTATTCTGTCCTACTATAGGTGTATTAGATTATTGACTAGTGCAGGGGGCTTTATAGTCCCGTGTCCAACTTGCGCTATGGGGTTATGCCCCATTTTCATGCTTGTTTTATTTGCAGTTCAACACAACTTCTGGTGTACTGTTTATTTAGCGGGAGAACTTAAATTTGCTTCTCTGGATCTGTACTTTAGCCCCATGTTTGTCTTGTTATCTTATATACTGTACTACATGCAATCTCTTCAATAAAACATTTATGGGGGGGGGGGATGCCATTTGGACCAAAACTCTGTTTTCGCTGAAAATGTAGGTTGATCTTTCCAAATAGCATGCCTTCCAGAAGAAGTAACTCAGAATCATATGGTTTCCTGATAATTCTTCTGAATAGGGCTAGTGCTATATAAAAACATGATCACTTCGGCCTAGCTCTGGAGCAGTGGCCATCTTGGTAGGCGGCCTAGGTGAGCTTCCCAGAGCGGCGCTGACTGGGGAGATGTGGAGATTGCGGTGGGGGGGGGGGGGGGATGGGGGGACTATATATGGTGGTGATCCAAAAAATTATCCGATCTGTGACTCTGATGCGAGGAATGATCCGAACCGTGAGGTTTTTTTTTTAGCCGTTGCACCCCTAGTGTTGATGGGGGGAATTGTGCAAATTTCTTTCCTGAATAAAAACTGCATGCTTGGTTTTTATTCCTCTGTGTACAGAGCTTGCCCTACGCTGTGTGGTGTTAGTAGAAATCAACACAGCATTCTTCAGATCAGTAACGGCACCATCAACTAATTCTTCATGTTGCTCACATGCTTGGCTATCAGTGAGAATCAAACCTGATAATTGGGCTTTGGTTTAATTGTTACTGTCCATATAGCTTGTAAATCTGTACTTGCAAACCTGTTGCACTCTTATTTCTTCACTGAATAAAATAGTTTGGTTTGGAACACAATATTTATTATTATTATTCAGGATTTATATAGCGCCAACAGTATACAGCGCTTTACAATATAAAAGGGAGACGATACAGTTACAACACCATAAAATACAAGAGGATTAAGAGGGCCCTGCTCAGAAGAGCTTACAATCTAAGCAGTCTTACACATTTTCCTCTCAGCCTGCATCCAGTGCTTTCCTCAAAAGCTCTAATGAATAATTCTAAGTGGATCTCTCCTTCTGTATCTGAAATTATAGATATTTTGTGCCAAGGTCTCATTGTAGAGTATAAAAAGTACTAAAGTATCAATGAAACTATTTCTTGGTTCTCTGTTCCAGAAATTGGAAATGCATATGCGGTATTAAGTAATCCAGAGAAACGTAAGCAATATGACCTGTCTGGATGCGAGGAACGCACGCAAACCAACCACAGAAATGGTGGTTTTGATTATCACAGAGGATTCGAGGCAGATATAACCCCTGAAGATCTGTTTAACATGTTCTTTGGAGGAGGCTTCCCTTCAGGTAAAACTATTAAAATACTGTAATTTCATGCTACATACTGCTTTGAGCAAACCCCCCCCACATGTATTTCTGCAGGTTGAAAGTGTGAGGGAGTTTTTTTCATGGTCATCACTATCACAACATGTCTAATCTATCTATATATATAAAACTCAACGTGAGTGTGTGTATGTATGTATGTATGTTCCAGCATCACGTCCAAACGGCTAAAGATATTAACATGAAACTTGGCACACATGTTACTTATATGTCAGCAACAAACATAGGATAGGTGGTTTAACCCTTACCCACCCCCATTTGCCATGGTCGGGGTTTTCCTTTAAAGTCCCATTCAACTCTATGGGAAATACATGTTACTTCATAACTTCCAAACGGCTGTACATATTTCGATAACACTTGGTCACATGTTACTTATATGTCCACTTAAACTATAGGATAGTTAATTTATCCCTTAACTACCCCCATTTGTGAGGGTCGGGGTTTTTGTTTAAAGTCCCATGCAAATCAATGGGAAATGTATGTTCCCACATAACTTCTGTACGCCTGGAGATATTTCAATAATACCTGGTACACATATTACTTATATGCCAAATAAAAATATATGACAGTTAAATTAACCCTTACCTACACCCTTATATAAAAGATGGGTATATTTATATTACTATGATTTTCCTCCCCAAAAGGTTAAGATAGGAAGACCGGGCAACGCCGGGTATTCAGCTAGTAAAGAAAAAAAAAAAACGCACAAAAAAAAAAAACATAAATGGCTCTCTGGTTATCTATCATTTTTGTTTATTTTATTGTTGTTGTTGTTGTGTTTTTTTTTTTTTTTTTAGCAGCACTGACATTGTAAGAGATTAAAATGTAAAAACTGATTTTTAACCACTTAAGGACCGCCTCATGTACATATACGTCAGCAGAATGGCACAGGCAGGCACATCAACGTATATATATGTGCCCTGCTTGACAAGGGTCGGGGGTCCGATCGGGACCCCCCCCGGTACATGCGGCGGTCCCCGTGGCTTCAGGAGCGATCCGGGACGACGGCGCGGCTATTCGTTTATAGCCGCTCCGCCGTGATCGCTCCCCGGAGCTGAAGAACGGGGAGAGCTGTGTGTAAACACGGCTTCCCCGTGCTTCACTGTGTCGGCGCATCGATCGCGTCATCCCATTTATAGGGAAGACACGATCGATGACGTCATTCCTACAGCCACACCCCCCTACACTAGTAAAAACATACACATTGATCCCTAAATGTTACAGCGCCCCCTGTGTTTAACTCCCAAACTGCAACTGTCCTTTTCACAATAAAGAATGCAATTTAAATGCATTTTTTGCTGTGAAAATGACAATTGTCCCAAAAATGTGTCAAAATTGTCCGAAGTGTCCGCCATAATGTCGCAGTCACAAAAAAAAATCGCTGATCGCCGCCATTAGTAGTAAAAAAAAAAAAAAAAAACTATCCCCTATTTTGTAAACGCTATAAATTTTGCGCAAACCAACCGATAAACGATTATTGCGATTTTTTTTTTTTTACCAAAAATAGGTAGAAGAATACGTATCGGCCTAAACTGAGGAAAAAAAAAATGCTATATATGTTTTTGGAGGATATTTATTATAGCAAAAAGTAAAAAATATTGCATTTTTTTCAAAATTGTCGACTCCATTTTTGTTTATAGCGCAAAAAATAAAAACCGCAGAGGTGATCAAATACCACCAAAAGAAAGCTCTATTTGTGGGGGAAAAAAGACGCCAATTTTGTTTGGGAGCCACGTCGCACGACCGCGCAATTGTCTGTTAAAGCGACGCAGTCCCCAACTGTAAAAACCCCTTGGGTCTTTAGGCAGCATTTTGGTCCGGGGCTTAAGTGGTTAAAGTGTGCTAGTCATTGAATTACAATGGAGGTTGTGTTTTTGTTAGCTGAGCCAACATAATGTACCTTTTCACTACAGGTTAGTGGCAGCATTGGAATGACTTTGAATACTACTGTTAATTTAGCTACATTCATTGTACATACAGTGGCTACTGCCTCCATTGCATTGGGTTGACAATCACAGCTAACCAGCCCTAGGTATGTTTATTGCCTTATTCTAGAGATACAGATTTGTGGCTTATAGTTTTTTATTTTCTTTTCCTTATCAGCAAATGTTCGTACATATTCGAATGGACGCACAACATATAGCCATCACCAGCACCAGCATCATAGTGGTCATGACAGGGAAGATGAAAGAGGGGATGTAAGTATGACTAATAAATTATTGAACTCTTGGATCATTTTTTTTTTTTTTTTTTTAAGGTGTTTGTTAATTCAAACCTTAAATATTTATTTGTGCCCGCTCGCACTGAACGCATGGGAATGCACACATTCTCGTTAAAGCCCCACGTGTCCCTCTTGTGCGATGTGTTATTGACAGCCCATTTATTTGAATGGGCTGCAAGATGCACTGGACCACACTTGCACTACTTAAAAAAATAAAATAAAAAGTGCATCATATCACCTGGTACTAAGGTTCCATGCGTTTTGATGCTGGGGGGAAAAAACACTGCGTTTGCAATCTTTATTTTGGGGTGCCGTTAACAATACATCAGCACCTGCATGCCGATGGCAAGGGCTGTGCATTGGAACATGATTCGCCTTTGCCATACTGTGTTCTGGTGTGACCTGGCCTTGCATAGCACATATTTTGAGGGACTTTCGGGGGACTTGTAATGCAGACCTTCTCAAGTTTGAAGCTGTTCATCCTGCCAGTAATGGACGACTTCCTGCTGTAGGTAGACAACCCTTATTGTCTACAGAAGAATTGTGTTTTCACCCTAGGAAGTGCCCTTCTGTTGGGACTTCATGCCAGCATGCAGATTCCAGCCAGATTGCCCCATGTGATTCATTCCCCACGTTTAAAAAAAAAAAAAAAAAACCACTCCATTTGAGAAAACAATCTGTGTGTCTCCCGCTCAGGTGTGCACACAATGACAAAGGTCATTATATTCATCAGCTGAGATGTGCACAGCGTTGAAATCTAGGTTTAAAATGGGAGTTTCACCAAAGAAGACCAATTTGTTGCCAACACCCCAAAAAGTAGATTGAAAACAAAATACCCCCTTGCATAGGTGTGGGGCTTTTAGGGCAACTTGAAGTAAAGAGCAGAGAAATGTATAGAAAATCATATACATTTTTATTAAAGTAGCTATTAAAAGCTAATAGGCACGTATGTCACCATATAATACCCATACGAGACAATAAAAACAATGCAGTTGATATCGATTTTAAAGGATGTAGATCTCCTTATATTTTTTGACGCGTTTCAGGATTTTATTGTGAATCCCTTCATCGGGGACATTTGTTTTGGGAGAAGTCACCAAATATGACAATCATTAAACTGTAGATCAAAATCCTGCACTGCCAATTTTTGTAGATTTTGTTCGTATCTGCTTAAAAACGGTAATGCACCCACATAGAGTAATGCTGTGTGTGTGTTAGTCCCAGATGTCTCCTGCTAACTGGATTTGAAAATTGTATGTAGGTGGGATATTGAGGAGTACAGCCAATAAATCAATGGCTATCACCTATCTACTAGCCCAGTGTGACTTGGAGTCCTAAGCCAAAGCAGCTTGGGTGGTTTTACCCAAGGAATGCGGTTTGGCAAGAACAGTTGGTGTTGGGAGATTTTCAATTGGCGTTGAAATCTAAACACTAATAGTACATCAAAAACAGCAGTTGTAATTACCATATCTGTAATGCATTACCTTGAAGAGGTACAGCCAAAGCTTGTTTGGCTGTACTTCTGTGGATCACAGGAGTGCAGTGCAGTGCAGTTCTGCACTCCTGTGACCTGTTTTCAGCATACAGCAGGCTGAAGCCCGCTGACGTCAGAGCCAGGCCAGGCTCGTGCAAGATCGCGACAATAAAGTCTGGATCTGCCCATTTGCTTGGACTGGCACCTGGCCCAGCCTTTCAGCGAGCCTCTGAGAGCCTGAGCCAGCCTCTCCCGTCCCCTCTACAGACCAGCGCTCCAGTGAGCATGAGGGGTCAGAGCAGAGAGCAGTAACTGACAATATTGGGTTTAGACCAGGGCTGTGGAGTCGGAGTCGGGGGGAAATTTTGGGTACCTGGAGTCGGAGTCGGCAAACAATGCACCGACTCCGACTCCTACTAAATTTAGATTGGAATTAAAAAAAAAAAAAAGCAAGTTTAAATGTCCCAATTCACAAAAAGTTATAATTAATGACTTCTCTACTGTAAGAATAAAGACCAATGCATGCAGTGCCTCACGTAACCGCAAAACGAACACGTTACGTGACCGTGAAGAAGCATGCTTTTCATGTGCTTCACTATATGGCACGCAGCGCACAATTAGGAGCTGCAATACTTATACTTTCCATAGTGTTGTGTTCTGCTGTTACAGGGAACGCATGTTAGAGAACCAGTAAGTGTCCAAATAAAAAAATTCCAACAGGAGTTTTATAAAGAACTAAAAGAAGTTGAAAAGTATGATCGCTCATCAAAACTTACTGCTGAAGAAGCCATCCTTGTTTATCCAGAGATCGTTAGTGATGTGGCCAGAATAGTTACTGCAATGCCACCCACCCAAGTCCGTGTCGAAAGATTATTTTCAGCCCTAAAAATAATAAAGTCTGACTTAAGAGCCTCTATGAAAGGGGATCTGGCAGAGGCAATTCTCTTCCTTAGAACTCTACATTGAATTGATTTGCATTTGCTAAGCCTATAACTACATTTCAAGATTAATATAAACCATTTCTAGGTTTTGCAGATTTTGTTTTTGGTTCATTATAGATAAGCTTTGTTTTTGTTCTAAAACAACCAAATAATGTGGTTTGTATTTTTGAACTGGTAAAGATCCTGTTCCTGATGTTTATGCCTGCTGCTACTATCCAGCCACTTGATTGTTTTCATTGTGTTTGTCTTTTGCTTAAACTGTGCAATACAGTAGACTGTTGGCTTCCCAGCCAGTAGTCCTGTGGTAGGTTGCGTTTCTTTCCCTCAAGGAATGTATAAAATACATTCGCATATTAATACAGAGGAGTCGGAAGTACATAAAACTGAGGAGTCGGAACATTTATCTACCGACTCCACAGCCCTGGTTTAGACATTGAGGAACACATAATTATTATTATTTTTTTTTATATATGTGATTGCAGATGTAACCTGCCTAACAATAAAATTGCAGTCCCCTTTTTTTTTCATCTTTTGGATTTAAAAAAGAAATAAAAATATGCTCATTCATTTCATGTTTTAATAACACCAATTCATTTTTTTTCTTCTTCCACAGGGTGGCTTCTCCATGCTTATTCAACTCCTGCCTATAATTGTATTGATACTAGTGTCTTTGCTTAGTCAATTAATGGTCTCCAATCCTCCATACAGTTTATACCCCAGATCGTAAGTGAACAGCTTCAGTAATTTAAATGAACACACACATTGCATACTCAACATTGTATCCTGCATTCATTTTGTGTCTGTCTGCTCAGTCACTGTAAGGGTTGATTTTACATGTATAAATTTGGCATATATGCTACAATTTAAAAGGTGTCGAATGCCACACAGGGATTCTCTTGCCTTGATCCACCATCACCTCGCAGCACTTCAGTGATTTGTTCTCAAAATATCCAGGGATTTAAATCCGCCATGCAGAGAACCAAAGCTTTCCCGTACTTTAAATCTCATGAGGTAGATATTGTTTGTTCACAAGCGACCAGATTTCATTTTGCAAAGCTTCTACTGGGGGAAAGGTTAGTAAAGTACTAATAGCTTTTATTTTTCCTTGAAGCTCTCTAGTGCCTTATAAGCTCCTGCGCATGTGCCACACTCTTAGAACACAAGCTGTAGTGGAGATTTTGGGATAGCTGTGAGCGCAGGGATGGATCTGGGGGGGGGGGGCGCAACAGGGCAATTGCTCCCCCTGAGAAAATGGTGAGCGAGTGGACGGGAATGCTGGTGAGTGAGCATGCCGGCGGGCGGTCAGGCTGGTGTGGAACATCATCTTTATACACCCACAGAGTCTTGCTTTTCACAGTTCTTTTGAACAGTAAACTCCACTTATAGTTCACTATATAAGCTGAGTTTACTGTTAAAAAAAAAAAATAACTATGAAAAGCAAGACTCCGGTGGGTGTATAAAGATGTCCGCTTGCCAACTTCCAATTCTAGGCTTACTGCGGACAAGTGCGGGAGTACCATAATGGCCGCAATGCAACGTCACTTTTGTTACATATTCTGATTGGTAGCGGCTTTCTGACATCTCTCACTGGCCGCCCTGCATCACTGCAGCTCAGCTTCTGACAGAACACCGACATCACTGTGCAGGCGTGGGCAGTAGAGAGATTACATCTCTCACGGCCCGCCCTAACTCTGGGACACAGGCACTGTCAAGTGACAATCCACATCTGGTGGCAAGTGACACGCTCGGGGCTCCTACTGATTCTGCATTGTGGTGAGTTGAACTATTTAATCTTATATTACAATGTAATAATAGAAATAATGCGCTCTAATCATCATGACACCATACCAACCATGTTGCCAGGATGATTAAAGTGCCAACACCGGCCATTGCCCCAACAACTTGGGAGCAACATTTTCTGGCAGTGCCCCTCCCAAGGCTAGACTATGGATCTGCCCCTGTGTGAGAGGGGGTGTGAAGCTGGGTCTGCTCACGCATTAGATAAGTAAAGAGCTGTCACAGCACATATAAGAAACCGGAACACATATATTTGTGTGTTTGTTTGTTTTTTCTTACTGAAAAATAAGAGGATTGCTCAGAGCTGGATTAACTCTTCGTGGCAAGACTGGGCACAGATGACACGACATCCCTTCCTGTACCAGGTAGAAGTCTTAATTAAAAAAAAATTGCAATGCCTTTCTCAAACATTCAAAACGTTTGCTCAGACAGCAGTGGCTCTGTCTTCCCCTGTCATGCTCTGTAAAGCCAACAAGGCCACTGTTGAAAGACACCTGATGGAAATGGCCTCATGTAAAAAGACTTTACATGAACAGAGGGTTCGTGAATTGTACAATTGTATGGTGTGTGTGAAAGGGGGGGGGGGGGTGAATGGCAAATATATGCTTGTGCCACATCCAGTATATATGAGAAAAGAAATAAGGGGGTTCCCCTGGGTGGACTTTTAAGGCACTGATAGTATTCCAAATATATACGGATATTGAAGTAAGTAAATTTGTTTTTTATTCACAATTTATATATATTTATCAGAAAAATGAAATATTGAATTAAAATATACAATTCCAAAGATTGTCACCATATAGATAAATACATGAAAACCGTATTTTCTCTGACACATTTCGGGGTAACCTTCAGGGGTGTGTAGAGAAGGACAATTAGTTCATGTATTATAAATGTAATAGAAGGATGATGAATATTTCATTGGGTGCGATTTTTATTCCAAAGATCGAGAAGCCGGTGGATCAACCAGAAGAGATATACTGGGACTGGGATGGAGGTCCCTGAGTATATGAGAATCGCAACAAACCTAATAATGTCCGCTGTCAAACAGTACACTGTATTATTGACAGTCTACCTCACACCATGACAATCCAGCAAGCATTCCCGACACACTAATAATGGGAGGGGAAAAAATAAAATGTACATGTAATTCGGGTTCTCTATGGCCTGCCTTATGCTTTGCCCTGTGGTGAAGTAAAAATGCAATATTTATTAGTGACTAGCATGTGGTTTGTGGTTTGTGGTGTGTTGTGTGTTTTTTTTTTTTTTTTTTAAGACCTGCAAATTGCTTAAAAAAAAAAAAAAAAAGGTCAAAGCTTTGTGCAGGTCTTAATAGATTTCCCAGCCTCATGTGAATTCATAATTTTCCAAGCTGTGACCTAGAAATTCCTTTTTATGAAGTATTCACAAGGCTGCGACTATGGATTGTGAGTTCTGTAAACCAGATCATTCTGGCTTAGAAATGCAATGATTTTGTTAAATGTCAGAGCTATTTTTTGCACCAAGAGCTGACCATCATAATGGTGGAGATTTGCCTTATTTTTGGGGTTGCCACTACTTTGCCATTGGAGCAATGCTAATGCTATTGTTTGTTTATTGATGAGGTTCTCTGTCTCTTCTTAGTGGTCAAACCATCAAGCGCCTATCAGAAAATCTTCAAGTACCATACTACGTAAGCAAGGATTTCCTGTCTGATTATAGTGGTATGTCACTGCAGAAGTTAGAAAAGAATATTGAAGAGGATTATGTGGCTAATGTAAGGAATAATTGCTGGCGAGAAAAACAACAGAGTAAGTATTTGCTGCCACATGTTTGATTCAAAAATGCCAAGTGTGAATAGGGCTTTAAGGATTAAACGACTGTAAAAACAATTATGGTATTAAAAGAAAATATGGCACAGTATTGGGTTTATTCTCTTAGGGGTTACATCTACTTTTAGCCTAGGTTTACTCTGGTGCGGTAAACCGCATGTGATTCGGGTAGGAATCACCCTGCATTTCTGTTTAAATCGCATGCAATTTATTTATTTTTTGCAGTGCTATTTGCGCCTATTTATTTTGTGTGGCTATTTTTGCTATACTTGTCCTGGGGCTCACGGAGTGCAGTTCATTTTGCACTCTTGTTACCTGTTTTCAGCCGTCGGCAGCTAAAGCATGCTGATGTCGGTGCCGATCCAGGCTCTATAAAGATTATGGCCTTATGGTCAGGATCGGCCCAGAAGCCTCAACCGCCAGTTGGCTCAGCGAGCCGCTGGAAGCCTGAGCCAGTCGTTGCTCCAGTGAGCGCCGGGGGAGCAGAACAGAGAGCTGCTGACTGACCGCCACCAACTCTCTGCTCATGGAAGTCTTTTATCACTCAGTTCTCGGTCTTAAAGCCGAGGGGGAAATATGCTGCATCCACCTAGGTACCGTATTTATCGGCGTATATCGCGCACTATTTTCCCCTTAAAATAAGGGGAAAATCGTGAGTGCGCGATATACGCCGATAGCCGCTTCCCGCGCTCAGTTTGAAATCCTGCGCCGACATATACCGAGTGCAGTACACTCGGGTACATTCGGCCAGGCTCGGCTTCGCTCGTGCTCACGCATAAACGTCACAGAGCGCAGCGACGCCTAGCCTTGCCGAATGTACCCGAGTGTACTGCACTCGTTATATGTCGGCGGAGGCGTTCGAACTGAGCGTGGGAAGCGGGGACTCGACGTGAGGCGCGCGAAGGAGAAGCCGGGAGGACACCATCGAGGCCGCAGACGGACGCCGGACCGGATGACGGACGCTGGGAAGACACCAAAACTGTAAGTAATGCAATCATATAACATTTTTTTTTTTTACAGGAATTTCGGGGGCACTTTAGGGGTGCGCGGTATACGCGGGAGCGCGTTATACCGCGATAAATACGGTAAGTATAATTTCTTTGCTTTAACTTGTACTCTTTTAAATTCTCCAGCCACAATGGCCCTATTGCCCACTAAGGTCATATTTTCAATATATTTAAATCCTGGTGATCGTGCCATAGAAGTCAATGTGCAGACACTTGTAGTATTGAAGGGCCAGCAGTTGAGCACTCATTCGAGGTGGATGGGGGAATCCTCCTGGCTGTTTCTTTGTATTCTGAAAGTGGCAAGACTTCCCTTCCATCAGAACACATAGATCAGTGCTGTAGTCTGTAGCCTATTGTGCTCATCAAGCAACCAAAATCTGACAGAGTAGTTGAACAGAACAGCTGAATTTTCTTCTTTTTTTCTTTTTTTTTTTTTTCTCAATCAAAATGTATTCAAAGAAAATTGAAACAAACAGTTGACAATAAGTATTTAGGGGTAAAGGAGCAAAGGCGCAATACAACAAATATAAGTATTATACAGTTGTGAAAAAAGGGATGTTTCCCGTTTTTAAGTTTAGAGTATGGTTTTATGTATATTATAACAAGGGGATAGGAGTGGGGTGGGTGAGGATTGGGGGGTGAGGAGTGAAGAAGAAGAAGAAAAAAAAAAGGGGGGGGGGGAGTAAGGTCGTATGGAGGTTCATAAAAAATTTGCAATCGATGACAAATGAGCCAACATTTTGTATAACATCAACAGTTCTTGTTATGGAAATTCCAATTTGAATATTTGTAATATTATCACAGATGTATAATGGGGTATAGTGCCTATGAGCGTTTCAGTCCTAATCAAAGTAGAGGCTAACATCAGTTATTTAGCAGTTTGTATTCTGAATTTTAATCCATGTATGGGCAGCTTTAGTATCTATTGTCTGCTGCCTCATTCCTCTATCTACAGGACTCACTTCTGACAGGTTTTCTTGACACCAACAGATAAAAATGTGTCAGGGGAGGGAGCTCCAGCACACAGCCTGTGATTGACGGCCTCAGCTCTGTTCCTATGTGCTGAAGGGTGTGTGTCCCTTACCTCCAGTCCACTCTCCTCACTGAGCTCTGCAGAATGTAAATTCAGCTCCCCACTCCCTGCTTTCTGAAAGCTGTGTAAAATATGCACTTTGCAGGGCTGCAGATACAACTTATGTACTGTAGGAGGATTTGTTTCATCTCTGACCAGTCACTTCACTAGGTATATGTAAGGGCTTACAACCCCTTTAACCCTTTTGCTGCTATAGCCAGGGGGGTTGGCTTATCTATCTATCTATCTATCTATCTATCTATCTATCGTATGTATGTTTACAGTCTACATTGTTGTACATAGCCACACCCGACAAATGTGTTTCCATATGTATGCGCGTATGTCTGGGAAAGTGGAGTTCCACCCATAAATATAACATTACATCAGTAGTTTTAAAAAAATGTCATTAGTCCTTTAAGAATTTTTTTTTTTTTTTTTTTTAGATGCCTTCAAAGTGTTGTTGCTAGGCAGAATAGTTAATCTTCCCACTTCCTGCACCTAGGTGCTTAAGCTTCCTAACCTACACCGCACAGACTCCTGGGAATGTAGTGGGTGTAACTTTCCAGGAGTCTGTGCACTCCCCAGTCTCGAAGAATCATGTGACTTGGACAGTACAGGTGCTGAAACCTATTACACTGCTTGTGCAACACTGAGCATGTGCGAGATCTGCAAGGCTGAAATCCAGGAAGTCATACAGTCTGGCTTCATGATGCCCACACTTAAGATGGCCCCAGTCAATTTCTATTTTATAAAGTGTCTAAATGCTGTAACAACCTAACAAAACGGGCCTTAGTTTACAGACTAACTTTACTAGAATACATTAAGCTTGTGTATTACAGGGGTATTTATATTTAAAAAGTGAAATTGTGGCCGGGAAACTCCGCTTTAACAATGCTGCAGAAAAACAATCTGCCCATTAAGGCCCAATCCTCTTTATGTACGTGTGTGTGTCACATTTATTATCATCTTAATGCCTCAAAGCAAAAATCGAATATGGCAATGTTCTAATCAAGATGCTTTTATTACTTACAGAAGCTGATCTAATACATGCAGCAAAAGTCTACCGAGATGATAGACTGCGAGTGAAAGCAGAGACAATATCTATGCAATACTGCAAAGAACTTGAGAGATTGAATTTAATCTATCGAGGAGGATAATGAGCCACAAACTATTGTCTGCATACAAATAGATATACTTTCTTCCTTGTAATATAAGAACTACTTTACTGTGGACGGTGAGGCAAGGAGAGAAACCTGACCCGACTATCAAGCTCGTTGTAAATTCCTGATACAACTTGCAGGTCACGGAGTAATTTTTATGGTTTTATGTTTTTTGGCTTTAGTTCCAATGACATGTAACTAATTCCAACAGTGTGTAAAATTTAGATACAACACAATGACCACATTTTTTCCAGGTTCATGTGTGTAATGTAAATATTTCAGAGATGTCTTGTATATAAGAGTCAACGCATTTATATGTAAATTTCTCTGTCCCCGTGATTAAAAGAATCCATTTAATGTGAATCTAACACCAAAAAAGTATTTGTTTTTTAATTGATAATTTTCTTGTAGCTGGTAAATTTTTAATTGATCTTTCACACTAAACATTTCTTAAAAGGTCCATCTACGTCTCTTGTTAAAGTTAACCTGCAAGCCATTTTAAATGAAACCAAAAGTTCTGTTGTAGAGGAAGCGGCACAAAATGCACGTGATTTCTGAGCCTTCTCTGTGTGCCTTATTTTCAATTTGTTACAAAGGCCTAAAATTCCTCATTTTTGGGCTAGGCACTGCCCACCTCCCTTGACCCTGTCCAAGAAGAGTGCCATTGACTTTCTCTCCATTGACGGGAGGATAGTAGTTGGGCTGGACTTGTCCTTAAAGAGGAGGTCCAGCCTGGGTGAGAAAGTCAGTCAGTAGCTCCAAATACTGTAGCTGCTGACGTTAAATATTAGGGCACTTACTTGTCCGGGGAGCCCGTGATTTTGGACCCCAGCTGATCTTCGGATCGACTCCAGGGTGTTTCCTCCACCATTCCTGGTAAGGGAACCAGGTAGTGAAACCTTTTGGGTTCCCTACTGCACAAAGCACGCTATGCTTTCTAATTGGCAAGGAGGAGGGGGGCTGAGCTTTCCGGAGATCGGGCCACGGCCTGTCTCCGGAGGTGGGGAAGGGGGACCTGTCAAAAACTGGTCCCTTGTCCCCTCCCCCCTGAAAGTTGCCAAATGTGGCACCGGAGGGGAGGAGGAAGCATATAAGCAAGAGTTCCACTTTTGTGTGGCACGCTGCATTAAATTCTGGCTTTTATAACAAAATATAACCAAATCTGAGAGATGCACAGAGGAGGTTTTCTGGCTATAATAGAATAGTTATGTCGGACACCTTATGGTGCCTGCTATCAGGCAGGACTAAGTTAATAAGGTTTTTAGAATGGCTCACAGATTTTTAATTGAGCCAGCCAGACCCTTAAACGGCTGCTGAAGTAATTCCCTCTAATTTTCTATACTGCATAGTCAAGCCTTGTTTTGCGTACATCCCCATTAATAGAGGACATTGAAAGGTCTGCTAAAACACAAGAGGGCAGATCCACAAAAGAATTAGGCCGGCGTATCTATTGATACGCCGCGTAATTTTAAAGTTCCTGCGTCGTATCTTTGTTTTGTATCTACAAAACAAGATACGACTGCATCTGGGATCGATCCGACAGGCGTACGTCTTAGTACGCCGTCGGATCTTAGGTGCATTTTTCCGCTAGGTGGCGTTTCCGTTGAATTCCGCGTCGAGTATGCAAATTAGCTAGTTACGGCGATCCACGAACGTATGTCCGGCCGGCGCATTTTTCTACATCGTTTGCGTTCGGCCTTTTCCGGCATATAGTTACCCCTGCTATTATGAGGCGTACTCAATGTTAAGTATGGCCGTCGTTCCCGCGTCGAATTTAGATTTTTTTTTACGTCGTTTGCGTAAGTCGTTCGCGAATAGGGATTTGCGTAGAATGACGTCACTGTCGTAAACATTGGCTTGTTCCGGTTTAATTTCGAGCATGCGCACTGGGATACGCCCACGGACGGCGCATGCGCCGTTAAAAAAAAAAAAAAACCTTGTTTACGACGGGTTAACGACGTATTTACATAAAACACGGCCCCATCACATCCATTTGAATTGCGTGCCCTTACGCCGCCAAAGATACACTACGCCGCCGTAACTTACGGCGCAAATTCTTTGAGGATTAAAAAAAAAAAGTAAGTTACGGCGGCGTAGTGTACCTTAGATACGCTGCGCCCGACGCAAAAATGCACCGATGTACGTGGATCTGCCCCAAGAGGTTCAGTAAATGAAGCAGCCACAACTATAATGTACAAAAAGTATGCAAACCTGTATAGAATTTAGGATATTTTACATTTGGGTCCATTCTCTGTTCAGGCTATTGCTATGTTGAGCTAATGCGGGGGTCCTCAAACTATCGCCCTCCAGTTCAGGAACTACAATTCCCATCATGCCTTGTCATGTCTGTGAATGTCAGTTTTTACAGTGGGACTTGTAGTTCTGCAACAGCTGGAGGGCCGTAGTTTGAAGATCCCTGAGCTAAAGGATGACCAAACTCATAGTGGCAGTGTTCTTGTAAGGTTTTCTGGACATGACCTTAGCTGTGTGTTTTTAGACTGGATTTACACCATTGCTTTGTGGTATTGCACGTCATGTGGGTTGGTGTGGTACAGTTCCATTTATTTTGGATGGCACCCCCACACTACTCACAAACACACCTGGATTGCAGCTCCTTGAAACGCATGGTAAAAAAAAAAGCTTGTCAGGATGTGACCTAAATAACTATAATTGAGGAAAGTGGAAAGATAGCACTGGACCCGTAGGCTCCATATAGGCAGTAGAAACCAAGATACTTTCAGAGCTGTGCTGTGACGAGACAAGCTCTCTGTTACCGATGCTTCAGAAGGGAGGCAAGTATAGACTTTATTCAGAACCCCACACTTCTCCTTTTTGAGTACCTGCAGTGTCTATGGCTGATATATATTTTTCTTTAGATTAGTTGACCTTCTCTACTATGGTAGAAAACATTTTTACATCCTACATTGGTTAACCTAAGGATTCAAGTGTATCAGGCTGGTTTTATCTTTCGTCTCAAACTTGACAGAAGTTATAATGCTGATAACAGAGGAACGAAACAGCAGAAAGTCACGGGACTTAGGGCTTTGGAGAGAGATAAGTAAACACTACAGATATGTGCTTAGGTCAGATTTTATGAATCGGGTTTACATCCACTTTAAGGTATTCCTGTTGGTGTAAATAATCTGGTTCCGGGGACAGGTGGCTTCTACACCCCAGAGGATCTTCAGTCTCCTTGGCTTGTAGTGTAATGTAAAAAGGGTTGAAATAGAAGCGCCATGCCACTGCCAAGAGGTCCAGATACAATTTTATTCCATTAAAGGTTGGGGGTACAATTCAAAAGGTAGCCAAAGCGTTGGCTACCTTTTGAATTGTACCCCTGAACTTTAAATGGAATAAAGTTGTAGCTGGAACTCTTAGCAGTGGTGTAGAGCTTTGATTTCAGCTCTTTTTAAATAAATATAAGGATGTCATCTTTCCCTATACAGTTCACTTCATGTCCTTTTTAACCTCTTTGCAAGGAACTGTACCTAGTCTTTTCACAGCCTCTGACTTAAAGTGGACCTGAAATAAAAACAAATGTTTAAATTGACCCTTGCACTGTGTAGAAGGTAACCACTGTTAGACCCCTTTCACACTGGGGTGGTTTGCAGGCGATAATTGCGTTAAAAATAGCACTTGCAAACCAACCTGAAACAGCGGCTGCTGTTTCTCCAGTGTGAAAGCCCCAAGGACTTTCACACTGAAGCGGTGCGCTAGCAGGAACGCTCCAAAAGTCCTGCTAGTCGCATCTTTGGAGCGGTGAAGGAGCGGGGTGTATACCGCTCCTGCCCATTGAAATCAATGGGACAGCGCGGCTATACCACCGGCAACGCACCTCTGCAGTGGCGCATTGCGGGTGGATTTAACCCTTTCTCGGCCGCTAGCGTTGGGTAAAACTGCCCTGCTAGCGGCCGAATAGCGCAGTGAAATTAGCGATAAAGTGCCGCTAAAAATAGCTGCGCTTTACTGCCACTGCGCCTCCCGCCCAAGTGTGAAAGGGGCTTTACAGTTACTTTCCCCCTACAGCTGTTTGCTGATGTGAATTCTGTTGGGACCACTATCAAAATCCAATACAAATGCTGACGGTACTTTTTTGGTTAATACTAAGAGCTAAGCAATTTTGGTTAATACTAGAGCTAAGCAATGCACGTTGCTTCCCTGCTCCACCCCCCCAACCTTCACAATGTGACCACACTCAGGCCTGGTGGTTGGTCACTTATTATTCAAGGTTAGGGATAGCGCCATATCTAATTATCTTACGATTTTTACCAAGATAGTGGAACATAAGTAAGGGCAATGGAGAGTGCCTTCTGTACAGCGTGGGCATTGGTATGCTTTTATTTTCTGTTGGTTTACTTTAAAATGGTGCATTGGACTTTTGGCTACAATTCAAACATTCGTACATTGTAAATGTCATGGCTATACTTTTTCCTGTGGATCACAAGAGTGCAGTTCATTCTGCACTACTGTAACCTGTTTTCTGACAGCCCACTGTCGGTTGACATCAGAGGCCGGGCTGGGAAAAGATTGTGACCATATAGTCGGGATCCACCCAGGAGCCTCGACTGGCACTGCCTCTCTGAGAGCCTGAGTAAGCCGCTCTCTTCCCCATCCATAGCCTAGCAGCAGGGGCGGACTGACAACTCATGGGGGCCCCCAGGCAATAGAAGATTATGGGGCCCCTGGGCTTACAGATGGCCACCACCCCAGGAGGCAGTGGAGAGGCGAGGCAGCTAAAATCTCTGGGATTTTCACATCAAAAGCATGTTGGTTTCGGACATATCGGGGACAGATAAAAAAAAACATAGATTTTTACACACTGTCCCTGGTTTTACTGAGCCTGGCAACCCTGATGGGGCCCCCTAGTGGCATGGGGCCCTCGGGCAGTGACTCAATGGTCAGTCCGCCCCTGCCTAGCAATGACTGTGGGACCATGAAAAGGGGGGGGGGGGTTAGAGCAGACAGCAGTGACTGACAGTCAACAGCTCTCTGCTCACGGAGCTCTGAGAGTGGTGTTTGATCACTCAGTCTTCAGTCTTCGAGTTGGCAGGGGTCATATGCAGCATCTGTTCGAGGCTGCATCCACCTGGGTAAGTATGATTCCAAAAAATATATACAAAACCAAGCTTCTCTTTAAGTCTTGTTGCCCATTGAGGTTTTTTATTTTAGGGGATGTTGTGTATTTGTCGAAGTACGTTTTAAGTGTGATTTTTTTTTTTTTTCTTTTAAGGACATAAAGATCATTCCTTGTCTGGTTAAAAAAAAAAAAATGTCTTCTCTGTGTTTCAAAGATTTTTATCTACTGATAATGGGACAGGATAAATCATTCCTTTGTGTATTTATGTATTTATTTCTGCTTTTGGACAATTGAAATGTGCAATGTTTTCGTCTCGCTTATTTTGTCTTTCCCGAGAATTTTTGGGCACTTTGAAAAGCCCATTTCATTTTAGGTGCTTAATTGAAATGAACAGGTTCAGAGAGGTACTTGACACTAAATGATATACCTGACACCCCCCCCCCCCCCCCCCCCATACCAGAGTACAGCCAAAGCTTTTTTTCTTAAGCACTGTACACATGGGCCAGAATCTCGTCAGGGAAAAAAACGTTTTTTCCTGACGAGATTCTTGGCAAGAATCTCTTGCCGCCTGAGTGTACAGACACTCCATTCAAAAGAACCAAGGTTCTTTTGAATGGCAAGAACGCGGTGACTTCATCGAAGCCGTCGCCGCCATCTTGCTGCACCCTACCTATGC
Organism: Rana temporaria; assembly: GCF_905171775.1. Classification (NCBI taxonomy): domain Eukaryota; kingdom Metazoa; phylum Chordata; class Amphibia; order Anura; family Ranidae; genus Rana; species Rana temporaria. The sequence continues at coordinate 468,449,273 of NC_053489.1, read as the reverse complement.
CTAGGAAGCTACCGCGCATTCGTCAAAGTCATTTCGATCATGCGCGGGTTTCTATGGCAACAGGTTAGTATACACATACTTGGGTTTCTCGGCAGTGTAGAAAATACTGCCGAGAATCACAACGAGAAAATAGAGAGCAGGTTCTCTATTTTTCTCGTCGAGATTTTAGCCAGTTTTCTTGACGAGAAACCTGAAAGCCTCGAACACACGCATGGTATACTCGGCAAGAAAGCTCTGCCAGAAGTTTTCTTGCTGGTTCTTGCCGAGTAAACCAAGCGTGTGTACGAGGCTTTAGTTTTGGATAGAACAGGGAATAGTGAATCCCATGTAAATGTATTTTTTTGTTTGCCATCTGTTATCTGGTAGGGAGATTTTACTTTCTGCCCCAGAGATGTAACAGTAAGTGAGCAGAAATCTCTACATAGTTAGAGCTGGGAAATTCCGTCTTAGACGGTTGTCACCAGATCAGGTGTCTATGAAGGAAGAATCCCCTCCATTCCTGTTGTGGTAACGGCTGTAAGTCCCCTTTTACACGGGGCAGATCAGTAATGATCCGCCTCCGTATGCTCAGCGGGGATCGCTCCGTTGATCCCCGCTGAGCTGGCGGATGACAGGGCGGTCCCCGCACACTGTGAAAAAGCGGACCGCACGTGTAAAAGGGGCCTAAAAGTTTTGGATTTCCCATCATTTTCTGCCTCCATGACTATGGTTAGGAGGACACATAGGGTAGATTTTCCCAGCAGGGGCACAGGCAGCAACAAAAGCCTAATTGAGGTACTAATCCTTCCATACTCTATCCAAAACAAGAAAATAGTTGTGGCTATGCACACACTGTACGTTGGGTTATTTTTTATTTTATTTTTTGTCTATATACATAAGTAGAGTACCAAGCTAATATAACACCTGTACAATGGTAAGTGGCAACAAGCTCAGGGTAGCTGCCCTCTCTCAATGCAGATGCATTGATTTTGTAAGTGACAAATGGTATAAATACCATGGTTTCTGTATTTATGGTTTATATACCATTTGTCTATTATAAGTAGTAGGGTTGTCCAGATACCGATACCAGTATCGGTATCGGTCCCGATACCGAGTATTTGCGGGAGTACTCGTACTCGCGCAAATACCCCCGATACCTAAATAGAATACTTCCCCCCCCCCTTTCCCCCCCCCCCCCCCCGCCGCTCCTGCCGCATCGTGCCGCCGCATCGAGGGACATGGCTAGAGGGACATTGCTGCATATGTAAGGGACATGGCTAGAGGGACATGGCTGCATATGTGAGGGACATGGCTAGAGGGACATGGTTGCATATGTGAGGGACATGGCTAGAGGGACATGGCTGCATATGTGGGGGACATGGCTGCATATGGGGGGGACATGGCTGCATTTGGGGACACATTTAAAAAAAGTATCGGTATTCGGTATCGGCGACTACTTGAAAAAAAGTATCGGTACTTGTACTCGGTCCTAAAAAAGTGGTATCGGGACAACCCTAATAAGTAGCATACTATCTAGGCTGGTAGATGTTTTACATTTTTACAATAACTGGGCAGACGTCACCCACCAAGGCAGTTGGGGAAAGATTAATCGGACAGGTTAAAAGCAGTTTGGCCAAAGCTTTTTTTAAGGCCATACTTCTCTTGCGGGTCACAGGAGTGCTGTCCTGTGGCCTAGAATCATCCGACAGCGGTTTAAAGTTTGAGATCACAGCCTCAACAATCTCTGGAAGTAACCCTGCAATAATGTCGGGATCCATCCAGACATCTGATTGACTGATCCTTTCAGAGAGCCTAAGACAGAGTGATTTTCTTTTCTGCAGCCCTAGAAAATTGATTGATTCCCTGATCAACAGTCAGTGTTGATGGGGGACTCCCTCCCGTGGAGCCATTCTGTTCTCCTGGTAGAGGAACACAGTAATTAATGCTAGCGGCTATAATAACCACTTGCAATAATCGCATGTAAAATCTGACAGGCTAGTCGTACCAAAGTTTAATGATCAATCAACTTGGGTACATTCAACCTGCCCATACATGGTTCGACTCTCAGCCAGTTCCTTCTGAACCAGCCGTGATGCGAACAGTCAATGGCCGGCTTAAGCCAACTGCTCCTGCTTTCTCCTCAGCCTGGTTCTCCAGTGAAAGCTGGAGGGGCAGAGCAGAGTGGCGACTGACGGTCATCTCTCACTGCTCAAAGCGGACTGAAAACTGATTGATCATTGGTCATGTGATCGCTCTGTTCTTGGGGTTAGAGCCAGCAGGGAGCAGCTGCAGCATCAGACTGATGCTGCAGTAGGGAGGCGAGTATAGACTTTATTCAGAACCCCACACTTCTCCTTTTTGAGTACCTGCAGTGTCTATGGCTGATTTATATTTTTCTTTAGATTAGTTGACCTTTCTCTACTATGGTAGAATTTTTTTTTTACAACCTACATTGGTTAACCTAATGCCGCGTAGACACAGTCGTTTTTCGGCATGAAAAAAAAAGTCATTTTTCAGCATGTCCAAAAAACAAAGTTTTTCCAACTTCATCATTAAAAATGACGTTGCCCACACACCATCGTTTTTGAAAAATGATGAACAAAGCGCAGTGATGTACAACACGTACGACGGCACTCTGAAGGGGAAGTTCTATTCGCCTTTGGGCTGCTTTCAGCTGATTCCTTGTTAGTAAAAGACGATTTTAGCTTTTTTGAGTAGTTTTCCCAGAACGAGCGCCCCTGTCTCATAACTTGCTTCTGGGCATGCGTGGGTTTAAAACGTTGTTTTAGCCCACACACGATCATTTTTTACAACCCGAAAAACTACTTTTTAAAAAACGACATTAAAAAATGCAGCATGTTCGAATATTCTTTTTGTTTTTCAGAAGCCGACACACGATCATTTTAAATGAAGTTTTTAAAATGTCTTTTTTTTTTTTTCATGCCAAAAAACGACCGTGTGTATGCGGCATAAGGATTCAAGTGTATCATTTTAGGTTGCATCCAAAAATATGTTCAGGTTTTGTTTCTGCATTGCATTTTTTTTGCCTGTGGGCAAGTTCAGTGGTAGATTCCATTAGCACACTTCGTAAAATCCGATTGTACGTACGCGGCATTAGAAGTCAACCTAAACTTTGGCCACTTGGAGCGACTGAATGAGTAGCAGGGAAGCAAAAGAAAGACTAGTATATGCATCTGTAGAGGTGTTCGGTAAAGTGATCCTGTCAGGAAAATTAAAATGTCCACAAAGAATGCCCCTCATAAGAGATGGTAAATACTTGCCTTTTATGCCACTCTGAGGTCTTCAGAAACTGATATTTTGAGATTTTTGATCCCTGGTACCTCCACTGGCCTCCAAACCACTACAGTGGTTGGTGCTGTGAGGAACTGGCAGAGTCAGACTCCCAAGAATGTTGATTTCTGTGAAAAGCTTCCATGAATGGTTGCTTTTATATGGAGTGGCATAAGCCGAGTATTTTCTGCTGGCACTTCCTGACAGGATCATTTATAAAGTGAACCCTTTGCTTTGCCCTGAATGGAAAAAATAGAAATTCTGATAATTGTCATTTACATATATGTACTATAATTCTGCTAGTGCTTTTATCTTACCTACTGTTTCCCTACATTTCCGAACATGCATCCCCCTCCCTCAGTCAGTGAACCTCAGTCTCTAGTCCTATAGGTTGCTTTTGAGATTTTTTGGTCAATAGATACTCTTTAAAGTAAAAAGCTAGTATGACGGATGTTGTAATTTTTTTTTTGTTTTTTTTTGTTGCTAAAACTATTTTGTGATGCTAGAAGCAGGTTTGTGCATTCTCCAAAGCAGGCAAAATGCAAGTTTTAGATCAATTGTTCTCGATTTGTAATGTTCGCACCTATATGGTAGAGAGGGGGAAATAAAGGTAGCCTGCTTTGCACAGACTTGCATTTCCTACACAATGCATGCAAAATATGCATGCAAAAATGTATGTATCCATTGCCACACCTTCCCTTCTAGTGCAATGCTAATGGGGTTCTGTCTATGTATTGAACATAGCCATATGATACACATAAAGTGCTTTGTCAAGAAGAAAAGTGGGGATGTAATGTTTCTATTGTGCCTATTGTTCTACACCAACTGCGTGTTTTTTTTATTTAATTTTTTTCTGTATGACCAATGTTCCTTTACAATGACTGTGCCTTTTTCATCTCTGCATGTATATTACCATCATTCCTCTTACAATTGACCAATAATAACTGGTGATATTCTGTATTTTCTTTAAAATGTATACTTTCATTTAACATTAAACTTGCCGTTATTTTAGCTTTGTCTCTCCTAACTTGGATTCAAATTCTTCCATTTGTCATTCTAAGAATCTGATTATAGAAGTTTGAAATTGATTCACCCGTATCAAGAGGCACCAGATACAATTTCTCATATTTCTCCTTTAAATTCTGCAGAAGATCTTTTTGGCTTTTTTTGATCTCTTGGACCCCACAGCACTCCCTCATGCGACCCTCCGTGTCAATACGGAGGTCATTGAAGGGAACCAGTGAAGGTTTCTTATAGGGCTGGGAAAAAAAAAAAAAATTCGATTTAAAAATCGAGTTGGTAGGTCAAATCAATTCATATATTATTTAAAAAAAAAAAAAATTTATTTTACCCAGGACCGGCCGGACTCCGCGGACTAGGCCGAAGCCGCGGCCTCGCCTAAAAACTCCTGCCTGCAGCTCCTCAGGACCAGTGCGGTGTCCATAAAAAAAAAAAAAAACTTGATTCGAATCGTAAATCGAGTTTTCAAAAAAAAAAACATTGATTATTTTAGGGGAAAAAATCACCCAGCTCTAGTTTCTTTTGAAGCGCAGCCCATGCTTGCACCTTACTCACCTAGGCAGGAGTGCTTTGGTCCCTATTCCCTCCAAACATCCCGGCCATCTGGTATACCCATGTCATGCATCCCAGGAGGCTAAGGGCCCTTTCACACGGGCGGATCAGTAATGATCCGCTCCGTGTGTCCTCAAAAGCTCAGCGGGGATCCTCCGTAAGATCCCAGCTGAGCTGGCAGCTGACAGGGCGGTCCCTGCACACTGTCTTTCTTCCGCTCTCCCCTATGGAGGATCGGATTAACACGGACCGTATGTCCGTGTTTATCCGATCCGGCAGAAGGAAGAAAAATAGGATTTTCTTCCGTCCGCAAATGCGGATCTTTGCGGAGGCGGACGATTACGGGTGTCAGCGGATGGTCATCCGCTGACACCCGTAATCACATAGGGACCCATGTATGTCCCGTTTTCATCCGCAACGGATGGATGAAAATGCGGACATACGGTCCGTACTTGTGAAAGGGCCCTTAGGGGCAATATACATCGCACTGCAGCAATGTCATCGGGAATCGGCTGCAAGAAACTGCGATCCCCCCTGATGTCAGTGGATTCGCTGGGCATGCAAGTATTTTAATTTGAGTACAACCCAGCGGACAAGATAAGAGGGGGGAAAAAAAAGAATGAGATGGACTTTTTTTTTTTGTGACATGTATGCAGATATGGCAACATAAAGCTTAATTGACATATAGCTCTGACAACAGTACAACTCCAGCTCACTGCTGATTGGAAAGCTCTAGCTTAGCAGTAGGTGTTCAAGATCTCTAAAAAGAGATCACTTCCTCAGCACAGAGAGCAACAGTCGTCCTTTTACATCATGCTGGCAGGGAACAGGCTTTTCCACTCAAGCTATGGCTACTTTCTAATTGTAAACTAAGATTTTGCAAACTCCCAGTAGGTAATGAATGTTGGCCTGTGATGTATTAAAAAAAAAAAAAAGGATTTTACAGATAAGGATGGCGAAAAAAATCCTTTATTGTTTTAAAATTGTAATTTGGGTTTAGTTCTGCTTTAAAATGGAACCTGGTCTCAGCAGTTTCAGAGGCTCATGCTGGCTGTCAATAAAAGCTGGCGACTAGTGCTTAGCCCCCATGCCTCTGCTCCCGCTACACAGCACTCCCACAGGGGTGCCTTTAGCAGATTGCGAAGAACACACACTGCTTCTGCATACAATGGATGGGGAAATAACCTGGCAGGTGGAAACCCCCAACACTGCTAGAGTTAATTTACTTGTTAAATCACGAGGTGGATTTGTTTTATTTTTTTGGAATTGGGTTTAATCCTTGCTTTGAGAGATCCCCCATTATAGGGGGGTATAATATATTTTATTTTTTAACTCCTGGTGTTTTGGCTTTAAAGGTGTATTAATAATTACAGAGCTATATTCAGTTCTGCTTTTCATATCTGCCTGCATTTCAGCTTCAAGCTCTACCCAGAAGGGTCTTTTGTATAGTTAGAGGAGCTCTAGGCTCCCCACCAAAATGTAAAAATATAGGGGCCCTTACCTGTGCAGGGATCCAGCAATGTCCTAACCCAAGCTGATTCTTTAAGTGGCCTTGGGTGCAGGCACCGGCATTGTAGGGGAAACCGGCAGTGAAGCCTTGTGGCTTAACAACCAGTTACCTGCTGTGCATGGGCTAGTTGCACTGCACTTTGTGGCTGGTTCCATAGTCTTTATGGACCTGTGATGTGTCCCAGAAGGCTGCAAGGGAAGGAGGTTGGAGTTGAATTTCTGGCTCGGATCGCTGTGGTGCATCTGACCAGAAGTTTGAGCGAGGACCTATCAAAACCAGATACCCGCCGCCCTCAAACAGATGCAAAATGTGGCAATGGGGGCGGGGGGGGGGGGATGCAGACAAGCGGAACTTCCCTTTTGGGTGACGTTCCCCTTTAAGTAAAAAGCTCCTCTAAGTTGTCCACAAGCAAGAAAAGCAAATGGTTGTGGAATGATTCTGTGCTGGGTTAGGCTAAATTTGGTGTTGGCAGCTTGCAAACATTGTACCAAACAGCTGGAACATGAACACCTACAGTGTAGTAAGACCATCGTGCATGCTAAAGTCCTCCTCCAATTACAATCCAGTCACTATACATTGTGGTTGATTTTACTAAAGGCAAATAGTGTGCACTTTGCAAGTGCAGTTGCACTAATTTTCCCCAGAGCTTAGGGAATGCAGTGAAGCTCTGCTGAATTCAATTATCTAATAATGTGCAACCAAAAATGCTTTTTTGCACCTGATTGGGGTGTTTTTTACAAAGTGAAGCTTCACCACATTTACTAAGCTCTGAAGAAAATGAGTGCAACTGTACTTGCAAAGTGCACAGTCAATTTGCCATTAGTAAATCCACCCCATTAAATCTTATAATAACCTCAACACAGGGCTGGACTGGGACAAAAATTTGGCCCTGGACTTCATCCAGACTGGCCCTCTTTGACAGGTCTCTCCCATGGCGGCCGGACAACTCCTGCACCCCCGGCCACCCAAGCCCCCCCCCCCCCTCTTCACTAGCCGTTTTACTTTATTAGAGTAGAACGGCTGGTACTGGTACTCTTATAGACAGTACCAGTGAGGAAGCTAGACATTATTTCACCCAGGGCAAAGAATCAGTTTGGTGCCCCCCCTTATGGGACAAGATTAGGCAGAAGTGAGAAACTCCCAGGCCATAGCTGTTGAGTCAGCTGTCTGTCCCCCCCCCGTGCTCCTTCTGTTCCCCCCCCGTGCTCCTTCTGGTCCCCCCCCCGTGCTCCTTCTGGTCCCCCCCCATGCTCCTCTGTCGCCCCCCCTGCTCATCTGGTCCTCCCCCTGCTTCTTTATCCCCCGCTGCGGGGAGGGAGAGGAGGTGAGCGCTGCGGGAAGGGAGAGACAAAGGAGAGGAGGGGGGCGGCGTTCCACTGTCACTGAAGCCGGCCCACTGAGCCATCGGCCCACCGGGAAACTCCCTGTAGTCCCAATGACCAGTCCATCCCTGCCTCAACATGACACTTTTCACTGCAGATAAAATCAAAACTGTATGCAAAAGTCCTCAAAACCTGGATCTAAACCTCAACCCCAATACGTTGCAGCTTACTAGTCCTTTGTGCGGTGGGTGCATTTTTTTTTCTTTTTTTTTCAAGTTTCTTTAGGTTTATTTTCACTGAGTAATCCTACAAAAACACACTTCCTGTCACTGGGTGGCTATGTCACTCCTCCACTGTATGAATGGAGGGCGCCATGGTTGTGACCCTACGCTGCTCTCCTGATAGGGACTACAAACATGTCAGTATGTATTCATTTTCATTACATTGGGGGGTATTTTACAATAGCTTAGAAGGAAGATATTCTTCAGTGCAGCTCACAGGAAGTGACAAGAACCCTGCAATTCTGGCACGATCAACAGGTATCTTCTGTATTTGCTGATTTTTTTATCCTGAAGAAAAAAAACTATTGCAGCCACCCCATCTAGACACTGTAATATATTTGTATTTTTATCTTGGGTTTAATTATCCTTTAAGGACACATTCATTGTTTTTGTGGACCTTTACACTTCATAGTACATTGGTGAACAAGCCTTTCAAGACTAAGGTTTTTATACAATGTATTCCAATAGCTATGATGTTATTCACCAATATATAATTGTAATAATTGTATAGTCTTCAGCATCCTCCTCCTGTTGTGCATAATTTAGCATTTTATGATGGCAGCTCTCGCACACCTGAGTGCATGCTAATGAAAAAAAGCCTTGTACAGGATGAAAATCCTGGAGGAGGGTTAGTATAGAACTGCTTGAAAAAAAAAAATGTAAAACGTAATTTATATAATTTATTTGTGAATTAAAAATTTCTGTATTATACATCACATATGAATAAAATTATTTTCAATGACAGTTTTGTTTATTTGCCTTTTTTTTCTTTTTTTGAAGGTTTGTGGAGAATTGCATAAATGGTTAACATTTCTAATTATTCTGCTGGCAACTAGAGACTTGTGGACTTTAACCACTTTAGTACTGGGTACTTTTACCCCCTTCCTGCCTAGGCCAATTTTCAGCTGTTGCACTTTAACAATTGCGCGGCCATGTAACACTGTACCCATATAAGATTTTTTTTTATTATTATTATTATTATTTGAGACAGGTAGAACTTTCCTTTGGTGGCATATAATCGCCACTGGGTTTTCTATTTTTAGGCTAAACAAAAAAGTCTGAAAATTTTGAAAAAGAAAAAAAGGTTTTGCGAAATAAGTAATTTTTTCTTCTTCACTGATGGGCACTGTTGAGACTGCACTGATGGGCAATGGTGAGGCTGCACTTATAATCAGGGTACTGATCAGTGTAAATGTGCCTTGTCAGACTTGCCAGTTACCACCCCTCCCTTTTCTCACGCACTGTCACACAAAGGAAATGTGAGCAACCGCAAGGTTTGTTGACATGTGTTCAGCTGTGATCGGACACAGTTGATCACATGGTAGAGGACCACTGTGAATTGGACCTTTTACTTGAAGTGTGATCAGCTGTGTCCGAAGGAAACCACAATCGCAGAACACTTTTTTTTCCATTTTTTGGGGATTGCATGTTTGGACTTTTGACCTGGAATTTTGCACTTTCAATGCGTTTTTGCACAATTGCATGAAGATATTCATATATATATATATATTGTTTACATGGGACTTATTTTGCACATCCAGTAACGTTTGCTTTATTAACATTCATTGTATGGATGCACCTAATTAGCACTTATCACTTATTATGCACTTTATTGCTGCACATTATTGATGCTGTTCTTGTTATGCACGGAAATTGCATGGGATCTTTCATTTTGGGATTTTATATTTATTGTCATATTATTATTATTCCTTATTTAGCGAGCGCCTCAACAAAATACCTTTCAATCGCAGAACACGCCCCCAGGGGTCCATGGATGGATGGTGCTGCATGCTAGGCCTGTTGTCCAATAAATACTGTGAAGTGCTTCACAGGCTTCCCAGCTCAACTCTGTTGGACTAGTTATTCTCGTCAATGGGGAGAGACAGGAATGCAGGAGAGGATGCCGGCATTGTTTCTCAGGAGTGAAAATGGCAACAGTGACTGCTTTTCGAACCTGATTTCTTGCTTTATAATAAGTAAAACTGTAACTGCTAAAGCCAGCCATAGACGGTTCAAATCTTGTCCGGTTCAGCAGAAACCGGACGAGATTTGAACCATGTATAGGCAGGCTGAATGTTCCCAAGTTGATCGATTGATCATCTTGGGTACAACAAGCCTGGTGGATTTTGCATGTAATTATTGCTAGAGGCTTCAGGGATTGACAAATTTGCTTGGAATCTAGGAGCCAGCTAAAAAAATTAGGAGCCAGAAAACGTGCCCGTCCCGACGAGCTTGCGCGCAGAAGCGAACACATACGTGAGCAGCGCCCGCATATGTAAACGGTGTTCAAACCACACATGTGAGGTATCGCCGCAATTGGTAGAGCGAGAGCAATAATTCTAGCCCTAGACCTGCTCTGTAACTCAAAACATGCAACCTGTAGAATTTTTTAAACGTCGCCTATGGAGAATTTAAAGGGTAAAAGTTTGTCGCCATTCCACGAGCGGACGTAATTTTGAAGCGTGACATGTTGGGTATCAATTTACTCGGCGTAACATTATCTTTCATAATATTAAAAAAAATGGGGATAACTTTACTGTTGTCTTATTTTTTAATTAAAAAAAGTGTAATTTTTTCCCAAAAAAGTGCGCTTGTAAGACTGCTGCGCAAATACGGCGTGACAGAAAGTATTGCAACGATCGCCATTTTATTCTCTAGGGTGTTAGGATAAAAAATATATATAATGTTTGGGGGTTCTAATTAGAGGGAAGAAGATGGCAGTGAAAATAGTGAAAAATTACATTAGAATTGCTGTTTAACTTGTAATACCAACGGCCACCACCAGATGGCGCCAGCTTACACATCTGGTGGTAATAACTTGCAATACCAACGGCTCACCACCAGATGGTGCCAGCCCCCCCTTCCAAGCCAAGTCGCCAGGACCCCATTTCTAGTCGCCATGGCGACCGGGATTTGTCGAGCCCTGATTTTATATATATATATATATATATATATATATATATATATATATATATATATATATATATATATATATATATATATATATATATATATATATATATATAATCTCTGCTAGCAATAATCACTGTTGTCCTGGCAGGGACTGCTTCCACCGAGGGAACACAATGGCTCTGCAGGAGGAATTCCACTGAGTATGTGTATGTTGATGTGGAAATTGACCCATTTTCTATCCTGCAACCCCATCCATGGCTGGCTTAAGTAGTTGAAACAAGTCACAATAAAAACTTAAGTGCTGTTAATTGTGGTCTTGGAGCGTTTAATTGTTGTATTGGTGACCTAGTGGTAGCAAAAAATAAAACAAATCTATACTGTATATACATTCTCTATATAGTGCCATGTGGTGTGCTGAAATGTATGTACATTGGAGATCGATTGCCATATAATGTTGGGGCGCCACTCAAAATGAATGGCACTGGAGACACATTTTAGGGAAAACTAATTCCCAATCCTCAAAAACAGATTCTACCCGATGGTATACCATTCTGCCTATAAGGAAGCCAGATCTAGATGGGTCTTGTGATACATTTACCTATATGTCTCAGTTTACTGCTCCCTGCTAGCCAGGTTATTGATGTGCTAATGTCCCCTCACTATTTCTAAAGGTTAATTGATCTATTGTGTTGTGTGAAGGAGAGCTGGGTTTAAGTGGCTTGTGTTAATTATTCTGATTGCTTCATTGTGGTAATTATCTCTCTATATGCGGGGTCGAGCGGTCTGGTTGATGTATTCAGTACAGCTAGTGCTCAGCGTCATTGATGTCATTGTCTAAAGAAAATGTGTTTCAGCATCGGCCCCGTCGTGTCTACCTAGTCATCTGTATGGAAGCCCCAGTGTGAGGGGGGCGGAGATTTGTCATTGTAACAGTTTTGGAAATGACATATAAGCTGTGTGTGTTATAACATTAAAGTCTGTGTTGTTCAAGCAGTAAGCTGGTCTCATGTGTGGCTTTCTGGGCGATTCCAGGGATATCCCTCCTCGTGGAATATTGGGGTGATTTTCGTTATGGGAAGAAGGGAACGTTGACGGGGATATCATACCGATACCGTCACAATTGGTTGGTAGCAGTGGGATTTTTCCCTTCTATTCCCCTTCACACCCGGATTCCAAGCAGACACTGGAAGAACTACTGGAAGTTCGTGGAAGGATTGCTAGCAACAAAACCAAGCGGGTCATCATAGCAGAATCAATGGAGCTAGACCAGGAGGACGGGATTGCAGCAACGCCAGCAGTACAAGAGATGGAGACACCAGTGATTCAGGAGGAGGAATCGCCAGCCAACAAGCTAATGAGAGAGAAGCTAGCGTGGTTCGGCCCGAACCCAACGCCAGATGTGGTACTGAAAGTGATGGACCTGTTAGCGAAGGAGGCTAAAGAAATAAGAGACGCGGAGCTACAGAAGGATAAACAAATAAGGGACGCAGAACTACAGAAGGATAAACAAATAAGGGACGCAGAACTACAGTTAAAACTGGCAGCAGTCCAACAAGCAGCCGCACATTCTCCAAACAGTGAGTACAGCACAGCAGACGCAAGGAAGATTCCGTTTAGCGCTTTTAAAGCTTTTGATGAAAAGGACTGTGAGATTGATAACTTCCTGGCGGATTTTGAGCGACAATGTAACCTGCACCGAATAGCTAGAGGAGACTGGGTTGCAATATTGTCAGGCAAACTGTCAGGCAAAGCTTCTGATGCTTTCCGGACCGTGCCAGATCAGGATATCCATAGCTACGCCAGGGTTAAAGAAGTGCTCCTGGCTCGTTATGCAGTAACCCCAGAGTCCCACCGACAGAAGTTCAGGGACTCACGCAAAACCACGAAAGACTCTTATGCGGAATGGGCATGCCAATTGTCCCGGTCGGCCTCTAACTGGGCTAACAGCAGCCAGGCCACCACCGCAGAGGACATTTTGCAACTAATGCTCCTGGAGCAATTTTACAATCACATCCAGACGGACGTCAAAGATTGGGTGAGAGATCGCAGGCCCATGACTCTACCAGAGGCCGCGAAGTTGGCGGATGAATATGCAGATACTCGCAAGACGAACCAGGTCACACCACAGGAACAACCTCCACCACAAACGGTGCCCTCACACCCACCAACCGCTAGATACCAACCTCCTAACAGACCGGTGACATCTAGCCCTCGCTATCATCGCCAGGAGGGCAACGAACAACGCTGCTTCCGGTGCAAACAGCTGGGTCACTTCAAGCAGAATTGCCCCATGAATGACAACACCAGGTCAAATTGGTCTCAACCTGGGTACCGCCCACCAGCAGCAGCCCATTGTGTAGACTCGGCTTGGGATCCAAAGGAGCTGGGTCAGGAAGAACCATTGGGCACCCCTTACGAAGCCCTCATGGTACAATCTGTTATTACGGACAACAGGGAACACCATCGTCAGCTGGTCATGGGCGACAGCCCTGAGCCGGAGGGGCCCTGGAGGGAGCTGGGCAGAAAGAGGCACCGCCGGCCACCCTTCAAGAAGAAGAGGTCCTGGAAGCCGTATAACAAGCTGACCTGGGAGGAGAAGAAGCGACTGGAGGAGAGGGAGTCGCAGCGGGCGTCCCAGATGCGTGCCGAGATGTTCGCCAAGGGCCCACCGGTGGCCCCTTACACCACCACCCAGTTCCTGATGATGGACCATGTGGAGAGCCTGCAGGACATGAGCAAGCAGGAGCTGATCCGTGAGTACATAGAGCTGGAGGAGTGCATAAGCCGCATGGAGGAGGAGAACAACCACCTGAGGTCACAGCAGCATGAACTGGAGATGGAGCTGGAGAAGCTCCAAGAGGAGAACCGGTGGCTGCGGAGGGAGCAGGGGGTGGCTGACCTTATGGGGCTCTGATTCCCCTCCCCCCCCCGGACTCTGAGCACCAGTGCTACAGCATTTCAACAAATATAACTTTTTCTTTTTATGAATCTCCTGGGATTGTCACTTCAGAGCCATAACCTGCCCCCTCCCATAGCGGGACACCTAGACGGCGGCGCACAGACCCATTCGCTGTCTTCACACTGACTTCTGGTGACTTTGCAGATCGCACAAAGACTTGGGGACTGACCGGCGTGTGATCTGACGACCCGGTGACATACCTGAGTCTGAAGCAGTTGCCAAGGGAGGTCAGTCATGCCAAACGGGGTTAACCTCTGACTAATAGCTCTGAACCCGTCAACCCTACTGGACCAGGGAAGGTCCAACCGGGTTTGCCGGAGCAGGGAGCAAAAGGGGGGCCATTGTGATACATTTACCTATATGTCTCAGTTTACTGCTCCCTGCTAGCCAGGTTATTGATGTGCTAATGTCCCCTCACTATTTCTAAAGGTTAATTGATCTATTGTGTTGTGTGAAGGAGAGCTGGGTTTAAGTGGCTTGTGTTAATTATTCTGATTGCTTCATTGTGGTAATTATCTCTCTATATGCGGGGTCGAGCGGTCTGGTTGATGTATTCAGTACAGCTAGTGCTCAGCGTCATTGATGTCATTGTCTAAAGAAAATGTGTTTCAGCATCGGCCCCGTCGTGTCTACCTAGTCATCTGTATGGAAGCCCCAGTGTGAGGGGGGCGGAGATTTGTCATTGTAACAGTTTTGGAAATGACATATAAGCTGTGTGTGTTATAACATTAAAGTCTGTGTTGTTCAAGCAGTAAGCTGGTCTCATGTGTGGCTTTCTGGGCGATTCCAGGGATATCCCTCCTCGTGGAATATTGGGGTGATTTTCGTTATGGGAAGAAGGGAACGTTGACGGGGATATCATACCGATACCGTCACAGGTCTCTATACTGATCTCGGCAAAAATACAGTGGTCCCTAACGGCGGTCTTAACTGACACGATTGGGCAGATTCTTATTCCTCAAGGGCCTGATTGGTGGCGTGAAGGTAACCATTGCCAACCTGTATGCCTGAACAACCAACAAGACAGTTTTAACAATTCTCCGGAAATTTTCCAAGGGACAACTCATTGTCGGGGGAGACCTTAACATCCCCCTGATCCCAGCTGAGGACACCTACGGGTTGCTCTTCCACCACTCGAGGGACACGTAAGGCCATACACCTAGCTCTACACGCATCACAGCTCATTGACAAATGGCGCTTTTTCCACCTCAGCAAGCGAGACTACACATTCAATTCCCGTTCCCACAATGTGTATTCGTGCATAGGCTACTTTTTCATTCCTCACGCTCAACTTCAAGCGGTTAAAAGCACCTCATTGGAGCGTTCGACAGAGTAGACTGGGGGCTTATGCTGCTGACCTTGAGAGGCATGGGGTTTGGACAGAGAATGATAGACTGGATTGCAGCCCTTTATTTGTCTCCCACTGCCAAAATAAAGATAAATGGTAATTTATCTCAAACATTTTCAATGAAAAACGGTACAAGGCAGGGATGCCCCTTGTCGCCACTCCTGTTTGTGCTCTCTTTGGAGCCGCTGCTGGCCAGGATACGCAATTGCAAAGAAATAAAAGGGGTTAAAATAGAAGAGGAGGAATACAAACTTTCTGCCTTTGCGGACGATATCCTCTTCTATTTGGACAAACCCAAAACATCAATCTCAAATCTATTAAATATATGTAGAGACTATGGGGAAATTTCGAACTTTAAAATAAATCTCACCAAAACAGAGATTATGAGTATAAATATAAGTAAATTGGAAGAGCAATTCTTGAAAGAGGAGTACCAGTTCGCCTGGGTTAAAGAACTCAAATATCTAGGGATACTGTTAGCAAACTCTATAAAAAAAATCTATAAGATAAATTTCATCCCCCTATTAAATGAAATCAAGACAGAAACAAAAAGAGTGGAAAATAGAGCAATATCATGGGTAGGACGAATTAATTATTGCAAAATGGTTATATTACCTAAAATATTATATAAATTTCAGATGATCCCCATAGCTCTCCCGAGAACATTATTCTCGGCTCTAAAAAAAATAATTATGAATTATATATGGAGAAATAAGAAACATAGGATATCACTCCAGACCCTAAAACAACCAAAAAAAAAGGGGGGCTTAGCGGTACCGGACATTAAAGGATATTATGACGCAGTGGTAATAACAAGGGTGGTGGAGTGGGCCAGAGCCAACAAAGAAAAAAGGTGGGTTAGACTAGAAAACGAGTTAGCACAGACGAGGCTGGACAAGATAATATGGAATCCTCCTCAATTTAGAACACTAGATAAAAATGCACATGAAATAACAAAAAATGCACTTAAAATATGGGATAATGTCTATAAAAAAATTGAGAAGGAATATAATTCACCTTTTATAGCACTGAAAAATAATGATTATTTTGCACCAGGTAAAACACAAGTTGGGGGGAATTGGATCAAACAGGACACGGTACAACTAAGGGATATAATAAGGGAGGGCCACATAATAACACTACCCGAGTTAAAAGCTAAAAAAAATTTTATGGAAATTAATGAATGGAGGTACCAGCAGCTTAAACATTTTATCCAGGATCTACCAGGCCCACTGAGAGCGGGAGACCAGTTAACAGATCTAGAAAAAATTTGCTTTATGGAAAGAGCAAAAGGAACTACTTCAAAGCTATATAGAATTATACTGAAGATAGATGAGCAGAATATACCTCCATTCATTAAAAAATGGGAAAGGGAATTGGGAACACAACGGGATAAGGGCACAATAGATAAAATGTTGGCTTTGACACACTCCTCCGCGGTAGATAGTCGAACGGCGGAGATGTGCTATAAATGCATATCCGGATGGTACATGACCCCGGATAAGCTAAAAAAATTCAAAGAAGATCAGACAGGAGAGTGTTGGAGGGAATGTGGATCACCAGGAAATATGGCACATCTTTGGTGGGGATGTACCAAGGTTAAGAGGTATTGGGAAAAAATCTTGGCCTATGTGGAAGAGATCACGGGGAAAAAGATCAAGATGGACCCATGGGTCATCCTATTCCATGGGGGGGAGGAAGGTATAAAAAGATACAGGAAAACGCTTGTACCGCATCTACTCAATGCCGCTAAGAGACTTATTCCAAGGAGGTGGCAAGAAGTGGAGTGCCCCTCAATTTGGGAGTGGATAGATGCGGTCGAAGAAACTTACAGAATGGAAGAAATAAAAGAGGGCATAGAGGGTAATAACATCTTACAAATCACGAAATGGGATAAATGGAGGACTTTCAAGAAATCGTGGAGTTATGCAGAAAAATTAAGGGTAGATGCTTAAAAGATACACTGGGGAAAAAAAAAAAAAAAAAAAAAAAAATTTTTCTTGAAAGAACTAGAGAAATAGGAGATTGTTGAAGGTGAGATAGGGGGGAAGGGGGGGGGGGTAGGAGAAGGGGGGGTGATAAAATTAAAATGTAATCCTTTTGTGCCTCTGAAATAGGAGGAGTGATGTTCAATAGACATCAATAATATATATTTATATATATAATTAAAAAAAAAAAAAAAGAAAAAAAACACACGATGAAAAATAAAAATATCTCACATAAGAAGAGGCGACACTTATGATGCAAAACCAACATAGAGATGCAATGGGCAGGTGCGCAGAACATGAGCAAATAATGCACACTCTATGAGGTGGAGTCTGAAGTGAAAAAAAAAAAAGAAAAAAAAAAAAAAAAAAAAAAGCACCTCATTGGGGTCCATCACTTGTTCAGACCATGCTCCGGTCACACTAAGATATGATTTGACCAACTTTTATAGGGGTCAAAAGAAGCCGTGGAGGCTTTAATGAGAGTCTTCTCCAAGACCCTGAGATACTAGCTCACGTGACAAAGGAAATACAACTACTTCCACACCAATAATGACACTGACAGTGATGCTGGATTAGTATGGGAGGCCCACAAGGCGGTGATACGGGGAGTCCTTATAAAACACGGAGCAAGACTAAAAAAAAAAACAAAGGACTGCCCAACTGACCTCCCTTCTTTTTTTTTTTTATAATTCTTTATTTTATATATCTTTTTTCTCTTTCCTTCCACAAACAAATAACAACAGGTACAGCTTTTACACTATCTTCACCATTATAACATTCATTGAAATCCTCACCTTAGCATCTCATAAACTCTATATTACAACCTCCTATTCCATTTCTAATCTCCCCTATACTGGCCAAGGTCTCCTCTCCTTCGTGGCCCCACGATCTTCATCTACCATCCTCGGAGAGGTACCCTGGGCCCGAGGAAATATTGATCGCCCACCCTAAATCCTCCCTCCCCACCCAAAAAAAAAAATGCATCCGATCAGCCCTGGTCTCTCCCCCTCCCCCCTATGAGCTCCGCTCCCTATATTCTATGTATGGAGTCCAGGTCCTCCAATAAATCTCCTCTCGTTCCTGTATTCCCATTGTGAGGTTTTCCATCATCTGTATCTCATTTATTCTGCTAAGCCATTGCAATTTTGTTGGGGAAGCGGTACTCTTCCATAGGATTGGTATACACGCCTTTGCAGCTGTTATCAAATGACGTAATAGGGATTGTTTGTAGTTTTCCATTGATATGGGAATGTCGAGTAACAAGAATGCCGCGGGTCTGTCTCCAAGATTTGTCCCGGTAATTTCCAGGATCTGACCTCCCTTCTTGACAAACTCCAGTCCCTAGAGCTTCGACACAGGCAAACCCAGATGGACTTGCTGAGAACGGAGCTTGATACACTACGCACGCAAGTCACTGACCTGCTCACTTTTAAAACTAAGTCGGCGCTCCGGCGCAAGAAAGTCTGAGTCGGGCAATAAATGTGGCAGACTCCTGGCACAATCTTTGCGCTCCCAGAAAATTGCGTTTTATCTACCATATGTACATTCTCCGATGGGCCACAGGATAGCTATGCCCCAACAAATATCACAGGAATTCAAATCCTATTACAGGTCCCTCTACAATTTGCCCACGACACCCCCAACATTAGACCATATGACGGAATACATAACCTCCTCGTGTATGCCCTCTTTACCTACTGAGACACGTGACTTGCTAGAAGACCCGATCACCATGGTGCTAACTAATCTGAAACATACAAAGGCCCATGTGTGCTTCCTCCAGGAGACACATTTCCGTGCAGATAAGCTACCAAGACTTTGTGATCATTTTTTCCCAACGGTGTACCATGGTTGCTCCTCTGACTCCAAGTCAGAGTACCGCCCCATGGCAGTTTAACAGATCAGTGGGGGGATGCGGACGGAAGAGCTCTATTTGTGAAGGGGATGCTTGGGAGTTCCCTAGTCACCTTAGTCAATCTTTATCTCCCCAACTCCAACCAGATTGCCTTCCTGGAGCCAATTATGACCAAGCTAGACGATTTTGCCAAAGGGATGGTGATCGTGGGTGGGGACATGAACTTTGTCATGGACCCGACCCTAGACTCCTCTAGGGGTGTGTCCCAAATTTCTTACGCGACGCTGAAGCGTCTTAAGAAGAACTTTCATGCCCTTCACCTGGTAGACGTGTGGCGTTTTCTTCATCCGAGTCACAAAGATTGCACATTTTATTTGCATCCCCATGACTCTTACACCAGGATTGATCTGTTTATGGTACCTCAGGCACTTCTGTCAAGGGTTTCATCGGCCTCGATTGGTCCTATAACCTTCTCAGACCACGCCCCGGTTTTTGTGGACACTGACCTATTCCGTCCGGAGGAGAAACAGTGGTCATGGAAGCTTAATGATCCAGATACCTGAGGTGGTAGAGGAGGTTTCCAGAGAATTGAGACAGTATTTTGCCATGAATGTGAGCTCAGAAGTCTCCCCGACTATGGTGTGGGAGGCCCATAAAAGTTACATTCGGGGGGGCTCTTGATTAAAATAGGATTTTGTATCAAGAAGGAACGTGCAAAACAAATTGTGGACATTTTGGATAAAATCAGAACTCTAGAATTGGCTCATAAACAGTCTTTGGCCTCCCAGACCCTTCTAGATCTAACGACCCTGGGGAATCAGCTTCGCTCTCTAGCCCTGTTCAGAGCCAAAGCGGTGATCTCTAAATGCCGTCGTTCCTTTTACGAACACAGCAACAAATGTGGGAGGATGCTGGTGCGGGCTCCGAGAGCCCAGAAAGCTCGCACTTTCGTTCCCGAACTGTTAAGGGACACACACAATAGAGTTCACACCACGGAAGGTATTGCAGAGTTGTTCCAAGAATACTATACTACTTTGTATAACCTCCCACACCCGACTTCGGAGGTGGGACTATCGACGGAGAGACAGAAGATCAGAGACTATTTAAGGAGATCTGGCCTCCCTCAGCTTTCGGAGGTGCAACTGGCCGATCTTGAGAAACCTATCTCAGCGGAGGAGGTGACCATGGCGATGTCACGCATGCAACTAGGTAAGGCGCCGGGCCCAGACGGCTACTCTCTTCTCTACTATAGAACTTTTGGAGACTTGTTGCTCCCACATTTTCTCTCTGCGTATAATGCTACAGGAGAGGGGACGCCCCTCCCGGGGGATGCATTGAGAGCTCACATCGCTGTGATTCCGAAAGAGGGAAAGGATCCTCTACGGTACCAAAATTATAGGCTGATTTCACTTCTGAATGTGGATCTCAAGTTATTCACGAAAGTCCTCTCCATGCGTTTGATCAACTTGATACCACAACTAGTCCACTCTGACCAGGTCGGTTTTGTTCCTACAAGAGAGGCGCGTGACAACACGACCAAAGCAATCAATATGATTCACGCGGCGTGGACACGCAAGGCCCCAATGTTTCTCCTCTCGACTGACGCCGAAAAGGCGTTTGACAGGGTGAGCTGGCCTTTCTTGTTTGAAACTCTTCTATGTATAGGCCTGAAGGAACGCATGATGAATTGGATACAGGCGATCTACTCCTGCCCATCAGCCCAGGTCAAGGTCAATGGTCACCTTTCTTCGCCATTTCAGATAGCAAATAGGATGAGGCAGGGATGTCCCTTGTCGCCCCTGATTTTTATCCTCACCCTTGAGCCTTTCTTGCGTATCATCAGAGATAATCCAAACATTACGGGGCCTCGCCTTGGTCCCAACTTGTCCCCGTAAATTGCGGCATTTGCAGATGACCTGCTCTTCTTTTTGACCAACCCCCTGGTGTCGGTCCCTAACTTGCTCAGGGAACTCAAGCTGTACGAGGAGGTGTCGTTATTTCGTATTAACTACCAGAAGTCGGAGGCACTCGGGGTCGCTTTTCCTCCTTCCTTGACCGATCTGCTCCGGTTGGACTTTCCTTTCAAATGGGCTACGTCCCATATCAAATACCTGGGGATCTTGTTGCCCAGTAGAACGGAAGAGATTTTTCCCCTCAAATTTCCTCCCCTTTTGGTGGCTATAAACAAAGATCTGCAGGAGTGGCAGCATGGTCTGTTCTCCTGGTTTGGTTGCTGTGGTATAGTAAAGATGAATATCTTGCCTAGACTGTTGTACCACTTCCAAGCACTTCCCATACAGGTGCCGGCATCCTTCTTGAAAACTGTGAATAGAAGGCTGTCACGCTTTGTGTGGGCACGGATACCCCCACGGTTGGCGCGGACGATCCTGCGACTTCTGAAGTTGAGGGGTGGCATAGCTTTGCCGGACGCTGCTCTCTACCACACGGCTTGCCATCTGACCCGTATCTTGGATTGGTGCCGTCATGGCCCCTTGAAGCAGTGGGTGCAAATCGAGCAATCCTTGACGGGGGTCCATCTTGATTCGCTACCCTGGTGTCAGCATCCCTTGCCAAGGAAGATCTTGGACCATCCCATGGTGGGGGTGACAATACGGACGGCGTGGAAGGCTTTCCGTGACCAATCGGTCGCACCGCTCCCGTGCCCACTCACCCCGATAGTGGGCAACCCGGCCTTCAGTCCAGGACTTAGTGACCCTAAATTTCTGAAATTGAAACTGACCGTGAGGTCCCAGGTGCGGCACTTTCTCATTAACGGTCCACTACATCCGCACATTGTCTTCTCCGACCGCCTATGGGCGGCAGCTGACACCATTTGAGCTATTATGCCTGGATCAGTCTCCGCTGAGACACGCAATCTCCCTAATGTACCAGGTTCTTGTATCTCCGCCCCTGGACTATAGACCCCCTTATGTTTCTTTGTATGAGCGAGAGCTGGGCTTACAATTTACCGAGAAGCAAGTGGACCAGATTGGTCTTTACTCAAAAAACTTCTATCTGTGCAAGACATCAGGAGACGGGATACAAAATTCTGTCCTGATGGTACTATACTCCAGAAAAAAATACACAGGATGTTCCCCCAGAGCACAGACTTATGCTGGAGATGCAGGGAGGAGGTCGGAATTCTGAGACCCTTCTGGATAGAGGTACATAGTATTATCCAGAAATTCACAGACCGGGAGTTGCCGTTGACTCCTGAGCTCTTCCTTCTGCACCACCACGAAATTCCTAGTAAGAGCTATAAAAAGTCCATATTGCCGCTCCTGATCACTGCAGCAAAGGGCTGCATTTCTCTGAACTGGAAGCAGACTCAGCCTCCATCGGTGGCCGGTTGGTTGAAGAGGGTAAAGGATATCCGTGACATGGAAGACTTGATAGGTACGGAAAGAGGCCTACATGAGAAATTTTACAAAACATGGCATCACTGGCAAAAATTCTACTTCTCTGAGGAATACGGACAGCTAGTAGCTCGGTCCCCCTGAGAGGATCGACTCTGAGCGCTCCCCAAGTGGGGTGGATGTGACTGGAGCGTGGTAATAATCCACCCCCCCCACCCCCTTTTTTTTCTCATCTTTCTCTTTTTCTGTTTCTCCCTTCCCCCTCATACTCTTTCCTTATTTTCTTTCTATCTCTGCTTCTGTGGGTGCAGATATTGAGGTACTATGCCTGTTCGAGTCAGTTCTTAATGAGCTTGACACTCCTATTTCTGATAAAATCGGCTTTTTGCTGCAAAAACAGGGCCGTGCGGGGGACGGAGGATTCCTGTGAGCCTGACATATGTAGCAATTCCCCTTTGTCAAGTGATCTTCTCTTCTTTTCTGTTTGATATGTGTAGGAGATGTTGGGAATGTTCGATTTACGGTGTTATGAACCTGTGTGTTCTCTGTGTTCCCGCATGTTCTTTCTTCTTAAATAAAGAATTTATAAAAAAAGAAGACCTGATCACTCTACCCGAGTTACAACTAGCGATATGGAGTACCAAACTGGGGAAAGCCCCTGGACCAGATGAACTCACCCTTCAGTGTTACAAGACATTGTTACCATCACTAGGTGTTCATCTAGTTAATCTGCTTAACGGCCTCACCAAAGGAGGCGCAGTACATACCACCATATTGCAGGCGCTAATTTCTGTTATCCACAAAGAATGCAAGGACCCGACGAACTGCGGGAGCTATCGACCCATATCCCTACTTAATACGGACCTTAAATTATTTACAAAAATGTTGGCCACTAGACTACAATCCCATCTACCCCACCTAATACATCTAGATCAAGTGGTTTTCGTCCCAACGAGGGAAGCAAGGGACAATCGAGGAATTAATAGTTCATTTCCACAGCTCTACTATGTACTGTAAATGGATTATTACCTTATCACATGCATTCTTTGTACTGTGTTGGCTCGTTTGGGCCTTGTCCCTGTTATAAATAAAAAAATAAATAATAATTAATGGCACTGCAATGAGCTAGCACAAGTTGGCATGCGTTAATTTATATTTTAGCGCAACACGGTGCATCAGAGAAGTGTAAATAAACCCAAAATTATTTTAGTTCATTTTATAAAAATGACTTTAACCACTTAAGACCCAGACCTTTAGGCAGCTAAAGGACCCGGCCAGGTTTTGCGATTCAGCACTGCGTCGCTTTAACAGACAATTGCGCGGTCGTGCGACGTGGCTCCCAAACAAAATTGGCGTCCTTTTTTTCCCACAAATAGAGCTTTCTTTTGGTGGTATTTGATCAACTCTGCGGTTTTTATTTTTTTGCACTATAAACAAAAATAGAGCAACAATTTTGAAAAAAATGCAATATTTTTTACTTTTTGCTATAATAAATATCCCCCAAAAATATATAAAAAAACGTTTTTTTTCCTCAGTTTAGGCCTATACGTATTCTTCTACCTATTTTTGGTAAAAAAAAATCACAATAAGCGTTTATCGGTTGGTTTGCGCAAAATTTATAGCGTTTACAAAATGGGGATAGTTTTATTGCATTTTTATTAATTATTTTTCAGCAATTTTTTTCGTGACTGCGACATTATGGCGGACACTTTACGAGATGCATCTTCTCCGCCGCTTCCGGGTATGGGCTGCGGGACTGGGCGTTCCTTCTTGATTGACAGTCTTCCGAGAGGCTTCCGACGGTCGCATCCATCGCGTCACTCGTAGCCGAAAGAAGCCGAACGTCGGTGCGGCTCTATACTGCGCCTGCGCACCAACGTTCGGCTTCTTTCGGAAAATCGTGACGCGATGGATGCGACCGTCGGAAGCCTCTCGGAAGACTGTCAATCAAGAAGGAACGCCCAGTCCCGCAGCCCATACCCGGAAGCGGCGGAGAAGATGCATCTCGTAAACGGTAAGTATAGGTCATTTTTTAAAACAACTAGCCGATTCCCCTAGACAAAACGAGCATGAAGCTAAGGGGAAAATGTGTTCTCTATGGGTGAACCTCCGCTTTAAAGAAGGTGGTATAGCACCCCCCATCCTGGTGCCTCCACTGAATGGAACATAAGTGTGGGACACCACGGCACCCGTAGTCCATTGATCACTTCCTCCAGCCCTGTAACTGAATGTCCGTACCTCTGTATAGACCTGCAGCTGGAGGAATAGTCTGCAGGATGCTGAGCATTGCACCCGCCATCCACTGATCCTGATTGTAATGCTTTTCAGACTCAAATGCAAAAATAAATAAATGCAAAATGTTTTCATCTGTGTGGGTGTGTTCAATGTTTTTTTCCAAAGGTAGAATTAACTACCTCAGGCCCGCGCTATAGCCGAATGACGGCTACATCGCGGACCTGAAAATCCAACTGGACATCAATTGACGTCCGCCCCTTTTGGCGTTCCCCGCGCCTGCTCCCGAGCGGGCAGCGGGGAAACTCTGTGTTGGCCGTGTCCCTTGGACACAGCCAATCACAGATTGCGGCGAACGGCCAATCAGAGTGGCTGTTTGCTATGCGATCTGTGCGGCCAATGAGAGATGATCTCAAATGTAAACATATGAGATCATCTCTCATTGCCGGCTCACACAGAGACAGCGTCTGTCTCTGGAGAGGAGACCGATCTGTGTCCCTTGTACATAGGGACACAGATCGCCCCCCCCAGTCACCCCCCCTCCACCTACAGTTAGAACACTATACAGGGAACATATTTAACCCCTTCCTCACCCCCTAGTGTTAACCCCTTCAATGCCAGTCAAATTTATACAGTAATTAGTGCATATTTATATCACTGATCGCAGTATAAATGTAAATGGCGCCAAAAATGTGTCCGATGTGTCCGCCATAATGTCGCCGTCCCAATAAAAATCGCAGATCGCCACCATTACTAGTAAAAAAAATAAAATAAAAAAAAAACAATTCTGTCCCCTATTTTGATCAAATACCACCAAAAGAAAGCTCTACTTGTGGGGAAAAAAGGACGTCAATTTTGTTTGGGAGCCACGTCGCACGACCGCGCAATTGTCAGTTAAAGCGATGGAGTGCCGGAAGCTGAAATTTCACCTGGGCAGGAGGGGGGCATATGTGCCCAGTAAGCAAGTGGTTAAGATAAACTGTCGGTGTAAGTAGACTAATAAAGTTATGAAGAAATACTTTGTGGGGCGGTACAGAAATATAGTATAATCAGAGTACACATAGATTCTCTTAAAGTGACCATGCCACCACTACAATGGCACAACTGATAACAATGTATTGTAGGTAATCATAACATTCATTGTGTCATCATGATCTTCCCCATACACATCTACTACCGCCATTTCTACACATTCTGTGACCTCCATATTCAGTAATAAGTGAGAGAAATATGGAGGCTGCCATTGCTGGGATCTCTTCTGGAAATACTAGTGTCCTGGCTATCATGGTGACCCAAAGCTTACAGGACTTTCTGAGTCACTGACCCAGAACAAGTGTATTAGGAGATCTGACTTTTCTCTGACTTCACTAGCTACATGCTTTTTCCAGGTCTGTGACTGAGAAAGCATTGAAGCCAGAGGCAGGCAAGCACCTGCCATTTTCAGAAGGAGGAGGTTATCAATGGCAGTCCTGTGTTTTTGTCAGAACACGCCTCCTTTAACCACTTTCCGACCACCACACGCCTATTTACATCGACAGAATGGCAGGGGCAGGCAGATTGGCGCACAGGTATGCCCATTTAAATCTGCTGCCCAGTGGGCGCGCGTGTGCCTGGTCCCAGGAACAACTCGATGTTCCCGGGAGTCCCCCGATTGCGGTAGGCAAGAGCAGAACAAGGCATTCCCCTATTCTGCCTAGTGACACTGTCACTGATGACCGTTCCCTGTGATCGGGAACGGTCATCAGTGTACCCACGCCCCCTAACAGTATGAATCACTTCCTAGGAAACACTTAACCCCTGCAGCGCCACCTAGTGGTTAACCCTTTCACTGCTGGTGTAATTTTTACAGTAACCAGTGCATTTTTATAGCACTGATCGCTGTAAAAATGACAATGGTCCCAAAATGGTGTCAAAAGTGTCCGATGTGTTCACTATAATGTCGCAGTCACGATAAAAATCACTGATCGCCGCCATAACTAGTAAAAAAAAAAAATTATTAATAAAAATGCCATAAAACAGTCCCCTATTTTGTAGAAGCTATAACTTTTGCGCAAACCAATCAATAAACGTTTATTGCAAAAAAAATTTTAACAAAAAATATGTAGAAGAATACGTATCGGCCTAAACTGAGAAAAAATATATACTTTTTTTATATATTTTGGGGGTATTTATTATAGCAAAAAGTTAAAAATATTGCTTTTTTTTTCAAAATTGTCGCTCTATTTTTGTTTATAGCGCAAAAAATAAAACCGCAGAGGTGATCAAATACCACCAAAAGAAAGCTCTATATGTGGGAAATAAAGGACGACAATTTTGTTTCAGAGCCACGTCGTTCGACCGCGCAATTGTCAGTTAAAGCGACGCAGTGCCGAATCGCAAAAAGTGGCCCGGTCCTTTGACAGCCAAATGGTCCGGCGCTGAAGTGGTTAAAGGAATGCTGGGGCAGGCAGATAGGGGTTAATAAGCCCTCTAGACCTAAATGAGCAATTAAATGTCACATATCCAATAAAAAAAAAATCTAAATCGAATTTCTTCATAAATTTAGGCCAAAATGTATTCTGCTACATGTCCTTGGTGAAAAAGAAAATTCCAGTGGAGCCGAGACGCGCAAGAACGGGTGAGGGAAAACAAAACTCAGAGCTGAACAGCAACACAGCAGGAAATGTTGTCAGGGGGCAGTGCAGACTGGGGTACCTGGGGTCCACTAGAGGAAATAGTAGCAAGAGCACCCCTTCGTGTGTTGTATTATTGCAAGTTGTTCTCGCTCTTGGAGCATCCAAGGAATCCAGGGGTTGACGCACCCCATCAAGATTTACCTTTAAACAGTGGCGGCTGGTGCTCCAAATTTTTTTGGGTGGGGGGCGCAAACAAACTGAAAAAAAAAAACATCAATTGCAGCCACTGTGCCCATCAAACGCAGCTAATGTGCCCATCAATTGCCGTCACTGTGCCATCAAACGCAGCCACTATGCCCATCAAACACAGCCACTATGCCCATCAAACTCAGCCACTGTGCCCATCAAATGCAGCCACTGTGCCCATCAAATGCAGCCACTGTGCCCATCAAACGCAGCCACTGTGCCATCAATTGCCGCCACTGTGCCATCAAATGCAGCCACTGTACCCATAAATTGCTGCCACTGTGCCATCAAACGCAGCTACTGTACTCATCAATCGCTAACACTGTGCCCATCAATTGCTGACACTGTGCCCATCAATTACTGACACTGTGCTCATCAATTGCCGCTACTGTGCCTATCCATTGCTGCCAGTGTGCCCATCAATTGCTGACACTGTGCCCATCAATTGCCGCTACTGTGCCCATCAATTGCCCACCAACTGCCGCTACTGTGCCTATCAACTGTCGCTACCATCAACTGCTGCCAGGGTGCCCATCAATTGCAGCTACTGTGCCCACTAATTGCTGCCAGTGTGCCCATCAATTTCCACTATTGTGCCCATCAAATGCTGCCAGTGTGCATCCCCGGCGCTTACCTGTCTCGGTTTCTCAATGTCTTCTCCCATCCTCTGCTATGATTGGATGCCTGATAGGCGGGGTCTAATCACAGTGCCTATCGTTTCAGCCAATCAGGTGACAGGTAACAGACCCCTGGCGAATATGTTCATGTGGTTGATTGTTCCAGTGCTTGGCTGGTGATCGCTTCAGCACCCATTTTGTATCTATGAGCCGTTTTTCCAGGAAGGTGTGCGATTGGAATATTAACTAGACAGGTAACAGACCCAAGCACCTGATTGGCTGAGAGGCGGTTCGTGTTAGGAAAGCGATTCATTCCTGAAGAAGGCGGAGATCTTTGAGGCCACCAAAACACGTTGGATATTTTGTGTTCTCTCAATATTAAGAACTTGTTGCAGGTTTGTATTGCTGTCTGTGAACCTGCTGGGTAGATTCACCCTTTCTATTTGTCCTGGTGACCAATGTCACCTTGACTGAAAAGAAAATTTAGAAATTTTTAATTGACACCAGAAAAGGAACCAAGGAGAAACATTCCAATGGGGACACCTTTTCTACCGCCAACTGCCAAGGAGGGGATTCTGCTCACCTTGGAGAGATTTCCTCTCACTATTGTGTCTACAGGACAAGATGTGAAAAGGAATCTGACAGATGGGGCAAAGTTTAGGGTTTTTAGTGGACTGACCCTTTAAGGTACGGTGACCAGACATCCCCGGTTTCCGGGCACAGTCCCCGGATTGAGGACACTGTCCCTGGAGCAAGTCTATACCCAGATTTGTCCCCGTATTGCAGTGGCGTGGGCATCTGGTACTCTCGCCCCAGGTGCAACATTTAGGGGTGGCGCAAAATCATTACTGTCCCCCCAAGTATGCTGTGTTCAGCCCCCCCCCCAGGGACTCCTTTGGTCCAGCCTGTCCCCCATGATCCTTCTGGTGCGGGCGGCCCATGTGTGTGTGAGAACGGCGGAGAGGAGGGGCGGTGCAGAGCGTACAGCGGCTATTGAAGAAGCTCTTGGCAGGGGATACTGAGGAGTGACTGGGTGTCGGGAACAGTACCTGGTGCTGGGGAGAGCCCCACTTCAATGGAGATTGAGACTGATAAGAGGCATGGAGGAGCTCAGCTATGAGGAAAGATTAGAGGAACTGAATTTATTCACTCTTGAGAAGAGGAGAATAAGGGGGGATATGATCAATATGTACAAATATATAAGGGGTCCATATAGTGAACTTGGTGTTGAGTTATTCACTTTACGGTCAACACAGAGGACAAGGGGGCACTCTTTACGTCTAGAGGAAAAGAGATTTCATCTCCAAATACGGAAAGGTTTCTTCACAGTAAGAGCTGTGAAAATGTGGAACAGACTCCCTCCAGAGGTGGTTCTGGCCAGCTCAGTAGATTGCTTTAAGAAAGGCCTGGATTCTTTCCTAAATGTACATAATATAACTGAGTACTAAGATTTGTAGGTAAAGTTGATCCAGGGTAAATCCGATTGCCTCTCGGGGGATCAGGAAGGAATTTTTTCCCCTGCTGTAGCAAATTGGAGTATGCGTTGCTGGGTTTTTTTGCTTTTCTTTGGATCAACTATGGGTATGGAGTTGGGTGTATGGGATTGTACTATGTTTTTTGTTTTGTTTGTTTATTTTTTTTTGTGGTTGAACTGGATGGACTTGTGTCTTTTTTCAACCTTACTAACTATGTAACTATGTATAATGGAGACCATGGCGAGGTGAGCAAAATCAACAGATCTACACTGTTCATGTTGGGGGGGGGGGGTATGTAGTGCAGGAATCAGGTAGGTCAGTGTAGTGGTCAGTATATGACTCAGGTAGATCAGTGTAGGAATCAGGTAGATCAGTGTAGGAATCAGGTAGATCAGTGTAGGAATCAGGTAGGTCAGTGTCAGTGGCGGTGCGTCCGTAGGGACGCAGGAGCGCCGCCCCCTCTGGCACGCTCACAGCCAGTAAAATATACAGATTCATACACTGTATGAATCTGTATATTTTCGCCGCTGCCGCCCACTATTCAGCTGGCCGGAAGTTGAGCGCCGGTCAGCTGAATAGCGGCAGCTGACTGGCTGTGTGGAAGTGCCTATCAGGGCCAGCGGCCCTGATAGGCTGTCCGAGTACAGCCCTGAGGCTGTAGTCGGCTTCTGGAAGCTCATCCTCGGGACGTACCGGCCGTACGCCCGAGGATAAGACTGACAGGCGTCTCAGCCAATCAGGTAACCTGATTGGCTGAAGCGTCATCGAGGGCGGGACGAGGGACATCGAGGGACGTAGAAGCCATAAAGGTAAGTGCCAGGGGGGGGGTACTGGGCATGGTGGCTACAAGTGGGGGCATAGTGGCTACAAGTGGGGGCACAGTGGCAACAATTGGGGGCACAGTGGCTACAATTGGGGGCACAGTGGTGACAATTGGGGGCACAGTGGTGACAATTGGGGGCACAGTGGCAACAATTGGGGGCACAGTGGCGACAATTGGGGGCACAGTGGCTGTGTTTGATGGCAAAGTGGTGACAATTGATGGCACAGTAGCTGCGTTTGCTGGTATGGCACAGTGGCTGTGTTTTGATGGCATGGCACGGTGGCTGCGTTTTGATGGCATGGCACAGTGGCTGCGTTTTAAAGCATTGGCACAGTGGCTGCGTTTTGATGGCACGGTGGTTGCGTTTTGATGGCACGGTGGCTGCGTTTTGATGGCACGGTGGCTGCGTTTTGATGGCATGGCACAGTGGCTGCGTTTTGATGGCACAGTGGCTGCGTTTTGATGGCACGGTGGCTGCGTTTTGATGGCATGGCACAGTGGCTGCGTTTTGATGGCACAGTGGCTGCGTTTTGATGGCACGGTGGCTGCGTTTTGATGGCACAGTGGTTGCGTTTTGATGGCACAGTGACTGCATTTGATGGCATGGCACAGTGGCTGCGTTTTGATGGCACAGTGGCTGCGTTTTGATGGCACAGTGGTTGCGTTTTGATGGCACAGTGACTGCATTTGATGGCATGGCACAGTGGCTGCGTTTTGATGGCACAGTGGCTGCGTTTTGATGGCACGGTGGCTGCGTTTTGATGGCATGGCACAGTGGCTGCGTTTTGATGGCACAGTGGTTGCGTTTTGATGGCACAGTGACTGCATTTGATGGCATGGCACAGTGGTGACAATTGATAGGTACAGTGAGGCTGCAATTGTTTTTTTTTTTTTTTCGTTTGCGCCCCCCCAAAAATTTTGAGCACCAGCCGCCACTGGTCAGTGTAGTGGTCAGTGTAGGAATCAAGTAGGTCAGTGTAGTGGTCAGTGTAGGAAACAGGTAGGTCAGTGTAGTGGTCAGTGTAGAAATCAGGTAGGTCAGTGTAGTGGTCAGTGTAGGAATCAGGTAGGTCAGTGTAGGAATCAGATAGGTCAGTGTAGGAATCAGATAGGTCAGTGTAGGAATCAGATAGGCCAGTGTAGGAATCAGATAGGTCGGTGTAGGAATCAGATAGGTCAGTGTAGGAATCAGATAGGCCAGTGTAGGTATCAGATAGGTCGGTGTAGGAATCAGATAGGTCAGTGTAGGAATCAGGTAGGTCAGTGTAGTGGTCAGTATATGACTCAGGTAGGTCAGTGTAGGAATCAGGTAGGTCAGGGTAGGAATCAGGTAGGTCAGTGTAGTGGTCAGTATATGACTCAGGTAGGTCAGTGTAGGAGTCAGGTAGGTCAGTGTAGGAATCAGGTAGGTCAGTGTAGTGGTCAGTGTAGGAATCAGGTAGGTCAGTGTAGTGGTCAGTGTAGGAATCAGGTAGGTCAGTGTAGAAATCGGATAGGTCAGTGTAGTTCTCACATAGGTCAGTGTAGGAATCAGGTAGGTCAGTGTAGTTCTCACATAGGTCAGTGTAGGAATCAGATAGGTCAGTGTAGGAATCAGATAGGTCAGTGTAGTTCTCACATAGGTCAGTGTAGGAATCGGGTTGGTCAGTGTAGTTCTCATATAGGTCAGTGTAGGAATCAGATAGGTCAGTGTAGTTCTCACATAGGTCAGTGTAGGAATCGGATAGGTCAGTGTAGTTCTCACATAGGTCAGTGTAGGAATCAGATAGGTCAGTGTAGGAATCATATAGGTCAGTGTAGGAATCAGATAGGTCAGTGTAGGAATCAGATAGGTCAGTGTAGGAATCAGATAGGTCAGTGTAGTTCTCACATAGGTCAGTGTAGTTCTCACATAGGTCAGTGTAGTTCTCACATAGGTCAGTGTAGGAATCGGATAGGTCAGTGTAGGAATCGGATAGGTCAGTGTAGTTCTCACATAGGTCAGTGTAGGAATCAGGTAGGTCAATGTGGTTCTCACATAGGTCAGTGTAGTTCTCACATAGGTCAGTATAGGAATCGGATAGGTCAGTGTAGGAATCGGATAGGTCAGTGTAGTTCTCACATAGGTCAGTGTAGGAATCGGATAGGTCAGTGTAGGAATCAGATAGGTCAGTGTAGGAATCGGATAGGTCAGTGTAGGAATCGGATAGGTCAGTGTAGGAATCAGATAGGTCAGTGTAGGAATCAGATAGGTCAGTGTAGTTCTCACATAGGTCAGTGTAGGAATCGGATAGGTCAGTGTAGGAATCAGATAGGTCAGTGTAGGAATCAGATAGGTCAGTGTAGGAATCAGATAGGTCAGTGTAGGAATCAGATAGGTCAGTGTAGGAATCGGATAGGTCAGTGTAGGAATCAGATAGGTCAGTGTAGGAATCACATAGGTCAGTGTAGGAATCGGATAGGTCAGTGTAGGAATCAGATAGGTCAGTGTAGGAATCGGATAGGTCAGTGTAGGAATCGGATAGGTCAGTGTAGGAATCAGATAGGTCAGTGTAGGAATCAGATAGGTCAGTGTAGGAATCAGATAGGTCAGTGTAGGAATCGGATAGGTCAGTGTAGGAATCAGATAGGTCAGTGTAGGAATCACATAGGTCAGTGTAGGAATCGGATAGGTCAGTGTAGGAATCAGATAGGTCAGTGTAGGAATCACATAGGTCAGTGTAGGAATCGGATAGGTCAGTGTAGGAATCAGATAGGTCAGTGTAGGAATCAGATAGGTCAGTGTAGGAATCAGATAGGTCAGTGTAGGAATCGGATAGGTCAGTGTAGGAATCAGATAGGTCAGTGTAGGAATCACATAGGTCAGTGTAGGAATCGGATAGGTCAGTGTAGGAATCAGATAGGTCAGTGTAGGAATCGGATAGGTCAGTGTAGGAATCGGATAGGTCAGTGTAGGAATCAGATAGGTCAGTGTAGGAATCAGATAGGTCAGTGTAGGAATCAGATAGGTCAGTGTAGGAATCGGATAGGTCAGTGTAGGAATCAGATAGGTCAGTGTAGGAATCACATAGGTCAGTGTAGGAATCGGATAGGTCAGTGTAGGAATCAGATAGGTCAGTGTAGGAATCACATAGGTCAGTGTAGGAATCGGATAGGTCAGTGTAGGAATCAGATAGGTCAGTGTAGGAATCAGATAGGTCAGTGTAGGAATCACATAGGTCAGTGTAGGAATCGGATAGGTCAGTGTAGGAATCAGATAGGTCAGTGTAGGAATCAGATAGGTCAGTGTAGGAATCACATAGGTCAGTGTAGGAATCGGATAGGTCAGTGTAGGAATCAGATAGGTCAGCGTAGGATTCAAATTGGTCAGTTCTACTGTTCTAGTGGAAGGGACTTTTTTTCATTTTGGATAGAGCAAGGGAAGGTTATGATTTTTTTTTCCCGCCATCTGTGTCCCATTGGGGAGATTTCCCTTCACTTCCTGTCCGACAGCTAGGAAATGAGAGCTAAATCCCTGCAAATTAAGGGAGTTTTTTGGGGACCTCCAGGTCACCAGAACTAGTGTCCCTGTTGAAGGATTTCCCCTCCATTACTTTTTTGATGACAACCCAAAATGTGGGATTTTCCTTTAACTTCACTTTCAATGATAATGGTAAACAGGACAAATATACATGGGGAATCTCCCTAACGGGGACACAGGCAGAAATAAATACATAACAGGAGTTCTAATCCTTCTCCACCCTTTCCAAAAAAAATTAATTACCTTTAGTTATACTTCGGTGGATCTTCAGTGGGGCTTTGGTGGAGCTTCGTGAGGCTTCGGTGGGGCTTTGGTGAGGCTTCGGTGGGTCTTCAAGCGAGATTTGCCATAAACTTCTATGGAGGCTTTGAAGTTGCTTTGAAGCACCACTGAAGCTACATGGGGTATAATTTTTTAAGCAAAGCAAAAGCAAGGTGTAAACAGGACTGTAAACTAACCATTTCTATTAGTGACAGGAGCTTTGACTGGCATTCAGAGAACCTTAACAAAGCCTGTTGAAGCCTTGTTGAAGCCGAAGCTAGTGTAAATGAGCCCTTATATAGACTTTCTTAGCTAAAGACAGTGGCGGAACTACCGCCATAGCGACCCACCCGGGCGCTATGGGGCCCGCAGCAGAGTGAGGATAAGGGGGGCCCGGTGAGGATGAGAGCACCACCGGCATGGTCTCCCAGCCAGGGGAAGAGAGAGGAGAGGAAAAGGCGAGCTGTCCATATCAGCAGAGAGCGCAATTGCCCGCTGTAATATCTTTCATTAGAACTTTCAGTGTTCCCGGGGGCTCACGTCACATAAATTCACCCCTTGACCCGGCACCTTTGATAGGCAGAACGCTGGTCCAATGCGGGACATGTGATGTCATCAAAGGCGTCGGGCCAAGAGGTGGGGCTATGTGACGATGAGCCCCGGGAAGATGGGAAATTAAAATGAAAGCTATTACATCGGGCAATCCCGCTCTCTGCTGATTCGGCCAGAGGTCTTCTCTTGTCCTGTATGCTGAGGGCAATTCTCAGTATCTGTGCCTATTCTGTATGTATGGGCTGTGCACAGTAGAACTTCTCTTGTCCTGTATGCTGAGGGCAATTCTCAGTATCTGTTCCTATTCTGTATGTATGGCTGTGCACAGTAGAACTTCTCTTGTCCTGTATGCCGAGGGCAATTCTCAGTATCTGTGCCTATTCTGTATGTATGGCTGTGCAGAGTAGCACTTCTCTTATCCTGTATGCTGAGGGCAATTCTCAGTATCTGTGCCTATTCTGTATGCATGGGCTGTGCAGAGTAGCACTTCTCTTATCCTGCATGCTGAGGGCAATTCTCAGTATCTGTGCCTATTCTGTATGTATGGCTGTGCAGAGTAGCACTTCTCTTATCCTGCATGCTGAGGACAATTCTCAGTATCTGTGCCTATTCTGTATGTATGGCCATGCAGAGTAGCACTTCTCTTTTCCTGAATGCAATTCTCAGTATCTGTTCCTATTCTGTATGTATGGCCGTGCAGAGTAGCACTTCTGTATACTGTAGGTGCACACAAGGTTCCTTGATCCAGAATGAACAATGCCAATGTTGTGTCTGAGGACTATTATTATACAGAGGAATTCAGCACACACACACACACACACACACACACACACACACACACACACACACACACACCTACATACATTGGAGAGCTTGTGTGAATATGAGTGATATCAGGAGCGATTAGCAAGACCTAAGAAGGTGATAACAGCTTTGTAAACCATAAAGGAACATGAACTGTGCACTGCCAGTATGTTTGCCCACAACAAACATGGCTGCCCACAGACGCAGGATCACGAGTGACAGCAGTTGAGGGTCTTGTGACTGCTGCTTCCGGTCAGCTGATTGTAGCTGTGTGGGAAGCTGTACAGTAGGGAACTATTAGAGCTGTTTGGTGTGGAGATCGTATCCGGGGGATTATTATTGTGGTGGTGAGTGCGCTCCTCCTGGCATATTGGAGTGATTTTTATTATAAGACTGGGGGGTCTGGCTGGGGGCTGTGTGCTCAGACGTTTCCCCATTACACACACTTCCTCAGTACTCAAAGGAGATGACTGTCCCATGTAGGTGATTGCAGAACCTAGCGAAGGCTTTGGCTGCTGCATGCTGGGGCTTGTTGTTCTACAGCAGTGTGGTATCCCCAGGCTGAGCTCTTCCTGAATGGTGGTATGTTTCCCCCTTTGTATATCAGAAGTGTACAGATTTGAAGTGTAAATAGTGATGTTGCTGCATTTATAATGACCGTAGTGCTTAGATCTGCAGAAACTAGACCCTCTAAGCTGATACAGGGGTGACCGTTGCTGATTTTACCCTGAAAATGCTCATCGTCTGGCTGCCAGTGGGGTTATCACCTTCTGAGGCTAGGGAAGGCAAAGTGAAGAGAGTTTGAACTGTGTATAACGTGTTCTAGGCTGGCCATCCGGAAATGACTGAACACCTTGGATCAGCATGACAGCCAGGGAAGGAGTATATTCAGAAGGGGAGATCAGCAATAACAACCTCTGTGTGTCCTCAGTTCACCTGTCCTTCAAAGTGGTAGTAAAGTCATGTAGGCAATATTTCCCTACAGGTAAGCTTATAATAAGGCTTAAAATGAATATCTCCTAAACGCACACCGTTGAGATATTCCACAGAGCAGCAGCCCGTAACGTCACCGCCGCATGCTCTCTGAAGGAACGGCATACCGTGCCACTCCTTTAGAGGTCTGTGCTGTAAACAGTGACCCTTGTGCAAATGCATGGGTGTGACGTCCTCACGCCTCGGCCAGTCAGATGGCCTAAGACCGGGTGAAGATGGAAGCCCTGACAGCGGTGACAACATGCCACTGGAGGGCTTTGTTCTAATATAAGGCTCATGATGTGCTAGTAGGTGATGCGTACTAGCACATTATAACATTACCTTGCAGGGGAAATCTCTCCTGATGTGCTAGTAGGTGATGCGTACTAGCACATTATAACATTACCTTGCAGGGGAAATCTCTCCTGATGTGCTAGTAGGTGATGCGTACTAGCACATTATAGCATTAACTTGCAGGGGAACCCCCCCCCCCCCCCCCCAGGTTTACCATGGCTTTAAAAGGGATGTGGCATGAAATGCCTCATATACTGTATGCCATTATGCACAAATGGCAGGTGAGAGAATTAAAGCTGTTTTTCTAAACGGAAATGCACCCAAACTGGAGGCTTTATAGGCTGTGGCGGGCACAGAGGGCACCCACATACCTGGCATCAGCAAATGTGGCCAGGACAGAGTAAGAAGAGGAGCATGTATGCCTTGCTGTAAGGTTGCTTTCACACTGAAAGTGACGGCCGTTATCGGTAAAGTGCCGCTTGTTTTAGCGGCGCAAAATTTGCGCCGTTTTTCATCCGCTAGGGGGGTGCTTTTAACCCCAAAATACGTGTTAACTGCCGTGTTGCGGCACTTCCAAATCGCTTTTCAGGCGATGCCCATTCATTTCAATGGGCAGGGGAGTTTTGGGAGCAATGTATACAGCTCTCCCAAACCCCCCAAAAGATACGACTTGCAGGCTTTTTTCTAATGTCCCACAAGCGCAACGCCTGGTGTGAAAGCACTCATTGCAGAGAACGAGAGGCAGTTTACAGGCGCTATTTCTAGAGCTAAAACGCCTGAAAACGGTCTCAGTGTGAAGAGAGTAAGTGTTTCAGTTTAAAGTGGAGAGAAAGGGACTTTACTTACCTTTCCTACAACGGTTCCCATCCCTCGCTGGCATCTCCCGTGTGCCGGTCTTCAGCCGTCTCCCTAGGCTGGTGCGGGATGACGTCAGGGAAGCCGCCATCTTAAGCTGGCCATATATGGATTCAGTTTGGCCATTTCAAGAGGGAGTGGCTGAATTTTAAACTATCTAGGGACATTGATCATTATTCTCAGGATGTTTTTTTTTTTTCCCGACAGGTAAAGGTGACCGTGATCTGCAATAAACAATGGCTGAAGTAAGTGCCGTGGTCTTATTTAGGTGTAGATCCAAGGGAAATCCAATGTACATCATTTTGACTTCCTCTACCACTTGGTAATATGTTTATTGAAGCAGTAGAGAGACAAAAGATCAGGAAGGTTCCCTGGCTTGTGTCACAATACATTGAGGGCCCATGCTGCATCACATGGCCGCCTCCATTGTCCTTCCAACTGAAAGCATGTAGTTGCAATACACTTGAAGGGTAGGGCTATCGAGAGAGAAGGCTCTGAAAGGTCTCACACCATGGGGTAGATTCAGATAGATCAGCGGATCTTTAGATCCGCGTAATCTATCTGATTTACGATCCCCCAGCGCAAGTTTTTGAGGCAAGTGCTGTATTCAGAAAGCACTTGCCTCTAAAGTTGCGCTGGCGGATCGTAAATCCCCCGGCGGAATTCAAATTCCGCGGCTAGGGGGAGTTTACTATTTAAATCAGGCGCGTCCCCGCGCCGATCGTACTGCGCATGCGCCGCCGGCTAAGTTTCCCAGCGTGCATTGCTCCAAATGACGTCGCTAGGACGTCATTGGTTTCGGCGTGAGAGTAAATTGCGTCCGGCCGTATTCTGAATCGACTTACGCAAACGGCGTAAAAATTCAAAACTCGGCGCGGGAACGACGGCCATACTTAACATAGGATACCCCTCACATAGCAGGGGTAACTATACGCCGGAAAAAGCCGAACACAAGCGACGTTAAAAAAAAGCGACGGGCGGGCGTTCGTTTCTGAATCGGCGGATCTCCTCATTTTCATATTCGTTGCGTATACAAACGGAAGCGCCACCTAGCGGCCGACGGGAGATTGCAGCCTAAGATCCGACGGTGTAAGTCACTTACACCTGTCGGATCTTATGGAGATCTATGCGGAACCTGATTCTATGAATCGGGCGCATTGATCCGACCGACGGAACTCAGAGATACGACGGCGTATCAGGAGATACGCCGTCGTATCTCTATCTGAATCCGGCCCCATGACTTGGTCCAGTCAGTTTATCCTCTTGCTGCCCACGCATATATACGCAGCAGCAGAAAGGGTGGGCTTTAACACTCGCATGCCGATTATTTGTGTCCATACACAGCCAAGGTTTTTTTCTCCCAGCACAGTGACTGAGCTGTCATAGACAGCTCTTGGTCTTTAGTCCTGATTGGGAGCTGGTGGAATATGCACTTAATCATGCGACAGCCAATCCAAGTGGTCGCATGATAGGGATGTGTATCTTGCCCCTGTCCAGATCTCTCCATAGGGTGTAACATGTTATAAACGGAACGGTCCCCGATCTCCCCCCGTTAGCTGCCACATTTTTTTTTTTAATGTGGCCGCATCATTCATTCAGTCTCCTGTGAATGGAAAACTACAAGATCCGGCAGTCTTTGCAGCTGTCGGCTTGTTCATTTGTTTATTTTTAACTTCAGAAGTCCCCTTTCACACAGGATGGAATCCGTGCAAGCGGATCCACCTGCTTATCGGTGGGTCTCTCCACTGATCCCTGCTGAGAAGGCAGATGACAGGTCTATGTCCACTTCCACCATGCAGAGCAGACACGAACACAGCCCATTGCTCTCTATGGGGTGGTCAGATGGAAACAGACTGCATGTCCGTTTCCATTCAATTGTCATCTGATTCGATCCACCAGATAGGTGGTAAATTTATCCCCATCCATCTGTTTGTAGCGGATCGGATCAAATGCCAGATCAGATGGGTGGTTTGATCGGGTCCCCCTGAAAAACGGACAAGTGGACCCGATCGGTTGGCTGGTGTGAGAGGTGCTTAGTATTGTCGTCTTTGATTCATTTAGTTAAAATGGTTTCTGTAACTGCTGGTGTTAGGCTTTGTGTTGTTGGTCACTTATGTATAGTCCACCTAAATCTTCCAGTCCATATAACAATCCCCTCTCAAGACAAAGTGCTGTTGTCTAAGCGTGACTCCATCGCTCCTCCATCGCTCCTCCATAGAGCCATGTATGGCCATTCCCGTTCAACAGAAGTTGATCTATCAAATGACTTCTCGTGAACCAGCTTGTTGGAACTGTTTGTGTCATTTTGGCGCATGCAGCCAATCAGATCAGTTCTAAAACCAGGAGTCCCACTGTCAGAATACAATGACACAGTGGGGAGAATTCCCCCATCCACATTGAGTGTGTGGATGGAGAAATTGTCCAGCCAGTTGGAAAACCAAAACCGAACCATGTATGGCCAGTTTAACCACTTCCATACCAGGCACTTATACACCTTCCCGCCCAGACCAATTTTTAGCTTTTAGCGCTGTTGCACTTTGAATGACAATTGCGCGGTCATGCTAAACTGTACCCAAACTGAATTTTTATCATTTTGTACCCACAAACGGAGCTTTCTTTTGGTGGTATTTGATCACCTCTGGGATATTTATTTTCTGCAAAAAAAAATTACAGAAAATTTAGAAAAAAAACTTCTGTTATAAAACATTGTAAATAAGTACGTTTTCTCCTTCACTGACGGGCACTGATGGTACTGCACTGACGGGCACTGATGGTACTGCACTGACGGGCATAGATAGGCGGCACGGATGGGCATAGATAGGCGGCACGGATGGGCACTGATAGGTGGCACAGATGGGCACTATCGTATGCGTTGTACTAATGGATGCCAATCAGTGATGTCCATTGTGGGCACTGATTGGCATCCATTGCGGCACTGATTGGCATCTATTTTTTGTGTCATTGTCATCCCTGGTGGTCTAGGGTGGCATACTTTTTTTTTTTTTTTTTTTTTATGCATCCCTGGTGGTCCAGTGGGCATCCTCGGAGGGGCTGTGCTGATAATCGATCAGCACAAACCCCCCCTGTCAGAGGAGCAGCCGATCGGCTCTCCTCTACTCGCGTCTGACAGACACGAGTGAGGAAAAGCCGATTACCGGCTTCTCCTGTTTACATCGTGATCAGCCGTGATTGGACACGGCTGATCACGTGGTAAAGAGTCTCCGTGAGAGACTCTTTACCTTGATCGGTGTTGCGGGGTGTCAGACTGACACCCTGCAACAACGATCGCCGCGATGCGCGCCCCCGGGGGCGTGCAGCGGCTCAAAATCCTGAGGACGTCATATGACGTCCACTCAGGATTCTACAACCACTTTGCCGACGTCAATTTGTCATTGGCGGGAAGTGGTTAAAGTACAACTAAAGTCAAAACTTTTTTATTTGTTTTGGATAGCGTGGAGAGGCATTAGAATGTTTTTCAGTTTTTATTGATGTCTGTGACCCCATTAGGGAGATTCAGCCTCTCTATTTGTTCTGTTTACTATTATCATTGAAGGTAAAGAAGATCCCAGAAATGTAATTGGTGGGAAATCTTCCAATGGGGACACTAGTTCTGGTGACCTGGGGGTCCCCAAGGAATTCCCTTTGTAGGGATTTCTTCTCTCTTCCTGTTTGGCTATGGGACAGGAAGTGAATGGTAATTGTGCTATGGGACACAGATGATGAAAAAAAAAATCTGACGGGTCATAACCCTCCCTTAACTACTTCCGGACCGCCCGCCGTGAATTTACGTCGATATTTTGACGTTAAATGCAGGTAGCTGCCATAACTCCAGTATTTTTCTTTCAACGGCGGGCGGTCCGCTTTAAGATAAAAGTGGTCTCACGAGTGGATTCACGAGATCACTTTTATCGGCGTTGGGAGAGGTGACCACCCCCCTCGTGCCGCATCCAGGTCATCTCCGCCGCTTACAGGATCTGTAGATAGCGGCAGAGATGATCCGATCCTTTCCCCTGATCGTCAGGAATTTGAGTGAGGGAATGATGGCCCCCCACTTGACTTTATGCCATTGGATGATGGTAGCGACATCAAACGTCACTTCCGCCCAGCGGCCTTAAAGTGACAATTGATGTTTATTTTTATGTTTTTTTTTTTATTGCTTTTAAGTGTAAATGTGAGCTATAAAGTCTTTTTGATCCCAGATCTCACATTTGAGGGGACCTGTCATGCTTTTTTTTTTCTATTTACAAGGGATGTTTATATTCCTTATAATAGGAATAAAAGTGATCCAACTTTTTTTTTTTTTTTAAAGGGACAGTGTAAAAATATGAGAGAAAAAAATACTTTTTTAAAGCACCCTGTCCCTTTGTGCTCGTGCGCAGAAGCGAACGCATACGCAAGTCGCGCCTGCATATGTAAACGGTGTTCAAACCACACGTGTGGTTTCACCGCGATCGTTGGAGCGAGAGCAATAATTATTGTAAAAGACCTCCTCTTTTACTCAAAACTGGTAACCTGTAGACATTTTTAAACGTTACCTATGGAGATTTTGAAGTGTCAGAGATTATCGCCATTCCAGGAGTGGGTGCAATTTTAAAGCACGACATGTTGGGTATCAATTTACTAGGCGTAACATTATCTTTCACAATAAAAAAAAAATTGGGCTAATGTTTTTGTTTTCCTATTATTTAAAAAAAAAAAAATATTCAAAAATGTGTATTTCTTCCCAAAAAAATGTGTTTGTAAGACCGCTGCACAAATATGGTGTGACATAATTTATTGCAACGACCGCCATTTTATTCTCTAGGTCTTGAAAAAATATATATCATTTTCTAGCAAAAAAAAAAAGATTTTAACTTGTAAACACATAGGGGAAAAAATAGGCTTGGTCCTTTTAAGTGGTTAAATGGGGGGAAAACATTATTGTGCCTATAGTTCTACTTTAAGGGCCAGTTCACACCA
This sequence comes from Rana temporaria, assembly GCF_905171775.1. NCBI lineage: Eukaryota > Metazoa > Chordata > Amphibia > Anura > Ranidae > Rana > Rana temporaria. Next base: position 468,406,695 of record NC_053489.1, on the reverse strand, counting down.
GACGCAGTTCCATGCGTATTTTTTTTCTGCACAAAATGCATGCAGTGTTTTCAATGTATTCCAATGGCTCTAGTTCACACCATGCAGTCAGTTTCTGCACAGATAACGGACTGCATGGTGTGAACTAGAGCCATTGGAATACATAGAAAACAATGTGCATGCATATTTGGTGCAGAAAAAAATGCACACGGAACTGCGTCTGGTGTTACTGGCAAGCTCGCCAGGTGAAAATAATGGATGGAAAAAACAAATGCAGCCATCACATTTAAGGATTTGTAAGCTGCAAAGTATTTCATTTTTGTGTTTGGGTTTAATACGTCTCTAACCTGTGTGCTCACATCTGTGTGTGTTTTTGGATAATCTACTACTGTGAGATTTGCATGAAGTTTGCCTGGTTGTGTGTGGTGATAACAATCCTAATGATACATGTGATTATTCCATTGTCAGCTGTGGAGAAACTTTGCACTTGAGTCTGGCAGTTCTATAACACTTTGTGTTTTGCTTTCTCAAACAGGATTTAAGGCGATTCCTCTATAAAAAGCTTCCGAGGTAAGGCAGTTTTTGTTTATACACTGACAGCTGTACATGCTTTGTTTGTGGCATATTTTAGTCGCCTCTTGATTCTCCTTCTATGCCCAGCTATAGGCTTGCAATTAGGGTTGTCCCGATACCGATACCAGTATCGGTATCGGGACCGATACCGAGTATTTGCGGGAGTACTCGTACTCCCGCAAATACCCCTGATACCTAAATAGAATACTTCCCCCCCCCGCCACCGCCGTATATCGTTAATCACCGTGCGGCGAACATTACAGGCACCTTTAGTTTGAATAGCTGTTTTGCCCGCCGCGCCGTGTATAGACACTCCCCCTTGGACGGATCTGTCCAATCCCGAGCAAGGGGGAGTGTCCTTTACACGGCGTGGCAGGGAAAACAGCTATTGAAACGAAAACTGCCTGTAATTTTCGCCACACAATGATTAACGCGGCGGCGGCGGCGGCATCGGCATCATCATCAGGTATGGGGGACATGGCTGCATATATTGTATGGGGGACATGGCTGCATATACTGTATGGGGGACATGGCTGCATATACTGTATGGGGGACATGGCTGCATATACTGTATGGGGGACATGACTGCATATACTGTATGGGGGACATGGCTGCATATACTGTATGGGGGACATGGCTGCATATACTGTATGGGGGACATGGCTGCATATACTGTATGGGGGACATGGCTGCATATACTGTATGGGGGACATGGCTGCATATACTGTATGGGGGACATGGCTGCATATACTGTATGGGGGACATGGCTGCATATACTGTATGGGGGACATGGCTGCATATACTGTATGGGGGACATGGCTGCATATACTGTATGGGGGACATGGCTGCATATACTGTATGGGGGACATGGCTGCATATACTGTATGGGGGACATGGCTGCATATACTGTATGGGGGACATGGCTGCATATACTGTATGGGGGACATGGCTGCATATACTGTATGGGGGACATGGCTGCATATACTGTATGGGGGACATGGCTGCATATACTGTATGGGGGACATGGCTGCATATACTGTATGGGGGACATGGCTGCATATACTGTATGGGGGACATGGCTGCATATACTGTATGGGGGACATGGCTGCATATACTGTATGGGGGACATGGCTGCATATACTGTATGGGGGACAAGGCTGCATATATGGGGGGACATGGCTGCATATACTGTATGGGGGACATGGCTGCATATATGGGGGGACATGGCTGCATATATGTGGGGGGACATGGCTGCATATATGTGGGGGGACATGGCTGCATATATGTGGGGGGACATGGCTGCATATATGTGGGGGGACATGGCTGCATATATGTGGGGGGACATGGCTGCATATATGTGGGGGGACATGGCTGCATATATGTGGGGGGGGGACATGGCTGCATATATGTGGGGGGGGACATGGCTGCATATATGTGGGGGGGGGACATGGCTGCATATATGTGGGGGGGGACATGGCTGCATATATGTGGGGGGGACATGGCTGCATATATGTGGGGGGGACATGGCTGCATATATGTGGGGGGACATGGCTGCATATATGTGGGGGGACATGGCTGCATATATGTGGGGGGGACATGGCTGCATATATGTGGGGGGGACATGGCTGCATATATGTGGGGGGGACATGGCTGCATATATGTGGGGGGGACATGGCTGCATATATGTGGGGGGGACATGGCTGCATTTGTGGGGGGGACATGGCTGCATTTGTGGGGGGACACATTTAAAAAAAAGTATCGGTATTCGGTATCGGCGAGTACATAAAAAAAACTATCGGTACTTGTACTCGGTCCTAAAAAAGTGGTATCGGGACAACCCTACTTGCAATATTAAAGTAGAACTATGCCCTCCCATTCAAAAATTGTGCCTTCGCATGTAATTATAAGTGCATCCACACTTGGTTTTAGTCCCCAGGGATCACCTGTTGGTCCTTCCTGTGATGTGGCAATGATTCTGCGCTGCTCCTGCATTCAGAGCAGAGTGGGCACACTAATGTGGGTCATGTGTGCTTGCACTACAGAAAGGTTCCTGCACACACTTGCCAGATCTTCCTGTCACATCTGAATCTCAGGCCGTTCTGACCGGCAAAGGTTTGACACTTCCTAATAGTGCTGCGGTTTGCCCAACCTTTTCTGCCTCATGCACATTCCTATTGATTTAGTGAAGCTGCCCATCAAAGTACAGTGTAATAGGGCATTAGGAATGCTCGGCCATTGAGCTTAATTGCATGGTTAGATTGAGCAAAAAAAAAAGACCTCAAATTCAACCTTCAAGTGATACTAAAGTTGTCTAGTTTTTTTATTTTATTTAACCACTTAAGGACCTTGCCTGTTTTTCAGACTGGGTGTTTACAAGTTTAAAAAGCTATAGCCGCCAACAGTAATCACATGCAAAAAAATCTGACAGGCTGTTTGTACTCTATAGATCAACTTTAGTACAACCAGCCTACCCATAGATGGATTGAATCTCCGTCCCTGTCGATGGGCCCATATTCGAACCATCGATGGCCAGCTTTAGTGTGGTAGCTTTGCCTGTCAGAACCACCCAGCATTTGGCCAGGACATAAAGGTTTACGAGTCTACAGCAGTCATGGTGCCAATGGAGCCGGAGGAGTATTTAAAGTAGAACTACAGGCAGAACTTTTGCTTTTTCATTCTGAATAGAGTAAGGGGAGGTTATAACACATGGGACACATAAATAAAAAAACTATGTACGTGAATAGAACTATACAAAACTGGCTTTAAATCTACTTCATATCAGAGAACAGGCTGTATGTAAGATGCATTTTATGGTGGGAGGAGTATGTATTTAGAAATTGTTTTCCATTTGGTATATTGTGCTTTTTTCAATTGAATTCTTTGTTTTTTCAGTGTGGAAGGACTTCATGCCATTGTGGTTTCTGACAGAGATGGTGTCCCTGTTCTTAAAGGTGAGAGGGGAAGTATATACCACAGGAAAGAATGTCTTCAGTGTGTGAATACTATAAAAATCTATTTCTCAAATTGTTATTTAAAGCGATGGTTCACCCTTAATAACAACAATCTACCATTAAATCAAGCATAGTAGCGCGAGCTACAGTATGCCTTTATTTATTTTTTTGGTGCCGTACTCAGTTTAATGCCATAGTGAAGTTTCAGACTCCCCGCGGGGAATGGGCGTTCCTATGGAGAGGGAAGATGATTGACGGCCGGCTATGGCGCGTCACACTTCCCGAAAATAGCCGGAGTAGGTCTCGGCTCTTCACGGCGCCTGCGCACAGACTAGGCGCAGGCGCCGTGAAGAGCCAAGTCCTGTTTCGGCTATTTCCGGAGAAGCGTGACGCGCCATAGCCGGCCGTCAATCATCTTCCCTATGCATAGGAACGCCCATTCCCCGAGCGGAGTCTGAAACTTCACTACGGGATTAAACTGTGAGTACGGGGCCAAAAAATAAAATAAAGGCATACTGTAGCTTGCGCTACTATGCTTCATTTAATGCTAAAGGGTGAACCCCCTCTTTAACATTGGCTGCCAACCAGTGTGAATTAAATGCTGCATTTACATTGTGCCGTTGTGGTATGGTGTCATTTCGATGCCTATTGCATGCAGCAACTTCCATTCAAAAAATACATTTAAACAAATGACATGTTGCTGGAAATCACACTAGAGATGCAACAAATAGTCTTAACTCCCAAAAATGAAAAAAAAAATCAGATTTTAAATTTAAAAAAATCTGATTTAAATCAAATCCGATTTTTAAATCATTGATCTTTATTCACCCTGTTTGAAACTATAAAATGAGTTCATTATTTCCAATCAAAAGATGCATGCACTGCTGTGTGATAGGTGTCAGAAAACTTGCATATTCGCCACGTGGGCCAACAAGTCGGATATACGATGCGAAGACCCATGTGGTTTGATTAGATACTCATTATATCTCAGATTCCCCAGTGGTATATTAGATATACATGGCAATAGTAGTGATGCAGGACTACTGTTACCATGAATATTTAATATATACCACTGGGGAATCAGAGATATCGTGTGGATCACTGGTGTCATAACTGGTCACCATGACAACTGCAGTCCGCAGATCAGACCAAGTGTAAGGCAGGCCAAACATTATCTAATTTTCTTTCCTTCCAACTGTGGTGAATGCAGCTAATTTGGGCCAATGCTTGAGTCCCCCATCAGCACAGTCAGTGTTGACAGAGGAATCCCTCTTGCAATGCTATTCCCTTCCCTGCTGGCAGAACACAATGATTAGTGTTGCCGTTTATAGCCAGGAGAAAAGCATGACAGGCTGGTTGTACCCAAGTCGATTTATCGACTTGGGTACAACCAGGGTGCCCATGCATGGTTTGAAAATTCAGACGGTCCCTGCTGGAACTGGATGAATTTTGATCCATGTATGGCCAGCTTAAGATGGCAGCTCCCTTGGCTGTAAAGAATAGGAGGGTTTTGTTTTGCTTTAACAAACGCTAGCTCATCATTGTGTAGCTTAATTTTCATTAGGAAATTACTACTGTAGACCTGTCTGGTGGTAATTATTTTATTTTTTCAACCCGCTTAAACCATGTCCTATCTACTGTTTGTAACATTTATTTTGAGTATAATGTGCCTAGTCTCTAGTATACTGCAAAATCTCAAGAAACAGCTTTGGCCAGCTCAGGTCTTTGGATGTATTACATATGCCCAGAGAGTGTAGGGTTGCAGTAGCAGCCACCAGCTTGTGCTAGTTTTTCTCCGCCTGCTCCTGGCTGTATAGTGAAAGTGATCCGGCGGCTTTATAGCCTATGCAGGTGGCACACTGATGCCACGTACACACGATCGGTTAAACCGATGAATGGTCTGATGGACAGTTTTCATAGGTCAAAACCGATTGTGTGTGGGCCCCATCGGTTATTTAACCATCGGTTAAAAAAAAGCCAACTTGTTTTAAATTGAACCGTTGGATTCCTAACCGACAGGACAAAACCGATCGTTAGTAGGCACGACCATCGGTTAAAAATCCACGCATGCTCAGAATCAAGTCGACGCATGCATGGAAGCATTGAACTTCGTTTTTTTCATCATGTCGTTGTGTTTTACGTCACCCAGTTCTGACACGATCGTTTTTTTTAACCAATGGTGTGTAGGCGCGACTGACCATCAGTCAGTTTCATCGGTTAACCGATGAAAACGGTCCATCGGTCCGTTCTCATCAGATGGACCGATCGTGTGTACGCGGCATGAGAGTTCTAATTCTAGCACTACAGCTCACATTTAACCAGGGGCGGACTGACAACTTGTGGGGCCCCTGGGCAATAGGAGATTATTGGGACACACAGTACACACACAGTATACATACACACACTGAAAAGGTACCGGAGAGGCGGGCAGCTATAATCTTGGGATTTTTTTAAAAAACAGATTTTTTACATACTGTCCCTTGATTTACTGAGGCTGGCAAACCTGGTGGGTGGCCCCCTAGTGGCATGGTCCGCCCCTGCATTTAACTCTAAACTTAAGAGCTGTAAAGACTTTTAAAGTGTTGTCTATCATATATTTGAGCACAGTAGTTTCTCGCTATATCGGAGCACATACAATTTTTAAGACTTGCCATGTTTGGTATCTATTTACTCAATGCAACCACATCTTTTATAATTTACGTAAAAATAGGTATTATTTTTGTGTGTGTGTGTTTTGCACTAAAATTCATTGCATTATTTTTTTTCCTGTAAATATGCATTTTAATAAGCGGTTGCGCAAATATCGTTCACCAAAAAAAAAAATTGCAACCGTAATCTTTTTTTTATTCCACAGGTCCTCTGCTTTCAGTAAAGATATAATGTTCCAGGGCTTATAAGTACATTTGATGCGCAGAAATGCAGATTTATTTTCGTGTGTGCAAAAAAAAAGAGAAAAAGTTGCTCCGGTGCCGAAGTGGTTAAAAGACTGAAAAGAAAATGTTAACAATAAATTCTTTCTGTTCAATTCAAAATAGTTGCCAATGAAAACGCTCCCGAGTATGCCTTGCGGCCTAGTTTTCTGTCTACGTTTGCGCTGGCCACTGACCAGGGAAGTAAGCTGGGACTCTCAAAAAACAAGAGCATCATCTGCTACTATAATACATATCAGGTATGCGATGCTGTAGCCATAGCTTCAAGTAAAGTTGTATACTAATTAAGAAAAGTATTCGCCGTTTAATTTATAGAACTCCGTTTACATGCAGAATGAAGCAACAAGCACACCTGAATTTATTCACCTACTATTTGGCACCATTTTGTGCATAGGGTGACTTTTATAGCACTGTCCATTTCCCTGGCACTTTACATACTGTACATTCACATCAGTCCCCGCTCTCAAGGAGCTTAGTCTAAGGTCCCTATCTATACTAGGACCAATCTGGACATTTTAACCTACCAGAATGTCTTTAGAGTGTGGGAGGAAATTGGATGCAAACTCCATGCAGGGATTTGTACTGAGGAGCCCAGCACTGCAATGCAGAATTGCTAACTACTAAGCTACAGTGCTGCCTTACATGGGTTTCCTTGCTGCTCCACAGTAGGCACTGAAATGGGCTAGGTCAGTGACACGGAGGAGGGGGTAATATCACTTACCTAGTCTTATCACAGTGCTCAGGCCTAGTAATTGGCTTCTAGTCCTGGACACTATCACAGAGGGAGCAGGCAACATGCTTTGACATACTCCTGAATGTTGGGTATTGCTGGCTGCAGAGGAACAAGGGGTTATGAGAGAGTACATGTAAGATGACTATAAAGCCTCGTACACGCTATCAGATTTTCCGACGGGAATTGTGTGATGACAGGCTGTTGTTGGAAAATCTGACCGTTTGTACGCTCCATCGGACAATTATTGTCGGATTTTCCGACAAAAAATGTTGGATAGCATGCTTTAAAATTGTCTGACAACACGTGTGTGTGTGTGTGTGCTGTCGGATTATCCGATTGTGTGTAAACAAGTCCTCCAGAAAAAAATCCAAAGTACAAACACACATGCTCCGAAGCAATGCTAACCATAACACAACATTAGCAGAAGTTATCCAAAGGGTGGCGCTAAAGAGCTGTAAAAACATGTAGTTTCTCTAGTCGTCTTCCAGGACGGCACCCTGAGAGATGACTGGCTTCTCCTGACAGGAAACACAATCAAAAAAGAGGTTAAAAACCCCGCCCCTTCCTGTGCTCCTCAGTTCTTGATTGCGTTTCCCCACAGCGAAACGTTTATTTTTTTTCTGACCTAAGGCCTGGGGCTGGTGGTCCCCCCTGGGAACTGAACCGCAGGCACTGGGGGCTGATCCTCTCTCTCTCTGAGCTTTCCCCTTACCTGTGAGGTCTGTTGGTCAGGCTCTCTCCGGTGGTGGGGGCCTTCTGTGCGGTCTGGGGCCGGGTCATCCTGGATCCCCTGGAGCGCTCATTGCCGTTTTTCGAATTGGCGCCGAAACCGGCGTCTCTCAGAGCCAGCGGCGCAGGTCAATGACGTCACGCGTGCGCGTGTCACTTCCGGGTCGGCTCGGTAAAGATGGCGCGCTGCAGCTCCAACACGCCAGTCTCAGGCTTCCCATTGCACCGGAGGCACACGCAAAGGCAGCAGGAGCCGAGAGAGAGCGGCGCCCTCATCCTCACGCGATGGAGCGAGAGGTCCGGTCGTCTACGGCCCTGGCTGCGGAGGAGACCACAGGGGGTGAGTCTTCCTGGATACAGGTATGGTGGCTGGGACCCAGTAGTTTATTCTCTAGTATTTACATACATGCCTGTTTTATCCTTTCCTTTCTAGGGGAGGATTTCGTTGCTCAAGGGGGTGCTAGTCATTCGGCTAAGGACACTAGTCGCTCCAAAAAATGTGGCTATTGTAGTTGCAAGTTACCCTCAGATTATTCCAAACCTTTTTGTGCCAGATGTATTGTTAAGCTATCAGGGAAGGAGACCTCTGAGATTCTGAAAGGATTTCTTGAGGTCCAGTCTGAGATGCTCTCTACGCTCAAAGAATTTCATGTGTCTTTAAAGAGCAAAGAGCCTGAAACCCCCATCGCAGGGCCCTCTTCTCAAGAAAGTTCCTCTTCGCAGATTTTTAGAGTCCGCCAGGAATCCCTCGGTTCCTTAGTATCTGATTCTGAAGATTCAGAGATTCCTCCTCAGGAGGAAGGTTCTGTTGGTCAGGCGGAGGAAGAAAGTGAGGATGCTAGGGCAGGCAGATATGTCTTTGCTGCCGATGACATGGAAGGTCTTCTTGAGGCAGTGTACGCCTCTGAGGAGATTCCACAGCCTACGGAAGAAATTTCCACACAGGATAGGTTATACCAGGGCCTGTGTAAACCCCAGGCCAAAGCTATTCCGGTACACCAGTCCCTTAAGGATATCATCCTCAGGGAGTGGGCAGAACCAGAGAAAAAGCTTTTAAGATACAAGACCTGCAAACGGCGTTGCCCCTTTAAGGAGGAGGAGGAATCTAAATTTTTTTAAATACCTAGATTAGATGCTCCACTCGCGCAAGTTTCCAAGCAGTCGGACCTCTCCTTTGAGGATTCAGGCAACTTGAAGGATCCCATGGATCGGCGGGCAGAGACCTCCTTGCGTAGGGCTTGGGAAGCTAACGCGGCTGCTTTGAGCCCCGCCTTAGCTTCAGCCTGTATTGCTAGGAATGCTAATTCTTGGATCTCCAAGTTACATAGTTACATAGTTACATAGTTAGTCAGGTTGAAAAAAGACACAAGTCCATCCAGTTCAACCACAAAAAACAAAAAAAGTTGACGGAACATGTGTCCCAGGGTTCAGAATCTAAGGAGATTCTAGAATCCCTTCAGCTCATAGGGAGCGCAGTAGCTTATTTAGCAGACTCCTCAGTAGAGACAGTGCGTTCTACCGCAAAGACGGGAGCCCTCCTCAACTCTGCCAGAAGAGCAGTATGGGTCAAGATGTGGAATGGGGACCTGGCGTCTAAGAACCGCCTTTGTGGTCTTCCCTTCGAGGGCTCCCTTCTCTTCGGTACAAGCCTGGATCAGGCCCTGACTAGGTCCTCAGAAAAAGGGGTGCGTTTTCCTTCTAAGCCTAGACAAAACAAGAGAAAGTTTTTTCGAGGCCCCCAGGGGGGGTTTGGAGGTAAGAATCGTCCCTCAGAGAAAAAGCCCCCCTACAACAGACGTTGGGGTGCTGGGAAGGAAAAACAAAAAGGAGGTATCCTTTTTTCCAATCCCAAACCCAGCGACAAGGACTCCAAATGACGGGAAGGTTGGGGGAAGACTCTCCCAGTTCCTTCCCAGGTGGGAGAATGTTACTCAAAGTCCCCATATTCTCCAGATTGTAAGGGAGGGTTACAAGCTAGAGTTCCGTCAGCTTCCCCCTCCAAACTTTATTTTGACTTACTTACCCAAGGACCCTCAAGTCAGCAGGCCTTCTGCAAAATGTCGCAGAACTGGCAAAACAGGGGGTCATAGTTCCAGGCCCTGTGTTCCAGAGAGGGTTAGGAGTGTACTCCCACATCTTTGTGGTCCCCAAGCCTTCAGGCAAATTTCGATTGATTATCAATCTGAAGCCCCTGAATACCTCCCTCCTCCACAAGAGGTTTCGAATGGAGAGTATTTACAGCCTCAGGAGGCTTCTACTGAGGGAGGTATTCATGGTCACCATCGATTTAAGAGACGCGTACCTCCATGTCCCAATTTTCTTGGGTCATCAGAGGTTCCTCAGGTTTGCGATCGCCTCCGCCCAGGGAGTGCAGCATTGGCAATTTGCTGCCCTCCCTTTCGGACTGGCCTCCAGTCCAAGGGTCTTTACCAAGGTCCTGGCGGAGGCGATCGCTTTCCTGCACCTACAAGGGATAGTGATAGTTCCCTATCTCGACGACTTGATACTATACAATCAAAGTCGAGATCTCCTTCTTTCGGATCTGGCCACTGTGATGACTTCCCTCGAGTCCTTGGGTTGGATCATCAACAAGGAGAAATCCTCACTCCTTCCAGAGCAGAAAAAACTCTATCTAGGGTTTCTGATAGATTCCTTGGAGGGGAAGCGCTTTTTACCCAACGACAAGATCCGGGGTCTCATGTCATTGGTCAGATCAACGTTAGAAAGAGCAGAATCCTCCTTCAGGGACATCATGAGAGTTCTAGGCCTAATGACTTCCTGTATTCCAGCAGTCCCGTGGGCACAGCTCCACTCCAGACCACTCCAATTTTTCCTTCTTTCCTCCTGGGACGGAAAGAGGGAATCCTTGGAGGTCAGCGTCAGTCTTCCAGATCCAGTGAAGCTCTCACTGGGCTGGTGGCTCATCCCACAAAACCTACAGCTGGGTCTGTCGTGGGGTCAGACCAATCCGGTCAGGATCACCACAGACGCCAGCTCGTGGGGGTGGGGAGCACATTTGGACGATCTCCGCGCCCAGGATACCTGGAGCCAACGACAGAAGGGGGCCTCTTCAAATTACCGCGAATTATTAGCGGTCGGAGAGGCTCTGAAGGCATTCGAGGAGAGAGTCTTGGACCAAGAGGTCCAGATCATTTCCGACAATGCGACCGCGTTGGCCTTCCTCAACCATCAAGGGGGCACCAGATCCTGCACCCTTCTGGAATTGTCCCTAGAGATCCTGGGCTGGGCAGAGCAGAGGATTCTCTCACTCTCGGCGGTACACCTGAAAGGGACCCTCAATTTGGAGGCAGACTATTTAAGTCGCCATCCCATTCTCCAGGGAGAATGGGAATTGAATGCAGAAGTCTTCAGTCAGATCTGCCAACATTTTGGCAGTACAGAGGTGGATCTCTTCGCCCGCAGGGCAAACAGGAAGGTGAAGAGATTCTTCTCTCTCTCTCCCGAGAGCACGGCTCGGAGGGGGTGGATGCATTGGCACATGTATGGAGGTTTCATCTGGCCTATGCCTTCCCTCCTTTAACCCTGATTCCAAGAGTCCTACAGAAGTTAAACCTAGCAGTAGGGAAGTTTATTCTAGTCACACCCTGGTGGCCCAAGAGGGCCTGGTTTCCCGCTCTAGAGTGAGGGTGAGTGTCGCCTCCCCTCCTTCTCCCTGTTCGGGCGGACCTTCTTCGTCAGGGTCCGATTTATCACCCAGAACCCGGCTTCTTCAAGCTGACGGCCTGGTGCTTGAGAGGCGGAGCCTGAGGATGAAGGGCTGCTCCGAGAGGGTTATTGACACGCTCCTAGCCAGTAGGAAGGTAGTCACTAGGCGTATTTATGCCAAGACCTGGGGTATCTTTTCTCGCTGGTGTTCAGCGAGACAGGTTTCCCTGCAGTAGACCTCGGTCATCTTAGATTTTCTCCAAGATGGAGTTGACAAGGGGTTAGCCACAAGGACTCTAAGGGTTTAGGTAGCAGCCTTGTCATATTTTTTGGATAGACGTCTATCCCTGGACCCCCTGGATTTTCTTATAGCCAGAGACAGGTTGTCCCCAGTTCATCTCTAGGGTTCCGCCCTGGGATCTTTCTTTAGTGTTGAATCAACTTTCCAAGGCTCCGTTTGAGCCAATTGACACTATCCCCATCAGGTTACTCACCTTTAAATTCGCCTTCCTCTTGGCAATCACGACGACCAAGAGGATAGGTGATATGCAAGCGCTCTCTATTAAAGAGCCATTTTTTTGTTTATTTGAGGACAGGGTAGTTCTAAGTCAGGACCCCCTTTACCTTCCTAAAGTAGTGACAAAGTTCCACAGGTCACAGGAGGTAATTCTCCCCTCTTTTTGTTCAAATCCCCAGAATGAAGGGGAAGCTTCCTTTCATTGCCTGGATGTTAGACGTTGTCTATTAGCTTATTTAGAGAGAGTTACGGTCTTTAGACGTTCTACTCATCTATTAATTTGTTTTTCGGGGTCAGAAAAGAGGCCTTCAAGCGTCCAGAGCCTCTATTTCAAGATGGATTAGGCAGACAATTTCCTTAGCTTATGTACAAGCCGGTAAGGTAGCTCCTAATGTTAAAGCACACTCCACACGATCACTAGCAACCTCCTGGGCAGAAAGGGCCGGAGCTTCGGTGGAGCAGATTTGCAGAGCGGCGACGTGGTCAAGCGACGTGGTCAAGTCAAAATACGTTCCTGAAACATAGAGTTGACCTACTGTCACCTCAGGACTTGGTTTTCGGGAGAAAGGTCCTGCAAGCAGTGGTTCCTCCCTAAGGTAGGCCTGAAGCTACTTGCTTCTCTCTCAGGGTGCCGTCCTGGAAGACGACTAGAGAAATGACCAGTTACACTTACCGGTAGCTGTATTTCTGGTAAGTCTTACAGGACGGCAGGCCTACTTCCCACCCGAGTGATACATTTTTGGTTTGTATTATATTTTTGTGGTTTGTTTCCCGTGCACTGGTGGGTTCATACTTTATCTCAAACTGAGGAGCACGGGAAGGGGCGGGGTTTTTAACCTCTTTTTTGATTGTGTTTCCTGTCAGGAGAAGCCAGTCATCTCTCAGGGTGCCGTCCTGTAAGACTTACCAGAAATACAGCTACCGGTAAGTGTAACTGGTCATTTTGTGTTTGTTGGCCGACAATTCTTGGTCGTGAACTTGTGTTGCATACAAACGGAAAATGCCCTTCGGACAAAATTTCTACGCTTTTTCGGCAGAAAATCTAAATGTGTGTACCAGGCTTAAAGGGTTTGTAAAGGAATTTTTTTTTTTTATCTTAATAGCTTGCTTTACCTTAATGCCGTGCTGTTTTCATGTCCTCATTGTTCGTTTTTGCTCTCAAGTTGCTGTAATTCTTCTCTGATCTCCACACTTCCTGGTTGTCTGTTTCCTGATAACCACGCTGGGAGCTTTCTCTGTGGTCACTAATCAAGGAGGTGTGATTACTGTGTGTCTAAAACCCCTCAACACCAATCCGTTTTGTTTTCCAAACCATCACTGCCCTGTATTGGCTCTGTACATCACAGAAGCAGGAAACAGCATGCAAAAACGAAACTAAAAATGTAGGTACATTATATGATTATTTTTTATCTATTTTTAATCATTTTTAAAAGGAATCCGTTAACTATTATGTCTATATACCCTGTAAACAGTTATTTCAGCAAAAAAAAAAAAAATTCCTTTAAGGGGGTCAATGGAGAGGTACTTGGTGCCTCACTGCTTTTCCAATGCAATACTGGATCTGAAAAAATGTATGCATTTATTTGGGGGGACATGTACAGCAATGCTATCTGGTACACATTATCGAAGTATGCTAAACCATTGCAACATATCATTCAATTTCTAACCAAAGCTGAAATCCTAGTTAATGGGACATTCAGGGTAAGAGATTATTGTGCAACGGATTTTGAAATCTCTTTTTTTCTAACTCTTGTTAACTTCAGGTAATACCAGTAATTTCATGCGCTATCTTTATGCCTCAATAAATAGATGTAGTGCCAGGTTTTACCTGTGGGTGTCACTAGAAACACAATCTTAAAACACATTTATTTGTGCTGCCAAAGCAGGATAGAGGTAGCAACTGCTACATAAAAACGAAATGAAAGCTTTAGAAGCAAGTATTCACTTTTCTATTGTACACCGATTCTTTAGCAATATCTTCCTGCCCCTGTTAATACAGATATGTTTAAAGCCAAACTCCAGACAGATAAAATAATATCCAGTCTAGTTATACAATCATTACAATTATTAGGTGTTTGAATACACCAGGGGATCCACCTATATTAAAAAATTAGTTGTGAGAATGACTTAAAGTGGAGCTGTAGTCAGAAAATGAAGACCTGCTAGATTACTTAAAGTGATTGTTTACCACTTCTACCCCAGAAGAATTTACCCCCTTCCTGACCAGGCCATTTTTTGCGAGGCAGAGCTGCGTCGCTTTAACTGACAATTGCGTGGTCGTGCGTCGTTGTACCCAAGCAACATTTTTCTCCACAAATGGAGCTTTCTTTTGGTAGTATTTGATCACTCATGCTTTTTTTTTTTTGTGCTATAAAGAGCTGAGCACATGGTAAAGGGCCACTGTAATTGGTCCTTTACCCTGTTTTGTGATCAGCTGAGTTCGAAGGACTCGGCGATCAGAGTGTGGCGGCCGTGCGCCGCAGAGGAGTGCGATCACGAGAGGACGTGTTTTGATGCCTTCCTGGCACTGGAAGCCCATGCTGTAGCTGTCTTTCGGTGGAAAGTGGTTAAATAAGATGTGCACCCCGATAAAAAAAAAAATTGAGACATGCTCTGCTAACCTCCAGAAAATGCTAGAGCCTTGGCCATCTGTGAAGTCAAAATATTGTGTCTGCATAATTGATCCAAGTACTGAGACCACTAGGTTAGCATGCCAGGAAGCTTTGTCAGGAGCAGTTGCCAGCGGCAACCTATCTATTTTTTATTTTACATAAGCTGTAGAATCATGACTTTGCAGTGTCTTAAATGGTTTGTCTGTTACAGATAGTGCAGTTCAACAGACTGCCACTGGTTGTCAGCTTCATAGCCAGCAGTAATGCCAACACAGGTATGTTTTTAGATGCATCTCATGTTTAAACTTTTTTTTTTCTCAGATCTGTTTGGTGCAATCTAGTATGCAAATGTATCTGTTCTCAAATTGCATCCCAAAGATTGACAGGCCGGTACTACTGTTTATTTGTGCATCCTTCTTTCCGACACATAGGCATAAGCAGGGGAGGTATAAACTAAAAAGTCAGGGGTCTCAAAGTACCGGCCCGCGGACCGGTTTTAAATGGCCCGCAGGCAGGACGGGTGCCGCGAAAGTGTAGATCGATGTGCATGAAGAGTAGCGCAGGAAGCGTCTGTCACAAGTTCACTTGTCTCTCATGTCACACTGCTACTCCTTGGCGGCCCCTCCTCTCTTCTCGTCTATCCCCATTTGCTTATGACATCATCTGAGATGGACGAGAAGAGAGGGGGGGGGCTGCCGGGGAGTAGCAGTGTGACATGAGAGACAAGTGAACTTATGACAGACGCTTCCTCCGCTACTCTGCCTTTGAAGAAAACAACAAGTAAATGCTGACCTGTGCCCTGGTGTGCCCTGATGTGCTCTCATGTGCCCCATGTACCCTCATGTGCTGGGCTCTGTACATCAGGGTACCCTGTGCCCTGTGCCCTGATGTGCTCTCATGTGCCCCATGTTCCTTGATGTGCTCTCATGTGCCCCATGTTCCCTGATTGTGCTCTCATGTGCCCCATGTTCCCTGATTGTGCTCTCATGTTCCCTGATTGTGCTCTCATGTTCCCTGATTGTGCTCTCATGTTCCCTGATTGTGCTCTCATGTTCCCTGATTGTGCTCTCATGTTCCCTGATTGTGCTCTCATGTTCCCTGATTGTGCTCTCATGTTCCCTGATTGTGCTCTCATGTTCCCTGATTGTGCTCTCATGTTCCCTGATTGTGCTCTCATGTTCCCTGATTGTGCTCTCATGTTCCCTGATTGTGCTCTCATGTTCCCTGATTGTGCTCTCATGTTCCCTGATTGTGCTCTCATGTTCCCTGATTGTGCCCCATGTGCTCTGATGTGGCCCATGTACCCTGATGTGCGATGGGGCACATGAGAGCACATCAGGGCACAATCAGGGAACATGGGGCACACCAGGGAACATGGGGCACATGAGAGCACGGTACAGGACATGGCACATCAGGGCACAGCACATCAGGGTACAGGGCACATGAAACAGCACATCAGGGTACAAAGCCCAGCACATCAGGGCACATGGCACATCAGGGTACAGGGCACATGAAACAGCACATCAGGGTACAAAGCCCAGCACATCAGGGTACATGGGGTACCCTGATGTGCTGGGCTTTGTACCCTGATGTGCTGTTTCATGTGCCCTGTACCCTGATGTGCCATGTGCCCTGTCCTGATGTCCTGTGCCCTGATGTGCCATGTCCTGTGCCCTGATGTGCTGTGCCCCGATGTGCTCTTATGTGCCCCATGTTCCCTGGTGTGCCCCATGTTCCCTGATTGTGCCCCATGTTCCCTGATTGTGCCCCATGTGCACTGATGTGCTCTGATGTGCTTTGTACCCTGATGTGCCATGTGCCCTGTCCTGTGCCATGTGCCCTGTCCTGTGCCATGTGCCCTGTCCTGATATGCCCTGCCATTATTTGCTAAAAGGTGAATACAAGCTAAAAAGGCTTGGGTGTTTCAGCCCACAGCTTTAGTCCTAGCTATGACTAAAGCCTCGCACACACGCTTAGATTTTCAGGCGACCGAATGTCCGATTTAGATTTTTTTTTGCTAGTCTCATGTGAAAAGTGAAGAGGTGATGATATGAACATTTTTGTACGACAGAATACGTCAGAAGTGACGTAATGTGTTGAATAGTTTTGTATGTGCTGTTATTTCTGAGCATGCGTAGCCTTGCTCTTTAATATATTTTTTTTTCGTAAGAAAATCATATCAATGAAACGAAAATCTGACGTTGAGTTCACATCCGACACAAATTTTATAGTCTGCACATCCAGCTTTTGTCTGACGAAAAAGTGAAATTGGCAGACAGCTCGTCGTACAAATTTTCGTACCGTGTGTACAGGCCTTAACCACTTAAGACCCGGACCTTTAGGCAGCTAAAGGACCCGGACAGTTTTTTGCGATTCGGCACTGCGTCACTTTAACTGACAATTGCGCGGTCGTGCGACGTGGCTCCCAAACAAAATTGGCGTCCTTTTTTTCCCACAAATGGAGCTTTCTTTTGGTGGTATTTGCGCTATAAACAAAAATAGAGCGACAATTTTGAAAAAAATTCTATATTTTTTACTTTTTGCTATAATAAATATCCCCCAAAAAAGATATAAAAAATATATATTTTTTTCCTCAGTTTAGGCCGATACGTATTCTTCTACCTATTTTTGGTTAAAAAAATTACAATAAGCGTTTATCGGTTGGTTTGCGCAACATTTATAGCGTTTACAAAATAGGGGATAGTTTTATTGCATTTTTATTAATAATTTTTTTTTTTTTACTACTAATGGCGGCGATCAGCGATTTTTCTTCATGACTGCGACATTATGGCGGACACTTCGGACAATTTTGACACATTTTTGGGACCATTGTCATTTTCACAGCAAAAAATGCATTGTTTACTGTGAAAATGACAATTGCAGTTTGGGAGTTAACCACAAGGGGGCGCTGAAGGGGTTATGTGTGACCTCATGTCTGTTTCTAACTGTAGGCGGGTGTGGCTGTAGGTGTGACGTCATCGATTGTGATTCCCTATATAAGGGAACACACGATCGATCACGGCGCCACAGTGAAGAACGGGGAAGCTGTGTTTACACACAGCTCTCCCCGTTCTTCAGCTCCAGGGACCGATCGCAGGACTCCAGCGGCGATCAGGTCCACGGAGCTTCGGACCGGGTTGCGTGCCTGCGGCTGGGCTTAAAGGGCAACGTACATATACAAAGATGTGCCATTCTGCCGACGTAAATCGGCGTGAAGGGGTGGTTAAAGGGGTTGTATTTTGCTTTTAAATGTCCTTCTTTCTTCTGAGAAATGCTCACTTCCTGTTCTTCTGTCTGTAACTCCACACAGTAATGCAAGGCTTTCTCCTTGGTGTGGAGTGTTGTGCTCCCCCCCCCCCCCCCCCCTTGGACTACAAGAGAGTCAGGATGCTCTCTACGTTGCAGATAGAGAAAGGAGCTGTGTGTTAGTGGGCACCCTGACTCTCTTGTATTCCAGGGGAGGGGGCGAGCACGGCACTCCACACCAGGGAGAAAGCCTTGCATTACTGTGTGTAGTTACAGACAGAAGAACAGGAAGTGAGGATTTCTCAGAAGAAATACGGACATTTAAAAGCAAAATGGAAGGATGAGGTAAGTGAAGGAGGACTGCACTAAGGTAAAGGAAGCTATTTAGAAAAAACTTAGGGCCAGATTCTCAAAGGCGTTACGACGGCGCAACACCATTAGCGCCGTCGTAACACCTCATCTGGCCCCGGGTATCTATGCAACTGATTCTCAGAATCAGTTGCGCATAGGTACCCATTAGATCTGACAAGCGTAAGGCTGTTACACTGTCAGATCTTAAAAGTAATTTTTTTTCCCGCCGCTAGGTGTCGCATCGTCGCTTTTCCCCGTCGTCTATGCAAATTAGGTAAGTACGGCGATTCCCGAACATACGCGAGGTCGACGCAGCAAATTAACGTCGTTTGCGTAGCGTACCCGACGCGTAAGGTTGCCCCTGCTAATTAGCAGGCGCAACCAATGTTAACGATGGCCGTCGTTCCCGCGTCGAATTAAAAAAAAATTACGTCGTTTGCGTAAGACGTCCGTGAATGGCGCTGGACGCCATTTACGTATACATCTAGGCAAATGACGTCGGGGCGACGTCATTTAGCGCAATGCACGTCGGGTAATTTACCCGACGGAGCATGCGCAGTACGCTCGGCGCGGGAGCGCGCCTAATTTAAATGGTGCCCTCCCCATTTGAATTGGGCGGGCTTGCGACGAGCAATCTAACGCTACACCGCCGCAAGTTTACAGGTAAGTGTTCTGAGAATCAGGATGTAAACCTGTAGACCTGCGGCGGTGTAACGTAGATCTCATATATTACGCTGCCCAGGAGCAGCGCGAATGTATGAGAATCTGGCCCATAGTTTTACCTTTACAACCCCTTTAAGGCTGTGGGCCGAAACGCATACGATTTTTTACCTTGTGTTGACTCTGTAAGACCCCTTTCACACTGGGGCGTTTTTCGGGCGTTTTTTAGGCGCTTTGGCGTTTAAAAAAAGCCTGTAAAGCGCCTGAAAGAAGCCTCATCTGCAATCCCAATGTGAAAGCCCAAGTGCTTTCAGAGGCCTTTCACACTGCCAGCGCCCGAAAAACGCTGGTAAAGTGCTGCTAAGACCCCTTTCACACTGAGGCGTTTTTCAGGCGCTTTGGAGACCCCTTTCACACTGAGGCGTTTTTCAGGCGCTTTGGCGTTAAAAAAAGCTTCCTCAATGGGAAGGGGGCTTTGGGAGCGGTGTATTAACCGCTCCTAAAGCGCTGCAAAGAAGCTGCATGCAGGACTTTTTTTGACGCCCTGCCAGCTCAGCGCCTCAGTGTGAAAGCACTCAGGCTTTCACATTGGGATTGCAGATGCAGCTTCTTTCAGGCGCTTTTTTTTAACGCTAAGACCATTTTCACACTGGGGTGTTTTTCAGGCGCTTTAGTGTGAAAGCACTCAAGCTTTCACATTGGGATTGCAGATGCAGCTTCTTTCAGGCGTTTTACAGGCGCTTTTTTTAACGCTAAAGCGCTTGAAAAATGCCCCAGTGTGAAAGGGCCCTAACAGATTTTTGCATGTGGATGCTTCGAGTTCCCGGCTGTCTGTATCTGAGGTTGCACTGTGTAGGTCCCTGCTTATGTTATATCTAATTTGTTTTATTTTCTCTTCTAAGGTTTGATACTCAGCTTAGAGAAAGAGCTTGGTCCTTTGTTTGAAGAACTGCGGCAAGTTGTGGAAAACTCCTGAATAAGCCAGTTCTGATTTTTATGGACTTTTCACACGATGGAGAGTTGCTGTTTCCAAAGCTGACCGCTATTAAACAGCCTAAAGAAGCTGTACTACTTCACAGCCTAGGCTGGAGCTCTGCTTTGCTGTGGAAATGGTAACAATTATCCAGACGCACACCAATAAGGGTATCACTGTGGAGGAAATGATCCCATTTTGGGGAATATTTTGTATGAAATCATATTATTCATTGTCTAGCAAGAACCTTACAAATAAATTATAAATCAGCCCAGCTTGTTTTCATTTTAACACTCTGCTCTTTTTTTCCCCCCCCTTTTTGCTACAATTGCATAAGGCTGTCAAATGCCAACACAACTTATCCATTTATATTTCCTTCATTGCTTAAAGCGGTAGTTCACCCTCAGTGTCAACATTGTACCATAAAATCAGGCATTGTAGCGCGAGCTACAGTATGCCTGTCTCAAATTTTTTATCCCCGTACTCACAGTGTACTGGTACATTATAGATTCCGACTCCCGCGGGGAATGGGCGTGCCTATGGAGAGGGAATATGATTGATGGCCGGCTCTGGCACGTCACGCTCCCCGAAGACAGCCGGAGTAGGTCTCGGCTCTTCACGGGGCCTGCGCACAGGCGCCGTGAAGAGCCAAGCCTATTTCGGCTATTTCTGGAGAAGCGTGACGCGCCAGAGCCGGCCGTCAATCACCTTCCGTCTGGATTGGAACGCCCATTCCCCGTGGGCAGTCGGAATCGTCTATGTACGATTACACAGTGAGTACGGGGATAAAAAATTCGAGACAGGCATACTGTAGCTCGCGCTACAATGCCTGATTTTATGCTAGAAGAAAAAAAAAAAATTTTTTTCTTGTTTATAGGGTGAACCCCTGCTTTAAATTTGGCACAATTTTAAAAACTTGCATATATAGAATGGTAAATTTATATTAAAAGTTTTCTTCCTCTTTTTCTTTTTTTTATGTGAGACCGTTTTTTTTTTTTTGAGTTGGACACCCTTTCATTATTCCTATATAGGGCAAAAGTGACAGTTGTGTGTTTTTTTTTTTTACAAAAAAAAAGCAACCCTTCGACTGCTGATATTCACTTTCAAAGCACTCCCCAACAGCTCTGTTGCTCTATTGAGTACATCAGAAAATATCTGGTCCTGACAGTTAAAAGAGAAGTATGGTTTTCTTTTTATTTTCCCTCCATCATACTTATTTAGGTGGATGCACTGATATGATACTGATATACATGTCGTCGGCAGAGAGCGGGCTGCTGTCTGCTGAAAACGGGTCACAGGAGTGAAATACGAATTGCACTCTTGTGATCCATAGGAGAAGCCCAGGCAAACAAGCTTTAGCTGGACTTCTCCTCTAAGCGGCAGCCCCACCCCCCCCCCCCCCTTCCTTATAGGATGCATTACACAAGGCCTGAGCGCGGCTATTAGAACACTGCCACTTGGAAGTGGAGGAAGTCATTAACTCTGTGTAAGCTCTGACACCATCAAACATGAAGCTTACATGGCATTTAGAGGCACAAGGGAGCTTGGAGAATGTATCAGTAGGTGATGGAGGGGGGGTTCTTTTAAAAAGAACTGTCATCTTGCCCTGAATAGGTTTTTTCAAACCTCTGCACTTTGGTGCTCCTGAAAATCCTGCTTGCAGCATTTGGTGTGGTTTTCAGCAAATCCCTCTTCTATAGTAATAAATGGCGATGTATGTAATAAACTGATGGTAATTTTCTCTCTCCATCTGGAATGCAACCAGCAAATACACTATTACAAGTGTTGCAATCAAACAAACAAAATGAAAGCCAGCACTTCCCAAACTGCCAGAGTAGTAACAATTCAATAAGCCTCTTCACAATCCAATCTAGCCTCTGTAGTGTCTTTACTTCTCATGAGGCGGATTATCTCATGATTGCAGCACTCTCCCTCTATCCACTATAGTAGCAGAGTGCAAATATAGTGTCACATTGCTCCAACTTTGCAGCTCCAAGGTGTAATCCAACCCTCCTAATAGTACAAATACATTCACATCTCCATACATACATATATACCTACACACCCACGGAATGGTAATGTATGTAAAACAAGCATCCCAGAAACTGCACTATGCAGCAGCGGTAATATGAACTCGCTCATACATGAACTTTGTGTTTGAAGCAAACAGCTGTCCCAAATGATCAATACCCTCCTGAGTATCAAATGCATGGGGCAGCTTTGTTCACACTTCTTTACTTACCTTGGACATATTAAAAACTTAAGGCTACCACTCAGATGTTAGCACACACATTTTCAGAGACTAAGCACTACTAATTTCTTAGTAATTGCCCTCTGAAAAATCATTAAAGGGGTTGTAAAGGTTTGTTTTTTTTCACCTTAATGCATTAAGGTGAAAAAAAGCCTCGCTGTCACGGGGTCCCCCCGTTTTACTTACCTAAGCCCGTTCACCTGCTGTGCGCATCCCTCGGGGTCCTCTTCTCCATGAAGTCTCTGTGTTGATTGGATAGATTGATGGCAGCGCAGCCATTGGCTCCCGCTGCTGTCAATCAAATCCAATGATGTGGCTGAAGGGGGGGACCTAGTCATACACTCTAGTGTATGACAGGAATCGCGCCCGCAAGGTAACCCCCATCGGGAGATTGCTTCCCAGAGGGGGTTAGTTATTGCGGGGAGGAGCCGGGACAGCCACTGAGGGACCTCAGAACAGGAGGATCAGCGCTACTCTGTGCAAAACGAACTGCACAATGGAGGTAAGTATTTTTGTTTGTAAAGTTTTATTTATTTTAAATTACAATCACTTTAAAAGCATTAGTAATCCTTTAAAAAGGTATCTAAAGTCAAAACTCAATGTCTCTGAGGAAAATTCACAATTTTGAACAGGAAAAGAAGGTGAAATCTTCCAATATTGACACTAGAAAAAAAAAAACTCCTGACAAACATTGGAAAAGGGTCTACAGGACAGGAAGTGAATGTGAATCTCCCCAATGGGACAAAGCGATTCCCTGCTCTATACAAAATTAAAAAAAAAAATACCTTTATAAAAACCAGAAGAGAAGGGTCAGCCATTGATATTTAATGCCACAAACTGCTTTAAAGATGCTGTGAATATCAAACATTTATGAGAGCGTTCACAACTACTGACTAGGTCCTTCTGGTGACAAAACACGTAGGTTGCAGCCATGGCGTATGACTTCCTTATGTTTCCGGCTTGGACCATTGCCATCTTGCTGGCTAGCCACCTCAGTGGTTTTGTATATGCCGTTTACCGATCTTCTGAATATAAGTGCAATACTTGGTGCAGCTGCACTGGATCGTGGATGTTACATCTGGAGACTAGCTACCTAAGTGAGGCAGCCAAATTTGTCTGGTAAGGGTTTAAAAGATTGAAGTGGCAGTGTTGGTGGAGGCCATTTCTACCAAATTATTCACCACCTGAGGATCACTTTCTATATGAGTGTTTGGACTGATCGTATCATAATCGGGATCCTGTGAATATCTGCACCATGTTTTTTTTAGCATATAATATTTGTTTTTGTTTTTTTATGGGCTGTAACCTTGTTTGCTAAAATTTTGGATCCAGGTGTATGGGTCTTAATATTTGAGTGATTTTTTTCATACATTACCATTTATAAAGATAGTGCTGCATTTTTTTTTAAATATTGTATATTGAAGAGCATGAACAAGAGATGGAGACCTTACAAACTGATTTTACCTTGGTACAAGATATCCTTGATTACCATCAAAACTGAAAAAAATCATCTGTGCATCAGGGTCCTATGGGAATCGGAGGAGGATCTCCCCTGGACTCTGTTATGGTCATAATCCAAGTGGTCACCCTGGATAGATTAGAGATGGGCAAAGTCCATTGTGTGCTGAGCTGCAAAACAGCCAATGCCCCCCTGTTTTTGTAATACCTTTTGTGTTTTAGTATTTGTCACCTTTTTTAAAACAAATAATAATAAAATCATTAAGGTGAATACTCTTAAGTCAGGGTTTCTCAACCAGGGTTCTGTTGTAAGTCCCCAGAGATTATGCTGTAAACTACCAGTCAGTCGCCGGCAGCTGACAGGTAAATCACATCACCTCTATCAACAGATGCAGAGCTAGGCAGGGAAGCAACTGTGATGGTCCCAACTGTGGCCTGTTGCTCCCTGCCGGTTCCCTCCTGTCCAACCCAATTGTATGTGAAATCACCTGGGGAGAGGCCGGCGAAGAACAGCGTACTACAAGAGGACTCAATATTGCCGCTTCCCTGTGTTGCTCTGCATATGAAGGAAACTGCTGTTAGTGTAATGTGCTCTCTTATGTGCCCTGCTCCCATGTACTGTGCCCTACTGACCCCATATACAGTACACTGTTTATCTCAAGTTGGACCCTGAAGTAAGCATCTATGCAGAAAAAAGCCAGCGTAAGTTTCACATGAGTTTGGTACATTTTAATATTGATTCTATTATTTAATGCTCCTTGAGCTGTAGATGTGAACATTTCAGGGGTTCCATGAGATCAAAAACTTTTTGCCCAAGAGTTCATCCAAGGTAAAAAGGCTGAGAAACTCTGATCTAGAAATTAAAGAACTCTCCCTCTCTGAAAAAGTGACTGTAGCATAAACTATTACATTTCTGTCTGGGCGTGCCAGTGATGATTGAAGTTTAAAAAATGTCTTAGATTTGCTAAGCACTTAATTTGCTAAGCACTACAAGTGCAACGTGCATTTGAAATTGCACTTGGAAGTGCAATCGCTGTAGATCTGAGGGGGACATGCAAGGAAAATAAAAAACAGCATTTTAGCTTGCACATGATTGGATAATAAAATCAGCAGACCTTCCCCTCAGATTTACAGTCACTGCACTTCCAAGTGCAATTTCAAATGCACTTGTAGTTCTAAGTGGATTTTCCTTTAGTAAATAACCCCCTATAGTTTGCAGACATTGTTGAGTACTCAGGGATTCTCACCCATGCAGAGTGAGGGGTTCTGGGGTAGTCTGGTCAATGAAGAGGACAGATTTTCAGTATTGAAAATATAACGTATTCCGCGCTAAAGTGTAGGCAAGGTAGCTGCTACCCCCCCTATAACAAACCTCACAAGGAGGTATGGTAGGAAATAAAAAATGAAGGAGAGAAGGGGTGGTGGCGCTGCTCAAAATACTAGTATATAATCCAACCCAGCCTCGATAAAATCTCCTGGAGCAAAAAACACACTACCCTGTGAATTGGGGTGTGAGATATATAAACAAATGTCGGGTGACCTCTGTTGGTAAGCTCATGAAAGGAGTTACCCTGAAAGCCATCAGAAGTAGACCCTGATAATGATTAGCCAGGAAGGATAAGGATATTAAGGTCCCTGTGCTGAAGATGAAGACTCCCCCTAGGGGTGATAAAGGTGTGATGTTCCAATTCCAATTGGTACATGGCAACTAAGGAGTAAAATATATGTGACTCATAGGATCCCATGTATGAGGGAAAATGGCTATGTTAATATTGCATGTGATACCTGATGCAAATCCAATGTGAATAGATAAATTGATAGATAAATATATGCAAATATAAATAGGTGCCTGATGCAAGTACAATGTGATTAAATAAATTAGGAATAAATATAGTGAAGTAATGCAAAAATATGTAATAAATCTGAGTGTGCAATAATCCTTATGCACAAAACAAAAAATATGTATGTGATAAAAAAATTTCCTGGATGGCCTGTATTCT
This sequence comes from Rana temporaria, assembly GCF_905171775.1. NCBI lineage: Eukaryota > Metazoa > Chordata > Amphibia > Anura > Ranidae > Rana > Rana temporaria. The sequence goes on along the minus strand of NC_053489.1, from coordinate 468,381,066 downwards.
AAAAAGACCAATAAGCTGGTGCTAATAGTCCTATTAGCAATGAGTTCATGTGCAGAGGTTAAATATGAATAAAGTGACTTGGTGAATTAATTATTCCTGGTCTTCAATCTTCATTTCTGTGACTTCTGTGCTCCCCCCTTATAGGATCCCCACTCACCAGATTGATTTCCCCAGCAGGGGTGTTGGGCTCGATTCAGTGGGGTGATGTTATACCTCAGCTTGTGGGCGATCCACCGGCAGGCAGCTTCCACCGGGGGTGTGTGTTCCGGAGCAGAGGTAAAAAAATATGTAGGCCAATCAAAAGGAGAAAAAGAAGAGAACGGAGGCCTGCATAGTGTAGTAAAAATAACCAACTAATTTAATAAAAATAGATAAAAAAAAAAACTTGCTGCGAGCAAGATAGAATCAGTTCCGATAAAAACTGTATGCTATCCGTGTGTGGAGTAATTGTGCGGCGGCTTGTGCGTTCCACGGCCGCTCTCCTCAAAAGAGAGCGAAACAGTGAAATTCCGCTCCACTAACACAATTATGTGCAAATATAAATAAAAATGCATATAAAAATATATAAAAATGAAGTATTGAACTTAATTTTTCTCGGCTCGTCGTAGTGTTTTACGTCACCGCGCTTTGGATGGTCGGAATTTGGTCTGACAGTGTGTATGCAAGACAGCTTGAACGGAATTCCGATGGAAAATTCTATTGGATTTTATCCCATCGGAAAATCCGACCGTGTGTACAGGGCCTTACTTTTACAAACTGCTGGTGGTGACCTCAGGCCCCTCATAAGTCAATATATATAATATTATAGGTGATCAATATGATATGTAAAAATAACTTGAGAGATACCTAGAAACATAACTAGTCAAAAGTTTATGTAGATAAGACTGTTTTATTAACAAGACTAACAACTGTCTCTCAAGAGAACGGGTCTTTTCAATGTTTGCCTTTGTTAGTATGCTAAAGCAAATTGTTATGCATTATAATTAGGATCACCCCTTTGTTGTCAGGGTGCAAGTGAAGCCAGTGGTGTCTCCATGAAGAGGATATGACTTGTGGTATTCCAAGCTGGCTAATTGTTTATCCAAATGTCCACGTGTGATGTCAGAAGATAACATTTAACAAACTTGGAGATCTTCAAAGTACTGGACTTCATGGTTTCAAATAGCAATGGGAGATTTTAATTACCGGTATATAGGAATATTGGACAGTCATCCCATAAAGGGTTCTTGAGTTACCATCCAATTTCTTTAATGAGAAAGCTGATTGTGCAGTTTGAACCAATCGGAGCTTCCTCTATGACAGTGAATGGAAGTAACTGGGAGAGATAGACCCGACAGGGATGGACACATGGGACACTTGAAGGTCAGGCACATAGGGGCAAGCTAAGACTGGCCATAGATTCCAGGCTTCCTGACGGGGAGAGACCTGTCAGGGAGGTGCTGAGAAGGAGGGGAGCTGATAGAGAGAGACACTTGGAAGTCAGACTCCTAGGGGGAAGCTTAGGCTGGTCGTAGATGCATCGCTCCAGGGGGCTGAATGAAAAAAAGCAAATCGATAGAGGAACCTGCTTCATTGAGACAGTGGGGTTGATTTACTAAAACTGGAGAGAGCAAAATCTGCTGCAACTGTGTATGGTAGCCAATCCACTTCTAATTTCAGCTTGTTAAAAAAAATAGAAGCCTATTGGTTTCTATGCAGAGCTACACCAGATTTTGCACTCTCCAGTTTTAGTAAATAAACCCCAAACTGTTCTGACCGCGGGGACTCTCTACTGTCAGAGTACATTGATCAGTGGCTGCAGCCACTGAACGAGAAAAAGTCCAAGTTATGGAAGTCAATAGTTAGAGCAACTTCTGGCGAGTGGGAGCGGCCACATATGGATCGAAATTTGGTCTGTCCCTGCTGAACTGTCTCAATTCCGATCCATCTATGGGCAGCATCAGATTTTGCTTGCCTAAAGAGGGGGTTCACCCTATAATTTTTTTTTTTTTCTAGCATTAAATTAAGCATAGTAGCGCGAGCTACAGTATGCCTTTATTTATTTTTTTTGCCCCGTACTCACTGTGTAATCCTATAGTGAAGATTCCGGCTCTGGCACGTCACGCTTCTCCGGAAATAGCCGAAATAGGACTTGGCTCTTCACGGCGCCTGCGCATAGTCTGTGCGCAGGCGCCGTATAGCGCCGTGAAGAGCCGAGACCTACTCCGACTATCTTCGGGGAGCGTGACGAGCCATAGCCGGCCGTCAATCATCTTCCCTCTAGATAGGAACGCCCATTCCCCGCGCGGAGTCGGAATCTTCACTATAGGATTACACAGTGAGTACGGGGCAAAAAAAATAAATAAAGGAATACTGTAGCTCGCGCTACTATGCTTAATTTAATGCTAAAATGTTGTTATTGTGGGTGAACCACCTCTTTAACTTAGAACATCAATCCCATTATGTAATTGCGTTTCCTTTTCAATCCTTCAAACTGTTCCCAAAGTAAACCACTATAATTAGGTATATGAAAAAGTATATACATATTTTATTTTTCTTCCATGGGTTGTCAGCCTTTTCTTTTGTACAATAACTTGTAAACAATGCACTGGGTAAGATAACAGTAATGGAATATCACGGGGGTAAAAGATTCTACAGAGAACAAACAACTTCAATCATCAACCTCTATTCACAGTAAAATAAAATAGATTAAAAACTAGCAGTTGGGCACTGCTAACGTACAAAGCTCTTTTAAATATGTGTAACATCCCACGTAGTTCTGACCTGTAGCAAACCAGCACCACAATCTAGCTCTGCATTTCTTACACCACAATTGGCTGTGGATTGTAGTTAAATGGCATCGCTTTGCCTACAACATGAATGAATGACACTGCAATTCATCCCTAGAGCTCTCCTGGCCAAATGTACTACCGGCTAAAATAGAGGCCACTGGATGCCAACCAGCTTCCAACACGCATATATGAACCATAAACTAGGGGAAATATTCCTTATTTTATGGTTTTAAAGGGTCTGTGTCAGTTTATATTGCCAGGAGTCCAGTTGGGTTTAAGCTTGGGCTCCGCCATTCTGGGTTTGGTCCTCATTGATCAATGGAGCTTTAGGTCTGTGGTATCCTTCATCTGCGAGTTGTCTGTCTTCTTATTTGAGACTGTGAACAAAAGAAAAAACAAATATTAGATAATGAAATTAAAACTCTAGGCAAAACTTTTTTCCAGTTTGAATAGAGCAAGGGAGGGTAATAACCCTGTCAGATTATTTTTTTCCCATCCGCTGCGTCCCATGGCGGAGAGTTCCCTTCACTTCCTGTGCCATAGCCAAACAGGAAGCGAGAGGAAATCCCTGAAAATTAAAAGTGATTGTAAACGATCACCTTGTAAAATAACCCATTCAGTTTAACCACTTCCGGACTCCCCACCGCACATTAACTGCAGCAGGGCGACGCGAACCGTGCATTAGATATAGCAGTACCTCATAGGCAGAACCGGGATCTGCCTTTATAATCAAGGCAGATACCCATTTTGGCAGGGGACAATTCAGTGATCATGAACAGCGATCTCTGTTGTCCCAGTAAGCCCATCATCCACACATTTAGAACACACCTAGGGAACATAGTTAACCTCTTCCCTGCCAGTGTCATTTATACATTGATCAGTGCATTTTTTTTTTGTTGCACCGATTACTGTATTGGTGTCACTTGGGGTCAGATTTGTCCTCCGCAATGTCCCACAAAAAATAAATAACGCAAATCGCCACCATTAACAGTAACAACAATGAAAGAAAATTAAAAGTCCATAAATCTATCCCATAGTTTGTAGACACTATGGGGTAGATTCACATACCTACGCTGCGCCCAGCGCAGATGTCAGATACGCTACGGCGCTGTAACTTACTTTGAGTTGGTTTGAATCCTCAACGAATTTGCGCCGTAAGTTACAGCGGCGTAGTGTATCTCACGCGGCGTAAGGGCGCGGAATTCAAATTGGGCGGGTAGGGGGCGTGTTTCATTTAAATAAAGCGCGTCCCCGTGCCGAACGAACTGCGCATGCGCCGTCCCTAAAATTTTCCGGCGTGCATTGCTCCAAATGACGTCGCAAGGACATCATTATTTTCAACGTGAACGTAAATGGCGGCCAGCCCCATTCACGGACAACTTACGCAAACGACGTAAAATTTTCAAAATTAGACGCGGGAACGACGGCCATACTTAACATTGAGTACGACACCATATAGCAGCTTTAACTATACGCCGAAAAAAGCCGAACGGAAACAACGTAAAAAAATGCGACGGCCGCTCGTACGTTCGTGGATCGTCGGAAATAGCCAATTTGCATATTCGACGCGGATTACGTCGCGAACGCCACCTAGCGGAAGCCGAAAAATTTCATCTATGACCCGAAGGCGTACGAAGACGTACGCCTGTCGGATCTAACACAGATGCCGTCGTATCTTGTTTTGGGGATACCAAAACAAAGATACGACGCACAAAATTTGAAATTACGCGGCGTATCAACAGATACGCCGCGTAATTTCTTTGAGGATCTGCCCCTATAACTTTTGCGCAAACAAATCAATAAACGCTTATTGCGATTTGTTTTTACCAAAAATACATAGAAGAATAATTGGCCTGAACTGGTTAATTTGTTTTTTAATATTTTTCTTTTTGGATATGCATTATAGCAGAAAGTAAACAACGTTGTTGTTTTTTTTTTTTTTTTTTCAAAATTGTCAGTTATTGTTTATGGCGCAAAAAAAAAAAACTGCAGCGGTGATCAAATACCACCAAAAGATAGCTCCATTTGTTGGGAAAAAAAGGACATCAATTTTGTTTGGGTACAATGTCGCACAACCGCGCAATTGTCAGTTAAAGGCGATGCAGTGCCATATCGCAAAAAATGGCCTGGTGATTAAGGGGGTAAATCCTTGCAGAGATGAAGTGGTTAAAATAGAGATAAAAACACATTATAAATACCTTTCTTCCCTTTTTTTAAAATAAGCGATCACATTCCCAGTGGCCCAGATTCAGCATAGCTTGCGCGATATTTGCGGGGGAGCAGGGCAACGATTTTTGCCCTGCGCCCCCGCAAATATTTTGCGCTGCCCTCGATTCACGGAGCAGTAGCTCCGTGAACTGCGAGGGCGCGCCGGCAAATTTGCCCGGCGTAAGCGCGCGCAAGTTAAATGATCCCGCCGGGGGCGGGAATCATTTAAATTAGGCGCGCTCCCGCGCCGAGCGTACAGCGCATGCTCCGTCGGGAAACTTTCCCGACGTGCATTGCGGCAAATGACGTCGCAAGGACGTCATTTGCTTCAAAGTGAACGTGAATGGCGTCCAGCGCCATTCACAAATTCACAAAGCACTTACGCAAACGCCGTGAAATTCAAATTTCACGGCGCGGGAAGGCCGGCTATACTTTAGCATTGGCTGCCCCTGCTATTAGAAAGGGCAGCCTTGCGCTAAAGTTGCCGTACGGAAACTCCGTACCTGGCTTGCACGGGGGCCGCGCAAGTTTGTGAATCAGTTGGTAGTATGCAATTTGCATACTACACGCTGATCACAATGGGAGCGCCCCCTAGCGGCAAGCACAAGAATGCAGCCTAAAATCTGCGAGGCATAAGTGCCTTATGCCGCGCAGATTTTAGGCTGCAGTCGGTGTAACGAGGTTCCTGAATCAGGAGCACTCGTTACACCGGAGCAAGTAAGCAATTGCGCCGTGTAACTTATGGTTACACGGGCGCAATTGCTTCTTGAATCTGGGCCACTGTTCTCAGCTGGATAAGAGCTGGGGGAGGGAGGAGAAACAACAGTACACTGAGCTTCCCAGTGAAAGTGTGTGTGTGGGAGTGTCGGGCCAAGTCAGATCATTGGATAAGAGCAGGCTGAGTTCCCAGTACAGCTAGAGAACTGACCACAATATGTTCTCATGCCTAGCATGGTTAGTTTTTAATAGGAACCCAGAGCGTCTGTCTGGAACACCAGGGATTTCACACAACGGAAGCAATGCAAAGAGAACAGGATACTTGTTTTCATACAAGTACATGGCACAGCAGCACATATTCGAAAAGTGAAATGTTGGGTTTACATAATATTTAAGGGAATTCTTTTGGGGCCCTCCAGGTCACCAGAACTAGTGTCCCCATTGGAAGATTTTCCCTCTTTTACTTTTCTGGGGACAACCCAAAATTTGGGGTTTTATTTTACTTTCAATGATAATGGTAAAGAGGACAAATAGGGAGGATGAATCTCCTTAACTACTTGCCGACCAGCCGCCGTCATTCTACGGCGGCAGGTCGGCTCTCCTGTCGTCTGCGACTCCCGTGCGGGTGCCCGACGGGCGCGATCGCCGCCGGGCACTCGCGATTGCTCGTTACAGAGCGGGGACCGGGAGCTGTGTGTGTAAACACACAGCTCCCGGTCCTGTCAGGGGGGAAATGCTGATCTTCTGTTCATACAATGTATGAACAGAGGATCAGTGTTTCCCCTAGTGAGGCCACCCCCCCCCACAGTAAGAACACACCCAGGGACATACTTAACCCCTTCCCCGCCCCCTAGTGTTAACCCCTTCACTGCCAGTGGCATTTTTATAGTAATCCAATGCATTTTTATAGCACTGATCGCTATAAAAATGCCAATGGTCCCAAAAATGTGTCCGAAGTGTCCGCCATAATGTCGCAGTACCGAAAAAAAATCGCTGATCGCCGCCATTACTAGTAAAAAAAATATATTAATAAAAATACCCCCTATTTTGTAAACGCTATAACTTTTGCGCAAACCAATCAATAAACGCTTATTGCGATTTTTTTTTACGAAAAATATGTAGAAGAATACATATTGTCCTAAACTGAGGAATATTTTTTATATATTTTTGGGGGATATTTATTACAGCATAAAGTAAATAATATTCATTTTTTTCAAAATTGTCGCTCTATTTTTGTTTATAGCGCAAAAAAAAAAACCACAGAGGTGATCAAATACCACCAAAAGAAAGCTCTATTTGTGGGGAAAAAAGGACGCCAATTTTGTTTGGGAGCCACGTCGCACGACCGCGCAATTGTCAGTTAAAACGGCGCAGTCCCGAATCGCAAAAAGTGCTCTGGTCTTTGGGCAGCAATATGGTCCGGGGATTAAGTGGGGGCACAGACAGCAAAAAAACGGACAAGCCTTCCAATCCCTTTCCGCTCTATCCACACTAACAAAAAAGGTTTTGCCTTTAGTTATACGTGAAATCCACAGTTACTTTATGTATTCTGGTGAGTAGCAGTAAAAAATCAAGAGTGCATTTATGCAATTATGAAAAAAACTCCCTCCAAACGCCTAACAAAAAAGTGTTACTGCCAACATAAGTAGTGGACTTCATAGACTACAATATGATCTGCTCTTTTCACCCTGTGATTGGTGCCTGTGTATCGCCATCTTTTCGTGTCACTGCTGGTCATGATCTACTCTTTTCATCAGTCATATACCGGCTTCTATTAACCTGTAAAACCTGCACTGTGTTGGGGATTTCCCTGCCGTTTGCTTGTAAGGTTCGACCAGACACTCCTGATCCTCTCTCCACATGGCTGCTACTTTTCAAGCAGCTAGATTCAGATAGACTCGTCTATCTTTATGCCCGGCGTAACGTATCTCAGATACGTTACACCACCGTAATTTAGGGCGCAAGTTCTGTATTCAGCAAGAACTTGCGCCCTTAGTTACGGCGGCGTAACGTATCTGTGTCGGCGTAAGCCCGCTTAATTCAAATGTGAATGATGTGGGTGTGTTTTATGGATATTAACTGTGACCCCGCGTATTTGACGTCCTTTACGAACGGCGCATGCGCCGTTCGTGAAAATATCCCAGTGCGCATGCTCGAAAATCCGCCGCAAAACGTCATTGCTTTCGACGTGAACCAATTACGTACATCCCTATTCGCGAAAAAACTTGCGCAAACGACGTAAAATTTTCAAAACTCGACGCGGGAACGACGCCTATACTTAACATAGGATACGCCTTATATAGCAGTGGTAACTATACGCCGAAAAAAGCCTAACGTAAACGACGTAAAAAAATGCGCCGGCCGGACGTACGTTTCTGAATCGGCGTATCTAGCTCATTTGCATATTCCTCGCTTAACTATACAGAAGCGCTACCTAGCGGCCATCGTAAATATGCAGCCTAAGATACGACGGTGTAAAACACTTACGCCGGTCGGATCTTAGGGAAATCTATGCGTAACTGATTCTATGAATCAGGCGCATAGATACGACCGGCCGGACTCAGAGATACGACGGCGTATCTCCTCTCTGAATCTAGCCCCAGATGTCCAACTTCTTGGCTGGAGACACTTATGTGTGCCACCAATCTGCTGGTGACATTGCAGCAGAAGCACATTCAGCTGTGTGACTTCACCGGTCAGCAAGTACAAGTCTTTTCCATGTACTGGGAAACTGTTCCCCCTATTTCCTTGGAGTGTTTCAATTTACTCACACCTATGATTCTTGTAGTTCTTCCAGCTCTACTACATTCATGACCCCAACCTTTCTACTAGATTCTGTTTGTATTCAACCTGTTACAACTCTGCCTGAACTCCATCCAGCCCGACCAGTTTTTATTTTCAGATTATGATCTTTTGTATCAGATTGCTACATTGCTTTGTTACTTCCTGCAATATAATAAACTCCCTTCTTCCCCTGCGATCTGTTTATTTGCATATACTTTTTAAACAAGGTCATATTTATTTTTTATCAGCAGCTTCCATAGCAAAAGCCTGGTATACACGGTAAGCTCTGGAAGAGGTCGCTGTACTAACACTGTGATTTTAGTACAGCAATCTCCCCGCTGAGCAATCATGTTCTGACAGGGGGACCGCCCCCTCCAGAACACACCAGTCAGTGTTTGCAGTCATTGGCTGAGAGTGCCGATTGGATGCCGATCGGCTGTTGGTTTTCCAAGCTTGTTCGACATAAGCCTTCCGTGAGTTTGGCTTCTGTCAAACAAGGACCCATACAGATGGGCTGGAGGTTGGCTGGTATCTACTGTACTGGCTTATTTCGGCTTTTGTGTACAGGGCTTTACAGTATCACCAAGATCCATGAGTGTATAATAGGCATACCATTTTCCACCTTAAAATCCTTATCCATTCATCTGCTTCTGCTCCAGTCTTTGCACAGAGGTAATAGGTTCTCACTGGGAACACCAAACTGCGAAGAAACAATATTCATAACATTAGGACTGTCTTTAAACATTCAAAACACAATTTGATCCTAATGTTTAGAAGCCCTTGAACCCTAAATTCTCTTAAAGTGGTTGTAAATCCTTTACAACCACTTTATGCTAAAGGTAAGCCTATATTAAAGGCTTACCTGTAGCTAACCAGAATATCTCCTAAACCTCCACGGTTTAGGAGATATCCCCTGTATGTGCCAATGTCATTGGCACATGCGCACTGGCGGCTCCCGCACGCATATGCCAATCACAGTGCCAGAGCAGCGATACCCGGAAGTAAGCCCTGGGAGAGATGTCGGTGGCTGGAGGGGGAGATGAGGACGGCTGCGGAGGCTTCGATCTGAGGGAAGTAATACATAATGAGCTAGTATGCATTGCCTTTTTTTTTATTTGGGTTTACAACCACTTTAAAGTCTTTCTTTTTTATATAGATATGGGAAAATACTGTATTTAATTTTTGGATCCATATAAATAATAATGTTTTTTTACGTACTCATGATATATTGTTCTTGTGAGCTATTCGAGCATTATATTGTGGCTGTGGGGAGCATAGAGAAGCAGCCTCCAGTTATTTCTATACCTACTGAGTTTCCAGAACACCCAAAGTTCCCCCAAAAAATTGGACTCTGTTATACCACCATAGCAAGTTTGTGCCCGCTCCCACTGTTGCCCGAACATAGGGCTTCTCAGAGCTTTTTTTCTCAGAAAATAGGTGCAGGAACTCAACCACGACCCCGTTCAGATTTCACAAACAGTAGAAGGGTCTTAAAGGGGCATTAAATATCAGGATTGCATTACATACAGAATACAGAGTTCAGGGGGGTTACACACAGAGTGCAGAGCTGTCACTTGTAAACACAGAAACCAGACTTCTGTGTTTACAAGTGATTGTGGTGAGCAGGCACCAAAGGGTCTGAGCCAGAGGTGGTGGAACGGAGTTCCCCCTGAAAAAAGGCCCTGGGGCTTCTCATATGTCCTAAAAAAAAAGGCCAGTTCCCTGCTCTTCAGACCTTATGGAGGCTTGACTGTGCCCCGTAGAAATAGAAAATACCCTGTAATCTGTGTTCTGTAGAAGTAAACAATAATGAGCAATGGGAGTTAAGAATGGCCTGTGGTTGGTAGGGGGAGCAATAATGCCCCACTGTTGGCATCTGTGCAAGGAATAGTGTGCCATTGTTGGCATCTGTGGAAGGAATAGTGTGCCATTGTTGGCATCTGTGGAAGGAATAGTGTCCCATTGTTGGCATCTGTGGAAGGAATAGTGTGCCATTGTTGGCATCTGTGGAAGGAAAAGTGTGCCACTGTTGGCATCTGTGGAAGGAATAGTGTGCCATTGTCAGTGTTTGTGGAAGGAATAGTACACCATTTATGTTAGCGGGATGAATAATCCCCCATAACTGGCATCTATTGGAAGAATTGTGCCCTATCTTTGGTGTCCAGAGGGAAAATTGTGCACTATGGTTGGGGTCAGTGGGAGGAATTATGCCCCAAGGCAAATAAATGTCCATGGGCTGCGCTAACATGACAGAATAGCTTGGACATGAAGTGTTAGGCTCACCAATGAGCTGGAGCGATTCTGTTATTACATGGTCAGGTTATCAACACTTGTGTATGGCTGTTATAGCATTTTGAGCCCTGGTTCACACTGGGTACGATTTGGAACGATTTGAGATGCGATTTGACATGTCAAATCGCATCTCAAATCGGCGGCAATTGTCGGCAATGGCACTGTCCTAATCAGTGCGACGCCGCATCTGCGATTTCAAAAAGTAGTTCCTGTACTACTTTTTGCGATTTTGGGCCGCGATTTACATTAAATTGCGGCCGAAATCGCGGCAAAATCGCAGCCGCGAAATCGTGGTAAAATCGCACATTTTACCGCGATTTTGAATTCGCAGCAGTGTGAACCTAGGCTAACACCTTTCATTTTCATAACGCCCCAAGCTAACACGGTCCATTAAAAAAATATATACGACTGTGCCTTAAAGGCCTTCTTGTTCATACAGAAACAGTGGACATGATGTTATAGGTTTAAGACAACACATACCAGAAACAGTTAACTTTTTCCTGTGAGTAGTCAAATTGTACTGCACTGCACTCTGTAAGATCTAAGGTCTTTATTGGCTCCTGAGCCTGTAAAAAAAAAAACAGAACCACACCACGCGGGTCAATCCATCATGTGTTGTTATTACATGTTTTAATATTTTAAAATACAATACAAATTAACCAGTATAACCTAGAAGTATACCAGATACCATGACTGATATGCACCAAAAGATGCCAAGGGCTATACAGTAAAACCTTGGATTGCGAGCATAATAGTTCCAGAAACATGCTTGCAATCCAAAGCACTTGTATATCAAAGCAAATTTCCCCATACTAAATAGTGGAAACTCAAATGATTCGTTCCACAACCATTTATTCATAGGTCCTTCTGTTTATAGTCCTCATAACAAAGATTATAGCAATGCGATGAGGTTGTGTAACCATAAAATGTCCATCCACAAATGGAAGCCTCTACAAGGGGATTAGAAGCAAAATCCAGCAGGAGCTACAGAGTATAACAGAGAAGAGAGGCGCCTCTAAGTGTAGCAATATGTTGCTAAATGTTGAACCTTCATTAACCACTTAGGACCCGGACCTTTATGCAGGTAAAGGACCCGGCCAGTTTTTGCGATTCGGCACTGCGTCGCTTTAACTGACAATTGCGCGGTCGTGCGATGTGGCTCCCAAACAAAATTGTCGTCCTTTTTTCCCCACAAATAGAGCTTTCTTTTGGTGGTATTCGATCACCTCTGCGGTTTTTATTTTTTGCGGTATAAACAAAAATAGAGCGACAATTTTGAAAAAAAAAAAAAACAATATTTTTTACTTTTTGCTATAATAAATATCCACAAAAAAGATAAAAAAAAACATTTTTTTTCTCAGTTTAGGCCGATACGTATTCTTCTACCTATTTTTGTTAAAAAAAAAAAAAGCAATAAGCGTTTATCGATTGGTTTGCGCAAAATGTATAGCGTTTACAAAATAGGAGATAGTTTTATTGCATTTTTATTAATATTTTTTTACTACTAATGGCGGCGATCAGCGATTTTTTTCGTGACCGCGACATTATGGCGGACACATCGCACAGTTTTGACACATTTTTGGGACCATTGTCATTTTCACAGCAAAAGATGCTATAAAAATGCATGGTTTACTGTGAAAATGACAATTGCAGTTTGGGAGATAACCACAAGGGGGCGCTGAAAGGGGTTAAGTGTGACCTCATATGTGTTTCTAACTGTAGGGGGCGGGGCTGGACGTGTGACATTATTGATCGTGTTTCCCTATAACAGGGAACAGACGATCAATGACACTGCCACAACGAAGAACAGGGAAGGTGTGTTTACACACACCTCTCCCTGTTCTTCAGCTCCGGAGGACCGATCGCGGGACACCGGCGGTGATCGGGTCACGGAGCTTCGAACTGGGTCTCGTGCACGCGCGACCCCACGGCTGGGCTTAACAGGTACGTGGATGTGCCCAGCCGTGCCATTCTGCCGACGTATATCGGCGTGAAGGGGTCTTTAAGTGGTTAAATGTAACAATATTGCTACACTTAGAGGCGCCTCTCTTCTCTTTTATACTCAGTTGTGACCAGGGGCGGACTGACAACTCATGAGGCCCCCGGGCAATAGGAGATTTTGTGGCCCCCCAGGCAATAGATTATGGGGCCACACAGTATACACACACGTACAGTATACTCACAGACACACAATATACATACACACACTGAAAAGGTACTGGAGAAGCGGGGCAGCTATAATCTTGGGATTTAAATAAAAAAAAAAAAGATTTTTACATACAGTCCCTGGTTTTACTGAGGCTAGTGGCACGGGGCCCTCGGGCAGTGCCCGAATGGTCAGTCCGCCCCTGGTTGTGACATGACGCTACTTGTACATCAAGACATCGCTTGTATATCAAGTCAAATATTTTTTTTACATTTTGCTTGTCTTGCAAAACGCTCTCAAACCACGTTTTTACTGTACATTATTACTCATGTAGTACCAATGGCACCATTACAATAGTACAGAAACTGTATAATATGTAGAAGTAATTGTAACAATTGAGGTATGAATTAAAGCACCATCATTTGTCATTTTTGTACAGTTCCATTCAGTGATCAATATGACAAATAATTCAATTGCTCCACAGAGAACAGGTATACATTGTACAGCCTTTTTATACAATGTCTACTAAATACATTTTATATTGCCGATTTAAATCATTTTAATGTCTAAATAGTTTACTAAACAGTTAGCCAGGTCTGCCCAGTTAATGTCATCTTTAGTCTATTATCTAGATTCAGAAAGACTTAGGCTGGCGTATCAGTAGATACGCCAGCCTAAGTCTGAATCTGCGCCGATGCTAATTTAAGCGTATTCTGTGAACCAGATACGCTTAAATTAGGCTCAGATACGAGCGGCGTAAGTGTCTTACACCGTCGTATCCTAAAGTGTAATTTTTAGGCTGACCGCTAGGTGGCGCTTCCATTGCGGTCAGCGTAGAATATGTAAATCACTAGATACGCCTATTCACGAACGTACGCCCGGCCGACGCAGTACAGATACGCCATTTACGTAAAGCATTATCAGGCCTAAAGTTATTCCATCAAATAGCTGGAATAGTAATGTTAAGTATGGCCGTTGTTCCCGCGTCGAAATTCGAAAATTTTACGTTGTTTGCGTAAATCGTCCGTAAATAGGGATTTACGTCATTTACGTCCACGTCTAAATCAATAGGACCGTGCGGCGTACTTTGCCGCAATGCACACTGGGATATGTAGGCGGACGGCGCATGCGCCGTTCCAAAAAAACGTCAATCACGTCAGGTCAACCAAAATTAACATAAAACACGCCCCCTCAGCCTATTTTGAATTAGGCACGCTTGCATTTACGCTACGCCGCTGTAACTTAGCAGGCAAGTACTTTGTGAATCATGTACTTGCCTCGCTAACTTACGGCGGCGTAGTGTAAACACGATACACTACGGCAAAGTTAGGGCGGGCTTTCTGAATCCACCTATATATTAGTAGATTTTCATTTAACAACTACTTTCACCATCACTGCAGAGCGGATTCTGATTTACAACCCCCCCCAAATGTCCCAATTTTTTAACCTAAACGCTACCCCAGTTCATCTCTCTTTACTGCACTAAACCTTTTATCCAAGTTCTAAATGATTGTATTTGTTCTTGCTAGGAAAGGAAAATGTGGTGGTTTAAATTAAAAGTTGTAGATGTAAGATTTGTTTTGCATCTTCATTTTTTTATGGACCACACAAATGAGGGCATGCCAGTGGTGTTCCATCTGCCTACAAACGTTGTGCTATGTGTCCCTCTTTCCAGTCTCAGAAAGTTGGAAGATATGCTGTTTTTTTAGTTTTAGTCGCATTTTTAATATTCTTACAAGATTCCTTTTTTTCATCCATGTATTTTAATATGCACCTTATCATATCTAAACCTTTGGAGCATGTCCCCTTCTTTCTTGTACTAATAAAAGTTCACATTAAAGGAACTGTCTCTCCAAGACAAAGACGAGGGCTATATAAAATAACGATAAAAAAAACTATCCAAAAACCAACCAAAGCTGGCCATACACAGGTCCGTCTTTATCACTCAACCAGTGGGTTGAACAGAAGATCTGGCCCGATTCCTCCATCTACACTCTTGTTGTGGACGGGGGAATTCTCCTCTCTGAGTTGTACATTGACAACAGGACAACTTCTCTACTGTCACAACACACAGATCAGCATTGCAATCTATAGTTAGCAGTGCTGATTGAGTGAAAAAAATACCGACAGGGCGGTTGAAACAGAAGTCAGCTGGTGGATCGACTTCTGTTCAACCTTAGTGGCCACACCACACATTTAAGCCCAAAAAAAAAAAAAAATTTTTACTTTTTTTTGGATAGCATTGGGAAAGGTTACCACCCCATGTAACATTTATTTTGCGGTCTGTGCCCCTGTTCAAAAGATTTCACCTAACTTTTTGTCCCTGTGACAATTGGATTTTGAAAATTTTGAGTTGTCGTGGAAACAAAAATTTGTGATAAAGCTTCAGCGGAGACACTTTTTTCCCCCATGATAACTCTTAGGCCCCGTACACACGTCCGAGGAACTCGACGTGCCAAACACGTCGAGTTCAGTGTGGAAGCCGCCGAGATCTCGGCGGGCCGACTTTCCTCATTGAACAACGAGGAAATGGAGAACATGTTCTCTTTTCGGCCCGACGAGTTCCTCGTCGGCTTCCTCGCTGAAAAATGTACACACGACCGAGTTTCTCGGTAGAATCCAGCTCCGATCGAGTTTCTGGCTGAATTCTGCCGAGAAACTCTGTCGTGTGTACGGGGCCTCAGAAGGGAAATTTTCCCTCCTAGGGGTAGATTTCCTCTCACTTCCTGTTGTCTCCCTCCGTTTGTGACTTGGGAACTGTCTGTACAGTCAAATCATCCATGTAAAAACAAGGTCAACTTGTGAACACAAGGAAGTTGAAGTTTCACAGAAGTAAGCAAACATTTTCATATGAAGCAGCTTCATATGAAAAAAAAAGAGATTTTTAATACAGCTTACCTGTAAAATCTTTTTCTTGGAGTACATCACGGGACACAGAGCGGCATTCATTACTATATGGGTTATATGGAGTACCTTCAGGTGTAGACACTGGCAATCTCAAACAGGAAATGCCCCTCCCTATATAACCCCCTCCCATAGGAGGAGTACCTCAGTTTTGTAGCAAGCAGTATGCCTCCCAAAATGGTCCTCAAAAAAGAGGGGTGGGAGCTCTGTGTCCCGTGATGTACTCCAAGAAAAAGATTTTACAGGTAAGCTGTATTAAAAATCTCTTTTTCTTTATCGTACATCACGGGACACAGAGCGGCATTCATTACTATATGGGATGTCCCAAAGCAATGCTTACAATGAGGGGAGGGAGAACATCTCCAAGACAAAAGGATTTAATTTAGAGATATACTCAAATCATAATAAATCCAACTTAGTTGAGAAAAATAATTTTAAATTTTAAATTTAACTCAAAAAAGAGGAGCCCCCGGAATCCGAGGGTCTCAAACTGCAGCCTGCAGCACTGCCTGCCCGAAGGCAGTATCAGTATTCCTTCTTACGTCCAACTTGTAGAATTTTGTAAACGTGTGGACAGAAGACCAGGTTGCCGCCTTGCAAACTTGAGCCATAGAGATCTGGTGGTGTGCTGCCCAGGAGGCGCCCATGGCTCTAGTAGAATGAGCCTTTAATGATACTGGAGGAGGCAACCCTTTCAAGCCGTAGGCCTGAGTGATTAATTGCTTAATCCACCTAGAAATGGTGGACTTTGCAGCTGCCTGCCCCTTCTTGGGCCCATCCGGTAGAATGAACAGCACATCTGTTTTCCGGATCTTCTTTGTAGCTTTAAGATAGGCCTTCATGGCCCTGACAATATCCAAGGTATGCAGCAACCCTTCCTTTCTGGAAGTAGGTTTAGGGAAGAAGGATGGTAATACCAAATCCTGGTTCAAATGAAAACTGGATATGACCTTCGGTAGGAAGGATGAGGGCGGAGAACGACCCTGTCCTTATGAAAAATAAGATATGGTTCCTTACAGGATAAGGCCGCTAGCTCCGAAACTCTTCTTGCGGAAACTATGGCAACCAAAAATACTAACTTCCTTGTCAGTAGAACCAAAGGAATTTCAGCCAACGGCTCAAACGGTTGTTTCTGTAAACTTGACAGAACAAGATTTAAATCCCACGGACAAAGCGGGGATTTAACTGGAGGTCTAATACGTAAGACCCCTTGAAGGAAGGTCTTAACCAGCGAGTGGGTGGCCAGCGGCCGCTGAAACCACACTGACAGAGCAGAAATCTGTCCTTTGATTGTGCTTAATGCCAATCCTTTATCCACTCCTAGCTGGAGAAAACTTAATACTCCATCGATGGTAAATTTGCGAGAAAGCCATCGCTTGGACTCACACCAGCCTACATAGGCCTTCCAGACCCTGTAATAAATCACCCTAGAGACCGGTTTCCTGGCTCTGATTAGGGTAGAGACTACTTTCTGAGACAGACCTCTACCCCTGAGAATCAGGGATTCAGCTTCCAGGCCGTCAAATTTAGATGCCGTAAGGCAGGGTGGAGGATCGGACCTTGCGATAGCAGGTCTGGCCGTAGAGGAAGAGTCCAAGGGTCTCCCACTACCATCTTTAGGATGAGTGAGTACCATGCCCTTCTGGGCCATGCTGGAGCTACCAGGATGACTGGTATGTGTTCCACCCGGATCCTGCGCAGCAGGCGGGGTAGTAACTGGAGCGGGGGAAACGCATAAAGAAGTTTGAACTGATGCCAAGGGCAAACCAACGCATCGGTTCCGCAGGCCATCGGATCCCTTGAGCGGGATATGAACCTGTCTAGTTTCTTGTTGAGTCTCGATGCCATGATATCCACGTCCGGCACTCCCCATCTTTGGCAGAGTGCTTGAAAGACTTGTGGATGCAGAGACCATTCCCCCGGCCATAGAGTCTGGCGGCTTAAGAAGTCCGCCTGAAAGTTGTCCACTCCTGGAATGAATATTGCCGATATGCAGGGCACATGCGCCTCTGCCCATAGGAGAATCAAGCTCACCTCTCTCTGAGCGGCTTGACTCCTGGTTCCCCCTTGGTGATTTATGTATGCCACGGCCGTGGCATTGTCTGATTGAATTCTCACCGGGAACCCCTGCAATTTTGACGTCCAAGCCCTGAGGGCTAGTCGAGCAGCTCTGAGCTCCAAGATGTTGATGGGCAACTGCTTCTCTGGCTTTGCCCAAGTACCTTGGCGAGTGCAACCATCCAAAATTGCTCCCCAGCCCGTCAGGCTGGCATCTGTGGTCACTATCTTCCAAGCCACTGGGCTGAAAGACTTCCCCTTCAGTAGATTCTGAGGGTCTAACCACCAACACAGACTTTGTCGGACTCTTGATAAGAGCGGCAACGGGATATCCAAGGCCTGTGGCTTTCTGCTCCATGCTGACAGGATGGCTGCCTGTAGGATGCGAGTGCTTAGAACCAGTAGGATTAATTCCTTGATGGCTTTTACCTTCCTCAGAGGTAGGAACACTCCTTGTTGTTCTGTGTCTAATCTCATGCCGAGATATTCCAACTGCCTTGTGGGCTGGAAAGCTGACTTTTCTCGATTTAGGACCCAGCCGAACCTCTCGAGGTATTGGACCGTGAGGGCCACTGCTCGCTCCAAGCCGGGAGACGAGTGGTCTATGACTAGGAGGTCGTCCAGGTATGCTAGGATCGTGACCCCTTGGATCCTTAGCTTGGCTAGGATCGGAGCTAGGACCTTCGTGAACACCCGGGGGGCCGTAGCCAACCCGAAGGGAAGCGCCACGAATTGGAAGTGACGCGAAGCCACCATGAAGCGTAGATATCTTTGATGTGGCTGATAAATTGGAACATGAAGGTAGGCATCCTTTATGTCTATGGACGCCATGAAGTCGTCCTTCTGGAGTGTGGCAGCTGCTGACCGCACGGATTCCATCCGAAATGAGCGGATCTTTAGATATGCATTTACCATCTTTAGGTCCAAAATTGGCCTGACATCTCCATTGGATTTTGGGATGATGAATAGGTTGGAGTAGAAACCCAGCCCCTGTTCCAGGACTGGTACCTCTACTATTACTTCCTGGGAAAGTAGATGATCTAATGCCGATCTTAATGCGGCTCCCTTTTCCGGATCGTTTGGAATCCTCGACTTCTGGAAATGAGGAGGAGGAAACCTTAGGAAATCTAATTTGTAGCCTGTGGCCACGGAAGACCGTACCCACTCGTCGGGAATGCTGGCTTCCCAAATCTCTGAAAAGAGTCGCAGCCTTCCCCCCACCTTTGTGGGTGGGGGCGCCCCTTCATAAGGTTGGCTTGGGGGCTGGTTTTGCTGGTTTGCGAAACCACTGCCTTTTGCCTCTAACAGCCTGTCCTTGTGATTTGCTGTTGAAGCCGAAGTTTGCTTTTGCAGGAGGCCGTCGATACTGCTTGGCATTAGAGGGCCCCTGCCCAGGGGAATACTGTCGTTTAAACGCAGGCCCCTGAACCTTCTTCTTAGTTGGCAAGAGAGTACTCTTGCCGTTTGAAATGGTCTGAATGTATTTATCTAGGTCTTCTCCGAAGAGTCGTCCTCCATGGAAGGGGAACCCTACCAGGAGCTTCTTGCATGGGGGCTCAGCCTCCCAGCTTTTTAACCATAAGAGTCTTCTCATATGGATAAGGGATAACGATAAACGTGACGCTTGCTGGATAGAATCCTTGATTGCGTCTACCGTAAAACATATGGCCTTAGGGACATCCGAAAATTCTTCTGCCTGCTGGGCAGGAATAAGTTTAAGCATCTGCTTAAATTGATCCGATAATGCTTGAGCGACCCCAATCGCAGCCACAGCTGGCTGTACTACTGCCCCTGCAGTAGTGAAGGAGTTCTTAAGTAGTGCTTCCAAGCGTTTATCAACTGGATCCTTGAACACCTGTATGTTTTCTACAGGGCATGTTAACGATTTGTTAACACATGAGATGGCTGCGTCCACTGCAGGAGTAGCCCATCTTTTGGAAAATTTTTCTTCCATAGGATATAGGACAGAGAACTTCTTAGGTGGTAAGAAGATCTTATCTGGCTTGTTCCAATCTTGGAACAAAACTCCCTCTAATAGAGGATGGATCGGAAACACAGCATTGCTTTGAGGCGCCCTCAGTGAGCCCAAAGCTGAAACCGTCGATACCTGGAGATCTGGTACTGGCAAGTTGAATGCCCTATGGACCAAGTCCGACAATCCTTGAATCCACCAGCTCTCCCTCAGGGAGACTGCCCCAGACTCCTCTGTATCCGGATCCTCGATCCCTGAACCTACTTGGTCCTTGTCCAAGAGGTCGTCCAATTCCCCTGAGGAAAGGACCTCCTCTTCTGAGGGTCCGCGCTCGGGCGACGGAGATCTATTCCGCTTACTGCCCCGCATAGCTGCGGCTATCATTTTACCCATGCTTTTCTGCATCTCTTTTAAAGAGGTGAGTAATACCTCCTCCGTGACCATCTTAGGGTTGGACTGACCCGCGTCAGCTCCAGCCCCAGATCCCGATGGCCCCAAGGCTCCCTGTGGGGAAAGCAGCGGCATAGCATTGTCCGAGACCTCAGACTCTCTGGGGGAATCCCCACCTCTTGTACCCTTGTTTTTTGATGCCATGGTACAATACCGAGGTACACCTGCTACTTATTGGTACCTGGGACTTATAAATAGTTAAATGCCCAAACACCTGTTTGGGGGATAAAAAAATGCTTCCTCTCCTCTAGATGACACTTTTTTTTTTTTTTTTTTTTTCAAAAAAAAATCTTTTTTTTTTCTTTTTTTTTTTCAAATCTAGGAAAGAAAAAACATTCTGTCCCCCTGAGTAGTATTGCAAGAAAAACTATGAGATGGAAAAGAAACAGCCTATTCCTAGGCTTGAAAACAGTCTTTCTGAAGACTGCAATATTCTTTCTGGCCACTGTGTGTCCTCGGCGCCCCGTGCTTGCCGTTCTGGTCTTTCCTCCTCAGTTCCAAAGTATTGAATGAGCTATATGGAACAAACAAGGAAGGGCCGCCCCTTCCTTAAGCCACTGACCCGCCCTTCCCCCCCAGCAATCTCAAACAGGAAATGCCCCTCCCGACAGGGGGGGGGTGGGGTTGGGAGGAAGGGACCTCTCTGCTCCAGCAAACTGCAGCCTGCAACCATGAGGAGGTCAGCGTTTTGCCTGCTTTGCAGGCCGTGAGGAGGAAGACTGAATGGAGCATCGCCTGGAGGCTTGCAGGTAAGCACAGCTCTCTGACACACACATATACTTTTATATCACACAGGCCCCACTCAATGCTTTTCCAACACTACAAGGGAGGTCACATCTTATGGGGAATAATACATATAGAGCCATCCTATCTTTATGATATGTGACTAGTTTGCCAGATGCAGTGCATAACTTTAGGCATGTCCCCTGTGACCCCCCAGAAAAAACCTGCTAAGAACCAAGTTCCGCAAGTTTTCCCCTCACTTACCTGCTCCATGCCGCAGGACTTTGCCAAGCAAGAGGCCCAATCTTCCCCCATCTCCGTGGGGATGTCTAGACCTTCAGGCCCTGGGTTCCTATGAAGGATCCACTGTCCTGGGCCCATATAGCACTCTGGCAACAGAAACATTAGGCACCCAAAGGTTTCTAAGTTCTGGGCCCAGGGTCCAGCTCTCTAAAAAGAAAAGCATTATGGGCTATACCCCAAGGGTTTGGGGTCCGGTTACTGACCACTTTAGCGCTGAGGCTTTTTTGGACAGAACCGGTTAGCTCACCTAATCCCAAGGATGTGGAGGCAAGCTAAACCATGACTAACACCTAAGACACTGGCGGAAAAACTGAGGTACTCCTCCTATGGGAGGGGGTTATATAGGGAGGGGCATTTCCTGTTTGAGATTGCCAGTGTCTACACCTGAAGGTACTCCATATAACCCATATAGTAATGAATGCCGCTCTGTGTCCCGTGATGTACGATAAAGAAAAACAAACAGTAAATGGTTCAAAAAGGCTGAAGGTTTTCTTACCTTAATGCCTCCCCCCCCCTTATACTTAGCTGAGCCCGATCTCAATGCAGCACTGTGCAGGCGAGCATTGGCTCCTGTTGCTGTCAATCGCAGCCAATGAGCAGGGGGTTGGGGCCAAGCCGCACTCTCTGTGTCAATGTTTTGGGATGTTTTGTTTGCCCCCCCAAAAAAAAAATATACAGCACCAGCCCCCACTGCTTCGAGCGGTGCGCTGTCATCGCTGGAGGCCGCTTCCATCTTCACCTGTCTTCCTTATGGTTCTGCAAAATCAAGCCAAGTGACTTACTAGAGCCACGATTACATCACTCTGCACATGCTGCCATGTACGGCACAGGATTCTAATGGAACGGCTTGGGTGGCCATTCCTTCAGAGTGCATGCGCCGATGATGTCACCGGCTGCATATATAGTAAATGTCTCCTAGACGGTGCACGTTTAGGAGATATTTACAGTACCTATAGGTAAGCCTTATTATAGGTTTACCTATAGGTACAAGTCAAAGATTGAAGTTTACAGCCAGAAATACAACTGAAAGGTTAAAGGGGGTTGTAACACTTTGTGTTTTTTCACCTTAATGCATCCTCCTCTGGCACCCCAGAAGATGTGGCTTGGGGCAACTCTGTACAAAACGAAGTGCACAGTGGAGGTAAGTATGACATGTTTATTATTGAAAAAAAAAAAAAATGAACCTTTACAACCACTTTAACCACTTAACGCCCGCCGCACGACTATTTACGTCCGCAAAATGGCACGGACAGGCAGAAAGGCGTATATATACGTCCTTGCCTTCTAGCGGGTGAGGGGTCCGATCGCGACCCCCCCCGCTGCGTGTGGCGGGCGGATTCCCGCGGGGAGCGATCCGGGACGACGGCGCGGCTATTCGTTTATAGCCGCTCCGTCGCGATCGCTCCCCGGAGCTGAAGAACGGGGAGAGCCGTATGTAAACACGGCTTCCCCGTGTTTCACTGTGGCGGCGTATCGATCAAGTGATCCCTTTTATAGGGAGACTCGATCGATGACGTCAGTCCTACAGCCACAGCCCCCTACAGTTGTAAACACACACTAGGTGAACCCTAACTCCTACAGCGCCCCCTGTGGTTAACTCCCAAACTGCAACTGTCATTTTCACAATAAAGAATGCAATTTAAATGCATTTTTTGCTGTGAAAATGACAATGGTCCCAAAAATGTGTCAAAATTGTCCGAAGTGTCCGCCATGATGTCGCAGTCACGAAAAAAAATCGCTGATCGCCGCCAATAGTAGTAAAAAAAAAATAATTAATAAAAATGCAAAAAAAACTATCCCCTATTTTGTAAACGCTATAAATTTTGCGCAAACCAATCGATAAACACTTATTGCGATTTTTTTTACCAAAAATAGGTAGAAGAAAACGTATCGGCCTAAACTGAGGAAAATTTTTTTTTTTTATATATGTTTTTGGGGGATATTTATTATAGCAAAAAGTAAAAAATATTGCATTTTTTTCAAAATTGTCGCTCTATTTTTGTTTATAGCGCAAAAAATAAAAACCGCCGAGGTGATCAAATACCACCAAAAGAAAGCTCTATTTGTGGGGAAAAAAGGACGCCAATTTTGTTTGGGAGCCACGCTGCACGACTGCGCAATTGTCTGTTAAAGCGACACAGTGCCGAATTGTAAAAACGCCTTTGGGCATTTAGCAGCATATTGGTCCGGGGCTTAAGTGGTTAAGCTACAAATTCCCAAAAAAATCAGGATTTTGTGCAGTTGTATCTGTACTATCCATTGAGTCCAAATAGTTTGTTAAACATGCAGCAGTATTATTTTTCAATCTGCTTAAAGTAAAGTACCCAGACCTGTGTCAATTATCATATTCAGGACTTGGAGTGTAACTTTAGTAGTGGTGTTCATGGTGTACACAGAACTTACCATCTGATCCTTATAATATTTCAGCTCATTGCGGCTCAGTATGAACCATCTGTTTTTCCATGTCTGAAAGACATAAGATGATAATTATTAGGTTAGAAGTGATTGTCCAGGCTTCACATTTGTCACTGAGAACAGAGCGCTTTAGCAGAAAGCCATACAACACTAGCACATGGCTACTGAACTGCTGCTAAAATATCACAGGCTGAAAGATTACATTTCATTCCCTTCTAGTGGTGCTGGCCAGCACTTTTTCATCACTACTATTATACTGTCACATGCTTGAACTGAAAGCAGATCTAATACGGATATTTAAGGACTCAACTGCAATGAAAGATCAAGGAGGACAGCACAATCCATCTAGAAAATGACTACAAAAGGACTGATTCACACATTGGCCCTTGAAGACTTTAAAGTGGAGGGAGGTTCACCCAAAATATCAATTTTTAACATTAGATTGAGGCTAATTACGGGAAGCAGAATCGGGTGTTTTGATTAAAATCAATGCAGTACTTACCTTTTTTGAGATAGATGTTCTCCCGCCGCTTCCGGGTATGGGCTGCGGGGCTGGGCATTCCTATTTGATTGACAGCCTTCCTACCGTCGCATATAGCGCGTCACCAGTTTTCGAAAGTAGCCGAACGTCGGTGCGCAGGCGCCGTATAGCGCCGCACCGACGTTCGGCAACTCGTGACGCGCTGTATGCGACCGTCGGAAGGCTGTCAATCAAATAGGAACGCCCAGTCCCGAAGACCATACCCGGAAGCGGCGGGAGAACATCTCTCTCAAAAAAGGTAAGTACTGCATTGATTTTAATCAAAACACCCGATTCTGCTTCCCGTAATTAGGCCAAATCTACTGTTACATTTTTTTTAAGACCCCATTCTCATGGTTTATCGTGCGTTTTACTGTTTTTCCTTGCAGCTTGCAGTTACAAGGGAACACCACAGAATTACAATAAACGGGCAACATACATTTATAACCCCTTTCACTGGGGTGCGGCCGGTGTTAGTACTAAAACTAGTGGCACTTTTTAGCCACTAGTGGGGCACTTTTAACCCCCCCGGCTAGTGGCCAAAGAAAGGGTTTAAATCGCCTGTGTTACGGCGCTGCTGAATCGATTTGCAGGCGCTTTGGCAGCACTGCCCATTCATTCAATGGGCAGGGGCAGTGGCAGTGTAGGAGCGCTGTATACACGAAAAGATGCTGCCTGCAGGACTTTTTTTCCCGTCCTGCAAGCGCACCGTTCCAGTGTGGAAGCACTCAGGCTTGAGAGGCGCTTTACAGGCGCTAAAACGCCTGAAAAGCGCCCCAGTGTGAAAGGGGTCTTACTGCAGCAAAACACAACACACGGTGTACATTCTAGGGCAGTGTCATGTTTGATTTTTTTTTGTGTGCACTGTCGGCCAGTTAAAAATATATTCGCTGCCTTTAAACCACTGTGCCTTAACTATCAATAACCGTGCATTAATGCAACACATAGGGGTCTATTTATAAATTATTTCACAAAAGGGGTTAAAATTATTCACCCAAGATTCACACAATTTTTCTAGCTGGATTCAGTTGGAAAAATTTATGCATCCTGGGTTAATTATTATACAGGATTTATATTGTGCCAACAGTTTGCACAGCACTGTACAATCTAAAAGGGAGAGAGAGTATGACACAAGAATTAAAGAGGGGCCCTGATCATAGGAACTTACCAACCAATAGAGTGGTACAAAAGGTTATAACTGTAGAGGGATGAGCTGATGGAAGAGTTATTGCCGGTTCACGCTATGCTGTGTGAGAACCACATGCGATTTTTGAACAGGAATTGCACCGCATTCCTGTTCAAATCCAAAGCGATGCTTCAGAAATGCAATTTGGGCTATTATTCTTTATGGCTCAAGTCACACCAAATCTACACCCATGCGATCCGATTCTGCAAATAGCACCGGGGTTTGCAAAACGATTTCAGCATGTCATTAACTTAACCTACACACCTGCATTGGTTCACATGAACACGGTGCGATTTGGATGCAGTGCACAGAATTTGCGCCGCACAAGTGTGAACCGGTGTTCTGTCAAAAGAGTCAACTCATCAAAATCTCCAATTATGTCACTTCCGGTAACTCTCCAGCAGCAGTAATTGCAGATTTCGATGACTTGGCCACTATGGTACACGACGAGTTGGCCATTTTAACAGAACACTAGCTAAGGAGTAAAAAAAGTTGGGGGCAGCCATGTGGTTGGTTACTAGTGCGTAGACTATCAATGTCCACTCATTATATCGTGTATATAGTGTATACGCTGCCGGTGTTCTGTGAAAACCGCCAAGTCGTCGAAATCTGCAATTACTGCTGCTGGAGAGTCACTGGATGTGACATGGTTTGAGATTTTGGCAAATTTACTGTTTTGACAGAACACCGGCACTAAAAGTTTAAAGTGGAGGTTCACCCAAAATATACATTTTTAACATTAGATTTAGGCTAATTAAGGGGAGCAGAAACGGGTATTTTTTTTTAAATCAATGCCGTACTTACCGTTGTAGAGATAGATGTTCTCCCGCCGCTTCTGGGTATGGGCTGCGGGACTGGGCGTTCCTATTTGATTGACAGCCTTCCGACCGTCGCATACAGCGCGTCACGAGTCTCCGAAAGTAGCCGAACGTCGGTACGCAGGCGCCGTATAGAGCCGCACCGACGTTCGGCTTCTTTCGGCAACTGGTGACGCGCTGTATGCGACCGTCGGAAGGCTGTCAATCAAATAGGAACGCCCAATCCCGAAGATCATACCCGGTAAGTACGGCATTGATTTTAAAAAAAATACCCGTTTCTGCGCCCCTTAATTAGCCTAAATCTAATGTTCAAAAAAATTTGGGTGAACTCCCGCTTTAAATTTTGAATAGGGTTCCCTGAAGAGATGAGGTTTCAGGGGTCGCCTAAAGGTGGCCACAGGGCCGATCCACCCTATACGCTTTCTACGCAAGCTGCATAGGGTCCCGCAAATTACTCGAGGCTGCCGCAGCTGTCCCTCCATCCCTCCTTTCTCACCCGCTTTCTCCCTCCATCCCTCATTCATCTCAGACTCTAACCACACCCCCTCTGAGCCACACCCACGTAAGCCACGCCCACTATTTCACGTAAACCACACCCATTTTTTGCCGCCGTAGAGTGCCCCTTAGCAGAATTTTGCTTAGGGCTCCAGGGAGGTCAGGATCGCCACTGGGTGGCCAGAGTAGGAGATAGTTGGACAGATTGAGGTAGAAAGTTTCAGGGGATGGGGGAGACTCTGGAGAAGTCCTGAAGATGAGTGTTGTGTGAAAACATTTATTAATCCCATAGTGTCATCGAGGCCTCAGTGATTCTATACAGAGAATGATTTAGAACATTTTTTTTTTCTTTCAAATTTCAATACAGAAATAAGTAGCGCGCATTAGTACAAACATAGCTCAAGGAAGTACATACATGGCTCAAGGAAGCTTATAAAATGAATGTGTTTAGAAAGGAAACTTTGACTCTAGAGGTCTCTCTATTCCCGTAACCCCAGGTACAGTACAAGGGCCAGTGGGTCTCCTAAGCCACTTCAATTAAATGGAGGACCCAAAAGCTTTTTAATCTATCACATTGTGATTATAACATCTATCTCCATTGTGCAGGACAACCACTCCTTCACCACAGAGCCCATTGGAAGTCTCACTCGTTATTCATCCCACAACATTACAGACCTGCGGCAAAAGGCTCAGCACCAAACCCTCCTCAGAAAACATGCATTACCCACAAACAAATACACAAAGGAAGGCTTTAGATCATTTCACATAATAATGTGGCTTATCCCTCTACAATACTTGTTCCAGGTACAGTATATACAACACATTTTGTTATACAAAGTTGGCAGATAAAAATGTTTATCCTAAGGTCCTCCAAATACTAATGTTCTGGCTTTTGGTAGATGCTGGTGAATTCATTTACTGCATTATCTTAACTCTCTGGACCCTGGCGACACCCCTTTGAATCTCGTTCTCCCTTCTTGACAGACATATTGTTTAGATGCCTTCATAATGGTAAGCGCAGGTGCAAGAACTTTAAGGCCGGGGTTCACACCTATGCGAATTGAATGCATGTTTTCACCGCATTCAATTCGCATAGCAGGAGAATGTGACTGGCTCTCTATGGAGCTGGTTCACATATCTCCGCAGCGGGTCCGGTGCGGTGTGCCGGAAAAACACGTGCCTTTTTGGTGCGTTTCAGGTTCTAATTCAGCCCAAAATCTGGGCTGAAATCGGACCTGAACCAGTAAACCAGCGCGTACCAGACCCCTGCTGTGAGCCGCATGTGGCTACAGTGTGAACCCGGCCTAATAACTCGGGAACAGAAGTCTTGGCAGTAATGTTCCTCAGAAAAAATAAAGCGAATAGGAAAGTCAACCAAGCTCTGTCGAATGCACACCCTTAAAGACCAGAGAAAATATAAAATGAATATTAAAGCTGAACTCTGGGAAAATTTGAAATATATCCTTTTCGTCTAGGGCAGAGGTCTCCAAACTGCGGCCCGAGGGCCAGATGTGGCCCTTTGCTAGCCTTTATCCGGCCATCCCTTTCACTGATATGAGGTACTATTCCTTCCACTGACACCAACAAGGGGGCACTATTTCTTCCACTGATACCAATGTTGGGATACTATTCCTTCTACTAATAGGGGCACTACTCCTCCTCCTACTGACCACCAACCCTGAGGCCATATTTATTCTCACTGATGCCAAGCCTAGGACATTTTCTGCCCCCACTGGCCACAGTCTGGCCCTTCTAAAGTCTGAAAGACAATAAACTGGCCCTTTGTTTGAAAAGTTTGGAGACCCCTGGTCTAGGGTATCATCATAAAACCGTTAAACTTGCCTCACTCTTGCAGGCTTCCAGTTTTCTGTGCAACTGGTCCCCTGATGCCGCTTCTGTTCAGTGCTATGTTAGTCGCAGGTACTTTGACATCAATATGTACAATGCAGGACCAGCAGTCAAGCTTTGTAAGTGAGGATGTTGAGGGCTCACCAACAACCAAGAGAGCTAGCTGCTGGGAGAATGGGAGAACAAAAATGAGCATTTAACCCTTGCATTGCAAGGAAAATCCTCACTTCAAGGCAGTGTTGCCAACCTACCAGATTGAAATTTACTGGCACGACACCCGAAAATTACTGGCGCAGCCACGTTTTTACTGGCATTTCACAAAAGTTACTAAATTAAATTTTTAGGTGCACATTTCAGTATTTAGGCTACAAACAAGTACGGTAGGCAAATAGCAATGTGATTTAAGGTAGATATTAACATTTTTCGATATAATAAGGGCAAATTATTTAGTCACATCACCCCCTGCCTTCACCCCCCTTTGTGGTGCCACAATCCTTCCCTGCCTCCAATCTACCCCAGACCCCCTTGCCTCCATCGTCCCCTGCCTCCATCCCCCTCTGCGGTGCCACCAACACCACCTGTCTCCATCCCCCACCCTCTACGGTGCCACCATCCCCCTCTGCGGTGCCATCAACACCCCCTGCCTCTATCCTCCTCTGCAGTGCCACCACAGCCTCCATCACCCCCTTGCCTCCAATTACCCCCTGCCTTCAATCTCCATGCGCAGTTCCAAGCCGAACCGATCTCAGGTAATTTTATTGGCACATTCCTGCAACCATGGGCTTTTACGAACGGGGGGGGAAAGTGCCCGTTTTTACGAACTGTTCGTAAGAATACGGACGGTTGGCAACACTGCTTCAAGGGTAGGTTTGAAATTTCCCTGTAGTTCAGTTTCAGAACATAGTATGTTAAAAGGCTGTATGTTTTGGTGAGAGAAGATGTGTGTAAAGCAGCAAATGTAATGAAATATGATGTTTTCATGGCCGATGAATGTAAAATGTAACTTTATTTCTTACCTTTACACGTCCTCCTTGTTTTACCAGATAGCCTTCCTTTGTGCCCAACTGAGAACGCAAAAAAAAAAAAGAGGTTAAAGTAAAGCAACAGACCAGATAATATGCTAAAAAAATAATGTGTCAAAGGTTACCATCCAGGGAAATGGCATGGTAAGGTGATCTAGAGATATAGGCAACACAAGCTTGGCCCCATTCTTCCCTTATCCAAAGCCTCTCCACTGGTTGTTTAATGTAAACGGTGGTACCACTGAGCACCAGAGAGGTTAAAGCGGTATTAAAACCAAAAATGTTTTTTTTTGCAGCTTAGAGTTTTGCTTTTACAGAAAAATTCAAGATTTACATATAAGATAAGCTGCTCAAAACTCTGGATCTACTGACAGGTTAACCGATTTTGCATGTAGTCCGTCTACAATGTATGTTAATGTCAATATGTTGTATTATCATGAATAATGTACATTTATAATGAAATATAGAAAACTCCTTGGTGTACTGATTAATGTAATGGGGCAGATCCACAAAGAATGTACGCCGGCGTATCTATTGATACGCCGGCGTACATTCAAATTTCCTGCGTCGTATCTTTGTTTTGAATCCTCAAAACAAAGATACAACGGCATCTGGGTTAGATCCGACAAGCGTACGTCTTCGTACGCCTTCGGATCTTAGATGCAATTCTTCGGCGTCCGCTGGGTGGCGTTCCCGTCGTAATCCGCGTTGAGTATGCAAATTAGCTATTTCCGACGATCCACGAACGTACGAGCGGCCGTCGCAATCTTTTACGTCGTTTCCGTTCGGCTTTTTTCGGCGTATAGTTAAAGCTGCTATTTGGTGGCGTACGCAATGTTAAGTATGGCCGTCGTTCCCGCGTCGAATTTGAAATTTTTGTATTTCGTTTGCGTAAGTCGTCCGTGAATGGGGCTGGACGTAATTTCCGTCCACGTCAAAACCAATGACGTCCTTGCGCCGTCATTTAGCGCAATGCACAGCGTGAAATTTAGGGACGGCGCATGCGCAGTTCGTTCGGCGCAGGGACGCGCTTCAGTTAAATGAAACACGCCCCCTACTCGCCGCATTTGAATTCCGCGCCCTTACGCCGCGAGACATATATATAAACATATGGGGCTTAATTTACTAAAACTAGAGTGCAAAATCTGGCGTAGCTCTGCAGCCAATAGCCAATCAGCTTCTAACTTAGGCCTGCTAAATTATGTTTTGATTTAAAGGGGTTGTAAATCCTTGAGTTTTTTTACCTTAATGCATTCTATGCATTAAGGTAAAAAACCTCCTGTCATGCAGCAGCCCCCCCGAGCCCCCATTTTACTTACCTGAGCCCCGTAACTCCCACGACGGGAATGAGCACACTACCGCCGGATGGTGTCTGGTGTCCTGATTGGATACATTGATAGCAGTGCAGCTATTGGCTCCCGCTGCTGTCAATCAAATCCAATGATGCTGGAGGGGGCAGTCCTGCTGTCTGGGTCAATAGATGCAGCAGCAGGACTCGGCAGCGCACCCGCACGGGTTTCCCGAAGGAGGGCGCTTCTCCAATGGGGCACTAGAGAAGGAGCCACCAGCGCCGCTGAGGGACCCCAGAAGAGGAGGATTGGGGCCACTCTGTGCAAAACTAACTGCACAGAGGAGGCAAGTATGACATGTTTTTTTAAATAACAAACAAGGGTTTAGTAACCCTTTAAAAAACAAAAAAACAAAAACTGGAAGCCGATCAGTTTTTATGCAGAGCTGCACCAACGTTTGCACTCTCCAGATGTAGTAAATCAACCTTAGTGTCTCTATAGGGTATATTTTTCAATACAGACAATCTATTTTAAAGCATTGTGCACTTTCATTCTCATGCATGCGCATTGCAAAACAAAAAAACACACTTAATTTTAGCTGGGGTTATGAAAACATCAGTTAGATAAGCCAAAAAAATGCAGCTTCTTTCATATACCAAAAATTATATTTACCAACTGAATACAACTGGCTGCACTGGATTTTCATAACAGATCTATGTTATTTCCCTTATATAATCTAAAAATAAGATGGCACTGAGATGCTTTCTTAATAGACATGTATGTTCAGGACTCAGGAGTACCAAACATGCATATCTGCCATAAAAAAAAAAGTTTTCCAGTTGGACTGTACCTGCACAATGATTATCTAATGTCTCTTTTTACTAAGGGCAAATCCACTGTGAAAGTGCCCTTGGAAGTGCAGTCGCTGTAGATCTGAGGGGGACATGCAAGAAAAAGAAAAAACAGCAATTTTGCTGGCACATGATTGGATGATAGAAATCAGCAGTATGCACTTGTAGTGCACAGTGGATTTGCCTTTAGTAAATATGGTAAACCCCTAGGTTTAGCTTGTGTCAATTCAAATCCCCTTTACATAAAATTCCAGGCACTGTTCAGCTTCCATTTCATAGTTAGTTATTATGCAAAACAATAAGTGTACAATATATATATAATCTTTTCTAAACGTTAAAGAGATCCTGTCCCAACTTTGCAAATTGCAGCACAATAAAATTAAGTATTTTGAATGCTTACCTGCAGCATTTACCATTTCTATAACAATTTACTTGCAATGTGCCTCTGAACATGCTGGTAAGGCCCCTTTCACACGGACACGTTTTCAGGCTGCTATACCACCTGAAAAAATCGTGCCCTGCAGTCTTCAGTGTGAAAGCCCGAAGGCTTTCACACTGAGGCGGTGCGCTAGCAGCATCTTTGGAGCGGTATAGGAGCGGGGTGTTTACTGCTCCTTCCCATTGAAACCTCTGCCCTTTTTCGGCCGCTAGCGGGGGTTAAAACAGCACTGTTAGCGGCCAAATATCACGGTAAATACAACGGTATAGTGGCGCTAAAAATGTTGCCGCTATACCGCCACCGCACCTCCCCTGCCCAGTGTGAAAGGGGCCTTAATCTGACTGCACTGTGTGTATGAGCCTTACTTTCCAGGCTCTCTTTCCATAACAAGTTTTTTTTTTACTTTAAAAACTGTTTCCCTCTGCGCCCATGTGCCCTAAGATGATTGGTCTGGCGACGGGGTCTCTTTAAAGCCCCCCCCCCCCCACTATCTCAAAACCAACCTAACTTTTCAGATGGCTCATTTGTTTAAGTAGATGCATAAAAATAAAAAACACTGTTTGGATGCAATACAATAAAAGTGGTGGTGGTTTGCACATGGTTGAGCGGCAGTTTGCAGATGTTCAGGAAGCAATACAGCCGACTCCTAAATAGTTGTTTTTTTCTGATCCCAAGGGGGATTTTGCAGTACAGTACTGAACCACAACTACGTGACATTGACCTCAATGGGCGCGTTTGGCAAATGGGATCGCCTGCTGAATGTGGCACGCTAAAGTTGCCACACTGTGCAGAAAAGCATTGTTGCACCCATATGGACTAAAGCACCTGCCATGTTAATTCAATGGTGGCAGTCAGGGGGCGGTAAAAATGTCCTTTGTTGCCCATGTGAACTCAGGTTACAGGCACAGAATATAGGGGGCCATTCAGCTGATTTGTTTACTCACTGAGGGGGCCAACGGAACCAGGTCAGATTCGGAGCGACCAGATTGCATAGCAGTATGAACTCGGACAGATTCATATATTGATGGTTCTTCCACGTCCCGTGGGTAAGGGAATCTCAATAAAATTAAAGTACCTACAGCGGAAAAAAGAGCCATGTTATTCTGGAT
This sequence comes from Rana temporaria, assembly GCF_905171775.1. NCBI lineage: Eukaryota > Metazoa > Chordata > Amphibia > Anura > Ranidae > Rana > Rana temporaria. The sequence goes on along the minus strand of NC_053489.1, from coordinate 468,347,746 downwards.
TTCATACCGGGCAGCACATTCACCGTTTAATCTATGCACCTGAAGAAGTACAATTTTCTGCAGTTTTGTAAAAAGGAAAATAAAAAACAGCCTAATTTAAAAAATCTGCACCTGTGACCAAGAAACTGATTTCTGCCTATAATAATAAAATAATATGCAAAACAAAAATACAAAACGTGCATTACCAAAAGCAAGGGGTTTTCCAAACAAAAAATTAGCTGAAATTAGTGATGTCAGGCAAAATGTATGATATAGTAGGTATAAGAGCAGGGGCATATCTAGAAATCACAAGTCATCATAGGTCTTAAATGGGACCCATTATGCACCCTTCGTTCGATTCAGGGGGAAAAAAAAAAAGAGGAGGAACAAGCCAAGGGACTTTTTACTTATAGGTGTCACTAAATTAATTACAAATTAAAAATATTTTATAGATTTTTCTTATAACAAAAATGATAAAAATTCCTTGTTATACAATTTGTTAAACTCAAAAGCACATACAGACACTACCGCTCTACATGTTTCGCCTCGAAAAGAGCTTCTTCGGGAGTATCAATTGTACTGTGAGAATTATATGCTATAAATGACAAAGAAACATAGGAATAGATTACCGTATATATTCGAGCATATGTGGAGATTTTCAGCCCTTTTTTTTACGGCTGAAAATAGCCCCCATGGCTTATACCCAAGTCAGTGTACCTGTCGGGTCGCGGGCGTCCATTTTTCAAAAGTCGCGGCTTCCCCTGGTCCTTGATAGGCGTTTGACACTGTGTTCCGCTACTGCCTATCACGGAGGTCCTCTCATCCTCTGACTTTCCTAGCAGACACTGTGTTCAGTGTTCCACCTATCATGGACGTCCTCTTGTCCGAGGATGAAAGAAGGTCCGTGATTGGCCGAACACTGAACACAGTTTCTGCTGGGAAACCGAGTCTGAGGATGAGAGGACCTCTGGATAGCCGGTAGAGTAACACAGTGTCAAACGTCTATCACGGACCAGGAGGAAGCCGCGACTTTTGAAAAATGGACGCCCGCAACCTGTCAAGAATATAGGTACACCGAGGCTGCAATGGGCACAGAGAGAATGGGCACAGTAAGGCTGCAATGGGCACAGTGAGAATGGGCAAAGTAATGCTCCAATGGGCACAGTAAGGCTACAATGGGCACAGTCAGAATGGGCACAGTAAGGCTGCAATGGGCACAGTAAGGTTGAAAATGGGCACAGTGAGGCGTGCAAATGGGCACAGTGAGGCTGCAAATGGGCATTGTTGACCCTCTTTTCCGCTTACAGTAGCTGCTGCATTCTCACCCTAGGCTTATACTCGAGTCAATACATTTCCCCAGTTTTTTGTGGTAAAATTAGGGCCTCGGCTTATACTCAGCTTGGCTTATACTCGAGTATACACGGTACATAAAGTTTTGGACAGCGTTTTACATCTATCACAATATTGGCATACAGAATTACACATTTTAATGTTGTTCAAAAATGTCAATATTAACAAAATACAATTTTTAAGTAATATGAAAATCGAGATATGCTTGGACCTAGGTAATAAAAAGGATAGGAAGAGTCCCAATTAATTTCAGTGGACGCCCTATTGATGGATTTCTTTGTGACCACAGGGGGGAGATAGATATGACACCTATATTCTAAAGGGAAACATACATACATACATACATACATACATACATACAGGGCTTTTTTTCAGTGGGAACTCAGTTCCACCACCTTTGGCTTAGACCCTTTGGTGCCTGCTCACCACAATTACTTGTAAACACAGAAGTCTGGTTTCTGTGTTTACAAGTGACAGCTCTGCACTCTGTGTGTAACCCCCTGAACTCTGCACTCTGTATGTAATGCAATCCTGGTATTTAATGCACCTTTAAGACCCTTCTACTATTTGTGAAATCTGAACGGGGTCGTGGTTGAGTTCCTGCACCTATTTTCTGAGAAAAAAACTATATATATATATATATATATATATATATATATATATATATATATATATATATATATAGAAGTAAAAGAAAAGGAAAAAATCCCAATCGATGTTTAATTGAGTATCACAATATGTAAATAGATTCCCAGTGTAGGGATATTTTGATGAATGCCGTTTTTTCCCTTTGGGGATATTCAGCACTTTTTCTTTTTCACTATCCACCACCTCTCCACTATCATTTGGTTATTTTCCATTTGAGAGAAAGAAGGGGGATAAATAAATTGATCCAACTTGAAAAATGCCAGAGGTAATTATTATTTACGTATCGTGATACTCAATTAAAACATAGATAAATTTGTATTTTGCGAATATTGATATTTTTGAACAAAATTTAATATGTGTACTTCTGTATGCCAATATTGTGATAGATGTAAAATTCTGTCCAAAACTTTATGTAATCTATTCCTATGTTTCTTTATAATTTATAGCATATAATTCTCACAGTACACTTGAATCTCCTGAAGAAGCTCTTTCGAAGCGAAACATGTAGAGTGGTGTGGTCTGTATATGCTTTTGAATTCAACAAATGATATAACAAGGATGTTATCATTTTTATGGTTATAATAAAATCTATTAAATGTTATCAATTTGTAATTAATTTACTATAGTGACACCTAAAAAGTCCCTTGGCTTGTTCCTCCTCTCTTCTTTTCTACGATAAATTGGGATGTGGTGTTTTTTCTGATCACTTTGCCCTTACTTTTAAAAACTTAATTAAATTCCCTTAACATTGGTTATCAATGAATGGTGGCTTATAAAACATCCTAATTTATAACCCATTACACCGATAGATGGCCATTTACCTGTGCACCCTTAGTGGGGTCTTCCTGGCCCTTATCACCAATGGCCACTGTAACAGAATACTTACAAATTGTAGCCCAATAAAAGGTGCCACTCCACATTTAGTATGTGCACTTCCCATAAACTACTGTTGAACTGAGCCTGTGCTGTTCACCAAAAGCAGAGGAGCTTTTCCTTTGCAGTTCGAGAAAAGTTGGTTCAGCAAGTGTATTAAAAACAGTAAATACTTACTGAAATTTTCCTTTCCTGACGAGCTCCATGTCAGCCTACCACTGGTTATACCTTGTTTACATTTACATTGTCCTCTAAAAAGTGATCTGCATTGAATTACTCTTCTAAGGGCATTTGACAGGTGGTGAGGATTCATTATATTACCTCCTCACCGCCTGTCTTAACTCCTTCAAACCCACACCAGCATGTCACAACAACGTGCAATGTGGGCCATTGAGGGGCACCCCCCTTCAACTGAATGGGTTGCATTTGGCGGGCAGTACTACCAACCGTATGTGACAGCAAGGATCATTATTGCTGCAAAGAATCATGGAAAAGGTGTATGTAAAGGTGTATTTACTGCATTAGCAGCTTTGGGAAATAGTAAGGGGAAGCGATAAAATCAATACTCAAGCGTTTTTACTGGTCCCCAAGCGCAAGCTTAAACCAGGCCCTAGCCTGATACTTTACTGTGAGAGGGAAAGTAAGAACATTTTTTTATATGGGCCCCTTAGCAGCAACATGGTCTGCTATGCCTGCAGTTTCATCCTTGTTTAACACTAGCGTGTTCAGAAAAAAGCCTCAACTTGGTAAAGAATTTGGAAAGCAATCATCCAGGGGAATCCACAAAAGACAAAGTTTTACAGAACAATTTCTTCGATCTATAAGAAGTGGAGTAAACAGTTACATCATTTCTATTGTCAGGATTTTTTTTTATTAATTTCAATAATAAAATGTAGATTATTAATAAGGCCTGTACACCTGTCAGGAGAGCAGTCTTCAGGTATGCCTTTTTAGATCAATGACCAGCTGCCAACTACACAAATCCTGTTCCAAAGTGCCCACCCATGCAGGGCCAATGCATTGAGCGAAATACGGTCTGTCTGCATTCTGATTCATATATCAGACCTACACGGATGTGCACTCTGGGATGCTCTTGGAGATCGGTGCAGGTCCATGCAGCTGGCCGCCTATCATTGATTTGAACAAGCTGCCTGCACATGGCCCTTCGCACTTATTTATGGTTAGGTATGCCCATGTCAGTGATGCCCAAATGTGTCTTCATAATGTGTTAGAAACAAATTAATATAAATAAAGAATTATTAAAAGCCGGCATCCATGTAAGTACTTTTAAGCATTCGATATTCACTTTGGTATTACTATCAGCAGCGGCCGGTACATAAGGAGTGCCGGGGCTCCACCCAACTAGTTTGCATGTGGTTCACATGCGGGGCAGCGAAATCATAGCTTTCTATCATTGACTTGAAAAAGGTTGGGCTCGGAACCCACCCACTTGTGGCACTAGCGAATAAATATTCACTATTGGTTTCCAGCTTCTCCTCCTGGCCAATCAGGACAGGAGGAGGATCTAAAAAAGACCAGGTTGGTCGGGACGAGAAGCCGGGGAAGCCGCAGTGGTGGATAGGTGAGTGCGGACCTGGGGGGGTGCCAAAAAGTTTAGCACCAGCTCGATGTTGGTCTTATCAGACTACAGGAAAAGTTTCTGAACAGCTTTGTGAAACTGAATTTCAGCTATCACTGATAATAAGAATAGGTGCTTGGCTTAAGGTAATATGCACTCAGAGCAGGGGCGGCCCCGGGCAACAGGAGATTATGGGGCCCCCGGGCAATAGGAGATTATGGGGCCCCCGGGCAATAGGAGATTATGGGGCCCCCAGTATACACACACATACAGTATACATACACACAGAATACACATACACACACACACACTGAAAAGGTACTGGAGAGGCGGGGCAGGTATAATCTTGGGATGTTTTTAAAAACACAGATTGTTACATACTGTCCCTGGTTTTACTGAGGCTGGCAACCCTGATGGGGCCCCCTAGTGCCATGGGGCCCTCGGGCAATGTCGAGTGGTCAGTCCATCCCTGACTCAGAGATGGTGCACACCCAAAGCAAAATTGGCCAGATTTAACCAAATAATTTTGTGTTGCCTTGTGCTTTACCAAAACTGTAGGAGTTAAAGAATGGTCGAATTTGATGAACATTTTTTTGCTTTCAAACTTGTCTCTTTTTAAGGAGCAAAATCAGGTGCCTTTTCTGCAGATATATAATTAGAATATATATACGGTACATTGGTAATGTATGAGTGATGATAAAATGCAGAAGCCCAAAACATAATAGGATGTGGTAAGCACATTGCCAAACTCAGCATGTCTACTGCCTGGTACACACATGAAATCCCATATCAAAAATGAAGACGCTACTAAAGTTACGAAAAGTCTCATACCACAATACAAAAATTTGGAAGCGATGTTATTGTATTGCATTTGTATTGTAATTTTTGTACTAAAACTGTACTGATTAAATGACAATCATATGATCTGGTATCATACGAGAAATATTTTCATGCTTGTCCCTTCAAATAATATCAGATAACCTGTCGTGATTGGCTCTCGAAAGCTGTGTACTAATGATCAGATTATCGTACAATCGATTCGAAAGTGCTATTTTTAATATGATTTTCTGATCATGTTTACGGGCCATGAATCCTTGATAAAGTAAATGTGACTACATTTTCTGCTTAACATAGTGGCAGGATTTATTTGAAAGTCTGTACAGAACTAACTATTGCTGGTACCAGAATTAAGCAGTGGTGCTGTCAAATTTCACATACTGTTCACTGAAATCTGTGTGTTTCCTTACTCCTGCTTTTTGATATGTATTTCTTTTTTTGTCTGGTCTCATTTGGAACATACAGTATGTAGCCCCAGGTCACTTTTAGGACCGGTGATATGTTAAATTTAGGGGAAAATTCAGAGAAGTAGTTGGCTCTGAATTGGTTTGACTGTTTAAATCAGGGATATGCAATTAGCGGACCTCCAGCTGTTGCAGAACTACAAGTCCCATGAGGCCTAGCAAGATACTGACAGCCACAAGCATGACACCCAGAGTCAGAGGCATGATGGGACTTGTAGTTTTGCAACAGCTTGAGGTCCGCCAATTGTATATCCCTGGTTTAAATTTAGGGTGTCTGCTCTAGCTTGGCTGTGCTGTGGGCTGATCTTCCTGCCGGAGACTCCCATCACCCCCGGACAGCAGGTGGCAGCAGTGTGGTCAAGTGCTCTTAGCAGCCAGTGGAGTTGATCTCTCCGCTGTGCATGCTGGGGAGGGGTATAAAGGGGGCAGACGCCATTGGGGTAGCCATTCCACGACACCCACTGCATATGGTCCTCCTGGCCCAGGTGTGCTTGGGCAGCAGTGTTACTGGTTCTGGGACCATGTTGGCCCGGAGCGATTGATCCACTGTGTGGACCCAGTAGCTGACTGGGTCCCCAATCTGGAAGGAGCCCCGAGCTGTCCATCCGATTGGAGGAAGGCGACCGGTAAGGAGTCTGTCCGGAAGATACCTAGCACGGGGCTGGTGTTCCAGGAGGGGCCTGTCCATTCATCGGGGACCACCCGAGTTCTGACAGGCTGAATGTTGGTCGCCTGTTAGCTACTGACTGTACAAAACTACATGAAGGAAATCCGGGTGCTGAATCTACTAAGAAAGGATTCCGGACCATAATTGTCTCCAATCTTATAGGAGGGTCTGTGGCAGAGACTTAATCCTAAATTCGAGTGACATTCTGGCTGCCAGGCTTTTAAAAAGAGAGGCCTGTCCAGGTACGCTATACCCATTCCGGCTGGAGTGGCGAAGTAAAGTGTTTAAGGAAGCAGGACTGTTTCCCGTGTTCAGTTATACCTGGATCTACTGTCTTCTATTTTCTATCCCTTTACCTTTCTACTGTTTAACCGTTTTTACCCGGCTGGGTAATAAAAGCACAGAAAAGACACCTGTTGTGGACATTCCATTTACTACAACTCTCTTCAAGTACCCTAGACGGCGGAGATACAGAGGTAACATGGCACCCAAAACAAACCAGCAGCTCCTTCAGGGGTAGTGCTACAAGTAGTTCAAGACTTTCTGTATTGGCATTACCTACTAGTCACTCTGTTGAAGGAGATTTCAGAGTCCTGTTTCAGGTGTACGGTGTATAAAGTTATAAAAGTTAAACATTTTAATTGGACGTGAACACAACGTTTGATTTTCGTTTCATTAGTGCGGTTTTTGTCCAAAAAAAAAAAAAATTCGTAAGAGCAAGGCTCCACATGCTCAGAAACTGAGATTTGAACTATGTATGGGCAGGCTGATTGTACACAAGTTAAATCGATTGAAATCCAACCTGGTTTTTTTTTATGTGAATATTGCCAATAGCTAAAGCCAATAATAATAATAATAATAATAATAATAACGGTGTTCTCGAAGCCGGGATGACTCCCCCTGCTGCGAGAACACGATAGCCTTGCTGAAGTGATTCCCCCAACCACACTGACTACCCGTGGTTGCAGGAAAGAAAATTGCTCCGTCTATAGCTGCCTTTAAGCTTGGCCTGGAAGTAGGAAGTGTGCTTTAAGCAACGCAGGTCTAATCTGACCTAACTCTAGGGTCATCACTGGAATGGAGCAATACAAGAAACTCCAGTTTAATGGTTACTATGCTCCAGAAGGAGTTCAATGTGATGATTCTGAATGATAAGACCCACCCAGCAACTTCTAGCCTGATAAGTTTTGTGATGTTCCAGCTTCTTCTAATCTACCGTATTTATCGGCGTAGAACACGCACAGGGGTATAAAACGCACCCTAACTTTAAGAGGGAAGTTTCAGGATAAGCCCTTTCCACAGCCCCCTGCGTATAACATGCAGGCATAGTTTACCCTCTATTTTCAGGTTAAAAAAGTGAGTGTTATAAGCCAATAAATACAGTACTTTATATCAAGTTCCTTATAAAGAACCTGCACTGCTTCGGTTGCTGAAAATGAAAATGTTTCGTACTGTTGGGGCAAGATGATCCTAGGAGTCCCCATTATCTTTACAAGGCCCTTCTGGGTGGAGGCACTAAAGATTTACAAACCCAGAGATATTGCCCTAAAGTAACTCACTTTGCGGAAGCTCAGGATCCCGTTTGCCCAGCTGCTGCCATAGCATTATGTGTAATTGCTGCAAGCTGAATGTCATCACTTATAACTGCCCTGAGGCTGGGTTCACACTACTACACTACTTTCATCCTACTTTGCTCTGCTACATCGGTCCTACATTTATCCTACATTGATCCTACATCCATCCTACTTTCATGAACAGGATACTACTTTGGTCCGACTTCAATGATATTCAATGGGCCTGAAGTAGGATCAATGTAGGACCAAAAGTAGTACAGGGAGCATTTTCAAAGTCGGACCGACTTGTGTAGGACGCTACAAGACGCTCTCATAGGGAAACATTGAACACAGAGCAAAGTAGGATGAAAGTAGTGTAGTAGTGTGAACCCAGCCTCAAAGAGGGTTACACATATACAGTCCTTAACATAAATTGTATAGTTCTGGGAGATCGGCAGCAAAACGTTACATCAGGGTCCCAAGGGTTGAGAGGAACTGATACTTTTGTTACACTGGAGGATCTTGGAAAAGAGAGGACATCTGTTTTTTTTTTTTTTTGTTTTGTTGAATAATGAATCTGTTGCCCAATACTGTATGTCTTAAATCTTACTTTTTCATTGTGCAATATTCTTTCACAATGCTGGATATTTTGCAATGTAGTAACTACACAGTAACACTAATTTTCCAGTTTGACGACAAAAAAACTGCACTTTGATTTTCATGCGTTCAGAAAAAAGCCCATAAACTCCACTGCTCATTAAAGCTGAAAAACGTCCATGTGTGCATGGACACATAGGCCAACATAGAAAAAAATGCCCAAACTCCAATAAACTGCAGTTTATCAGCTCCAGTGTGCATGAAACCTATGGTGGACTGTCTCACTACCTCTGCTCACTATCTCTGTTGGAAGTTTATTCCTGGCATCCATCTAGGTCCAACAAAACTGATATCAAAATAAAAAGAATATTGTCACAAGTTTTTATCCATATACTTGTTTTAGGTCAATGACTATTAGGCCTCATGCACACTGGACGTTAAAATAACGTTATAAAACGCCAGTAGCTTTGCAGTGAGTTTTTCAACTTTTTTTCAGCTTTTTTCAATAGTGTTTATCGGTTTTTAGCGTTTTTCTGTGTTAGCGTTTTTTTTTTATTCCAATGGATCAAAAAAACTTTAAAAAACACTGGTGAGTGAAGTTTTTTGAGCTTTTATCTGCGTTTATCAGCATTAGAGCACTTTTACAGCTGACAAACATCTCTCAGACCCCACTAGGTTTTTCTTTTTTTACTGCTCAAAAATGCCACTGCCCAAAACTGCTGATAACAGCCTATGTGTGCATGGACACATAGGATAACATGATGGAGAGTTTATTGACTGTAGAAAAAAACATCAACTGCCAAAAACAGCTACTGTAAAAACATCCCAAATTGTCCAGTGTGCATGAGGCCTTAAAGCAAAAAGAATAGATAAAAGCCAGCCAACTAGTACAATCAGAAGGACAGTCAGCAATGGGACAGCCTCCATGTTTTCCTCATTACATGTTTACTTTAGCGGGTATATGTTACCATCAAAAGTATGAAATAACAGCATTCTAAAGAAAGCCTAAGGCCCCGTACACACGAGAGGATCGATCCGCTGAAATTGATCCGCGGATCAGTTTCAGCGGATAGATCCGCTGGTGTGTACGATCCAGCGGATATTTATCCGCGGATATATTTCGGGCCGACCGATTTCCAGCGGATAAAAATTCTATCCGCTGGAATCGGCTCCAGCGGATCGATCCGGTGGTCTGTACAGACTCACCGGATCGATCCGTCCGAACCCATCCCTCGCATGCGTCGTAATGATTCAACGCATGCGTGGATATCCTTATATGACAGCGTCGCGCACGTTGCCGCGTCATCATCGCGGCGACGTCACCGCGGTGTGAATTCGGCGTGGATTTCGATCCCATGGTGAGTACACTCCAGCGGATCGAAATCCTCAGAGGATTTATCCGCGGAAACGGTCCGGAGGACCGTATCCGCGGATAAATCCTCTCGTGTGTACCCGGCATAAGAATGATATAGAATGTGTGACATTATGGCAACGTATGAAATGTCAATGCAATTTTAATTATTTATTTTACCTAATCATTTTGCAGAATGACAAGTGCTCTTTGGGTAAAGTATTCGAACAGTCGTGAAAACATTAAAACATTGGTGTTATTTGCTTGTGTTATATACCGTATTTATCGGCGTATATTGCGCACTTTTTTGCCCTTAAAATCAGGGCAAAATCGTGGGTGCGCGATATACGCCGATACTCGCTTCCCGCGCTGTGTTTGAATGCGGCCGCTGACATATACCGAGCGCAGTACACTCGGGTACACTCGGCCATGCTTGGCTCCCCTCGCGGTTAGGCGAGAGGAGCCGAGCGTGCCCGAGTGTACTGTGCTCGGTATATGTCGGCGGCAGCGTTCAAACACAGCGTGGGAAGCAGGGATCGGCTCAGAGACAGCGCAGGACAAGCGGGGTGAACACCACGAAGGCCACAGACGGACGCCGGACCGGACAAGGCCGCCGGGCAAGACACCAAAACTGTAAGTAATAATAAAAAAAATTCAGGAATTTCACGTCCAGATCAGTGGTGCGCGATATACGCCGGTGCGCACAATAGGCCGATAAATACGATACTTTACCTAGGCATTGTATTGAATACCTAGGCATTATGCAAAATGACAAAGGGTGCCATATATACTCAAGTATAAGCCGACCCAAATATAAGCCCAGGCACCCAATTTTACCACAAAAAAATGGGAAAATGTATTGACTCGAGTACAAGCTTAAGGTGTCCATCTGCATACCTCACTGTGCCTCACTGTGTCCATGTGCATGCCTCACTGTGCCCATGCCTAGACTGACGTTTACCATGAGAGTCTATGGAAGGGGTGCCCGGCTTTTAAAAATCGGTGCTCCCCAGCCGTAGGTTCCCAAGACAACAAACTTGTTGAAGAGAAATGGGGCTACATGTGTGCCAAGGTACTGGTCCCCCAAAATCACAGGAGAAATGACCGTTTAACATGAAGTCTATGGAAGGGGTGCCCGGATTTGAGAAAAATCGGTGCTTCCTGGCCGTAGGTCCCCCGGACAACAAACTTTGCACACTTGTAGAGCAAGAGTGTGCCAAGCTTGGTACCGGGTCCCCAAATATCCGAGAGATCCGGCGCAAAAAGGTGACTCGAGTATAAGCCTAGGGGGGCATTTTCAGCACAAAAAAATGTGCTGAAAAACTCGGCTTATACTCGAGTATATACGGCTTAGGCATTGGCATTGCGTAGAATGCCTAGGAAACATTGTTACCATGCTTTAGAATGCCTAACCTAAAACATACATTTCCAAGGCATTCTATACAACGTGACAAAAAAAAAGTCAGTTTCCGGTGTTTTTTCCCTTTGCCAGTTTGCCTGCTAGGCATAGAATGCCTAGGCAATGAATTCATTTTTAAGACTTTCATACATTGCCATCACATTTTTTGCATTCTTTAGATTTCCTAGACATTTTTATAGAATGCTGTATTACTAGGAACACATAGAATACTGAAAATATATATATTTTTTTCAGCATGCCAGTTCTTAAATAAGATGGTTGCATTAGCTTTCTTTTTTCCCCAATTTTTCTTTCATCTGGTCATTCTGCGAATAATGCCGCGTACACACGACCATTTTTCAGCATGTACAAAAAAACAACGATTTCCCAACTTCATCATTAAAACGACGTTGCCTACACACCATCGTTTTTAAAAAATTATCTAGCAAAGTGCGGTGACGTACAACCCGTTCAACGGCACTATAAAGGGGAAGTTCCATTCGCCTTGGGGCTGCTTTAGCTGATTCCGTGTTAGTAAAAGACGATTCACGCTTTTCTGTCTGTTACAGCGTGATGAATGTGCTTACTCCATTATGAACGGTAGTTTTACCAGAACGAGTGCTCCCGTCTCATAACTTGCTTCTGAGCATGCGCTGTTTTTTTACGTCCTTTTAGCCCACACACAATCATTTTTTACAACCTGAAAAACGACATTGTTTAAAACAACGTTAAAAAATGCAGCATGTTTGAATCGTTTTTCAGAACCTGAAAAATGATGTGTAGCCCACACTCGATCATTTTAAATGACGTTTTTTTTTTTTTAATTCTTTATTTTATTATTTTTTTCAAGGTTATCCACATCATGTTAATTCATTTACACACAAATATGCCTTCTGTATGTTACAACATAACTAAAAACATTCCACTTCTCTTTTTCTTACATTCTTTCTGTAAGTGTTTATAGTAGTAACTATAGTTCCTGAATAACCCATACATATACCTCCCATCCCCCCTTCCCCCTCCCCCCCCAAAAAAAAAAAGAAAAAAAAAGACGATTCTCTCCAGGTTATTGTCGCCAGTGCCCCCCCTCTCCCCTCCCCCTTCCTTCACGGGTCTCTCTCTCTATATCTTATATAGGGAGTCCCTGTCATTCTGTACTTATCCTCTTGCTCTCTTATGCCCATGGTAAGTTTCTCCATCTGTTGAATTTCCGATATTCTACCTAACCATTGTTGTTTATTTGGGGTGTTTACACTTTTCCATAGAATTGGGATACATGCCCTTGCTGCCACCAATAGGTGTCTAATCAGGGACCTTTTGAACCTGGCCAACGAAATTGGTATATCCAATAAAAGGTATGTGGCCGGGCTATCTCCCAAATCCACCTCCAAGATATCTTTAACTGTATCCCTGACCGTTTTCCAAAAGTCTTTTAGCTTTACACACGACCAGAAAACATGTAGCATTGTGCCCTCCTCCTTACCACATCGCCAACATCTATTTGAAACTTCCGGAAATATCCGGTTTAGTGCTACGGGCGTTTTATACCATCTGGTAAGGATTTTATACCCTCCCTCTTGGTATCTGGTCGCCAATGAGGCTTTATGTGTAAAGTCAAAAATCTTTTTTATCTGATTCTCTGAAAACTCGACCTCCAACTCTCTTTCCCAGGTACGTATGAACGGCAAGTCCTTTGGTGCTCCCATCTCCACCCAGATGCTATACATCACTGAAAGACCATGTCTCAACTCCTCTCCCTTCAGACATATTTCCTCGAATCCTGTGAGATCTCTGAGCGGTCCTAGTTTTAATGCTTTAATAGCCGTCTTTAGTTGATTTTTTCTCATTACATCTAGTCCTTTTTTTATTGCCTCGTCCCTTTCCTCTCTTCTTGCCCTTGAAATATCTCCCTCAAAGTGTATTACTCTACTCCAGCCTAAACGTTTTACTATCTTAAAGTAAGGGTCTAAGAGTCCTATTAGAAATTTAGGGTTTCCTTGTACCGGGGTCAGTGGGCTTGGGTATGTCGCTAGCTTATTTTTCTTGAAAAAGTTTTTCATGACACGTAGAGTTGCGCCTACTGTAGGATGTTTCTTAACCTCCCCTGGAATTTCTATTTCTTGTATCCAGACCATGCCTTCAAGGGGAATATTTGTGATTTTTTGCTCTAGAGACATCGATGGTCTGTGGTTTTCCCGGTTACACCATTCAACCACCCTGAACATATGTGATGCCTCATAGTATCCCACTGGATCCGGGAAGCCCACTCCTCCCCTCTCCTTGGGTAATGTTAAAATTTCCCTGCGTAATCTCGCCGTTTTTCCTGCCCATATGAACTTCGCGAACCTAGATCTTAGGTCCTTAAGAAAGCTCGAAGGGATCTTTACTGGCAGGGTCTGGAATAGGTACAGTAGTCTTGGTAACACATTCATTTTTAGGATGCTAATCCGCCCAAACCAAGAGTAGGTCTCCTTTTCCCATCTCGTGAAATCAGATTTAATTTGCCTTGCTATCGGAGCAAAGTTTAGTTCAAAAATTCTGTTTAGGTTTTTTGATATTTTTGTCCCTAAGTACAATATGTGGGAATCCGACCATTTAAACGGAGAATTCTCTATTAGTTGATCTTTTATTTGTTTGTTTACTTCTATCCCCATCGCCTCTGATTTGCCGTAGTTGACCTTGAAATTGGAGAGGTCTACAAATTCCCCTATCTCCTTCATCAAGGGGGGCAATGATAATTCTGGAGCCACCACTGAGAACAACAGATCATCTGCGAAAGCCGCTACTTTATACTCATTTCCTTTGGTCGGAAAACCTCTTATATCTGGATTTGATCGGATTGTCCTCAGTAGAGGCTCCAGTGTTAGAATAAAAATGATCGGAGAAAGCGGGCAACCTTGTCTAGTCCCGTTCCAAATTGGGAATGGGTCCGAAAGAGCCTCATTTACCTTCACTCTAGCAGAAGGGCACGAGTAGAGGCTGGCAATCCAGTTCTGCATGCCCACCCCTAGGCCTATAAATTTCAATGTTGCGTTAAAAAAAATCCAGTCCACCCTGTCGAAGGCTTTCTCCGCGTCTGTTGAAATAAGTGCTACTGGCATATGATAAAATTGGGCCAGGTAGATGGTACTTGGCACTCTGTGCGTGTTCTCTCTCCCTTCCCTTCCAGGGACAAACCCTACCTGGTCTGGGTGTATGAGAGAGGGGATATATCTTACTAGTCTGTTAGCGATTATCTTTGAGAATATTTTTAAATCTATATTCAGCAAAGATATCGGTCGGTAGCTCGCACATATTGACGGATCTTTTCCCTCTTTAGGGATAACCGCTATATGGGCTTCTACTGTTTCTCGTCTCATCGGGGCTCTTTCTTTCAGTGAATTGAAGGCGTCTAGGAATTTCGGTATTAATTTATCTTGAAATGTTTTGTAATATAATAGCGTGTAGCCATCCGGCCCTGGTGATTTACCTGGTTTCATTTCCTTTATTGCCTCTTGGCATTCTTCTAATGTAATCAGGGTCTCCATACTCCCTATACTTTCCTTTGAAATTTTGGGCATCCCTGACTTCTCTAGGTATTCTTTCATTTTCTCTTCTCTCTTCTGTCTTTCCTCAGCTGTTTGTTGGTTATTTAATTGGTACAATCCTTTGTAATATTCTCTGAATGCTTTCGCAATTGATTGTGAGGAGTTCACTAAATTGTCTCCCTGTGTTTTTATTTTATCTATGTGTTTTTTGGCTCTTGAGTCTCTCAGCGCGTTTGCTAGCATCTTGGTGGGTTTGTTGCCAAACTCATAGTACGCCCTTCTGCATCTATTCAGCTTGGCTTTCGCCTTGTCCATCAATAATAGATTAAGCTTCTCTCTAAGGGACGTCAGTCTATCCTCATTTGTTATTTTTTGCTCTTTTTTATGTTCATTTTCCGCTATCTTAATTTCCCCCAGCAAGGTATCCAATTTTGCTCCTAATTTTCTCTTCCTATGGGCACCCATTGAAATAAGTATTCCCCTCAGGTAACACTTATGTGCTTCCCACTTACAAAGTGGGGATGTTTCATCGTCATTGTTCCTTTCAAAGAATGCGACTATTTCCTGACGTATCCATGACGTTTTTGAAAAACTACTTTTTTTCATGCCGAAAAATGATCGCGTGTACGCGGCATTATTCTTCCTGTCCCTAGGTGACTACACACATTTCTTCACTGTATCTATGAAGAGAGCCATATTTATCACACTTGCTAAGCTCTCCTAATTGGGATAAGAAACACATCATCTTCTTCATCTCCATAGGAGAGGAAGAATTAGTACTGTACAGACAATAGCTTAGAAGGAAGATTACGCTTTCTTTCCAACTCACAGGAAGTGACAATGACCCTGCATTTCTGGGAAGATCAATAGGTATTTTCTGATCTTCATGAAAATATTCTTAGCCTGAAAAATGAATACTAATGAAGCCACCCTATTCACAGACTAGCTGTAATTAAATGTTTGTTCATGGGTTTAGATAATATGGACTCATTGACTTTGTCAACTCCTATATCTGTCTCTGCTGGTTTGAAACATACTGTGAGGGGAACTTCTTATGCCACGTACACACGATCCAAATATTGTATGAAAAATGTCGTCCGAGGAAGAATCGTCCGATAATCGGATCATTAGTACAGGGCTTCTGTGAGCCTATCATGACAGTTCATCCGATATTATTTTCTCCGACATGCACAAAAATTTTCCTTGTATGATACCAGATCGTACGATTTTTGTTTGGTCAGTACAGTTGTTGTCCGAAAATACAACACAAATACATTACAACGCATGACATCACTTCCGATTTTTTTTTCTGTCGTACGAGAATTTTCGTGACTTTAGCAACCTATTCAACTTCTACTTGCGACTAGTAAATGGTAAAAGGCGGACGATCTGTCGTACGATTTTTGGATCGTGTGTACGTGGCATTAGCTCCATGCAAACTGAAGCTAAAAAAAAGTGCCAGTAGCTTTGCAGGGAGCCTTTCAAAGTTTTTTAGCGTTTTTGCAATAGCTTTAAATAGCGTTTTTCAGTGTAGCTTTTTTTTTTTACTTTTTTTTTTTCAATGCACAGCTCTCTCTCATGAGAGTTTGCCAGGAAGGGAGGGGATGAGTCAGAGGGCCAATGAGAGCTTGAGATGTGCCTCTGTGTAAATCCAGGAAGTAAACAGACAGCTGCTTCAGCTGCCCACAGTTAAAAAGGTTGCAGCCAGACTCAGTGGAGGGAGTTTTTTTTCATCATTTTTGGCAAGTGCAGAATCACAGTCAGGGGAGGGCTGGCAGCCTTAGGCCTGGGGGGCAAGCCCAGTCAAGTGGCCCATAGAGCGTGAAAAAGTGATGGATCAAGGAAAACAGTCTAATATTTTTCATGATCACAAGAGTCCGCACAGAGCCTCCCCTTACATCAGAGTCTGCACAGACCCCATATACATCAGAGTCCGCACAGACCCCATATAGATCAGATCTGATGTAAGGAGTGTTCTGGGAAACTTGATTTAAGTGTGCATGCTGTGGACTATTGTGTAAAGAGGGTCTCTGCTCACCAAAGCCTGCCCCCCCTCTCCTTTAACAAAGTCCACAGAGCACCCCTTTTTATACACTGGGAGGCAGGAGAGACTAGAGAGGGTGAGCTTACCAGGATGGAGGCTTTTTTGGGTTCAAACTTCCTGTCCAGTGCCCACACATGCCCGGGGAGTGTGGGCAGGGCAGACTCAGAAGGAGGAGGAGCAGATGAGCTATATCTCTTCTCGTGTCTGTGCAGAGAGAGAAGGGGATGTCAGCGCTGGTGTGCACTGAGGCTGAGCTATGTGTGAGACGAGACAAAGGTCAGCTCTGCAGCCATCTACCTCGGTGCTGACAAAGGCATGGCTGCACAGTGGGGGGTGAGCAGCAGCCGTGACCTGGGTTAACAGAGCTTCAGCAGGCATATTTCTGCTCTGCAAAAACAGCATTTGGTAGTGGCGGCCGGTGGCTGTGCATAGTGTCACCAGCCCGGGGGGAGATTTTCACCCTGTCCCCCCTGCCAGCCCTCCCCTGATCACAGTATATATAAAATAATATGCAAAGTGGTTGGAGGCAAGCTTCAGAATGGCAAAGATGTTTTTATTACAAATTACGTGAGCAGACTGCACTTCCTCTTTAAGCAAGGTGACCAGATTTTTTAAATAAATTCGGGGACATATTTTTTTTTTACTAGTAATGGCGGCAATCAGCTACTCCGGGGACAGTGTCCTCAATCTGGGGACCGGGGATATCTGGTCCCCCTATCTTTAGGTGAATAGGGCCTTCAGCCTTTCACTGGGTTTGTGGCTGAAGCACAGTATTACCAGACCTTTTTTTCTCTGAAAATAGGTTCAGGAACTCAACCACGACCCTGTTCAAATTTTACAAACAGTAGAAGGGTCTTAAAGGGTCTGGTAATACTGTGCTGCAGCCACAAACCCAGTGAAAGGCTGAAGGCCCTATTCACCTTAAGATAGGGGGACCAGATATCCCAGGATTGCATTACATACAGAGTGCAGAGTTCAGGGGGGTTACACACAGTGCAGAGCTGCCACTTGTAAACACAAAAAACGGACTTCTGTGTTTACAAGTGATCGTGGTGAGCAGGCCCCACAAGGGTCTGAGCCAGAGGTGGTGGAACTGAGTTCCCCCAAGTTCCCCCTGAAAAAAAGCCCTGAGTATTACCATTCCAAAACCCCATGTAGCCGTCATATAAAAACAGCCATTCAGGAGCAGCAGTATCACTTTATGAATGCTTCTCAGCTGCACCTGTGTGGCTCTCTGGAAAGCGTTTCACCACAGATAGCTTTTCAGAGACCTATGCAAATGTGAACAGGTCCGTATAGTCATTTTCTTTTTTGAAAGCATTCACAGAGTAGAAAAGTCTGTCTCCTGCCAGCATGCTGTAAAGAATAACATTTGCTCTCTCTGTGTGGAAGCAGTGGTCTCCCTGCAGAGATCCAACATGCCCCATGCTGAATGAGACCTATAAATTTGCAATCAGCAAAGCTCATGCTGATTGGAGAGCTCTAGCTCAGAGAGCATTGGTCTTTTACTGCAGCATGCTGGCAAGGGGCAGGCCGTTTTTAGTCAGGCTGTAGTTACTTTCTAAATGAGATGATTTAACCTGAAATTTTAGTTGGGCTTTAAGAAGTGGTCCAAGGTAAGTATATTTTCTATTGGTGCAGTGCTACATTTGGACAGCACAGAAGCAATTTATCATAAAAACGGATTCTACTGAAAAATTGGTCCGATATAATGTCTCAGTATTTATGGTTACTACTGCCTTGCTGTGTAACAAAATTGATAGTTCAAGCCTATGTTTTGAGCATCAACATGACCTACTTTAGGGTGTCTATAATGTTGTTAGGTTCGTATGTTTTGACACAACACATCCACAGACAATAATTAAGTAACAGAACCCAGAGGACATTAGTTTCATCTGGTAACAAACCATTACAAAAACCATTACAAAAACACTGATTCAAAAGCATAGCTGTATCAGTAGCAAGGAAAAAAATATGGAAGGCAGAAAAGGTTACTATTAAAGTGTTACTAAACCCACAACAGTAAAATCAGTCTGTATATGCAGTAAAGCATGCTTGTTGTACTCACTGTGGAATCTAAGGGGTTAATCCTCTGCATTGTGTAAAAAGGCTGCTTGATCGTGTATGCACAGATCCTCTCCTTCCTGCACTGACCGCCTGGACAAGTCCAGATAAGACAGAGCCTTTGGAGTCGGGCTACACATGCTCAGTTTGGTGTGTATTGCTAGAGGGATTTTTTATTTATTTTTTTATGATAGAGTGTATGTGATCTGCACAGGACCAATCGGCACTGTTCAGACAGAAAGTCAGGAGCCCTGCAGCCTCGTAGGGCAGCTCAGTGCAGTATGAAAACTCCTCCTACAAGCTTCACCAGGAACTGATAAAAATTACAACACTGCTTTACTATCATACTGATGGCTGTTTATTTTTACTAAAATAATTGCATGTCCATGCTCTGTGTACTGTGGGAGATCAGATATAGTGAATGCAGGGTCCTGGGTTTAGTAACACTTTAACCACTTACCAACGGCAACATAGCTGAATGACGGCTACAGCGCGACTCGATAACTCTGGGAGGACGTACATTGACGCCCTCCCAGAATCGTGCTCCCGCACGCCCCCTGGGGCGCGCACCTGGGAGTATCTGTGACCGCCGGTTCCAGAGCAGCACAGGAAATGTCCGCTGACAGCGGCCATTTACCACGTGATCGCTCGGTCAAATGCTGGAGTGATCACTTGTAAACAAACTGGCATCATGTCCGGTTCCTCTCTCCCCTCTCCGTACAGTGTGAGCAGAGAGGGGAGGGAACGGTTGCAGCAGCACTGTGGGCTGGATGTGTAGTGCCCACAGCACTGCTCAGTGACAATTGCAGCCTCAGATCTGCCACCATGCTCTGCCCTGCCACCATGCTCTGCCATCCATCCCATCCACGCCCAGCCATACTTGGTGATACCCAGCAATACTCAGGCATTCCCGGACATACCCAGTCATATCTGGCAATACCCAGCCATACTCGGCCATACCCAGCCGTTCCCAGCTGTACTCAGCCTCTGTATGTAGCCAGGCTGTGGAAGTCTTCCTTCCTCCCACATGTGGTATCACCATACTAGGAGAATCTATTTTGGGGTGTCATTTTTGGTATGTACATGCTATGTATTAGGAATATTGTATGAATGGACAACTGTGTAAAAAAAAAAAAAAAATGCATTTTAATTTTCTTTTCACATTTTCCAAAAACTTTTAGAAGATAAAATGACATGTTCAAAAGACTCATTATGCCTCATAGATTATACGTTGGGGTGTTTCTTTCCAAAATCGGGTCAATTGTGGGGTGTATCCATTTTCCTGGTGCTCCAGGGCCTTCAAAAGTGTAATGCCGCGTACACACGATCATTTTTCGGCATGTAAAAAACAACGTTTTTCAGCATCTAGAAAAAACGTTGTTTTTTCCAACTTCATCATTAAAACGACGTTGCCCACACACAATCGTTTTAAAAAAATGCTCTAGCAAAGCCCGGTGACGTACACATAAGAGATAGTCAGGACATTCGATGTGTAAAATATGCTCCAGAACGCCTCAAAGAGCTCCCTGCATGTTGGGCCTCTGTATGTGGCCACGCTGTGTAAACGTCTCACACATGTGGTATCACCATACTCAGGAGTAATAGCAGAATGTGTTTTGGGGTGTAATTTGTGGTATGAATATGCTGTGTGTGAGAAATAACCTACTAATATGACAATTTTGTGAAAAAAAAAAAAAAAATCTTGATTTTGCAAGAATTGTGGCAAAAATGTACAACTTCAAAAAACTCGCCATTCCTCTTACTAAATACCTTGGAATGTCTACTTTCTAAAAAGGGGTCATTTGGGGGGGGGGGGGGTATTTGTGTTATTCTGGCTTGTTAGGGTCTCAAGAAATGAGATAGGCCGTCAGTACTTCAGGTGTGATCAATTTTCAGAGATTGGCACCACAGCTTGTGGACTCTATAACTTTAACAAAGACCAAATAATATACACCAATTTGGGTTATTTTTTACCAAAGATATGTAGCAGTATACATTTTGGCCAAAATGTATGAAGAAAAATTATTAATTTTCTAAACAGAAGAAAAATGCTTTTTTTTTTTTTTTTACAGAATTTAATATATCTTTTATCTTTTATAGCGCATAAAAAAAAAAAACAGTGGTGATTAAATACCACCAACAAAAAAGCTCTATTTGTGGGAAAGAAAGCACAAAAATGTCATATGGATACAATATTGCATGACTGAGTAATTGTCATTCAAATTGTGAGAGCACCGAAAGCTGAAAGGGGGTTGGGAAGGGGGTTTAAGTGCCCAGTGGTCAAGTGGTTGTTAAAGGCTGTAAATGAAAAAAATACAGAGAACTCTTGGACAAAACACCATTTTCAGTATACATATGTAAATGAAAAGATATTCAGCATCCATTTTTTCTTTTGAATGAAATATTCACAAGTGAGAATGTAATTCTATAATATTTGGGCCTTTAGACAGTGCTGGTTTTTGATCTGGGGGGACCCGGGGCCCATCAAGTTCGGGGACCCCTCAACATAGAAATTAAATTATATGATAAATAAAAATGTGAACTGAAATAAACGATAAACTGCATTTTCTCTCATTTTGCTGAGTCTACGGTATTGACAGGTGCACAAGAGGTGGTGTTTGGATCCACAGACTGAAAGGTTTGGGAAACAAAGAATTACTTGTGGGAAGTCTGGTTAAAGTATTCGGGGTACGGAAAAAACTTTCAGATTAGAAGTCGACTTCATTACTACACTCGATGGAAGGAAGGAAAAAAGAATAGAAAGAAAGAAAGAGAAAGAGAGAAAGAAAGAAAGAAAGAAAGAAGAGAAAGAAAATAATGAAAGAAAGAAGAGAAAGAGAAAGAAAGAAAGAAAGAAAGAAAGAAAGAAGAGAAAGAAAATAATGAAAGAAAGAAGAGAAAGAAAAAAAAAAAAAAGAAGAGAAGAGAAAGAAAAAAAGAAAAAAAGAAGAGAAAGAAAAAAAAAAAAAGAAGAGAAAGAAAAAAAAAAAAGAAGAGAAAGAAAAAAAAAAAAAAGAAGAGAAAGAAAAAAAAAAAAAGAAGAAAAGAAGAAAAAAAAGAAAAAAAGAAGAGAAAGAAAAAAAAGAAGAGAAAGAAAAAAAAAAAAAAGAAGAGAAAGAAAAGAAAAAAAAAAGAAGAGAAAGAAAGAAGAGAAGAGAAAGAAAGAAAGAAGAGACAGAAGAGAAAGAAAGAAGAGAAAGACCCTCTACACTGCTATATCAGTCTGGCCGAATTCCAATCCAGGGCAATGCCTGTCCTGAGTTTGATCAATCTTTTAATTTTAGATAAAATATGCTAACAAAGGTGAGATCCTGGAGTGTCCGATTTTTCCCTTGTTCTCTATGGATAGAACTGTACTCAGGCACGGTTTGCACTCAAACTGCAGCAAACTATACCAGATTGCAAGTGAACCATGCCCGGGACAACCTGTTCCAAATGGTCTCAGGCATGGTATGCTTGGAGGCAGTTCGGAGCACTCATACTGCACAAATGGCCCGTACACGCAATATACGAAATTTAGAAGAAAAAATTTGTCAAACGATTTGCAGATTTTCGGATTGGTGCTTTCGTCACCCGAGTCAGATTTTTCGTCACACAAAAGCTGGATGCGCCGATTATAAAAATGTTGGCGCACGTGAACTCAATGTCCGATTTTCGTTTAATCAGTACGGTTTTAGTCCGATAAAAATCGTAAAAGCAAGACTACGCATGCTCAGAAACAAAAAGAATACATACAAAACTATTCAACAGATTACATCACTTCTGAATTTGTGTTCCGACGTACGAGAATTTTCATATGGGCGAGTAACCTCTTCACTTTAGACATGAGAGTAGCATGCCACAAAAAACGGATGAACGGACGTTCGAAAATCTGATCGTGTATACAAAGCTTAAGGCTGGCGATATATATTATACAATTTTCTTTTAGCATTTACCAAAACCATATAATACGAGGTCAATCCTAAACACTTTCAATTTGTATGCAATCAGGCAGACCCTTGCAGTATACAGTTAAAATTGAAATCTAAAGGAAATTGAACAAGAAAATTATAAAATGTATAATCAGCTCAAGAGCCGGTTCACACTGGGGCGACTCGTCCCATTCCCATTCAATGCAATGGAACCGTTCTAATAGGACCGCCTCCCCCGCGTCATAGGTTGTCAATTAGTGTCACTCGTGTGTACAGAAGTGTGCGCGCTTCTGTAATAGGGTCTGCAGTATCACCTAGGAAGGTGTGAGAGAGGGGGCGTGGCCTGACATAGCATGGAGTAGGACACACAAGCTCTAAACTCCGTCCAGTGCTCCTTTACAGAACCATCCTGATCTCCAGCATCATCCTGCACCAGCCCAGTGGGACCCCCTGAGAACCCTACACACCTACAGCCGCAAAATCGCCATCCTCCGATCGTGCGGCGGCCTCCGCGAGGCCGCAATCCCGCTTGCGGCTGCCGTGGTTAGGAAAGACAGCGGCTTCGGCCTAGTTCTGGAGGTCGGTGACCATCTTGGTCCACCGACCTGCCGCAAGTGGCGCCTTCCGGACCTCCTGCTCTCTGACATCACCCTGCAACAGCCCTCAGGAAGGTGTGAGAGAAGTGTCGTGTCGCCCCTCACAGCTCAGTATCCCCGCCACACATGTCTTGTCAGGGGCGTTGCTGAGGGCAGGCGGTTGCCTGTGTTTGGTTCTGACAAACACCGGGATTCCTCTCCGCTCCTGACTGCTGGGGGAGTGTGCGGCACAGAGCGGAGCACAGAGCTCATCACGGACTGTCCCATAGTTAGTACCAGAGAAGGGGACCTATCAGATGTCAAGTGTGCTAATAAATGTGTTCTGTGTATTCATGTACAGACTAGTGACCAGAAAAGGAGCTAAGCGCTGCATTAGGGGGCTTATTCACACTTTGGCGCTCTGGTGTTTTTGCACGCGTTGCCATGTGTTGCGTTAAGACAGAACGTAATGGGTGTCCAACCAGGGTCGATCCGCCCTATACGCAGACTACACAAGCTGCGTAGGGCCCCGCCTCCCCCTCATGTCATAGCGCAACAAAAACAGCAGCAAGAAACACTAGCGTTAAAAATAAGTGGATAATGATAATAATGTTGATACAGATTATAATAATTCAGGAGGTTGCATTAAAGGAAAATATGTATGAGAGTCCAGAGCAGCAGGATGAAATCGTACCCAGAAGTACCAATTATATGCAAAACAAACACTAAAACCAGCGCTCATGAGGCTCAAACACATATAGACTTAATGGAAAAAGTGAAAAAGAAGGTCCATATATAACAATTCAATCCAAACGTGGATAAAAATAAATATAAAAAGGTTTGTCCATCTTTGCGTTATGGATTGTGGATGTCAGTTTTGTGAACTGCAAGTTTTGTGATCATCATTAAAAGGACAAACCTTTTTATATTTATTTTTATCCACGTTTGGATTGAATTGTTATTAATAAATGGACCTTCTTTTTCACTTTTTCTATCAAGTCTATATGTGTTTCTGAGTCTAATGAGCGCTGATTTTAGTGTTTGTATGTCATACCGCGGTGACATCACTCGTGTGCGCGCTTCTGCACTAGGGTCTGCCCTCACGGGTCAGGTAGAGGGCCACCTTAGCAGAATTTTGCTTAGGGCCCAAGGGAGGTCAGGATCGGCACTGAATAGGAGCGACGCAAGTCGCTCCGACTTAGAAAAAGGTTCCTGCACGACTTAGGGGGGCGGCTCGGGGCGACCTGCATTGACTTCTATACAGAAGTTGTTTTACTGGTCGCCTCTGAAGTCGTCCTCAGGACGACTTGCAGAGTTGCCCCCGAAAGTCATGCCGCGGGAGTGTGAACCGGCTCTAAAGCGGAGTTTCACCCAAAAAAATAAGTTTACAGAACTGTGCAGCAAACAACAAATGACATTTGGACAAAATATATATATTTTTTTACTTACATTTTAATCCCTGTTGCTATGTGGTGCCTTCTAATCTTCCCCTTCCTCACCGCCGGCACTTAAAGTCACTTCCCTCGGCTCCTGGAGAGATGTGTGTCATCATTTCCCAGGAGTCAGTGGGAAAACCCGAGGGCTAGGTTGCCATAACAACGGGGCGGGCACTTCCGCCGCCCATTGTGATGGCAACCTGTATAGTTTCCAGCGCCGCTACGTGCTATTACTACGCATGCGCGAGAACAGGCGGTGCATGCTGGGAATACAGCAGAGCCGTATCCCGGAAGAATATGCCTGTGGGCTTCTCTTGCCCACAAGTAAGATGGGAATTCACAACAAGGAAAAATCTAAAGGTATTGTTTAATATAAATATATCATAAAGGCAGCACTAATGAGAAGAATAAGAATTGCTTGATATGAATTATGCAAGACTAATAGTGATTTAAAAAAAACAATGAGTGCTTATTAAAACTGTAGAGTGCGTAATGGTATAATAAAATGTTGGTATTAGTGTAGACTGATGCAAAAATTTCAGGTTACAATGTTTTATTTTTTTGGGAAAAGGGTAGCATTTGCCTATTTGTTTAAATGAAAACCATATAAATCTACTAGTTCTTATTATGAATTAGACAGAACCTTGCACTGGACACCGGTCTGTCATGTACAGGCCATGTTTTCCTTCAATGGTTAAATTACAGGCAGTATGAGAAATCAACAATTACCTCCAGGAATCAACTTCACATTTGACCCAGGTCAAGTACAGGACAGAATTAGTATCGGCTGACAGCTGTTTGGTGACCTATGTGCAATGAGTTTATGGTAGCCGTCCAGTTCCCTGTAGACAGGTGTCCACATCCCGCAAACACACTATCCCTGCTGGCAGAATCAAACTCACATCGACTCAATGGGGATTGAAAGTTAAACTACTCATGGCTGTTGATTCTTTTTAAAGTGATGTTTCTGTAGGGAACGCTCTACAAACCTCAAATGAACTGAAAAAAAAAAATACATTTAAAGTGGAAAATACCCCCTTTACCCACTGCTTTCTATAAACGTGCTACATAGATGTGCATAACATAATGATCACATGGAAACCATTCGCTACATTAATATCTCCAAATAAGTGATGTAAAAATTATAGAAATTAGAAATTGTATACACAATGCCAAAAAAAAAATATTACAATCCAAATAACTAATAAATAGATTGAAAAAGACTTTTCCCTTCACCTCTTGACCTCCAAAAAGGGCATTTTTTTTCTATTTTGCTCTGCGCTACTTTAACTGGCATTTGCGTGGTCATGCAATTCTGTACTTATATGAAATTTATATAATTTTTTTTTTTACACAAATAAAGCTTTTTATTTGGTGGTATTTGATCACCATTAGGTTTTAATTTTTTTTGTTATATAAACTAGAGAAAAAAACAAAACCTTATTTTCTACTTTCTGTTCTAAAAGATATCCAATAAAATGAAAATGTATTCACACATTTATGTCAAATTGTATTCTTCTACATGTTTTGTTAAAACAAACAAAAAAAAGAAAATCAATAAGTGTATATATTAATTGGTTTGTGAGAAAGTTATAGGGCCAGATTCAGGTACAATTACGTTGCTCCCCCTGCGGCGTAACGTATCTGATTTACGTTACACCGCCGCAGGTTTACAGCGTAAGTGCCTGATTCACAAAGCTCTTACCTATAAACTTGCGGTAGTGTAACGTAAATCCGTTCGGCGCAAGCCCGCCTAATTCAAATGGGACGGGCACCATTTAAATTAGGCGACGAACGTTCTGCGCATGCTCCGTGTTAAAATTTCCCGACGCGCTTTGCGCGAAATTATGGCGCCCCAACGTTTTTTTTTGAACGGCGACATGCGTTACGGCGTTTCGTATTCCCGGACGTCTTACGCAAAAAAAAAAAAAATCGAAATTCGACGCGGGAACGACGGCCATACTTTAACATGGCTGTTCTAAAGATAAGCCATGTTAAAGCAGGTGTAACTTTGCGACGGGAAAAAACGACTAGCGACGACGTATGAGATTGCGACGAACGCGCGGATCTTCGTGGATCGCCGTAACTAGTCATTTTCATATTCTACGCCGACCGCAATGGAATCACCACCTAGCGGCCGGCCTAGAATTGCATCCTAAGATCCGACGGTGTAAGTCAATTACACCTGTCGGATCTTAGGGCTATCTATGCGTAACTGATTCTATGAATCAGCCGCATAGTTAGGACGGGCGGATCACAGAGATACGACGGCGTATCAGGTGATACGCCGTCGTATCTCTTCTGTGAATCTGGCCCATAGCGTCTACAATCTATGGTGTATATATACACACTGGAATTTACGCAGTTATAAATACTATACTGTAATGGCGGTGATCAACAACTTATAGTGTGACTGATAGGGTGGCAGGAAATCTAGCGCTAACCGACACCATCTGGGAGGGTCACTAACCGACACTGACATCACTAGTGACACCAATACAGTGATCAGGGATAATACTGTACACTGAGACTGTACTAATGGCACTGACTAGGAAGAGGTTAACATCTAGGGGTGATCAAAGGGTTAATTGTGTGCCTAACAATGTGTAATGCGTGCAATTTGTGCCGCTTCTACTTTCTGATCTCCCTGTTTTTTCTCCCTGCTTTTCAGGAAGAGGAAACAGACAGATTGCTGTTCCCTGTACACAGAATTCTGTGTTTTTGTAAACACAGAACTCTGTGTGATTGAATGCAGGCGATCAGCTGATTTTGTCTGAATCTGGCTAAATCCTGCTGCCAAACTCCTACACAGTGCACCCCAAACCCGGAAGAAGACAACCATAAGTGTTTCCCAGTGCTAAACCATTCATCCAATTTCTAAGTTGCTGCATTTGTAAAGTTCCAAATGCCAAAATAAAGGAATAGTAGTAGTAAAAAAGCACCTATGGGTTTAACTATAAATTTATTTTTGTGCAATTCTATTTTAGGCCCCTTTCACACATGCACAACTTGTCCTGGGAGAGGACAAGTCACACCCTGTGACTTCCAATGAGCGACTTCAAAGTAGTCCCTGCACTACTTTGGTCCGTCTTTGATGTGGCTTGAGTTCCATAGTCCTCAAGATAGTCCTCTAGATTGCACAGACATTGCTTCTAGTTGTGGCAAAAATCACTGCAAAGTCGCACAACTTTCAGGTTGCACAAGTGTGAAAGGGGCCTTAAAGGAGATGTGGCAAGGGTGTGTCCAGCGCCTACATACTTTTGCTAATAGGCATCCCTTATTTCCATCTCAAAAAGTTGGGAAATATGTCTATAATATCAAAATTATAGAAGAGTATCAGCTGGCTCCAATCACCTCTGGACTTTATAAACCTTATAGGATTAACTTGCATATTTTTATCTTTTTTTCAGGGGTAATCGCTCTCATCTCCACTACCTTACACTTCCACCCAGATATACAATGGCTCAAAACAAACATAATACCATCATTGTGCTTAAAATAATCATCTTTATAAAAAGCATAAAATAAACTCTAATTTTATGTGCACCCTATCCTATGCACAACAGAGTAAAACTTCAGTGATGTCCCCTAAGACAACAAACAATTGGCAACATCGCTCTTCCCTGTGTCTGCTTTGCTTCCTTTGCAAAGTGATGGTTTACTCCACCCTATGTGTTGCGTCACCATCACATGATTTCTTCAGGATGGCCTCCTGAATGCCTGATGGCATCTCCTTAGCCACACTCTAGAAAGCAATCCACCATGCATCACTTTTCAGAGAATGGGCTAATGTGAACTTGGCTTGACAGAGGTGAGCTGCTTCGCCTTTCACTATCCAATCTCAGGGCCACAGCAGAGAACAAGATTTTGTGTTACTAAACAGTTGTATTGAAATATGTCCTGCCCTGACTCAAACAGAAATACAAATTCTTTGGCAGGTAAATCAGCTTCCTTATATGTATTGTATGTGTGTATTTAGTGGTTTGCATGGTATTTAACTTTAACGGGTGATTTCAGCTTTGGAATGTGGAAAGTAAAAACATGCGACACAGAAATGGGGGGAAAAAAAAGAAGAAATATCACTACAGACCAGTTCTTGTGCTACTAAAAGTGAGTTTTTATTATAGTTTGTGTCCCTGCTGGAGAGCTTTACCCTGTGGTCACTGGAAAAGGAAGAGAAGGAACATCTTCTCAATGGTGACACAGACAGCAACAAAAACTTGAAAAGAAAAATCCTGCACCACACCTTTAAATGTCTTCAGGGGAGGGTTGTGCACGGGCCCACCAAAGTACAAAAATGCACAGAACACCAAAAACTAAAGACCTTAGTAAAACTTTGAGGTCTTTACCTTTGGGTGTGCTGGCCAATTTTTTACTTTAACTTGCCCATAATGACCTACACTATACAGTAATCTGCAACGTACACATGAGGGGAACGGGATGTTTTTTCTAGTCTCCAACCAATATTTGGGTATAACCCCTCACTTAGGGCCCATCAAACAGTAAGGTTCAGCCATCCTCGAGGTCATCTTCGACACCTACATGAAAAATGGATGCACAAATAGGGTCAGTAGTCAGCGGATCCCACCATCTACTGCGCCTACTACGCAGACTTATTCCATTTATTCCTAAAGAAGACGTAGCAGTCGTGGTGGGAACAATTGTGAACTCCAGACTGGACTATGCTAATGCCCTTTACCTCGGACTCCCAAAGTACCAAATCGCTCGCCTGCAAGTCGTACAAAATACAGCCGCCAGACTTGTGACTGGGAAAAAAAACGTGGGAATCTATCTCACCCTCGTTGAGATCCCTTCACTGGTTGCCAGTAAAGGACAGAATTGCTTTTAAAGCACTCTGTCTGACACATAAGTGCATCCATGGGAAGGCTCCGCAATATCTATGCGAAAAGATAAAAGCTCACAACGCCAATCACATTCTGCGATCCACCAACCAAAATCTGCTTCAGATACCCAAAGCCAAATTCAAGTCCAAAGGAGAAAGAAGATTTGCGCTCCAAGGTCCCAGACTATGGAATGCTTTACCAACCAGCATTCGGTTGGAGGAAAACCACCTGACCTTCAGAAGAAAGATCAAAACTCATCTCTTTTGATATCAAGAGAGACAGGAACAACGAGCGCCCAGAGGCGATTTAGTTCGCATGTGCCGCGCTATAAGTTTTTCATTCATTCATTCATCCCAGTAATGTATGCTTTCCCCTTTTCATCATCATCCAATACTTCTTTAATGAGCATAGTCACATTTTGTCTCTTGATGGTATAACTCTACTGGAGGATTATGCTGCGTACACACTATAGGTTAGTTTGATGGACCGTTTTCAGACCAAACCGATCGTGTGTGGGCCCCATCAGTTATTTATCCATAGGTAAAAAAAATGGAAACTTGTTTTAAAATTATCTGATGGATAAAAAACGTATAGAAAAAAAAGATCGTCTGTAGGTACGTCCATCGGTTAAAAATCCATGCATGCTCAGAATCAAGTCGACGCATGCTTGGAAGCATTGAACTTCATTTTTTTCAGCACGTCGTTGTGTTTTACGTCACTGTGTTCTGACACGATCGTTTTTTTAACTGATGATGTGTAGGCACGACTGATCATCAGTCAGCTTCATCGGATAACTGATGGAAAAATCCATCAGACCGTTTTCATCAGACTAACCTATCGTGTGTACAGGGCATTAGTCATTCTATAAATAGGGTGGCACATTTATGGTTGGGACAGCATAGGGAAGGAATAACCGCGTATTTTATTGCTTTCTGTGTCGCCATTTGTAAGATTTATCCCAATTTCTTGTCTATCCTGACATTAGTCAGACATTACAGTAAGTGGGAATAGTTCTCTCCAATAAAAGGACACTGGAGAACAGGAAGTGGGACTAAATCTCTCCAACAGGGATGCCGGAGATCAGCAAGTGGGAAATAATCTCTCCACGAGAGCCATTGGAGAACATGAAATGGGGATCAATCTTTTCAACAGGGACCATGTAGAACAGAAAGGGAGAATACATCTTTCCAACAGGGACAATGAAGAACAGGAAATGGGGATAAATCTTTCCAACAGGGGCCATGGAGACCAGGAAGGAAGGATATTAATTTTCTAACAGGGACACTGGAGAACAGGAAGTGGGAATAAATCTCTCCAATAGGGACCCAGGAGAACAAAAAGTAGGGATACATCTCTCCACCAGGGACACCGTAGAACAGGAAGGGAGGATACATCTTTTTAACAGGGACAATGACAAAAAAGAAGTGGAGATGAATCTCTCCAACAGGGACACTAGAGAACAGGAATTGGGGATAAATATCTCCAACAGGGACATTGACAACTGTAATTGCCAAGTGGGGAAAGGTCAGTGCTTTTGCCAGGTGATGTTTGCAAACCCATTTGAGATATTTTACCTCACCTTCTATCCAGGTGAGGTGAGGGGTTATTTCCCACTCTCCCGAGTCCCGACACTCCTCTGCTACTATTGGATCAGATTGCAGATCGCAACGTCTGATGGTTCTGCCATCCGATGCTCCGGGATTCGAACTACAGCTATGTGCCGTTCGAATCCATTTGTGATATCTCAGAACAAACACCAGGCAGGCTGTAAGTAAGTTCAAACAGGAATCTCTTTTATTGGATGCACACACACACTTTTATACATAGCAGTTTGAACACCCTGCCCCCAACAACCACTTTCCTATTGGTCAATTGTAAAGTACATTGTAGTTCTCAATTAGGTCCTCTTGGCCATGCAAATGAGGACTTGAAACAGGGTCAGCAGGGATTGGTCCGATAGCTTGAATAGGAGGACCGATATGTGTAATGACACAGAAGCCTCAGGGGGTAATTAAAGTACATAAACAGTCAAACACAGAACAATGCTTTTCTTCAAGACCATTGGAGCCGTCTGAAGGGGGAGGGGGGGGGTAGCCTTAAGACAGGGCAGAAGACCCACCACTGTGTAATAGACTCAAGGGGGAAATACTTCAGTATTTCAAGGTTCATGACAATACTCCCCCGTCCAACAGCCACAGTGGGACCCCGAACAGGTCAACTCGAGGATGTTGGAAAAGTAGTCTTAGGCCTCGTACACACGACGGGACATGTCCGATGAAAACGTTCCGCGGACCGTTTTCATCGGACATGTCCGTTGGCGGATTTTGGTCTGATGGCTGTACACACCATCAGACCAAATTTCCCGCGGACAGCGAACGCGGTGACGTGGCCGCACCGTCGCCGCAGCGACGTGCGCGACCCTGGAAGGTCAATGCTTCCACGCATGCGTCGAATCACTTTGACGCATGCGAGGGCTTTCGAGCCGACATGTCCGGTGAGTCGTACAGACGACCGAACATGTCCGACGGACAGGCTTATAGCGGACATGTTTTGTTAGCATGCTAAGAAACATTTGTTCGCTGGAAACCTGTCCGATCCGCCGGAAAATTGTCCGGTCGGCCGTACAGACGACCGAACATGTCCGCGGAAACTGGTCCGCCGGACCAGTTTCAGCGGACATGTTCAGTCGTGTGTACGAGGCCTTAAGGTTCCAAGTCCGTCTGCCGGGATAACCCATCCGCATTCCTATTTTGAGGCCCTGGCCCATAATCGGAAGCCTCTGTCCTGGCTAGGTCTGTCACAGACAGATATAGCATTTTAAATCTGACAGAAGTTCTGACCATTCCATGTTCTATTCAAAGCTACAAAAATGGCTGCATATTAGATTGCTGGCAAATTTTTGCTTCTAAGGATTGTATTGTCATTACTAATTTGCAGATGTAATATAAAGTTAAAATCAATAATTTCAGCTGCCCCTAAATTTATATATAGGAAGGCCCCCAGTTTTGGTGATAGGGTGGTGAAGAAAATTCTGGACTCACCCACCAGACTTTCATTCTTTTGGGATCGCAGTGGCTTCCTTGCATGTAGGAAATGTAATGCATGTAGAGAGGTCACCAGGCCAATGAGAGAACTGGAGAGTTTCACTTCTCCTTCCTTCTCCTTCTCCTTACAATTGCAAATTCCTTACAATTTGCAAATTCATTACATGTCATACTACCCATGTAGTTTACACTTTAGAATGTCCATGTGGGCTTATGTACATTGGGTGCACAAAGAGGATACCAAGAATTACGGGATTCAAACGTGAAACAAAATGGGTCTTTCTCACCGATACCCTCGTGCCCAAAAAATTTGATGTGGAAGTTGATATGAACTGTTTTATCAGTGATATATAGGTTTTATTTATGAATTTCTGTTTTTTTTATTGATATTATATTAAAATTTATAATTTACCAATGTTGGGGTTAGTATAATCAACAACCCCTTGATCCTCTCTTTTTATATATATATATATATATATATATATATATATATATATATATATATATATATATATATATATATATATATATATATATATATATATATATATATATATATATATATATATATATATATATATATATATATATATATATATATATATATATATATATATATATATTTACATTTTAGACTTGAATTGATATATTCTAGTTTGTCATTGTATTCATACTGCATTTATATTACATATGTTTCACTTGCTTATATATTTAGTATTAAGCTATAATATTTCTCTTATTGGAGTTTACAATAATTTATGTAAACAATTTTATTAATTCTATTCATTTTAATTAGGTAAAAATGTAAATGCATTATTTGTTTGGATTATATAACCATACAGGGCAAACTCTAGTATTGCTGGGAGATATCCATGATTGAGCATAACTAGGTAGTATCTGGGTTTGCTAGTATGTCAGTTTGCTTCAAATGAAATGTAAGATGAACAGGCAGGCTGTATGTATTGAACGAGTCCCCCTGTGATTGTGGTTCCACCAACGAGCAGTGATGCAATGCAAGGCAGTGATCACTGGGGATTAGAATAATGCTGGGTTATCCCTTAAATGCCGGGACGCTGTGCCGTTTGGTCATGCTCTTTGTTGAAGTCGTGATGACGAAACGCATCAGTGCATGACCTTACAGTGACCGGAAGTGAGGTGTGCATGTCACTACCAGGAAGGAACAGCCAGATAGATACTTTCACAGTGGATGCGGTGGATGGCAGGCGGCTTTCCATACCGATTGGTGATAACACACAGTTTGATTATTCAACCAAATGCCTGTTACAATTTAAGTTGTGCAAGCGTGTTTAGGGGGATGGTCGTCTTAAATCAGTATCACGCTATGTGGCGCCTTTTTTTACATAAATAAACCACCCTGGGCGATGAGCTGTTTGAGACAACCGGACCAAACAGGAGACACCTGATGTGTTCAAGGCTTTTGAATTACATCCCTTTGGTG
Source organism: Rana temporaria (assembly GCF_905171775.1). NCBI lineage: Eukaryota > Metazoa > Chordata > Amphibia > Anura > Ranidae > Rana > Rana temporaria. The sequence continues at coordinate 468,313,545 of NC_053489.1, read as the reverse complement.
AGTGTAAACCTCTAGGGGAGTGTGTTTCACGTGGTGTGGACTCTGGTGGATGGCATATGCCTATCAATCATTAAGTAGAATTCTTCCCCTATCAATTGAATTGTCTCATCGCCTTATATATATATAAAAAAACACATATACACACACAAATACACACACATACTGTGCAATTAGGCCTTTTAGACACCGAGATTATTAAAATTACAGGATCAGCTAAGATATTTATTCAGGGGGGGCGTGGCCTGGACATGGCTGAGTGAAGCTGCTTTTCTCTTGAGCTCCCGGCCTTGTCCTCCCCTATACCGGCTAAAAAGCAGAAAAGTCGGCATGCAATCAACCAAAAAACGCAGCATTAAAGCCAGCAACCGGGTGACCAGATCCAATACACCGGCGAGAGATTTACACCGGTATTTCAAGCCGCAGCAGCAAACCACACCTGGAGCCAGAGCGACGACGCCACGAGGCACGGCTCGAGCTGCACTGGCCACCGCACAGGAGAACGACGAGTGGGCCCTATACCCTACTGATCCAGATCCTCCATCCGGTCCGAAGGTAGTAACAAACCCCCCGGACTTACCTATGGATTCCCCATCCTCTTCCCCGGGAGGCTCCTCGGCGGAGCGGGAGATCAGAGCCCTGCTGCAGGCCCTACCCACGCGGTCTGACATAGAGGCCCTGATCCTGAAGCTGGAGGAGACTCACCGGCGAGACTTTCAGGAGGTCAGAGCGGAGGTGTCCTCCCTGACGGAAAGGGTGACATCGGGCGAAGCATCACTCTCGACCCTTGAGCAGAGGGTCTCGGGCCTGGAGCGGGCGAGAGACCATCATAGAGATGCGGCGATAGCCCTGCAGCTCCACCTGGAAGATGTGGAGGACCGGAGCCGTCGCAACAATCTACGGCTCCGGGGAATCCCCGAGACGGTCGGTGCAGAAGACCTAGACGGAAGACTGCAGGAGCTGTTCCGTGAAGTACTGGAGGAACCGCTGGCAACCGTGGAGATCGACAGGGCGCATCGTGCCATGGGCCCCAGGACGGAAGACCAAGATAGGCCCCGAGACGTCATTTGCAGGCTCCTGAGGTATGCCCAGAAGGATCGCATTGTCCGAGGAGCATGGGAACACGGAGCGGTGTCAGTAGACGGGGCTCCGGTTACGATCCTGCCAGACCTCTCCAGGGCAACACTTCGCCGCAGAGCAATGCTGAAGCCGGTGTTGGAACTCGCCAAGCAACTGGGATTTACCTACAGATGGGGATACCCGCTCGCGGTGACATTCCGGAAGGATGGCTCGGCCTACACGCTACAATCCCCTGCGGACTTGCCTGGCTTATTCCGGTTCCTGGGAGCGGGACCAGTGCCGATACCGGATTGGCTGCAGATCCTGCCACGTGCGCCAGGAAGATCCGGACCCTCCAGCTACAGAGTGGCAGCACAACCTCGCCAGAGAAGACAGGGCGGCCGACGACAACGGGCACCATCGGGAGAAGCTCGGCAGGGGTGACGTGAGTAGGCCTTGAGCCGCAACCCGCCATTCGCTTACCGCCCATATACCCCTGTTCGCTAGACACACTACCCCTGACTCCCCCAGGAGACACCTGAACCCCCCCCCCTATGTTCATGTTGGCAGTGCTGCCCATTGTGCCATCTGACTGGAGAGCCCCCCCCTTTTTCTCGGGAATACATGACACCATTGTGTAGATCTGATGGCGGGTGTCAGAGACCATCCCCAGGCACGGCACACACCAGACTTACCCCCCATCGGGAGCCTGCATCCGATGCGAGATGGAGGGAGGGGGGTGGAGGTTGGCAACTACCCTTTTTGAGATCCTCAGTGAGCCCAGATCCCACCGAACCACGGTCCACCTGACAAAAGCATAGCCTGCAGTGGTGAGCAGATTCCACACTGTAGGAGGGCAACGGAAGGAGCCCGTACGTGGTGGGGATGATATCCCCCTTAAACATCGCCCCTTGAGATACCGTGGCACACTACTGCCGTATAAGGAGAAACGGGTGTCATTTTGCATAATGCCGTGGGGGTGCCCCCCCCCCCAACCCCACCGGATTACGGTAGCTCTGGGTCACCCCCGTGACTGCGGGGGAGGAACAGGCGGCTTTTTTACGAGACCACAAGATCCACCGCACTCTGAGGCTCCAGAGACTGGGTCCTGGACTCTGAGCTGGGGGGAGGGGGGAGGGTGAGGGCACCCTATGCAGGGGTTGTGCGCTGAAGTTGAAGGGCACGGATGGAGGGATACTTATGTGGCAACTGATATACAGGAGGGTGTGCAAATATGGGGGTCGATGGAGCAGGGAGACGGGAGGGATGGGGGATGGATGACGCGGCTACCTGTCTTAATGTTATCACCCACCAAGTATGTTGGAGACCCTATGGCGTTTTGTCCCGGCTCCTCCTCCGACAGGGGGGAGCTTACTAGCACCCCATGTTGGGGGACAGGCTGGAATGTTACATAAGAACTGAGTTGTTATATGTTTAGCGGCCTTATGCCCACGTAATTTGTTGTTTTACCTTATGGAGGATGACATACCATAGTTGATATGATTACCTGAACAAATGTGTTATATTTGATTGCATTGCAAGCTCGAGTCCCAACAGCATCAGCAGCCGGGGACGGGGGGGGGGAGAGGACCAGGGAGCTCGCTTTACTGGTCCTGTCTACCCACCTACCCACCTAGGCCTGCGCTCAATTCCCAGTACTGCACTGGTGAGTGCTTTTAGCTGTTTGAGCTAAACTATCTTAGCTTCTCCGGCCACACGCTCTTGTGTAGGCCTCCTAACCTTAACCTCTCTCCCTCCTCACTCACCCCTAACACCCCTGTCCCCCTACCTATCCCGATCCCGCGCGGACGCGTGAACTGACCCCCCCCTCCCCACACATTTGGGGGCCTACCCCACACTGACTCGCGGTCATGGACAACCTGACGGTGGTCTCGTTAAACGCTAAGGGCTTAAACATCCCGGAAAAGAGGAGAATGCTCCTACACGATATGCGACGCCTGGGGGCAGACGTGGTTATGATACAAGAAACACACTTTAGGGAAGGAAATCTACCCCTATTAAAAAATAGACAGTACCCCACGGTCTACCATTCCACCTATGCGAAAGCAAAATCACGAGGGGTTTCTATACTAATATCAGCCAGGGTCCCATGGCACCATGGGGAAACAGTTCTGGACATTGAAGGTCGCTATGTGTTTCTGAAGGGCAAGGTTGGTCAAACGCCAGTAACCCTTGCGAACCTGTATGCCCCAAATGACCATCAGGACTCCTTCATAACCAGACATTTAAACAAACTGCTACGTTTTGCGGAGGGCCAGTTGATTGTAGGGGGAGACCTTAACATTCCCTTGATCCCAACAGAGGACACATCGACGGGCGCCTCCTCTGGCTCCAGAGAATCTCGGAAACGAATACACGCAGCGCTACACTCGGCCCAACTAGTGGACGCTTGGCGTCTTTTTCATCCTGGAGAGAGGGATTATACCTTCTACTCCAGACCTCACGGATCCTATTCACGAATCGACTACCTTTTCATACCCCATAGACAGCTAGACGCGATTAAGGAGGTAGAGATCGGACCAATCACCTGGTCAGACCATGCCCCAATCAAGCTGGTGTATGCCTTGGCAGGTTCCCAATCAACACAGAGAAGGTCTTGGCGACTCAATGAGAGCCTACTACAGGACTCAGACACCATGACTGAAGTGATCAGGGAAGTGGGGCATTATTTTGAAACCAACGACACCCCAGACAGCAACGGGGGGGTGGTGTGGGAGGCTCACAAGGCGGTCGTGCGAGGCCTCCTTATTAAACATGGTACTAGATTGAAGAAACAGAGAACTGAACAGCTAGACGCACTGCTAGTTAAACTACAGCTACTGGAAACCCAACACAAACAGACCCTGACGCCCCAAGTGGGAACAGACCTAGACACCACCCGCCGGCAGATTACTGACTTGCTGCATTACAAGGCCAAAGCAGCAATACAGATTTGTAGACGAAATGTATATGAATCAGGGAATAAATGCGGAAGGATGCTAGCCCAAACGATCCGCGCGCAAAACGTGGCATCGTACATCCCGCACATAGTCACACGAGAGGGGAAGAAGATCTCGGTACCACAACAGATCTCACAAGAATTTAAATCCTTTTACTCAAACCTGTACAACCTTCCCTCCACGCCTATGGACACTGACCCAGACCGGACATCTACATACCTAGAGGCCTCCTGCATGCCGACACTAACGACAGACATGAGAGAGACTCTGGAGGAGCCAATCACTCTTCCAGAGATCCAAGCAGCTTTGAAATCCGCCAAACCGGGCAAAGCCCCCGGCCCGGACGGCCTTACCACCGCGTATTATAAATCCCTACTCCCGACACTGGGAAACCGGTTAGTGGGCCTATTCAATAAGGTGGGCTCAGAGGGGGCGTTCCATATAGACACCCTGCAGGCACAGATAGCGGTAATACATAAAGAAGGGAAGGACCCAGGCCAATGTGGCAGCTATCGCCCCATCTCACTGCTAAATACCGACGTAAAATTGTTTACAAAAATAATCGCTACCAGATTTCAGCGGTACCTCCCTGACCTCATACATCTGGACCAAGTGGGCTTTGTCCCAACCAGAGAGGCCAGGGATAATACAACCAAGGTGCTGAACCTGCTACATGTGGCCAATAAGACAAAAGAGCCATGTGTTTTTGTAGGAACGGACGCCGAAAAGGCGTTCGATCGGGTGAGTTGGCAATTCATGTTTCAGACCCTGAGGCACGTAGGGGTGGGACGGAGGATGCTTAGCTGGATAACAGCGGCATACACAAACCCAACGGCCAGGGTGAAGGCGAACAGCACTCTGTCTGATGCATTCCCGATTACCAACGGAACCAGGCAGGGCTGCCCACTGTCACCTCTCCTGTTCGCATTGACCCTGGAACCCTTCCTACAACACGTGAGACAAAACCCGAACATCACCGGGATAAAGGTGGGGGAGGGTCATTACAAAATCTCGGCCTATGCCGACGATATGCTGTTCTCCCTGACCAATCCAGCGGTGTCCCTCCCGAGCCTGATGCAGGAATTTGACTCATACGGCAAATTAGCCAACCTGAAAATCAATTTGACAAAGTCCGAGGCGATGGGGGTGGGAGTCCCCCAACAGCAGTTGACGCGACTCAAACGGGACTTTAAATTAAAATGGACAGACGTGGCACTGACATACTTGGGGACGCGCATCCCACCAAAACTTTCTGACATATACAGACTTAACTTCCCCCCCCTGCTTAAGACGGTACAGCAATTACTGACTGGATGGACTTCGGGGCTGCACTCGTGGTTCGGGAGGAACAGCATCTTAAAGATGACCATCCTCCCGAAATTCGTATACTTACTACAGGCACTCCCCATTCATATTCCGACATCGTACTTTAAACAAACGCAGACGGTATTCGGACGGTTTCTGTGGGCAGGGAGGCGACCCCGCGTACATAGAACTGTGCTTTCCCTACCCAAACTGAGTGGAGGGCTAGCTATGCCAAACATAAAAACATACTACCAGGCAGCCCAATTAAATAGACTTATAGACTGGTGCCGTCACGACCTACTTAAACTCTGGCCACGACTGGAACAGGCGCAGAGCGAAGTCCTACTGAAGCGAGCCCCATGGTGCCATAACATACAACAAAAGGACGTACAATGTCACCCGACTATAGGGAACACTATTAGGGTCTGCGCCAGGTTGCTGACACAAGGTCACCTTGCATCGGAGGTATCACCCATGCGTCCAGTCTTGGGCAACCCCGAGCTTTACACCCGGACTAGGAGACGCTAGGTTCGTCGCCCTGCGCGAGTCGGGTCACTTTCAGGCCTCACACTTCAGCGAATCGAGCAGATGGAAGACGTCAGCTCAGCTGATGGACCCCTCGGGAACCTACAAACTAGACTTTCTGAGAACATGCCAGTTGAGCCACTTTTTGAAAACCATGACCCCCCCGCCTGTGAGCCAGCCCCCTACATATCTGGAGGAGCTGTGCGTGGAGACGGGAGCGCTACCCCATGCGCTCTCTCTACTACACACGTTGCTAGTTGAGCCATTGGAGGGATACCAGATACCAAGCTTTAGTAAATGGGAGCGAGACCTGGGGGAAAAAATTCACAACCAGTCAGAGACAACACATCCTTACGTTCACGCACAAATCTTCGATTTGTACCAGGGTCCAAGAGACCAATTACAAACTACTGACGAGGTGGTACAGAACCCCAGACATACTGAATAAACTGTTTCCAGACGCATCAGACAGGTGCTGGAGGTGCCAGGCGGAAAGGGGCACCCTGATGCACATTTTCTGGTCTTGCCCACGCATCAGATCATACTGGGAGGAGATCAGACAGATTGTCCAAAAATTCACGGACCGCAGAGTACCAGATGACCCGGCATATTTCCTTCTCCATGCCACAGACACACCTGCGCGGATCTATAAAAAGTCCATTGTTCGGCATTTGCTGGACGCGGCTAGAGCCTGCGTCCCGCTATGCTGGAAATCCCCGCACCCACCGACATTAGCCATGTGGCTGAAAAAGGTGGACGAGATTAGTTGGCTGGAAGATCTAGTTTTGTCCAAACAGGATAGAAATGAGCAATACTCCCAAACGTGGCAAATGTGGACAATGTTCAAGTACTCAGATGAGGGCCAGGCCCTCAGAGGTGGACAACCAACTCCCCGGGCAGATTAAGCGAGCCGCGCCTGTCTCCGAGGCTTTCCGGAATGTTCTGGAGAATCCGTGACGGGAGACGCTGTCAGCCGGCGGCGGATGCCCATGATCGCGAGCCCCCCCCCCCCTTCTTGCCCACCCCCCCCTACCCCATCCCCTTTCCCACCCACCTCTCTTACTCCCTCTCTTTTCTTTACTTGCTGGACTGCTCAACGAGCAGGCCCAGCAACCTCTTCTCTCTCTTCTTCATTCATTTCGCTCTTAGGAAACGAGAAAAAGTGAGAGGCTGAGCCACGGGCCCGTGATATACAGTGTTAAAATGTGCCGCATGAATACTGTTAAGACGCATATCCACGTTCTGCTGTTACTGTTATGTGCGACTGTTAGCATCAGTAGATGTGATGTTTGTATTGTGGTCCATGTGGACCGGCCTCATGTGGTATATAAATAAACGATTTAAAAAAAAGATATTTATTCAGACACTACCATATGAAAGATAAATTTGATTGGTGTACTTTCCTTGCTCTGTGTATACTTATGACTTATAAAAAAAAAAAAAGTAAAAATGATTTGGCCTAATGGGTGGCCATGCTGCCTTTTCTAATATACGGTCAATTGTGCATTTGTGCTTTAAAGTGGTTGTAAACCCTTACAATCCACTTTTTGCTACATGTAAGCCTATAATAAAGCTTACCTGTGCCTACCTCGGATATCTCCTAAACCTGCACGGTTAAGGAGATATCCCCTGTATTTGCCTGTGCCGACGTCATCGGCACATACACACGCACATAAGCAATGGCACATTCAGTTCGTGTGCCGTTAACGGCGGCTCCCACGTGCATTTGCGGGAGTGATGTCATTGCGGCTCCGGCCAATCACAGGGCTGGAGTCTGCGATACCCGGAAGTAACTCTGGGACCGATTTTGCCGGCTGGAGCGGTGTTACTGGGACCGCTGCGGGGGCTTCCATCTAAGGTATTTAATAATGAGCTAGTATGCTATGCATACTAGCTCATTATGTCTTTGTCTTGCAGTTTTTTTTTGTGAGTTTACAACCACTTTAAGCTTCACATAAAACAATGCAATGCATCGATTAACTCTTATTAAACAGAGGCTGTGTATATTACAATCTTACACAAAGTAGTAAGAGTTGACACACTTAACTTAAGCTGTTCTTGACATGAGGATGGGTCTTGTAATAAAAGGAGTACCATGATTAGATGGATTACATATGCCTGTAGTGATGGGTTGAACACGACAATATGTGGTGAGACAGGTTTCTGGGAATTATTATAAAGTGTGGGTGTGTTATTTTAGTAGTTTGACCTGATTAGGCTGATATTTCTTCAGACAACACCACCTACAAATGATTCAGATGGCTTAAAATAGATCATTTACATTCAACTTTGTTTTGCATTGGAGTTATTTCTAATTGATATTCATGTACAACGCAAATTAATCACACAGATACCAGAAAATAAAAATACCAATACAATAAAAGTGTATGCAACGCCAAAACTTCTCTCTATTGGCCCTGGAGGCCATTGTCTCTGGTACAGAAAGTAATAGGAAATCCCAAATTTGTGAATTGTCAACAGGAACAAGAAGCGAGAGGTAATCATCCCATGGGGGGAACCTGTCTGTCTAAGAGAGCATAGCTCCTCACTTTGGGAGAAGCTTTTACATCATTCTGTGTCTCTGGGACAGGAAGCAAAGGAAAATCTTTCAGGTGGGACACAGACAGCAAAGAAAAAAAATTATAAAAACTGACAGGGGTCTACTCTATAAAAGCTTAAAGCCTCGTACACACGATCAGTCCATCCGATGAGAACGGTCTGAAGGACCGTTGTCATCGGTTATCCGATGAAGCTGACTGATGGTCCGTTGCGCCTACACACCATCAGTTAAAAAACGATCGCGTCAGAACGCGGTGACATAAAACACAACGACGTGCTGAAAAAAAAACGAAGTTCAGTGCTTCCAAGCATGCGTCGACTTGATTCTGAGCATGCGCGGGTTTTTAACCGATGCTTTTGCATACTAACGATCGGTTTTGACCTATGGGTTAGGCGTCTTTCGGTTAAATTTTAAAGCAAGTTCTCATTTTTCATAGGGGCCCACACACGGTCGGTTTGGACTGATGAAAACGGTCCTTCAGACCGTTGTCCTCTGGTGATCCTACGAGTCCTAAGACCCCTTTCACACTGAAGCGCTTTTACAGCGTTTTAGCATTAAAAATGGCTCATAAAACGCTCTCCATGCATCTCAATGGACCCTTTCACACTGAGTCCTGAAAGCGGCATCTTTGGAGCAGCTTTAGGGCGCTGAAAAAAAACGCTCCAAAAACGCCCCTCTCTGAAAGCACTGTAAAAACGCCTTACCCTTGCACTGGCGGGGCGTTGAGAAAAGTCCTGCAAGAAGCATCTTTGCAGAAGCTTTTGGCGCTGAAAAAAACGCTCCAAAAACGCCCCTCTCCATTGAAATGAATTGAAAGTGCTGTAAAAACGCCTTACCCTTTCACACTGAGGCACTGCAAAATGCCCTAAAAAGTTAGGGTCTTAGCGGTGCTTTACCAGCACGTTGGGATTGCAGATGAGGCTTCACTCAAATAACGCTCGAAAAACGCCCCATTGTGAAAGGGGCCTAAAACGTTTTGGTTTTACATACACTTTGGGGGCTAATTATAAAAAAAATAGCTATGTGAATGCCTCAGCGTTTGCATAGCAATAACAAATAACAAATTGTCTAAATATGAGTATTTCCTATGAATGTCAGCCCCATCTAAGGGCCAATGCACTATTTTCATGAAATATCACAATCAGAAAAATGCTGCATTATGGTCACTAGATGGAGCTAACAATCATAGGAAATACATATTTTGGATGCATTCACACATCAAATAAACAAACAAAAAAATAAACTTTAAGCAGATAATAAAATTAAAAAAGAAGGACCTTTCCAGAGAAAAATAGAGATGGGAATTCTACAAGCAAGTAGCCTATACTTGCCATAATGTAGCATTTTTCTGATTGTGATATTTCAGGAAAATAGTGCATTGGCCCTTAGAAGAAGCTACAAGCAGCCACAAAATGTAAATTGTAACAAAACACATTTAAGTTTAAAGGTACCTGATTCACTTCCGATCAGAGGTTGGTTTGCAAAATGTTGAATAAATTCTTTTATAGATGAGAATTCATTGAATCCAAACTTAAGACTTGTTCCACATTGGTAGACTTGAAAATGTTTAACCGAGTCCTTGGCCCTTAAGAAGAAATGTATTTGATATATTATTATCGATAGTCATGCTAGTTATTTTTATCATCAAAACTTGGGATATAAAATCCCTTATAACACTGTTAAGCTTGGCACACAATCATAACCAACATGGAACACAGGAGTAACTGGTTAAACTGCAATTCAAAAAGGTAGTCATAGATCATGGTTTGCAAAATCAAATGGAATTATAAAAGTTATTTGTTAGCGGACAATGAGCCAGGTTTCCTTTGTCCCTTTTCATTAAACAACATGTGTCATTGAAATGTACATTAGGTTCTTCAAAGATGTTTTATTGAGTCTGTTCTTTATACCGAAGGTCCCCCTTCTTCAAGTGCCTTATATACTTCTGCCAAGGTTAACGTTTTATGGGGTGTCATCACAAAGCAGTTTACCCATTCTTCTTTGACATCAACAAGGCATTTTTGTCCACACAACTGCCACTCACCGGATATTTTCTCTTTCTGACCATTCTCTGTTAACCCTAGAGAAGGTTGTGTGTAAAAAACTCAGTAGATCAGCAGTTTTTGAAATAGTCAGACCAGCCCATCTGGCATCTACAACCATGCCACATTTAAAGTCACATAGGGCCAGATTCACAGTGGAGATACGACGGCGTATCTGCTGATACGCCGTCGTATCTCTGTTTCTATCTATGCGACTGATTCATAGAATCAGTTACGCATAGATAGCCAGAAGATCCGACAGGTGTAATTGTTTTACACTGTCGGATCTTAAGATGCAATACCGCGGCCGCCGCTGGGGGGAGTTTGCGTCGTAAACCAGCGTCGGGTATGCAAATTAGGAGTTACGGCGATTTCCGACGGTTTTTCGCGTTCGATACGTCACCGCTAGTCTAGTTTCCCGTCACAAAATTCGTCGTTTTTTGGTGCCTTAAAGGAGTTCTCCAAGCTAAAACTTTTAACCCCCGCTGTGCCCGGGCTGTAAAACTATACAAAATAAACTTTCACTTACCTGCCTACGATCCCCCGTTGTTCCGATATCGCCGTCCCGTTCTCCGGTCCCGGTCTGTTCCACTTCCTGCGGGTCGGTGACTCACAGTGCGCTCAGCCTATCAGCGGCCGCGACGGGACATTGCTGCGGCCGCTGATAGGCTGAGCGCACTGTGAGTCACCGACCCGCAGGAAGTGGAACAGACCGGGACCGGAGAACGGGACGGCGATATCGGAACAACGGGGGATCGTAGGCAGGTAAGTGAAAGTTTATTTTGTATAGTTTTACAGCCCGGGCACAGCGGGGGTTAAAAGTTTTAGCTTGGAGAACTCCTTTAACTTTACACAGCAATCGTATTGCTGTATAAAGTATGGCCGTCGTTCCTGCGTCGAAATTTAAAAAATAACGTCGTTTGTGTAAGCTGTCCGGGAATACGGAATTACACTACGCGCGTTGCCGTTGGAAAAAATTACGTCACGGCGCACAATGCACGACGGGAGTTCGGAAACGGAGCATGCGCGGTAGGTCCGGTGCGGGAGCGCGCCTAATTTAAATGGCACACGCCCATTTAAATTGGCCCGCCTTGCGCCGGAGGCCGCCGGCGTAGGTTTTCATCGCAAGTGCTTGGTGAATCAGGCACTTGCGATGAAAAATTGCGGCGGTGTAACATATCTAGGATACGTTACGCCGCCGCTCTTCTATGTGAATCTGGCCCTTAAATCCTCTTTCTTTCCCATTCTGATGCTCGTTCTGAACTACAGCACGTCATCTTCACCACGTCCAGATGCCTAAATGCATTAAGTTGCTGCCATGTGATTGGCTGATTAGCAATATGTGTTACCATGCAATTGAACAGAGGTACTTAATAAAGTGTATAGAGTGCTGTCAAATTACGCAGTGCTTTACATATATTCATTAACAATTCACATCAGTCCCTGCCTTCAAGGGTCTTACAATCTAAGGTCCTCAACTCACATTTATACATACATACACATACTACGGCCAATTTAGACAGGGGACAGTTAACCTACCAGTATGTCCATGGCGTGTGGAAGGAACCGGAGTACCCAGAGGAAACGCACGCAAGCACAGGGAGAACATGCAAACTCTGCACGGGTAGTGTTGTGGTTGGGATTCAAACGGAAGACCCTAGTGCTGCCAGGCGGAGGCGCTAACTACTCAAGTACAGGACAATTTACATACCATTTTAAGGAATATGTATCCATATAAGGTGTACCGCACACCTAAATCTTCACCTTGTGATAGGAATCAAACATAGAAGCAAGCAAGGAAATTTCAGCACTCAATCACGCTATAATCATAGCGATCACATTACTGAATCATAGACGAGAAAAAAGCCGTCCAAATAGACAACAGTTATGGGACTTGCTCGGACTTACCTCTCGTCATTTTAAAGGCAATTTAATATATATTTTTTAAAGTTTACATTTTAAACGTACAATCAACAAAAGCAGACATTACATTCTCCAGGCACTTGAAGCTAGCATTTTACATCTATAAACAGCATAGGCTGGCATTATATTTCTCCAAGAGTTGGCATTATACATTTTACTAAGAAGAGAAATTGGCATCATATGTTTACCAGCAATAGATACCGACATTAGAGTTTACTGACCCCAAAGGATGACACAGGACTTGATTTACAGTTATCTAAGGTTGGGGTTATAGGTTTACAGATGCCAGAGGCTTATATATTTACTGGCAGCAGAGACAGCTGCTACATTTTCAGTGATCTTTTTTTAATTTCCATTTGGAATAAATAGCATTTAGGTCCCACGGCCCATGTTTACCTTAGTCTCCTCATAATCCTAAACTGGCCACATAGGGAATATTGTGCTTGCGATGCTCAAGAAAACCACTTACTCATGCTCTTCATATTTATTTCAATCATAAGTAAACATTTTCACTGGATAAATAAAAATGAATTAATAGTTTATGGAAAAAAATGTTTACTCTAAAATATTCAATTTCCATTCTACCAACATTCATTTTAATACATTCAATGTAGTCTTCATTCCTTGTTCCTCATTAAAGATTGGAAAAGAGGGGGAGCATAGGAGTAACTGGTACTTATCACCTTCCTCTTGGGTGTCTTGGGTGGTTCAAGCACACCTTACCTGACATAGCCTACTCAGGAATATGTGGAGCCCTAGGCAAGCATTCACACAGATGCATTTTTAGTGCTTTTTGCAGATTTGCACTGCAGTGCATTTAACATGGTTTCCTATGGAACACGTTCTGTAGTGCAAATCTGCAAAATACAATGTAGCGCCCCCTTACTTTTAGTATGGGCACTACGCTAAAGTTAGTGGGGAATGGGAGAGTTATTTTGCTCGCATTTACAATTTTCTAAATTTGGGCTGCTGTCATTCCGGAACTGTCCTGTAAGTCAGTCTGCACTCCAGGGATGCAATCCCATCCCTGGGCGACAGTTGGCGCTAGAGGGGTTCTGGCAGAGCTGCTTTTCCCCAGCAGCGGGGCTTGCCGGGGGAGAGTATATCTGTGGCGGATGCCATTTTGTGTGATTCTTCACGGGTTCCAGGTGCGGCACCCGACCCAACGGACCCCGGCGATGGCCTTCCAGGCCGGGGTCGCATGCTACGCGGAGCTACATGTTCCTGATAGGGGCCTCAGTGACTTACTGGGTTCCCAACTCCACTGAGGAGATCCCAGGCTGTGTGCCATTCCATGGGGGGTCGGCTTGAGGAGAACCTCGGAGGCAGGTTGTCCAACAGGGCTTGAACAAAACCATTGGGGGATATGGTGCCCGGGACATTGACCGGTACACTTCAACTGTCACCCGGTGACCCTAACTTAATCTACTGGGAGGATTCGCTCAATTCGTTCACCTTATTCAAGTGTTAGGCCTGTGGCAGAGGCCCTAGAGCCAGGCCTGTGGCAGAGGTGTGTTCCTCCCAGCAATCTAAAGTGACACTTCGACTGCCAGGCTTGTGGCAGAAGTCTGTCTGGAGGCACTTCACTCACTCAGGCTAGATTTGCGACAAACTGTATCTACTACTATTGTACTACTGAGAGCAGGATTGCTCTTTCTCATATCCAGGCCTGATACTGCAAGGTTCTCTCTCTCGCTTCATCAACCTTCTTGCTCTACCTCATGTTGATGTTGGCCATGTTGGGCCTGGAAATAAAGCATTTGAAAACCTTTATTCATTTACTGGACATTCGCTCACTACTCTACTCATCAACTACACCCCTAGACAACACTGAAAGGCAACTTAATATGCCGATCCCAACAACAACCAGCGGCTCCTGAGGGGGTAGCGCTACAACAAAAAGCACTAAAAATGCATAGGTGTGAATCCAGCCTTAGGCCTTGTTCACACCTGAGCGATTTTCTGCTTAAAGCTCTTAAACCCTCAACAAGCCAAAACCCATTCATTTCAATGGCTCTTATCTGAGCATTCCGTTGCCTGAATCAAAACGCCTGAAACTCAAAAAAGTACATGAGCTTCTTTGGCAGATTACAAATGTTTTTGGCCCCATTGGCTTCAATAGAAATGCCTGACCTGACCAGCGTTTTATGAGCGTTTTCTGCTTAAATAGCAGCTCTCCACCCCTAATTTCTCCACACTCTCCTCCCCCTTGTGCTTTCTATTGGCCACACAAAAAAACACCTGAAGCTGTAAAAAGCTTGCAATACCCTTTAAATAAAGCTTGTAAAATGCTGCAAAAAAGCTTAACAAAAAAAATCCAGAACAAAGCCAGTACATTTATATGCTCAGGTGTGAATGGATACTCAAGCCGCGTACACAGGTCCATTTTTCATGTCATGGAAAAAAACGTTTTTTCCTCTACGTTATTCCTCTCAAGCCTGCCTTGCATACACACAATCGTGATAAAAAGATGCTCGAGCTAAGCGCGGCGACGTACAACGGCACTATAAAGTGGAAGTTCCATTCGGATGGCGCCACCCTTTGGGCTGATTATGCCAATTTCCCGTCTCATAACTTGCTTCTGAACATGCGTGTTTTTTCCCCGTCGTTAAAGCGTACACATGACCATTTTTCACGATGAGAAAAACGACGACGTGAAAAATGACGAGTAAAAATAGAGCATCTTCTAAATTTTTAATGCCCATTTTTCTCGTCGAAAAAAATGCTCTGGAGCCTACACACGACCGCTTTTAACGTCAAATTAAAAAAATTGGCATTTTTCTCGTTATGAAAAACAGTCGTGTGTACGCGCCAATAGTGTTATAAACTGCTGAAATGGAAATCTCTGTGTGAGAGAGTAGTTATAGGAACAATTTTCCCTATTGCCTGATTTTCCCTCACCTCTTGTTTTGGTGACAACTCTAAATTGTTAGATTTCATCTTGCTACTGTATATGACATTGGTCACCAAGACAAATATAAGGGTGAATCTCCAAGATGTCAGTTATAAATGGTCTAACCCTTCTTTATTCTATCGAAAACCTAAAAAATCTTTAGTAAATGTTCCCTCTCATTCAGCAAATCCTAAGGTGATACCATGAGAAGGTAATTTGTTGGATTGGGATGGCGAATCCATCATGCATTTTAAACTTTTCAAAGTTATAAGATCATGTACCACAATGTGCTTGTTACAAATCCTTCTGTGTGCCCTCCAATCTTTGTTGCTAAGGGTTCATCATGTCTGCTCCTAGAGGAAGGGTCTAGCCCCGTAGTCAAAGTTCAACCCACTCCGTCCCCTTTTTGAAATAGGAGAGAGCATTCTCATGGACAGAGGGAATAGAGTCTGGAAAATGAAGACATTACTAACAAGGTACAACAAGGATCAGAGTGGCACACAAAGACTTAACTAAAGGGTATAAACCTACGAAATCACTTCTTGTCATGGCAGTCACTTTAGAACAACGACACTTATCATGCAAAAAGCAGCAGCTTGCTGCCAATATTGGAAAAATTGAAATTTATGGCTCTAGGTCACTTTTTGTCTCTATTTAAAGTGCAGTGCCTAGCCTCCTCCTTCTCCCCTGTGCTTCTGATATACAGTATAGTAGTGGTTGTCGAACTGGCAGGAAACAAGCCCAGTGATTGACAGGTTGAAGCTGAGTAAATGCTAAAATGCACATTTCTTACTTAAATGCATGCCAACTACTATTATACCTATTCAACCTCACTGAGGCATATAAAAGCATTTCAAATGTACCTACCTTACTGATAATGAGTACACATTGGCCTTCGAGTCACTTTTCCTCAACAGATAACTGCCATCCTGTCCATTGGTAAGCAAAATAGCTTCTGCTGAATGTCGGGTCAGATTCTCATGAAACCACCTAACAAACATAAAAAAGAGGTCCTGTTAGAAGTACAATAGAAAACACATCCAGCTATACATAATATACAACCCAATATTATCTACAGACATGTTACCTAATTATGAAGATGATGAGACATAGGCTAAGAATGATGCTAGTAACACTAGAATGTTTTTAATTGGAAACCGTATGTCTTTTTGCGGTGTTGCGCACCAGGAAGCTTTGTTGGTCAATTGCGAAACATTTCACTGCAGTATCAGCAGATTTCAACATGCTGATTCTTTACATCTCCAAACCAAAAAATACAGTGACTTTTATAATTTAATACAACAGAAAATAATGGACGTTAAGTGACCCATAGGACAATGGCGTATTCGAAAAAAAATATCACCCTTTTGACAGCTTTGACTCTTCTCTGATTTTTAAGGTTTATCAATTTAAATGGAACCATGACCGCCACCATATCAGAATGGTCTATTGGAGCTGCAATAATTAAGATAAAAGTGCTCTAGATTTAGCACCGAATGCAGTGTCATTTCCTAATTAACTAAACATCAGAGACTTCTAATCATGTAGCTGAGATACCATCCTGCTTAGGTTTCCTAGAGGTTTAACATACCTATGCTGAACTTTTGTCATGAGCCTGTCAAGGACTTACTACAGGACATTAGAATAATTGAGGACATTTCTGGCGGCATTTTGATACCCAAGGAGCATTAAAAAAAAGCGTAGTGATCATGGAGGACTCAGAACTCAAAGAGGCAAATCATACAACAAGCTGGGGGATTTAACTATACTTTGGACCATTATTACATTAGGCTCAGTTCACAGAGCTAACACACTAGGATACAGATTTCCAAAAACAGTAACCGCTATTTTTAGCAGTGTCCAATGAGAGTTGAAAATTACAATGACGTGACTAAAATAAAGATTCTCATCTTTGTGGTAAAGCAGAACGAAACCCTCCTATTCTTTACAGTTGAAGATGGTTCCAACACTTCGGTTTAGATCTGCAGTTGTTGTGGGTCTCTACATGATCAGCTAGGACACCAGCCATTTGAGGGTTTGCTTGCGAGCTGAAATAAGCACACTGGCAACTGTGACATAAGAAATGTCTTAAAGCAGAACTAAACACTCCCATCTTTCACAGCCAAGTAAGCTGCAATCTTAGCCTTTGTTTTAATGGGTATTTGCCATTGTGCTGTAAAATGTGATCAGTTATGACACTGGCCATTTAATGGCTTGACAGTTAAGGTTGAGAGCACAAGCAATTGTGACAGCATTGGCGGCTGGTGCTTAAACAACCCCCCCCCCCCACTCGCACTACCACCACCCCCCTCGGGAGATGGACAGAAAGGTGTCCTCACCTTAGGAGATGATGAGGATCGAGGACGAGGGGTAGGGCTGCTGCTCCTCTCTTCAGCCGAGGGAAGAGCCAGAGATTCTCCTCCCAGCCGAACAGACATTGCTTCTCCTCCTGGCCCAACAGAAAGTGGGTCCTGAGAGCCGATTGGATGGGAGCCCTAAACAATCAGCTCTCAGGACTCGCTTCCTGATTGGATGGAAGGAGAATCAGGAAGACCATAGGGAATATGAATTCGCTATTGGCACACAACTGTGCTCAGGAAACAGTGCTATGGGTTCCTATTTTTTAAGTCTATGAAATTATACATTTTTATAGTCTATTTATGGGGGGAAATGATCAATATGTATAAATACATAAGTGGTCCATATAGTGAACTTGGTGTTGAGTCATTCACATTAAGGTCATCACAGAGGACAAGGGGGCACTCTTTACGTCTAGAGGAAAAGAGATTTGATCTCCAAATACAGAAAGGTTTCTTCACAGTAAGAGCTGTGAAAATGTGGAGTAGGATTCCCTCAAGAGCTGGTTCTGGCCAGCTCAGTAGATTGTTTTAAAAAAGGCCTGGATATTTTCCTACATTTACATAATATAACTGGATACTAACATTTATAGTTAAAGTTGATCAAGAGAATATCTGATTGCCTCTCGAGCGATCAGGAAGGAATTTTTTCCCCCGCTGGAGCAAATTGGATCATGCTTTGCTGTTTTTTTTTGCCTTCCTCTGGATCAATTGTGGTTATAGGATTTTGTATACAAGATTGTATGATTTCCCCCCTTTTATTGGTTGAACTAGATGGACTTTTTTCAACCAGACTAACTATATGGCAGACTTGATCTGTCTAGATCTCTTATCTAAATAGTAATATTCATTTTGGTTCAACTGAAGCCCTGTACACATGATCGGTTTGTCTGATGAAAACAAACCGATCGTGTGTGGGCCCCATCGGTTTGTTTTCCATCGGTGAAAAAAAATAGAACATGTTTTAAAATGTTCCTATGGATAAAAAAATCGATATAAAAAACGATTGTCTGTGTGGAAGTCCATCAATAAAAAATCCAAGCATGTTCAGAATCAAGTCGACGCATGCTCGGAAGCATTGAACTTAATTTTTCTCAGCACGTCGTAGTGTTTTACGTCAACGCGTTGGACACGGTCGGATTTGTGAGCGATGGTGTGTAGGCAAGACTGATGAAAGTCAGCTTCATTGGATATCCGACGAAAAAATCCAGTGGATTAGATTCCATCAGATAGCTGATCGTGTGTACAGGGCTTTACTCTCCAATAAAGGGTCTTTGATGCTGACATACTATGCAGCACTTTACAAATTACACAGAACAATTCAAAGCTGTCCCCTCACTCAGATGCTTATTAACCTGCCAGTATAGTCTCCAGTGAAAATCCAGGAACCAAACAGAACCCAGATAAACACAGGAAAAACATACAACCTACTATACAATAGTGTCCTTTAATATTTAATGCCAGTTAAGACCAGTACTAAGGCCCCGTACACACGATAGAATCTATCCGCAGATAAATCCCAGCAAATGGGTTTCTGCGGATAGATCCTATGGTGTGTACACGCCAGCGGATCTGTTTCCGCGGAGAAATCTCCTCTGGGATGGATTCCAGCAGATCGAATATTTGTTGTGCTGCACAACATATCCATCTGCTGGAATCCATTCCAACGGATGGATCCGCTCGTCTGTACAGACTTACCGGATCCATTCGTCCAAAGGGATTCCCCGCACGCGTCGTAATGATTTGACGCATGCGTGGAATTCCTTATATGACAGCGTCGCGCCCGTCGCCGCGTCATAATCGCGGCGACGGCGCGACACGTCATCGGCAGAGGATTTCCGCGCGGATTTCAATGGGATGGTGTGTACACTCCATCCCATCGAAATCAGCGGATATCTTTGAGAGGATTTATCCGTGGAAACGGTCCGCTGGACCGTATCTGCGGATAAATCCTCTCGTGTGTATGGGGCCTTAGCCATTTTACTACATTCTAAAAAGTACCTATGCACCATAAATTTCACCACATGACCTGGCTGTTCACTGCCAAATATTTATGTGAGGAACAATAGAAGCATACGCACACACCAAGACATCATATACTATAAAGGTGTTATCAAATGCCTAGATTTGCCTTTAAACCCATCTTGATACCAAAGTGGATTTCCTGCAACCTTTATAAGATTATTGGCACAGGTCTCGCTGACCAGATAAAGGTCTGTGTGCATAGACACATTTACGAAAGGCTAAATAGGCTGCTTATTTTGCAAGGGAAGTTGCACTCTGCAAAGGAATTATCCTTTAGAGCTTAGTGAATGAGATGAAGCTGTGCTGACTTCCACCATTAAATCACGTTCAAGCTAAATTCTTTTCAATTTTCCTTGCACGTGTGGATATTCTTTCTAAAGTGATGCCTCACTACATTCAGTGACGTTGTGGTGACTGCAATGCTACAATCATGTGCATTCAAAAAAAAAAAAAAAAAACTATTTGAATATTTTCGTGCAAAGTGAAATCTCACTGCAATTAAAAAAAGCGAAGTCAATTTTTTTTTGCAAAGTAAACATACTCTACTTCTTTAGCAAGTCAGCTTAAATAGACAGCACTTACATCAGCTACCAGTGGCGGTTGATGCTCAATATCCCTCTAATCTAATCCCTCAATGTCCCTCTAACCCAGTGGGCGCGGGACCCATGGATTAGAGGGACAGGCCGTCACTGTTACCAGTACTGACAAATTTCACACATTTTCCTAATTTGATGGTGCAGGTGCATCAAGACTTTCCAGACAGCGTATGATATTATAGAATACTACATCTCATTTGGAAAACAGCTGGTATTAAAGTAAAGTAATAATGGAAACAAAACCAGCTTTAACTATGTGCACGTTTTCCTTCCTCTTTTCATTTTAGATTTCAGTTATTATTAACTCATTCAGTAATACAGTTTAAGCTGTGTGTGCATTGATACATGGCATACAAGAGTTAATAGCTAGGTATATGGGAGTGGTATATGGAAAAAAAAAGATAATTTTCTAGGATTAAAGTGTTTTCTATTATATTAAAGTGAAGCTCCAGGCACACAAAAAAAAAATGTTCATTTAAATGAACAATGTATTGCCCAATAGCCCCAAAATATAAACCCACTCTGTTTGCACCATATGCCTTTGCAAACCCATTGATTACCTTGTAAAAGATGCAGTGACATCATCACTGTGCTGCACATAGGCTGTGCAAAGAACAGAGCCCCCTAGGAGTGACCCAAAAGACCCCCTACAGGCTTCATAAAGAAAACTACATGAGGAGGCTGGATACAAGACCAGTCACCCTACAGGAAGAGGCTGGATACAAGACCAGTCACCCTACAGGAAGAGGCTGGATACAAGACCAGTCACCCTACAGGAAGAGGCTGGATACAAGACCAGTCACCCTACATGAGGAGGCTGGATACAAGACCAGTCACCCTACAGCAGGAGGGTAGATACAAGATCAGAGAAGAATATATGCAAAAAATGCAGAGTGAAGTACGCCGCATTACTTCAATTGTGACCTCTTACGATTTGGACCTTTCCCCAGCTCAATTCCTCCTACATCACTCACCTCTACCACATCAAAGCTATCAGAAATCATTGGCCATGCATATGATCAATGCAGTGAAACAATGCATCCCGATACACTGAGTTTCTCCCCACACCCACTCAATCAAAGGAATGGCTTAAAAGAATCCATAAAGTAGCTGAGATGGAAGAAGTAATCCACATAGCACAAGACAAATTAAAAAGGACTTGCTGGACACATTTTCAGTCGATTTCAGAATTTTCCCAATTAATTAATTCTTCCATCTCATTTCAGGACAGTCATATCCTATGGTTTGACTGCCGCTATTAGGACTACTCACAAATAAACATTAAGTTCCCAACCTGTAGACCCTCACCCCATACTGGCTGTCCACCTTCATCTTTTACTCACACTCCCAACGGAGTCGCATGTATATTATAATACATGGGAGGGAAGTTTATTTTATTTTTATCTACCCTCCTTTACTGCTTTCTCCACCCCTTTCTCTTTTCTCGTGTCACACCAACCATGTATACTTTGCATTAACCACAATCTCACACCCAACTACAGTCCATTCCCACCCTAATTTTCCATAAGACTTCCTTCACAGTTTATTGAATATTTTTGTTAAGCGTTAAATCACATAAGTATCAAAACGCTACCCGACGACGTGACCAGGTGCCATTCGCCGTACATACAACAACAATAAAATCACAAACATCAAAACCGTAAAAAAAAAAAAAAAAAAAAAAAAACATTAAAAAACAATAACATAAATCAAATAATAATAAAAAAAAACAGTAAAATAATAAAAAAGCCCAGAGAAGAAAAAAAAAAAACTCTATCAGCCCTTCAGTTTCCACCCCCTGACCCACAGTCATCTACCCAGCCTCAGTCCACAGAAGGGTTTTCAGTCCCCTCCTGAACTGGAGCAGGTTTGAGGTCTGCCTAAGAGCCAACGGCAGGAGGTTTCACTCTCTAGGTCCCAACCTCGAGAGTTGGGTTTATTTAGTCCCCCCAATCTATTCCAAAGGACTTATTAGCACCCTGAGAATCACACGCTAATAATCTTACCTTTGTAGCCAACGTTGACAAACTTTTAAGAGGCTCTGGCTCTCCTAACGCTACCACACTCTGAGGTTACTATGTTTATGGCCCAAAAGTCTACATTGACCTCCGCCCTCTCACCATGGCCTTGGTTAAATCGCATGTCCGCATGTAGTTCTCGGTTTTAGATTCAGATCTCTTACCACATGAGACAAGACCATTTTCATCCTAAAATACATTTGCAAGAAAATGCTGAACGCCTTATAGTCCCTGGGATTTTTTAGGAGGTCGATATACAAAGTTAACACAAATATATAAAATAGATGTAAAAGTTTTTTGCTTATGATTACATGCCTACAGCACAATTTACTGTATTGGAGTACAAGAGCTGCCTATGTATGAAGGACACTAGGAGTCAGAAGCAACCTGCATCCTATCAACAATGGTTGCAATAGCTGCTTGCATCCTAGCAACAATGGATGCTAGATGTCCATTAAGACCTGTGTCCTAACAATGAAGGACTCTCAGCAGCAGGAGCTGCCAGCATCCTAGTGACAAAGTATGCTAGGCAAAAATAGCTGTCTGCATCCTAGCAACAAAGGATGCTAGACAACAATGGCCACCTGCATCCCAACAACCAATAGTCTGCATTAAAAGGGGTTGTAAAGGTACAATTTTATTTCCTAAATAGCTTCCCTTACCTTAGTGCAGTCCTCCTTCACTTACCTCATCCTTTGATTTTGCTTTTAAATGTCCTTATTTCTTCTGAGAAATCCTCACTTCCTGTTTTTCTGTCTGTAACTCCACACAGTAATGCAAGGCTTTCTCCCTTGTGTGGAGTGTCATGCTCGCCCCTCCTTTGGACTACAGTAGAGTCAGGACGCTCTCTACGTTGCAGATAGAGAAAGGAGTTGTGTGTTAGTGGGCATCCTGACTTTCCTGTAGTCCAAGGGAGGGGGCGAGCACGACACTCCACACCAGGGAGAAAGCCTCGCATTACTGTGTGGAGTTACAGACAGATGAACAGGAAGTGAGGATTTCTCAGAAGAAATAAGGACATTTAAAAGCAAAATGGAAGGATGAGGTAAGTGAAGGAGGACTGCACTAAGGTAAAGGAAGCTATTTAGGAAAAAAAAAAAATTGTACCTTTACAAACCCTTTAACTCTGTACACTTGTGCACATGTAAATACTACATAAACATTACACGTTTGGACAACCTAAAATGCAGGCCAGTGTTCTAACACTCGTGTGCCCATGTGCCCTAATAATGCGTTCTTATTCTCCTGTAACACTAAATAACCAAAAAGCCAGGTTAGCATTGTGCAATACTATACCCTAATCAGTTCACAGTTCCAATTTTGTGAATTGATATACAGGGAAGGTGCAGCACTTGAACTGAGAGTTTTCTGACCACATAGCTGGTCCAAACATGTTTTATTTATTTTTTGAGCTTGGTCACTACAATGGAATTGAGGATGTAGAAACACTTTAGCAAATGTTGTTCTACTAGGGGAATTACATTCAGTTAACCTCTGCAGGTGCTACAGAGCTGGGGAGGGGGATGTGGTTCAATTCTCAGGAGTTTTATTTCTTCACTTTTGCTAAACAAAACTAGCACTATTCTTGTGAAGATTTTATATTACTTTACTGCCTGCATTGGAAGTCTTTCTGATGTGCATTTCATTAATTCATGTTTATCAGCCTTGCCCTTTAATAGTGCAGAGTTGCGCATTCTTTCCTCTATTGTGTATAGGAACCCAAGTATCATAACCCATGTAACACACATTTTGCATGAATTGTTAGAAGTGTTAACATGAGTTCTGAGATCTTCTGACACCTGATGTGTCTCTGCTTATTCAGGCTATTAACTATAAAAGGTATTTTAATTTATGTCACCCAGGGTGCCCTATATTTCCCAGAGTCAGAGGTTTTAAATTGAATTGGCAGTGCACATTTATAAGAAGAAAACAATGGGTTGGGGAGCAGACTGTGTGGTTCCTCTTGATGTTCCAACAAGACCCTAGACCAGGCATGCAGCCTGCGTGGCCAAGGGAGGGAAGCGAGTTTGTGGTTCGCCCTTCCTGTACTATACCAGGACACATTCCTTTTAACATATCTGAAAGGGGAAGGGGCAGAAAAAGCATCCCCCTTGTACCCTTATCCCAATGTTGAGGAACAAAGGCCTCTTCCCCACCTCCATGTGCCTCAAAACGTAGGTAGGGCTTATGGTGCAATCTGGAAGCGCACTTTTTCATAAGAGGACTACTAGATATCCACCCCCCCCCTCCCACCAGTGGAGTGAGTATAGGGGCACATTAGTATCTCTTACCCATTCCCACAAAAATTTGAACATAAATTTAAAAATTACCACAGAATTTATAACTCTGACCATCTTTAAAAATTAAAAGAGAAGTAAAGGATTTTTTTTTTGCACATTCATACCTTACCTAGGTGGATGCAGCATCTGTTCCTCCGCACCTCTACACTAAGAACCGAGCGATCAAACACCGCAGATCACTCGGTTTTCAGACAGCTGCCGACAGTCGGTCAAAGATCTCTGCTCTTCTCCCTGCTCACTCATTGGAGTGCTGAGCTGTGGAGGAGGAGCGGCCATCTTAGGCTCTCAGCAGCTCGCTGAGAGGCTGAGCCGGGTGTCAGTCCATGCCCCTGGCAGATCCAGACTCCATGGTCGGGATGACACGGTGCCCCTGGACTGACATTGGTGACGTCAGCAGAGAGGGGACTTCAGTCCCCTCTCTGCTAAAAACAGGTCACAGAAGTGCAAAACGTTGGCACCTTTCACACTAGTGCGGTGGGTGTGCCAGCTGATTTTTAGCGGTGCTTTACCGTCAATTTTGCGGCGCTATTCGGCCGATAGTGGGGCGCTTTTAACACCCGCTAGTAGCCGTAAAAGGATTAAAACCAACCGCCAAGAGCTGCTGTAGCAGTGCTTTGCATACACACCGCTCCAAAGATGCTGCTAGCAGGACTTTTTTACCGTCCTGCTAGCGCAGGGCTTTCAGATTGGAGAGACAGCAGCGGCTCTTTCAGGGTGCTTTGCAAGCGCTATTTTTAGCATTATAGCGCTTGCAAAGCGCCTCAGTGTGAAAGGGGTCTAATTGCACTCCTGTGATCCATAGGAGAAGTACAGCCAAACAAGCTTTGGCTATATTTCTCCTTTAAGTCCAGCCTCAATCATGGTGCCCATCAATGTATCAGTCTATCACAGTGTCCAGTGAGGATTCGATGTGATACAAACAAAAAAAGGTGACAATTTTTTATATTTTCTGCTATAAAACATTCCCAATAATA
This sequence comes from Rana temporaria, assembly GCF_905171775.1. Taxonomy (NCBI): domain Eukaryota; kingdom Metazoa; phylum Chordata; class Amphibia; order Anura; family Ranidae; genus Rana; species Rana temporaria. The sequence continues at coordinate 468,288,011 of NC_053489.1, read as the reverse complement.
AAAAAATGTAATCTAATTTCTTCATCAATTTAGGCCAATATGTGTTCTGCTACATATTTTTGGTAAAAAAATAAAATAAGGAGTATACTGATTGGTTTGAGCAAAAGTTAGAGTCCAAAAACTATGAGATATATTTAGGGATTTTTCATTTTTTCTTATTCTTTTTACTAGTAATGGCGGTGATCAGTGATTTTTAGTGGGACGGACAAACTGGACACCAAGTGACACTTTTTGGGAACCAGTGACACCAATACTGTAATCAGTGCTAAAAAAAATTCACTGTTACAGTATAAATTAAACTGTCAGGGAAGGGCTTAACATCAGGGGCAATCAAGTGTGTGCCTGGGAGGTGCCAACTGTGTGGGGGATGGATTCACTGGAGGAAAAGAGAGATCGTGTTTCAGCTTAGCTGAAACGCAAGATCTCTCTTTTCCTCTCTGACAGATCAGCGGTTTGCCTCGTTTACACACTGCTGCTCCATCTCTCCACAGAATGATCAGTGGGTCCACCCGCTAACTCGGTCCCGCTATGTCCAATCACAGTGGAAGCTGTGCTCCGGAGGAGCGTGCACGCCCTCTACATGCGTGCACAAAATCACAAACAGGTACATGATTTTGTGCAGCCTGGCCGCCCTGCTGCAGTATATATGCGGTGGACTGTACAGAAGTGGTTAAAGTGAATTTTTTCCAAAACAGCTGCGCAAATACCATGTGACATAAAAAATTGCAACGATCGCCATTTTATTCCCTTAGGTCTCTGACTGTTAAGGAAAAAAATGGTATAATGTTTGGGATTATAAGTACATTTTCTTATAAAAAATACTTAAACTTGTAAAATGTCAGAAAAAGCCGCCGATTTACCTTCCACAATCTGGCAGACATTTACGTTTTTCTAGTTTTGGAACCCTATCGCTGCTCCTGAAGAAAAGGAGTCACCACAAATAGAGTTTGAACATTCATTGTAGCCAAATGAACAGTAGGTCTGTTAAAATCCTTTCTTTATTGCAATGTCACCGTATGTTCTTGATTGGTGGTTTAATATGGGAATGACCTCTAACAAGAGAAGACAGATGGACACATGCTGAAAGTCTTCTGTGGCATAGCTTTCACAGCTTAGCCAGTTCATTTGAATGTGGTTTAATAGCACTTTGTGCAGAGGCCTGTAACCAATATACAAGCTCACTTTGTACTTACTCTAGGACGTGGCTTATCCTGTGCTGACAGATGGAAACTGCAAACACTTTTAGTATGGTAACACACTCCAGTTTACTTCTCCACTAGTTCTATTTAATATTTATACAGATTTACTCACATTGTGTACTTTTTAGTTATCAAAATGCGTACATTTTAAATATAAAAGTTATACAGTATGCGCTTGACTTACTAAAGGCAAATATACTGTGGACTTTGCAAGTGCAGTTACTCCAGAGTTTCATAAATGAGATGAAGCTCTGCTGAATTCCATCATCCAATCATTTATGCAAGCAAATGCTGTTTTTTTCAATTTGATTGGGTACTCTTTGCAAAGTGAGGCTTCGCCCCATTTACTGTATCTAAAGCTTTGCAGAAATCAGCTGGTGGCTACACAAGTAGTAACTACCGTATTTATCGGCGTATACCGTGCACTTTTTTGCCCTTAAAATCAGGGCAAAATCGTGGGTGCGCGATATACGCCAATACTCGCTTCCCGCGCTGTGTTTGAACGCGGCCGCCGACATATACCGAGCGCAGTACACTCGGCCATGCTCGGCTCCCCTCGCGGTTATGCGAGAGGAGCCGAGCGTGCCCGAGTGTACTGCGCTCGGTATATGTCGGCGGCGGCGTTCAAACAGCGCGGGGATCGGCTCAGAGACCAGCGCGGGAGAAGGACACCACAAAGGCCGCAGACGGACGCCGGACCGGACAAGGCCGCCAAAGGAACGCCGGGCAAGACACCAAAACAGTAAGTAATAAAAAATAAAAAAAAATCAGGAATTTCACGTCCAGATTAGGGGTGCGCGCAATAGGCCGATAAATACGGTAATTAATAATTTGCATAGTCATACAAGATTATGCATAAGGGTACTTCGGCACAATATTTTTAGTGTAGCTTATGCCCCTATTTAACTTAAAAAGTGTAACTTTGAGCAAGATAAAAAAAAAAAAACATCTATGATGCAGAAGCATCAACACATCAGTGTTTGTACGTCTGAGTCTTCTTGTAACACAGTTATACCTGTTGATCCTGTGTGTAGATCTGCTTTTCCTCATTCTTTAACTGAGTGACACTGAAATCAAACAGCAGAGCTGTCACTCTGTGGGCAGGGTAGTGTTACATAGGCATGTGATTATAAATGGACTTTAAAGAGTAACTCCACTTTTTTTTTTTTTTTTTACTCAACAAAACACAAACACACACACATTCCCCTTGGGGTGATGTATATTCATTACAAGGATTTTAACAAAACTTTGTAGCAGACTCCAACCTGTTTCTGCTTTGAAGAAAGGATGCACGGGCATTCAGGGCCATGCAGACGCATTGATTTCACATTGGGAGCAGTGACTGTGTCTGTGCAGCGGCTGCTTCCCAACTGACTGCCTGCATGGGGATACACGGAACACCTGTGTATGCCGCTGCGAGTAAACACGGGGCACAGATTCATACACCAAAAGAGGCATATGTCCTTTAAATACTGATTCTTGAATGGGAGGGTCTCCATAGATCAGTGGTCTCCAAACTGCGGCCCAAGAGCCGGATGCGGCCCTTTGCTTGCCTTTATCCGGCCCTTGGGGAAGTATCCCTCCCACTGATACAAGACACTATTCTGACATCTGACACCAACAGTGGAGCACCATTTCTCCCACTGACACGACTAATGAGGCACTATTCCTCCCTATGATACAAACAATGGGGCATTATTTCTCCCCCTAAAACCATATGTTAAGTCCCACTGATGCCAGGAAAATTTCCACCCCCCGCTTGCCAAAGTCCGGCCCTTTAAGAGTCTGAAGGACAATAAACCGGCCCTTTGTTTAGAATGTTTGGAGACCCCTGCCATAGATTATAATTAGCTGATGCGCTTGCAGCGTTCTAATTAAAAAAAAATATATATAAATATATATATATATATATATATATATATATATATATAATAATAAAAAAATAAAATCGCTGTGTCTGCATCCCTTTATAATGAACCCTTATGCCACGTACACACGATCGGTTCATCTGACGAAAACGGACGATGAATTTTTTCATCAGATATCCGATTAAGCTGACTTTCATCAGTCATGCCTACACACCATCAGTTAAAAATATGTTTGTGTCAGAAGGCATGACGTAAAACACAACGACGTGCTGAGAAAAATGAAGTTCAATGCTTCCGAGCATGCGTCGACTTGATTCTGAGCATGCGTGGATTTTGCTCCGATGGAGTTCTACACAGACGATCGGAATTTCCTATCATTTTCTTTCCATCGGAAAAATTTAAAACATGTTCTATTTTTTTACACCGATGGAAATAAGTCCGATGGGGCCTACACACGATCGTTTTTTCATTGGAAAAAACGATTGTGTGGTACACACCATTGGAGTCTGCAAAAGACTTGAGACTGAGGCGGAGGTTTCTAAGTATACAGCCAGAGCTACAATGGAATGGTTTAGATCATCAGACGAACCGATCGTGTGTACAGGGCATTAGGGATTATGAATGAATGACATTTTTGTTACAGAAGATGCCTAAAATATGACATATTAGTGCAGACTTCTGGGAAAAAAAGTAAGCCAATCACACAAATCAGGAAATTACATTTCCGGGGAAGTTCTGTACACCAGCTATGTACAGAAGGCCTCCAGGTTGCCTCCATATTGCATTGAATTTTACAGAAAAGTACAACGCTGCAGATTGAAAAGGAAAGGCAGTTTTAACCGACATTAAATTACAATAATGATTGTGTAGCTAAAATATTATCGACATAATTATTATGAACCTTGAAGAGAGGTGCCTTTAGGACCTGAACTTCCACATGGTACCCCAGCACTTGTCTCCCTTTTATTTACAGGGAAATGCTCATGCCGGCCAAGTGCATGTTTTAGAGCATTTGATAAAACCATAATTGAAAATCTGGCAAATCTTTTCATCATATATCCATCAATTAAGGTTTATTAAAACAACTTGAACCAATGTAACCAGATGACTATGCCTGGAGTTCAGCTTTAATTCCCCTTCCCCAGTTGCCTGTGCTAAAATTCCCTTAGGTTCCTGCTCCCCTCAGAAAATCTAAATATGGTAGAAGAGAGGGGGGAAGAGTGGGAAGAGCAGAACTTCCTCTTTTAGGTAGTTCCTCTTTAACTAGAGATTTATTTTGTTCTGTTATTTTATAAGTGGTCATGGATGTGTTTATTTTTTTATTTTGTGGTCATTTTTTTGTGATCTCTTCAAGTATACGATACTGTATAATAAAAGACAAAATAGATGAGTTCTTGCTGGAAAAAAACGATTTAACCACTTAAGGACCACCTAACGCCGATATACATCGAGCACGCGACCCGGTCCGAAGCTCCGTGGCCGCGGGACCCGATCGCCGCCGGTGTCCCGCGATCGGTCACAGGAGCTGAAGAACGGGGAGAGGTGTGTAAACGCACCTTCCCCGTTCTTCACAGTGGCAGTGTCATTGATCGTCTGTTCCCTGATATAGGGAAAGACGATCAATGATGTCACACGTCCAGCCCCATCCCCCTACAGTTAGAAACACATATGAGGTCACACTTAACCCCTACAGCGCCACCTAGTGGTTAACTCCTAAACTGCAATTGTCATTTTCCCGTGAACACGTCCCCTTTGAGATGAAACGTTGGGCAAGCGACCTTCTGACGTCACCGCGTTACCCGCCGAACACGGGCAGAACGAGGAGGAGCTGGCCGGCTCGATACTTTTATGCTTCTAACATTGGATATCTTTGTAAGTGCGCATTTTTAAGTTTTATATTAAATGCATCTTGGATTTTACACTATGCGAGTCCTTCTCGCTTATATGGCACATCGATATACACACTGAATGAGAATACCTACAATAAGGCTTTTTCTGGTGGAAATGCGTTTTTGGAGTTATCAGCTTACATGCGATTGTGACCTTTTTAGCTGGTAAGAGGCAGCAATTACTTTTGGTGGAGGTGCCTTTCTATTCTCACATTTCCTGGATGTTGTGGATTTCTCACTTGAAGATTACAATTTGAACACATTTATGTGGATGGATTGTTCATCTTTGGACTTTTAGTGATTTCACCTGTCACTGGGTTATTATATATTTACATATGTTTATATAGTCACTCCTTTTTTATGGAGAGTGTCTCAGCACAATTATAGCACTCATTATTGATTTAATTTGTATTCGTTTATAGGTCACCCTATATCAGTTTTCACTTTATTAGAGCAGCTTTTTATTTTCTTGTATGTCATTCTTGTGTCAAAATTGTCGATGTGTCCGCCATAATGTCGCAGTCACAAAAAAAAAAAAAAAAAAAAAAAATCGCTGATCGCCGCCATTAGTAGTAAAAAAAAAAAATATTAATAAAAATGCCATAAAAACTATCCCCTATTTTGTAAACGCTATACATTTTGCGCAAACCAATCGTTAAATGCTTATTGTGATTTTTTTTTTTTTTTTTTCTCAAACAAAGGTTTTTTATTGAGCATGTATAAAATGAATACAGTTTACATTCTCCAGAGCTTTTTAGAAAATTGAAAATTGCATGGGAGAGTACACATAAAAACAAAACAGTGTATTACAGTCAGATCCACAACACCTTGTAAGGATTCCAGGAGACAATTCCTTCCCTATCCCTTCCGAGGCCCGTAAGGACGTCCCCTATTCAGCCGGCAGCGGCCTTAGAACAGTCTGTCATACACCAAGTCTATTGGGGCCAACCCAGGAACATCCAGCCACTTTGCCCATAACTTTTCATATTTGCTGCTCGACCCTCGTTTCTGATATACCACCTTCTCTAATCTAAGAGTGACTCCCATTTGTGTAATCCATTCCTGCACTGTTGGGGGTTCAGTGTCCTTCCAGTGTCTTAGTATCATCAGGCGGGCCTGGAACAGAGCCCTGCCTATAGCCTGTCTAGGGATAGCCTCTGCCAGGATACCCTCCGTGATCCCCAGAAGACAGACCTTGGGATCCAAAGGGACTTGGGCCTGAAAGGCCTTATTAATCGAATCCACCACCCCCGACCAGTACAAGTGGAGCTTCGGGCATCGCCACAGAAGGTGAATGAGGTCACCATGGTCCCTGCAGCATCTAGTACAGCAGGGGTCCACCTCCAGTCCCATCCGCGCCAGCCGGGCCGGCGTATAGTGTACCCGTAGAAGGATGTAAAGTTGTGATAGTCTATGTGCCACGTTCAGGGAGCAGGCGGGGATCGCCTGCAAGGCCTCTTCCCACTGCTCATCCTCAAACGCACCCACATCCCGTTCCCACTGCGCCACCGCCTTATGCGGGGCACCCGGTAGGAAGAGGTTTAGCAGCATAGCGTAGCAGTTGGATATAAAACCCTTATATGTGGACACGTCTAATAAGTAATTAAATACCGGGGCTACATTCAACGCCCATATGTCATCCTCCTGCTGTGCATCGAATGCATGTTTAAGTTGTAGGTAATAAAATTGCATGGACGCAGGGAGTTGAAAGTCCTCCCTGAGTTCTGCAAAAGGTCTCAGCCTGCCCGCCCTTACTATGTGTGACATTGCGGATATGCCATGCCTTTTCCATCTCGATCCGTACGGTATCTTAGCTATCTCTCGGTAGTGTAGGTTGTCCCATATGGGGCTGTATTTTGTGAACCCTGTCACGCCTTGCATCATCCTAATCTTGTTCCAGACCTTTTGCATGAGGACATATGTGGGAAACCGTCTGTTGGATTTCGCATACTGCAATGCTTCCAATCCCTCCGCCACCTCCGCCCCGGTCGTGAACCTGAGCAGGCGAACCGAAGAGTCCTTCAGGTTCAGCTGGAGGTCCCTTTGGGGGGCAGACACTCTCGCAATATGCTGCGCCTGGGAGGCTAAATAATAGAGCCAGGGGTTGGGCAATGCCAATCCGCCGGCCTCCTTTGGACATTGCAGTTGTTCCAATTTGACCCTGGGAGGCTTTGCTAACCAGATTAATGAGCGGAAGAGGGAATTAATAATTCTAAATTTTTTCAGAGGGATGACCATCGGGGAGTTATGCAATATGTATAGCAGTTGTGGCATAAGAATCATTTTTATTAGATTCACCCTCCCAACCAGTGACAGTTTAAGTTTGCTCCACACCTTGACCCGGTCCCTACAGCGATTGATCAGCGGGGTAAGGTTGAGTTTAATGTAGTCTAGTGGGCATGCCGTGACTTGGATACCCAGGTACCGAAAAGATTCAGAGACCGGGATATCTTGTATATTATTCACGGGCGGGATAGATCGTCGATCAAGCAGTAGCAAGGAGGACTTGGTCCAGTTAATAGTCAGGCCCGAGTAAACGCCGAACCGTCGGACCACCGTCATGGCCTGCGTCAACGACCCGGCCGTGTCCCCTAGAAGCAGCATGGTATCGTCAGCATACATCATAATTTTCTCGTGCAGGTCTCCAAAATGGAATCCCTGAATCAAAGGGTCTGCCCGAATCATGACCGCAAGAGGTTCAATGGCCAGGGCAAAGAGGAGAGGCGACAATGGGCACCCCTGCCTCGTGCCCCTGTGCAAGTCAAAAGTGCGCGACACCCTACCACCCTCCCTTATCGCCGCCACCGGGGAAGAGTATAGGAGTCGGACCCAGGAAATTAAGCCCTCTCCAAACCCAAATTTTCGCATCACCGCCCAAAGATACTCCCATTCAACACTATCAAACGCTTTGTGTGCGTCAAGAGATAGTAGGGCTCTGTCTCCCATGTTGTCCGCCTGAGATTGCATATTGAGAAAGAGTCTCCTCAAGTTTATCGCCGTCGACTTCTGCGGCATAAACCCCGACTGGTCAGAATGAATAATATTAGAAATGGCACCATTCAGCCTGACCGCCAGGACCTTGGCGAGAATCTTTACATCGTTCTGCAATAGGGAAATCGGTCTGTAGGATCCCGGGTCAAGCGGGTCTTTGTCGGGTTTGAGGATCAAGACAATGTTTGCCCTGGTCATCGACTTGGGGAGAGTGCCCACCTCCCTTGCGGCATTAAATACCCTCAAGAGGTGTGGGAGCATCAGTTCCCCGTATTGTTTGTATACCTCCGCAGGGAGGCCATCATCTCCAGGGGCCTTTGAATTAGGGAAAAGGCTAGTCGCCATCTGCAGCTCACCCAGAGTCAGAGGTGCTTCCAGCATCTCCCTATCAGAGGTCGACAGTTGCGGTAACAGGACAGGTTCCAGATAATCCCCCAACGAGTCCAAGGAGTATGTGCCCCTGGACTCATAGAGGGAGGAGTAAAACCCGACCAGCTCCCCCAGGACCTGGTCCGGGGAGTTCGTCACCCCCCCACCTGAGGCGCGTAGCGCTCCTATGGAGGGAGACATCTGCTGGGCATGGGCAATGGTGGCTAGCATACGGCCCGTGTGTTCACCCTCCTCATAGTAAGCTGCCTTTTGGAAAAAGCGTTTCCTCTCTGCTCCCGAGGTCGTGACCCGGTACAGGGCATCCTGCGCCGACAACCACGCCTCCCTGTTTGAGTCCGAAGGGTCTGTAATAAATTTGGCCTCAAGGTTTTCCGCCATTCGTTCTACCCCTTCCCTAAGTGCATTTGTCTGCCCCTTAACGGCCTGGATCTCAGTGATAAACAAGCCCCTCAGGACAGCCTTGAAGGCCTCCCAAGTGACCGCCACATCATTAGTGTCTGCATGTAAGCGCCAGTATTCCTCAATGCGGGCCTCAATGTGCTCGTGTGATGGGAAAAGGCTCAACCAGAAGGCATTCAACTTCCACGGGGCCTTGGCCACCATCGAAGGGGGACGCACCTCCAGGGACACTATCAACGGGGAGTGATCGGATACACTTCTCAAACCGTACCTCATTTCTGAAATATATTTCTCTGCATTGTGTGAGCACAGACATAAATCAATCCTAGACAGGGATGAATAAGTTTTAGAAAAGCATGAAAATTGTTTATCCCCTGGGTGTCTAGCTCTCCAGGGGTCTCCCCACCCCACCTCCTCCGCTAATTTCCTAAGAGCCGTCCGGCGGGTCCCCCTCCCGTCCCCGCCCGGTGGATGTTTATCCACCAGAGGGTCCATGTAACAGTTGAAATCCCCGAAGGCATACAATGGCACCTCCGGGAATCCCACCTGGAACTGAACCAGAGCCCTCAGTACCTGGTTGTTATAAGGGGGGGGTACATACACAAAAGCAAGAATACATTTGAAATCAAACAACTTGCACATAATAAAGACATAACGACCATCAGCATCAACCTCAGCCTGTAATTCCTCATAGTCCAATGAGCTATGTATCAGCACACTCACCCCCCTAGAATACGAGGTGTGAGTGGAGTGATACGCCCTCCCCACCCACCGGTATCCCATGCAGGACACAGAGTCAGGGGTCAGATGAGTCTCCTGAAGGGCACAAATAGCAGGCAGCTGTTTTCTCATCAGGGACGAGACCATAGTTCTTTTCAACGGGTCTTGCAGTCCCCTAACATTCCATGACAATACAGTTACCTTCGCCATCAGGGGGGTCGTTGCATGTCACCGGACTGGGTAAAAACTCCAACATTACCGCCTCCCACCACCCCCTTATTAGAAAAAGATGGGTCGCCCCTCCGGGCTGGCAATTGAAACAGGCTGACATGCCAGGTGCAGAGGGAAAGGCTTGACCTCCCATGAGAAAAAAAAGAGAAAAGTGAAAATAAGACAAAAAAAGCTCTGGAGTAATTTGAAGCAACGTAGAGAGCAAAGATAGACATCCGTGCATCCGGGCACTTCGCTAATTTCTTCCGCTGCAGGCCAACCGCCTGGAAAGGGTGCGTGCCCCCCTGCTCCCAGGGCCTTTGCAAACTCAAACTGTGGGGTGCCAACGGGCAGCCCCTAAAACCGTGGGACAACAGGTCCCTGTGACCTTCCAGGTAAGCAGCACCAGTGGCCGCCGCCACTGCTCTCCTCAGTACTGGGTGCAACAATAACAGTGTTTCCGAACTCGCATTTCAGAGCAACAGAGAAAAGGATATTGTGTGTTTCCGGCAGAGCCCTCATCCAAGGGACAACTTTGGTAAATCGTGTGCTAATGTGAGCAAGTATCAGTCCTCTTCCGCATGGGGCCTCCTAACCTGTCGTAGTGCCCCTTCGTTAGCATCCAGCCAGTCCGAGGCGTCAGCAGGGTGTTCAAAAAAGTGAGCCTGACCATTCAAAATGACTCTGAGTCTCGCAGGGTATAACATGGCATAAGGGGCCTGCACCTTCTGCAGGCGTTTCTTTATTTCTGTGAACCGGGCACGGCTTTTCTGTACCGCCGCAGAGAAGTCCGGATAGAATGAGACCCGGGTACCGTTAAACTGGACATTCTTCTTTTCCCTAGCCAGCCGCAGTATAATTTCTCTGTCCCTGTAATTCAGCAGGCGGGCCAGGATCGGGCGGGGGGGGTTGCCCGGCGGGAGAGGCCTAGTTGGCACCCTGTGGGCTCTCTCAACCGCATACAAGTGAGTAAAAGAGTCCTTGCCGAACACCTCGGCCATCCACTGCTCCACAAACTGTGTGGGGTCACGGCCCTCCACCTTTTCTGGCAGTCCGACTATGCGAACATTATTGCGTCTGAGACGGTTCTCAAAATCCTCTGCGCGCATATCAACCGCTCTGGCCAGTCTCGAGGTGTTCTGGGTTTCCCTAATCAATGGGGGCATTCTGTCTTCCAGGTCACTGATCCTTCCCTCCACAGCCGTGGTCCTCTCCCTCATTTTCTGTATGTCATGTCTGATCAGGCCTACCTCCTCCTCCAAACTTCCAAATCTGAGCCGCAGTCCATTTACAGAGGCTGTACATTTATTCACTGCCTTTAGTATAGCAGCAAGAGTGGGCTGGTCTCCCCCCTCCACTTCAGGCTCCTCAGTATCCCACTGCAGCCCTGCGTTGCTCTCAGTATGATCCAATATGGCCCCTGCTCCCTGTACATTCTCTCCCTCCTCCATCTCAGTGTCACTGTGTGGGGCACAATCATCCATGGGCTGCGCGCTCGTTTCCGGGGGTTTCCCTGTTAATTTCTGGGCATAGTACCTCATATCTTTGGGGGGGTCACCGGAGCCCTCCTTGTTCTTTTTTGGGGCTTTACTCACAGTTTCTTTCCCCCTGTCCCCTCCGCGCGCTCTCTGGGCTGATGGCGTGGCGGCGCCATCTTGGATTTCCAGCCTCGGACCGTCTTGCCTCTGTCCCCGGGTCATCATGCCCTCCGGGAGTGAGCCGAGCAATGCAGGGTGCTGGGGGGAGGTTCCCCTACCGTCCAGGGTGAAAAAATCCGGGTGTTTGAGGTGCCGGAAACCGGATAATTGCAGGATCAGTGCGGAGCTCTGTGAACCAGCGTCTGTTCACATGCCGTGCTGGCCACGCCCCTTCATTGTGATTTTTTTTTACCAAAAATAGGTAGAAGAATCCGTATCGGCCTAAACTTTTTTTACATTTTTTGGGGATATTATAGCAAAAAGTAAAAAATATAAAAAAAAAATTCAAAATTGTCGCTCTATTTTTGTTTATAGCGCAAAAAAAAAAAAACGCAGGAGGTGATCAAATACCACCAAAAGAAAGCTCTATTTGTGGGAAAGAAAGGACGCCAATTTTGTTTGGGAGCCACGTCGCACGACCGCACAATTGTCAGTTAAAGCGACGCAGTGCCGAATCGCAAAAAGGGTTTTAAGTGGTTAAGCAACAGACATTATGGATTCATGAAAGACAGAAGTTGGCAGACAAACCTGATTTCTTTTTATGAAGAGGTAAGTAAAACCTTGGACAGAGGGGTGGCGGTGGACGTGGTATACTTGGATTTTGCAAAAGCGTTCGATACAGTTCCCCACACATGGCCTATGTGTAAGGTAAGGTCTATAGGCTTGGAAATATTAGTTTGTAAATGGATAGAAAACTGACTAAAAGACAGAATTCAGAGAGTTGTGGTTAATGATTCTTACTCTGAATGGTCCAATGTTATCAGTGGAGTACCCCAAGGTTCAGTGCTGGGACCCTTACTTTTCAATATCTTTATAAATGATATTGGGTCTGGGATTAAAAGTAACATTTATGTCTTTGCAGATGACACCAAGCTATGCAGTGGAATAACGTCCTTACAGGATGATGCCAATTTAAAAGCCAACCTTAATGCTCTGTCTAATTGGGCGACTAAGTGGCAGATGAGGTTTAATTTTTCATAAATGTAAAGTTATGCACTTGGGGGCTAAGAATATGCATGCATCATACATACTAGGAGGAGTAGAACTGGGGGGATCCGTAGTGGAGAAGGATCTGGGGGTTTTGGTTGATCATAAGCTCAATAATAGCAAGCAATGCCACGCTGTGGTTTCCAAAGCGAGCAAAGTCATTTCTTGTATTAAGGGGTATGGACTCCAGAGAGAGATATAATTTTGCTTCTGTTCAAATCATTAGTAAGACCTCATCTGGAATATGCAGTTCAGTTTTGGGCACCAGTTCTCAAAAAGGATATCAGGGAACTGGAGAAAGTGCAGAGAAGGGCAACCAAACTGATAAGAGGCATGGAGGAGCTCGGCTATGAGGAAAGACTAGAGGAACTGAATTTATTCACTCTTGAGAAGAGGAGAATAAGGGGGATATGATCAACATGTACAAATATATAAGGGGTCCATATAGTGAACTTGGTGTTGAGTTATTCACCTTACGGTCAACACAAAAGACAAGGGGGCCGCCGTTAGGCAAAATAACTGCCTTTTTTTTCAGGACTTTTAGTTATATGCTCAGGTGATGAGTTATTTTTTTTTTTAAATGCTCAGGTGATGAGTTATTTTTTTTTGCAAAGCACACGGTGAGGAGTGCTGCTACAGTGTGACTGGTGTGTGAATGTGGGGGGGTGACACTCCTGCCAGTAAGGTTTGTCACCCTCAGTCGTTGGGGAGAAGTTATCCCCACGACCCGTGTGAATGGTGTATGAATGTACAGCAACATAATTGGGGCCTTGGCGCGGCGTTGCTGCTCCCAAGTCCTGAATGGTGGACTTGGGCTAATCCAATTTGATGAGGATGTGGGGTGTGTGTGCTAGGGACCACAGTGGTGTGCATGCGTGCATTCTCCTTGTGTCATGATGAATGTGTGTGTTTATTGTGCAAACATGTCTTCTGTGAGGTGTCTTCTGACTGCTGCTCCCTCAGCAGACGGGTTACCCTCGGTTAGGGGGGGATTGTGTGGTTCGGGGGTCAGGTCATCACGTAGGTCAATCTCCAGGCCCTTTCTCATGGCGTAGTTGTGCAGAATGCAACATGCCCCGATGATCTGGCACACAAAGTTTGGGAAATACAACAGGGTACCACCAGACTTATCCAGGGATCGGAAACGGGACTTCAGGAGGCCAAATGTGCGTTCCACCACTCCACGGGTACGTATGTGTGCAGCATTGTAGTTTTACTCTTCTGTGGTCTGGGGAGTCCGGTATGAAGTAATTTTCTAGCAAAAACAACTGATTTTTACATGTATACAAAAATTGCCAGAAAATGCCTGGTCTTCAACAGAGAGGAACGCAAAAGATGGGATTTGTTTCACAAGTGAAAACATAACCCTTTAATTGCTGCCTATGCCCCCATTTATTAAGGGTAATATTGGAATAGGAATGAGCAAGGTAAACCCTTCCCAACAGGATCACAGACAGCATCAAACACCTGACCAGTGTTGTAAGTAACGGCGTTTAAATAAACGCTGTTACGTAATGATGGGCCTCTTGAGGGTAACGAGTAATCTACCAGATTACTCTTTCCCTCTCGGCAACGCCGTTCCCATTACTTGGGCGGCGTTACCGCAATTACTTCTACCGCCACTAGATGGCAGCAGACTGGGTGGCCACAGGCCTGAGCTGGCCTGTGATTGGGTCACGGCAGGTCATGTGGCCACAGGCCTGAGCTGGCCTGTGATTGGGTCATGGCAGGTCATGTGGCCACAGGCCTGAGCCGGCCTGTCTGTCTGTGATCGCGGGTGGCACATGCACGCGCCTGGAGTCTCCTGCCCGCCTAAAACTTTCTGAGAGCTCAGCCGCCTTCACCCGCCGATGCAGCCTTCACCCGCCGTCGCCCACCGATGCCGCCGTTCCGGATCAACTTCAGTAAGAGCAGGTGAGGACCGGTGACCGTTGTGGAAGTGTCTCTATATATATCTATATATGCCCTTTTCCCTAATGTGTTTTCAATTCAGATGCATTCTAAATATGAATGGGTAAAATATTTATATTCAACAACAGACATGTTTTGAAGTTTGGCCTGCTCATATTTTCATTGTTATTCTTGTCTTATTTTTGCAGTAATCTGGTTGCTGTGTACCATGACCAGGGGGGCTAATGGTTGTTTTTGCAGAAGATGGCAGAACTACTTTTAAGAGGGTTTTTTGTTTTTTTTAAAGGCACAAAATAAGGAGTGTACCAGAACATAAAAAGGAAAAAACAAATGAAACAAAGGAATGAGAGGTTGTATTGTATTCCCTTGTGTATTTGTCACATAATGCATTGGTGGAGGTCAGTTTATTATTGCTGCCCCATGTGTAGGCTCACCGTTCCCCTAGGCACTGCTCTCCCATCTGAAATGTTTGCTTTATTCGTGAGAGACTTTGCTGTTGTCAAGACACTGTCGGTGTCAAGACAATTCCAAGAGATGTGGTATAGCATAACAAAAAATATTAAACTGCTAAATTATGCATTTTATGGCAGTGTGTTACAATGTGGGATGGCAGCGTGTGTGTGTGTGTTACGCCGGCAAAAAAAAGTCAGTTACTTTGCTGAGTAACTAATTACTTTGCCAGTGAAGTAACTGAGTCACTAACTCAATTACTTTTTCGGACAAGTAATTTGTAACTGTAACTAATTTACTTTTTTAAAGGAAGATGAGCAACACTGCACCTGACATAGGTCCTAATCCGCCCTTCTCTATTCAAAAAAACAAGTGTTTTGCCTGGAGATTTACTTTAATGTTAAAATATTAACCAATAATCTTTGTTAGATCACCTTGCTACATACAGTACAAATATCTGTTTGCTGTCTTCAAGCTATACTTAAAAGATATGTTTTTTTTTATAGTGAACCTGCCTCAAAAGGAAATATGGGATTTGTCATTGATGACTACTTGTCTCAGAAGTTGCTAATTTCCTGCCCATCATGCTTATCATATTGCTCCACACATGCAGCTGTAAAATGGGAGCCGTTTTTTTTTACTGTCAGGTCTCAGAGTTTACACCAGGCACTGAGTAAGGCGTTTGCTCCTGAAGTACAAGTTTAAATCCTGTTGCTTTATTACTTAGCAAATAAAACTGACTGTAAGGAGCACTGGTCTAATGCAGCATCCTGGGTACCAATATAACAGACATTGAGCCCTAAATCCTGCTAGGTCGGCATATAGCAGAGTAATCAATTTGATCCAGCATTTATTATTAGACATGTGCATTCGTTTTCGTCCGAATGCATTTTCGTCCGAATTCAGGTATTCGTTATCGTTTGTTAAAACGATAACGAAAGCACAGAGAACTAAAACCGAAAGATCCGACATAAACAAATGCTTTATTTTCGTTTTCGTTGCGGTCGAATGTGCCTAAGCTTAACTCTATTAGTCCAATATTATTCTACATAAAGAGAAAAGATTCAACATTATAGAGACCTGAAGAAGAGTCGACATAGAGAGAAAAGATTTGACAGAGAGAAAAGATTCGACAGAGAGAAAAGATTCGACATAGAGAGACATGAAGATTCGACGAAGTAGCTAAAAACATACGATCGCAGCAAGCGGACATTTATGGTGAAATGCTCTGCCCATAGGCTATAGAAGAAATCGAATGTTGGTTGACTAGTAATAATCAATAAATATAATTATTATTATTAGTCATACAACATTAGAATTCTTCTATAGCTTGTAGGCGGAACATTTGCCCGGAAATGTACGATTGCGGCATCGTACAGTTTCGTTGCTCTGTCAAATCTTTTTTTTTTTTTTTTTTAAGATTCCGTTGAATCTTCTTAGAACATTCGACAGACACCATAAGCCTTCAAAGGCAGATTCGACCTTAATTAATTTTGATTTTCGTACGAATTATTATTTATTTTTTTTACGAAAAAGGAAATAAAAACAAATTTCCAGAGTAACTAAATAAATTTATTTTTCGGACGATAACGAAATTCCGAAACAAAATATTTCAGTGTGCACATGTCTATTTATCATGTCAAAATGCTATGCCAAGAGTGCTCTTTGTCCTTCTTATTTAACAGGTCTATAGTGTATAGCCTCCGTTCACTGCTTGAGTTTTCTCATGCGACAACACTCAAGATGAAGAATACCATTAATTCCAATGGGCCCGTTAACACTTGAGCATTTTGTTACCTGAAGCTTAAAATATTACACAAGCTTTTTTCGAGGAAGAATCAAAATGTTTTTGGCCCCATAAACTTTAAGAGGAGTGCCTGAAATGCACCTTTTTAAGGCTCACCAATTTAAAAGTTTATGGGGCCAAAAATGCGTGCTCCTGTGCTACAAGAAAAACATGCATACAAAAGCACAAGAAAAGGTCTCTAAATCGACTGGCTATGCTCACACTCAAGTCTGAATTAGAGTACTTAATCGAATACAGTAAGTGATTTTGTACTTCAACTTTTCTCGGGCTCAGTTCAGTTTCGTTAAACTCCTGCAGCACAAATCTCACAGAGAACACTATAAGCACCGTATATAAAGCATAACTTTGGAAAAACAGCTAAAAAAACATATACTAAAAACGAGAACAAAAAGCCCAAACTTTTTTTTCTCCTTTTTGGATAGAGGAAGGAAGGGTTATAATATCTTATTTTTTGTCATCCGTGTGCCATTGGGCACTTAATTTCCCATAGCTAAAACAGAAAATAGGGGAAATCTCTTCAAAAGGGAACTCCTGGTTGCCATCAAGGTCACCAGAATAGTGTATTTTTGGAATATTTCCCCTTTATACTTGTTCTGGGAACAAAACAAAACATGTGATTTTCTTCTATATTCAATGATGAAAGTGAATAGGGCAAATAGAGAAGATTCATTTTTGGGGGCACAGACAGCAATAAAAACCTGACATTTTCTAATGCCGCGTACACACGATCGGTTTGTCTGATGAGAACGGTCTGATGGACCGTTTTCATCAGACCAAACCGATCGTGTGTGGGCCCCATCGGTTATTTATCCATAGGTTAAAAAAATAGGAACTTGTTTTAAAATTATCTGATGGATAAAAAACCTATAGAAAAATAACGATCGTCTGTAGGCACGTCCATCGGTTAAAAATCCACGCATGCTCAGAATCTAGTGGACGCATGCTTGGAAGCATTGAACTTCGTTTTTTTTCAGCACGTCGTTGTGTTTTACGTCACCGCGTTCTGACACAATCGATTTTTTAACTGATGGTGTGTAGGCAAGACTGACCATCAGTCAGCTTCAACGGATAACTGATGGAAAAATCCATCAGACCGTTTTCATCGGATTGACCGATCGTGTGTACAGGGCATAACCCCTCTCCTCTCTGACCTAGTAAAAAGGGTATTTTCAGACAGGAGAACTCTGCTCCATTAATCAGGGGTTCCCCGAGTAGATCCCCTGTTGAATCAGAGCTAAACTTTTGTGACATCTGTGCCAATTCCTTTTGTTATCTACATTTTGACAACAGACTGGAGAAGACCCGTGTTGGATCCATGGGATGCCAGATGTGAACTAACTTGCATCTGTTTACAGGCTACCTCCAATCTGTGATGTTTAGGCCCCCAAAAAAAATGGAATGCAGCCCTATTAATTTTTTCCCCCGCAAACCTTGATGGACTCAGGGGCTAGGCAGATGTAAATGGACACAAGTGCATGGAGTTTACAAATCAGGTCCATCTGAAAAACTGATGGGCAGAGCTGATCAGAAAGTCCATGTGAAAGGTGCCTTAATGCATTGATGTTTATGGTTGCACAAGTCAAAGGGTATGTAATTCTGTACAGTCTGTGTGATGATGTACACATATTTTTCTCACTATAAAGCCACATAAATGGCACATATGGTTCCTGAAAAAAGCCCACCTTCAGGTTGGGATACACCTCCTCCCTGTGTCAGTTTTAGAAAATGTCCATAATACATCCCCTTTTTCCTGAAGTTTTCTGGCAGATTATATGTTGGGTTGCTTTTCTTTTTACCTCAAATTAGTGGTCCTGACAGCTACGAAGAATGGTGCTCACGTAGTAAATGGAACAACATGCTCTACAGATTTCTCCTGAAAGCCCAGAATGGCATGACCAGTGAGTGTGTCAATAATAAGCACAGCTCACAGGCATTGGGCATCATTCCACCTAGAAGAGCGTTGCCTAGGACCAGAGAAGGATGTGGAGGGCAGGGCTAAAGCTTGAACAGCGTAAGTAATACTTCAAATAAAATAACCTGGACATGGGCTTTAAGCAATTTTTTTCTCCAGGTTCAGAGATTTAGCTTCCTACATCACTTCTCCATCTCCTGCCTCCTTATTGCATAGGAAATCTGCATCACCACCTCTATCGAGTGGGCAGGGAGCTGATCTACAATGCATTAAAGCTGACCCAGGAGGCAGAAATACTAAACCAAGAGACCAAAGAGTAGCAGGAATAGCTGGCAAAATGTACATATCCTTTGGCAGGTAATACAACACTATGTGAAATTCACCTTTGTATTTACGTGGAATCCTGCTTTCCACGAGGTTCAGTTTCTAGAAATTAGGCACAGATGTCACCTGCTACTGTCCCTGAGAATCAGGCAGTACTCAAAAGCTTTCACCACTTCTCAGAGCTCATTGCACAGAAACCAGAAATATGTACATACTGTAACACACATATATTTATATATTGTAATTGTATAAATATGTCAAATAGAATTGTCTTCCTAATATTACAGCGATTTTCTGTATCAGCTCCTAGAACAACATGCACAATTAAACTTAAAACATAATGCCTGTTTAAAGGTCAAAGATCCACTGTTAAAACATCTACTGGCAAAAACTGAGATTCAAGAGCCAGGTTAATTAACAGTTAAAGGTCACATATCCATATCAAAGCAGAGGGCTTATTAGTTCCAGTGCGGGTTCTGAGTAGAGGCTAAAAATAATCAACATCCTACCGGGGATGGGAGGATTAGCGAGAGCCATGCTGGATTGTGGGAAAACCCTCCTGAACTCTGCTGCTAATACATGTTACCCTTTCCCTGCCTGGAAGGCCTCTGATAATGCAAAGGCAGTGACTGGTACAAAACTAAGAGAAGACACTAAAAACGAATGTTCCCTGATTAACAAGACAAACTTGTGCAACTTATTTCAAAACACTTAATTTCCTAGCTTTCAATAGCAATCCATAGGTTCACTAACAGTACAGTATTTTATTTATGAAGCATAGTGAGATTTACAAGGTACATACGACTTTTTATATTCCCGGACCGAAGAGTCGTGGGATCTCTGTCACCAACTTAGAAAGATTGACTAGGTGGCGCACCGGAATCTGATGATTTCAGAGACAAGCGATTTTTAACACCTGGACAGTATTTCCCCCGGAAAACCAGAGTGTGGAACTGGGCATACAGTACCGCCTTGAAGGAGGCTACCCACAGGCCCCGGACCAGCCGGTGCCCAGAGAGAAGACCGTTTGTGTGATGTCAATACCTTCACCGCAGACTGAAGAGTCAGCAATTTCTCCAGGGAAAGAAGGACCTTCGCCACTGAGGAGTCCGGATCAACCCTAGATACTCAAACGCTGAGTCGGAACCTAGCATGCCCAGTATTTGAATTCTGGGTCGCACACATGCTGCCAGTGAGCTACACCTGCTGGCCTAAACATTTAACACCCACTCGAATGTTCGGAGGGTCTGAATGGGAATAACACATCCACTAGGCCTGAGACAGAAGCTGCTCTCAGAAGAAAGTCGTCCAAGTAGCCAATGAGGAAAATCCTCGCTGTCCCAACAAAGTTAGGATAAGTGCGAGCTCCTAGCTGAAAACCCATGGTGCTGATGCCAGATCAAAAGGGAGGGCCACCGGCTGACAGAGACCCTCTCTCATCACGAAGCACAGAAAAAAAAACACTGACATGCGCAAAACGGGACATGCATGTATGCGTCCCTGATGTCCGAGGACGCCAGGACATCCTCCTGATGGCGCACAGCTACCACAGAACGAATGGATTCCATGCGGAACTACCCGACGTTCACAAAGGTATTCAGGGCCTGAGGCCCATAGAAAACCCCAAACCTCTCATCCTGCAGGAAAGGTAAAATTACCCCGCAGCTAAGCAAGTCCCACACTGCCCAAGGCAGACCGACGGGCCGGGAGAGAAAGACACGAGGAAAGAACTTTGTTCTGTGGATAGGAGGAAACCCTATCTAGTACTCCGAAGAGAACGCCTCACAGACCCACTGGTCGGAGAGCAGGGAGGTTTCACTGAATTGTGAACCTGCAAGCCGCCCCTCCCACCTAGAGACAGGGAGGAAAGACTACATACATTGGCAGGATTTGGGTGCCGGCGTGATCAGCTTACACACCCAGGGACGGATTAGTCCCCCAGCTGGTCCTTTGACGGCATGGAAGGGTTGCCCCTAAATAATACACACACACAGGGGCTGATTTACCAAGCCTTTGCTCCATGATTCATGGAGCAAAGGCTGGAGCAAAGGCTGGAGCAACAGCCGTTTGGAATTTAGTAAAGGAATGCGCTGGCAATGCAGCACAAATTCCTTATTTACTATAATGCCGAGTGCGCCCAGGAGGGGGCGCATGGTGTGCCTCTATGGACCTGGCGCACGGCATTTAGAAATGTAAAGAAAATGAGTTTGGGAGTGTAAATAAAATTAGTTTGGGAGTAAGTTTATTAGGGGGGGGGGGAGTGTAGTGACATGTGTTTGTTTAACTTTTACGGGCAAAATTGAAAGTGAAAGTGACTTTTGTAAAAAACGAGCCGCTAAACGAGCCACTCTGTTCCCTCTTCTGCCGGGCCCGGTCTTCTCCGCTGTCTTCTCTCTTCTGCCAGGCTCCACCGCGGGGGCCCGGTCTTCTCTCTCCCCTCTTCTGCCGGGGCCCCCGGGCCCGGGCTTCTCCGCTGTCTTCTCTGTTCCCTCTTCTTCCGGGTCTTCTCTGCTGTCCTGTTCCGTCTTTTCTTCCAGCGATGTTGACACGACGAGCTCTCCCGCTGTAATGCCGTCTGAGCGGTGCGCAACGACTTATATAGGCATGGGTGTGGTCAACCGGCGACCCCACCCTTTCTTACATCACATTCCCGGGGCATGATGGGAATGTGATGTAACAAAGGGTGGGGTCGCCGGGTGGCATCACCCGGTGACCATGCTCCATGCCTACATAAGTTGCACAACGCTCAGACGGCATTACAGCGGGAGAGCTTGTCATGTCAACATCGCTGGAAGAGAAGACGGAACAAGACAGCGGAGAAAACCCGGCCCCCGCGGTGGAGCCTGGCAGAAGAGGGAACAGAGAAGACAGCAGAGAAGACCGGGCCCGGCAGAAGAGGGAACAGAGAAGAACCCCCCCCCCCCCCCCCCCGCAGAAGACAGCGGAGAAGACCGGGCCTACCCCCCCTTTGTAATAGAGCTTAAAGAAGAAAGGGGGGCTGGCAAAAGACCCCCCAGCTGACTAATAAATTACTTCAAAAATCTGTGTAGTGTAGTGACATGTGTTTGTTTAACTTTTACGGGCCGAATTGAAAGTGAAAGTGACTTTTGTGAAAACGAGCCGCTACGCCGGCAAGAACATTAAAACCTGCGGGAGGTTTATTTGAGTACTGCGCATGCTTGAGCGGCAAATTCAGGCACTTATGCACGCTGCTCCACTACGCCGGCAAAATATTGGTAAATATGGGGGATATTTATTATAGCAAAAAGTAAAAAATTTTAATTTTTTTTTTCAAAATTGTCGCTCTTTTTTTGTTTATAGCGCAAAACATAAAAAACGCAGAGGTGATCAAAACCTAAATATACTACTGCAAATTAGGGCTTATTTAGACAGGATCCGATTTACAGCATGTTTTTAAATTGTGGAAATAAACCTACGCAGGCACAGGGAGAACATGCAAACTCCAGGCAGATGGTGTCACGGCGGGATTCGAACCAGCGACCCTTTTTGCTGCTAGGTGAAAGTGCTATCCACTACACCACTGTGCTGAACGAACATGATTGCGGCTGAAAGCATGAGATCAGTGTTTTTTTTCCGATCTCATGCTTTCCAGCCTGGAGGACAGATGTGGGGTCTTATTGACCCCGCCTCTCTCCATAAAGAGGACCTGTCACACACTAGTCCTATTACAAGGAATGTTTACATCTCTTGTAATAGGAATAAAAGTGATCAAAAAAAAAAAAAGGGAAAAAAAAAAAAAAGTGCAAAACTAAAGAAATCTCCGTAAAAAAAAAAAAAAAAACTCCCCTGTCCTAGTAGCTCGCAATCAGAAGCAAACGCCCATGTAAGTCCTGCCCACATATGTAAACGCTGTTCAAACCACACGTGAGGTATTGACGCGTGCATTAGAGCGAGAGCAATAATTTTAGCACTAGACCTTCTCTGTATCTCTAAACTGGTAACCTGTAAAAAAAATTCAAGCGTCGCCTATGGAGATTTTTAAGTCCCAAAGTTTGGCGCCATTCCATGAGTGTGTGCAATATTAAAGCGTGACAAGTTAGGTATCTATTTACTCGGTGTGTCTTTCACATTATCTCTAAAAATTGGGCCAACTTTACTGCTTTGTTATTTTTTTATTCATGAAGCAGTTTTTTTGGGCAAAAAAAAGGCGTTTGAAAAATGATTGCGCAAATACCGTTGGAAATAAAAAAAAATAATGACAGACTTTTTTTCCGTAGGGTGTCTGCTAAAAAAATATATATAAAATGTTTGGGGGTCCTGAGTAATTTTCCAGGAACAAAATATAATTTTTACATGATATTAAGGGAAAGCCTGTCGTCAAATTAAAAAAAAAAATGACGTGGGGTTCCCCCCAAATATCCATACCAGTCCCTTCAGGTCTGGTATGGATTTTAAGGGGAACTCCACCCAAATTTTTTAAAATAAAAAATGGCGTGGAGTTCCCCCAAAAATCCACACCAGACCCCTTATCCGAGCACGCAACCTGGCCGGCCGCAGAAAAGAGGGGGGGACGAGAGAGCGCCCCCCCTCTCCTGAACTGTACCAGGCCACATGCCCTCAACATGGGGAGTGTGCTTTGGGGTCCCCCCCAAAGCACCTTGTCCCCATGTTGATGGGGACAAGGGCCTCATCCCCACAACCCTGGCCAGTGGTTGTGGGGGTCTGCGGGCGGGGGGCTTATCGGAATCTGAAAGACCCCTTTAACAAAGGGGACCCCCAGATCCCAGCCCCCCCCTGTGTGAAATGGTAATGGGGTACATTGTACCTCTACCATTTCACCCAAAAAAAGTGTCAAAAATGTTAAAAAAGACAATAGCCGGTTTTTGACAATTACTTTATTAATGTCTTCTTTCCACACTTATTCTTTCTTCTTCCTCCATCTTCTTCTTTTCTGCTTTTATTCGGGTTTCTTCCTCCATCTTCTTCCTCTGCTTCTTTCTTGGGTCTTCTCGTCCGCATCTTGCACCGGCTTCTTCCTCCATGTTCTTCTTCCTTAGCCGGTTTTTGACAATTCCTTTATTAATGTCTTCTTTCTGCGCTTCTTCTTCTTCCTCCATCATCGTCTTTTCTGCTTTCATTCGGGGTTTCTTCCTCATCATCTTCTTCTTCCTCTGCTTCTTTCTTGGGTCTTCTCGTCCGCATCTTGCACCGGCTTCTTCTTCCCCGGACGATCCGCTTCCAATTGAAGTTCCCGCTGTGTGACGCTCCTGTGACCCTGCCCCCTCTGTCGCCACGGGGAAAGCCATAAAAAAGTCCCCGTGTAGTACATGTGCGTCAGAGTGGGGCGGGGTCACAGGAGCGTCACACAGCGGGAACTTCAATTGGAAGCGGATCGTCCAGGGGAAGAAGAAGCCGTGCAAGATGCAGGCAAGAAGACCAAAGGAAGAAGAACATGGAGGAAGAAGGAGGAGGAAGAAGCCGGTGCAAGATGCGGACGAGAAGACCCAAGAAAGAAGCAGAGGAAGAAGATGGAGGAAGAAACCCGAATGAAAGCAGAAAAGAAGAAGAAGATGGAGGAAGAAGAAAGAAGAAAGAAGAAGCGCGGAAAGAAGACATTAATAAAGGAATTGTCAAAAACCGGCTATTGTCTTTCAAATTTTTGACACTTTTTTTGGGTGAAATGGTAGAGGTACAATGTATCCCATTACCATTTCACACAGGGGGGCCGGGATCTGGGGGTCCACTTTGTTAAAGGGGTCTTCCAGATTCCGATAAGCCCCCTGCCCGCAGACCCCCACAACCACCGGCCAGGGTTGTGGGGATGAGGCCCTTGTCCCCATCAACATGGGGACAAGGTGCTTTGGGGGGGGGGGCCCCAAAGCATCCTCCCCATGTTGAGGGCATGTGGCCTGGTACGGTTCAGGAGAGAGGGGGGGCTCTGTCGTCCCCCCCTCTTTTCTGCGGCCGGCCAGGTTATGTGCTCGGATAAGGGGTCTGGTGTGGATTTTTGGGGGAACTCCACGCCATTTTTTTTTAAATTTGGAGTGGAGTTCCCCTTAAAATCCATACCAGACCTGAAGGGCCTGGTATGGATATTTGGGGGGAACCCCCACGTCTTTTTTTTTTACGGCGGGGTTACCCTTAATATCCATACTAGACCTGAAGGGCCTGGTAATGGAATTTGGGGGGACCCCACACTTTTTTTTTTATGAATGAATTTGCTCTGAATTGCCGGGAGCCGACAATTCATTATAGCCGCGAGTGATTTTTTAAATGACTTTTTTTCCTTCAGAATGTCATTTTGAGCAGGGACAGTTCTAAGTACGGGAAACATGCGCTATTTTTACATGCTTACTTTACACCCCCCTAGGTACAAAATTTAAAAGGAATATTATTAAATTCACTGCTCCTGAAAAAACGACAGTTTTAAAAAATAAAAAAAAGCATTGATACATGTCCCCTGGGGCAGGACTCAGGTCCCCAAACACTTTTTAGGACAAAAATGTGCATATTAACCTTTAAAATGAACACTTTTGATTTCTCCCATAGACTTCTAAAGGGAGTTCGCGGCGGCTTTACATATTAAGCTGCTACGCCGGTTCATGCGCCTAATTAAGGATTCATCCGGCGTGCCAATTAACCAGTTAAGCCCCGGACCAATATGCAGCCTAAAGACCCAAGGTGTTTTTACAGTTCGGGACTGCGTCGCTTTAACAGACAATTGCGCGGTCGTGCGACGTGGCTCCCAAACAAAATTGGCGTCCTTTTTCCCCCCACAAATAGAGCTTTCTTTTGGTGGTATTTGATCACATCTGCGGTTTTTAGTTTTTGCGCTATAAAAAAAATAGAGCGACAATTTTGAAAAAAATTCAATATTTTTTACTTTTTGCTGTAATAAATATCCCCCAAAAACATATATAAAAACATTTTTTTTCCTCAGTTTAGGCCGATACGTATTCTACCTATTTTTAGTAAAAAAAATCGCAATAAGCGTTTATCGATTGGTTTGCGCAAAATTTATAGTGTTTACAAAATAGGGGATAGTTTTATTGCATTTTTATTAATTTTTTTTTTTTTACTACTAATGGCGGCGATCGGCAATTTTTTTCGTGACTGCGACATTATGGCGGACACTTCGGACAATTTTGACACATTTTTGGGACCATTGTCATTTTCACAGCAAAAAATGCATTTAAATTGCATTCTTTATTGTGAAAATGACAGTTGCAGTTTGGGAGTTAACCACAGGTGGCGCTGTAGGAGTTAGGGTGCACCTAGTATGTGTTTACAACTGTAGGGGGGTGTGGCTGTAGGAATGACGTCATCGATCGTGTCTTCCCTATAAAGGGAATGACGCGATCGATGCGCCGCCATAGTGAAGCACGGGGAAGCCGTGTTTACATACGGCTCTCCCCGTTCTTCAGCTCCGGGGAGCGATCGCGACGGAGCGGCTATAAACAAATAGCCGCGCCGTGGTCCCGGATCGCTCCCCGAGCGGACCCGACCTCCGCATGTAGCGGGGGGGGGTCTCGATCGGACCCCCCACCCGCTAATAGGCAAGGACGTACGTGTACGCCCATGTGCCTGTACGTGCCATATTGTGGACGTATATGTACATGCGGGGGTCGGGAACTGGTTAAGCCATGAACCGGCACAGCGCATTGTTTTTAGTAAATCAGCCCCATAGTGTGTATGTATATTATGTAGGTGTATGAACACATGCCTTGGAGGAAACCGGAGTACCCAGAGGAAACCACACAGACACAGGGAGTGACAATGCAAGCTCCAGGCAGAATTGGCGTCAGTGTCCGAATTCGAACCAATGACTCTCTTGCTGCCAAGTAATGGAGTTAACCACTACACCACTGTGTGCATAAAACTATTCTGAAACAGAAGCCCTGGATAACAAGGGCGCAGCATTCAATAAAGCATCACAGACCTATATGAGGCCCTGGACCAGCTGGTCTGCTAGCCTAATAACTTTGGGAGAGAGTCGGTGCTCCTCCACTGTCTGGTGCAAAATGCTCACTCCATGAGTGACCGAGACCCCAGACTAGTGGCCACAAAGGCCGTAAGTCAGACCCAAGCATGGTAAACATGGAACGGGTCAGTACTTTGGATATTCTATCAGTCAGATCCATACAAGCGGGGGTTTCCGCAATAGGGAGAGAGGTCACCTATACATGACACCTGGAGGGTCCACCACCGGAAAAGAAGCCCACCTTTTGAAAAGGCTCTCCTCAAAAGGGGCACTGAAACGCCCGGCAGTGAGGGACTACAAAAGCCCTCAGCAGCTGTTCTCATTCCGCCTCCTAAAAATTATCCAAGAAGGGCACAGAAGGAAAAAACCTACGCAGAGCGGACTGATTTGTGTGATCTAAAAAAGACAGAGCCCTCGGCGGAAACCCAGCTGCGCTATCCAGCTTAAGAGAGTCCCTTGCAGCAGTGAGAAGCGCACCCATAAATGCCTCATCCTGTTTTTTTTTTTTACTACCCAGGTACCTGGTCCATGGCTCCATAACAGAGCATTCCCCAGGGGATAACGGGGGAAGGGGGCACTCTTTTACCGCCCGTCCGCAGTTCGCCCACCCTGGCACAAAAGTGTCCAGGACCAGGAATAAAGCCTCTGTGGAAGTCCCAGGTGCTAACACCTGCTGCCATCACCAGCATGCTGGGGAAGGATCCAGATACTGACTCCATAACCATTATGCAACATATGGAGCCTCACAGCGCGGCTACAACAAAATGGCCGCCAATGAGATTTTCAATAGGAATTTAAAAACACCCAAAAAATGGTGCCTGAGCGGCCAGTATGGCGGCAAAACGCCGCAATTTAAAAACGGTGAAAGCCTAAAAAGGCTGCACAGCACCATTAAACCCCCCCACCCCGACAGCAATGAAACATCAGAGGGAGAAAAGGGAGCAGGGAAGGAAGGATATCCAAACCCCAGGAATGCTCAGCCATACCACCCCACCTAAGAGGGAGGGACTGTACTTACCCGTCCACACAACGACTTCGCTGACGCATTCCAGACAGGCGTACAACTGCAATGGAGGTAGCTGTCGGCCCGGTCCACTGTGAGCGAGGCAACACCACAGCCCAGTCTTGTGCGGACCTCGGAGCAAAGCTCATTGGCCACCCCAGGAGTCATGGGGCATGTCGTGGCAGACCCAGCCTCTTTGCAAAAGGTGTGCTCACGCTCGCTGGCCGGACTGAGAAGACTACAAGGATCTATAATATCCAGCCTGTCTCTCAGCCGACAGAAGTCAAAAGACAAAAATAAAATAAAAAAACTTTTTCTCAGGGCGCTGGGCCCAAAGGGAGCCATACGTCCTTTTTCTTTGCTAGGCAGAACGAAACTGAGGCTGCATGCTGCAGTGAGGAGAGTTATGTCTGGAGGGACCGCCCCCTGGGCTGTTCAACTCTGTTAATGTAACATGTATTTAACATGTTTCTGCCTAGTCCTTCTCCTGTAAACAGGGAACATAACCCACTTGTCAAGATTTAAGGAGCTGTGTCCGTCCATGGATGATAAGAGAAATAACATTTTTGTTAAATGCCTCAGATAAGCTCATCAATGAAAGTACCTTAGCAGCTGTTCTTTGTTTCACTTAGCTACTTGCCGACCAGTCCTGTACCTGGTATATCGCTGGACTTCAAGTGGTTATACTGGAATGATGCCTGCAGCAGGAAGAATCCCGCTACTGTGTTTTTAGAGCCAACAGTTGGCTGTCTTGTAAAAATAATCCTAGCAGCTAACTAGTCGCTAAATTGATTTTACAAGCAGCAGGAGGGGACTTCTCCTGCCACCTTCCGCAGCTTTACAGGGATGTCCCATCCCAGACCGGATTGGCTTTGTTTGGCTTTGGGCTATAGTAACCTGGAAGTGATGACCTGGCATCATTTCCAGTTAACCCAGATATAAACGGTACCATTTCCAAAAATCAAAAGCATTCAAAACACACTGATCTTCTGATCTTGGTGTGATCAAATGCTTTTAAGGGCAAAAGAGGCATCTGGGATCTTATAGACCCCAGATCTCTCCATAAAGGAGTACCTGTCACATGCCTATTGCTATCATAATATGTAATAAAAAAAATAATAATAATAATAAAAAAAAGTACCCCCATCCCTCCGTGCTCCACTGCCTCCTGCACCACCCTGTCCCCTCCCCTACGCGTGTCGATACTGGGCTTTATTCGTATCTCCCTCACTTTTATAGTGCATGGGAACACAGTTGTGAATATTTTGAGCACAATTATATTGGATGTATTTTATGACAGATGTTATTTGAGCAATAAAGCATATAATTTTTATTTGTCGCACTGAATCACTTTAATTAGCATTAAGTTGTGGCACCAATTAGCACTTTATGCAGGTTATCTTCTATAGGCAATTAAAAGAGTGTGAATATATGGATAAGTAGAGAAATTAATTAATAGTTCACATGCTGCACTATAATTGAGCACAGAGTTACATCAATTTGAGTTAGTGGTGTCATAGCATTTCTGATGTGGTTTTCTACAGACATAGTCTAATATTAATTATATATATATATATATATATATATATATATATATATATATATATATATATATATATATATATATATATATATATATATATATATATATATATATATATATATATATATATATATATATATAATATAATATAAATAAAAAAACAAAGGCATATTTCTTTAGAGAAAAATTACCCGTTTGCAAAATTTTATAACAAACTATGAAAAAAATACTTTTTACAAATTTTCACTCCCAGCAAAAGACAGATAGCATTTTTTAGAAGAAATACAGCTATTAAAAACGCTATCCACCAAGTACAGCGCTCCCTCAACAGCATATTTAGGTAATGAAAGCTGACCTCCAGGCAGATATGAAAGGCAAACAAATGCAGGTCAAAATTTATTAATACATCAATAAATGTTTCATTGTTTTATTTAGCCCTTTGCCTCACATGCACTCCTAAGGTTACAATAAAAATGGGATGTTGTTGCTTTAAATATACTCTGCATTTATGCTTCCAAATTCTTTAATGTTTCTGGAATAAAATACTATCTGGTTCCTGAAGATAAATTAAAACTAATATTTCTCCTGTTGCCATAAACTGTGTCATTACCCATGTTTGCTGTAGCATTTCAAAACAGGTATTTACAAGCTAGATTCTAACATGAGTAATATCATTTTTTTGTTAATTAAACAGTACAGTCATTTGTTTGTACCTATAAAACTCAGAGAATCTCCTCGTTCTCAAACGCGGTGACTACAACACATAGGACGGCAGGGGAAGTTTGATTACACTTGCACAACTCTTGGGGCTGCTTTTGCCAATTTCATGTGTTTGCGTGTTAAATAAAAGTTTGGTAAGAGACGATTTGCACTTTTCAGTCTGTTGCAGCTTTAAAAATGTGTTCTCTCCATTACAAATGCTACTTTTACTCCCGTCTCATACTTTAATCTGAGCAAGCGCGGGTTCCTTAGCATACACACGCTCGAGTTTCTCGTCAGAAAACCAGCCCGACGAGGAACTCGACGAGCCAATTTGACTCCCATCGAGGAAAAAGAGAACTTGCTCTCTTTTTGGCTCGTCGAGTTCCTCGACAGTTTCCTCAATGAAAAATGTACACACGACCAGTTTCCTCGGCAAAAAAACTCTCCCACCAAGTTCCTTGATGGATTCTGCCGAGGAAACTGGTTGTGTGTACGAGGCCTCAAAGTAATTCAGTACTGAGAAAATATGAACAAAACAGATGGCAGCTACCCCACCCTTTAATTGGCATTTGCAGCAACACATGTCAAAAAGCAATAAAAAAGAAAAAGAAATTTCCAGCTCACTTACCAGCCAGCCTGCAGCAAACCAAATTGTCCTGTCTAACAATTCACAGTAAAACCAGGGGTTTAGTTTGCATACATTTGCAAATATATGCGTACGCTGCACCTGCCATTAAGCTATCCATTATTATATATGTGCTCCAACTTTGTAGACTCTCAAAATCTATAGAGATAGGACTGCAGTACACTGAAGTCTGGCATCTCTAAAGTCTGAAAGATAATATAATGGCCCTATGTTTAGAAACTTTGGAGACCCTTGCTCTATAGTAACAATTATTTTTCATTGCAGGAAAATAATGCATTCCAAGCAGAAGCAACACTGAGTTCTTGATGAAGGAGGGGTGCAGGTAGGGTTGCCACCTTTTCTTCAAGCCAAACTTGAACACTTTTTTGCTACAGTGGACAGTGGGTGTGGCCAAATTGCTCTTGCTGACTTCATCACCCTGCTCCCGGTGATGGCAAACCTGCCCCCAGACAGCCACCTAAAGTTCCTGGATGGCAACAGATGTGTGTGACTTTCTTGATTACTTGGGGAGCCACAACCCGGTCTAAAGAATGTGTCCAGGTTTCAGTCTACCTGAAACCTGGACACCCGATTCAAAACCTGAACTGTCCGGGTGAATCCCGGACAGGTGGCAGCCCTAGGGGCAGGCTGTCTAATATCCACAAAAGGCTACAGAATGTTTACATAGATGACACCATTGACAAGAGCAATATCTGGTCATTGGTGTCTCAGGTATCTGTGGATGTTGGGCAGCCTGAACGCCCCCTTCTTCATCAAGAACTCAATGAGGCACCTTGCTTCTGCTTGGATACCATTATTTACCTGCAATGAAAAAAGAAGATGAAGAAGAGAGGAAGAGGAAGATTTACCAATATGTGAAAATTGAATGACCGATGTAAGTTGATTGAAAATGTTATGTCCACTTAAACATTTTTGGTCAAGTCCTCGTATCTTTTGGTAGATGAACTTTCAGGCTTTTAAAATTATCAGAATCAATCTAATGCATTTGACTAATGCATGTTTCATTGTTAAAATCCAGTATATCACATAAGTAGCTTCAACACTCCAGTCAATTTATATCAATTAATGTTGCCTTATCACAAGCTAAATTATTGGTAGATCCAGTTGCTTCAATATGTAGGAGTGGATTGAGTCACTAAATTCCACTGATGGCATCCGAAATGTTAGAATTAGAGCTACCCTTGTAATCACTTAATACATCTTTAGTTGGCTTTTCTAGTAAAATCAAGCAAAATATTTCAGGTGGAGAAGCAAGCAAGGAAAAAAAAAGTAATATTTTTATTTGAACAATTACTTTTTTATGAGCTTCGCTGGCTGATGAGAAGTTCCATTCTGTCTTTTGAAGGAAATGTAAGTGCAATATGTGGATTGTTATATTAAGTGCTTATAACTTTTTAAATTCATGATGTCCATCATAAAAAAGGTGAGTCTCATGTCTTTGAATTGTATAACATATGGGATGAGTTTACTAAGAGCAAATAGACTGTGCACTTTGCAAGTGCAGTTGCTCCAGAACTTTAGAAAATTAAAGGTAAACTCTGCTGACATAATTTAACCACTTGAGATCCGCGCTATAGACGAAAGACGTCCACAGCGCGGCTCTCAAGTGCAGGGTGGACGTCTTTGGACGTCCTGTTTACATTCCCCCTGCACGCCGCTGTGGGCGCGCAGCGGGGAAACACTGTGCCCGGCGCATCGCTGGGAAGCCGATGCGTGTGCCTGGCGGCCACGATGTCCGCTAGGTACCCGCGATCGGCGGTGACAGCAGGGACGTGGAGCTCTGTGTGTAAACACAGAGCTCCACGTCCTGTCAGGGAGAGAGGAGACCGATCTGTGTCCCTTGTACATAGGGACACAGCATCGGTCACCTCCCCCAGTCAGTCCCCTCCCCCCACACAGTTAGAACACACCCAGGATACACATTTAACCCCTTCCTCACCCCCTAGTGTTAACCCCTTCACTGCCAGTCACATTTATACAGTAATTAGTGCATTTTTATAGAACTGTTCGCTGTATAAATGTGAACGGTCCCAAAATTGTGTCAAAAGTGTCCGATACGTCCGCCGTAATATCGCAGGCCTGAAAAAAAAAAAAAAAAACGCAGATCGCCGCCATTACTAGTAAAAAATAAACAAATATATATCATAAATCTATCCCCTATTTTGTAGGCGCTATAACTTTTGCACAAACCAATCAAGATACGCTTATTGCGATTTTTTTTTAACAAAAATATGTCCAAGAATACGTATTGGCCAAAACCGTTTTTTTTTTATTGGGATATTATTGTAACAAAAAGTAAAAAATAGTATTTTTTTCAAAATATTCTGTCTTTTTTTGTTTATAGCGCAAAAAAAAAAAATCGCAGAGATGATCAAATACCACCAAAAGAAAGCTCTATTTGTGGGGAAAAAAATGATAAAAAGATAATTTAGGTACAGTGTTGCATGACCACGCAATTGTCATTCAAAATGTGTCAGCGCTGAAAGCTGAAAATTGGTCTGGGCACGAAAGGGGTTTAAGTGTCCAGTAATGAATTGTAAAGGTTCTTGTTTTTTTATCACCTTAATGCATCCTATGCATTAGGGGGAAAAAACACTTTGCACTCTCCAGCCCCCCCCCCCCCCTGTTTTACTTACCTGAGCCACAAAACTCCGTGGGCACGATCTGGCAATGCTTTCCCCCAGCTTGAGGCGGTTCTTCATTGGAGATTGATAGCAGCACAGCCATTGACTCCCGCTTCTGTCAATCAAATCAATGACGCGGCGCGCCGTCAGGTGGGGCAGAGTGATACACTTGGCGGCAAGCTAACCCCCTTGGTAGAGTGCTTCCCAGAAGGGGGCGAGCTCTTGCGGGGAGGAGCCGAGACAGCCACCAAGGGAGCACAGAAAACGAGGATCCGGGCCACTCTGTGCAAAACAAACTGCACAGTGGAGGTAAGTATATGTTTGTTATTTTTTTATTTATTTAACCCTTACAACCCCTTTACACTGGAACCGGCTGCGGATCGCACAGAAACGTTGTGTGTCCCCATTTTCTGGATTATGAATTTGGCCCTAAAAACAGAGCTAAAGACCGGGCTTCGCAGCCGCCCTCGATATATGTGAACCAGCTCCATGGAGAGCCAGTCACATTCTCCTGTACTGCGAATTGGATACAGGGAAACCCACACAAATTTGCATAGGTGTAAACCCAGCATAAGGAAATGAATAACCCGGTCCCCCTTCTATAAAAGGGTGGGATTAAAGTAGCCATATTGTCAGTGTGTAACAGAACTGATAGAGGGAATCTTTGTGTAGAGACAGTCATTGGGGCAGATTCAGGTACCTGCGCGCCTAGTTACGGCGGCGCAGCATATTGTATTTACGCTATGCCGACGCAACTTACAGGAGCAAGTGCAGTATTCACAAAGCACTTGCTCCGTAAGTTGCGGCGGCGTAGCGTAAATGGGGCCGGCGTAAGCCTGCGTAATTCAAATGTGGAAGGGGGGCGTGTTTTATGCAAATGTGTAATGATCTGACGTGATTGACGTGTTTTTTACGAACGGTGCATGCACCGTCCGTGTACATATCCCAGTGTGCATTGCTCTCAAGTACGCCGCAACGACGTATTGGTTTCGACGTGAACGTAAATTACGTCCTGCTCTATTCGCGAACGACTTATGTAAACGACTTAAAAAAATTCAATTTCGAAGCGGGAACGACGTCCATACTTAACATTGGCTGCGCCTCCTAATAGCAGGAGCAACGTTACGCCGAAAAAGCCTTACGCAAACAACGTAAAAAGCTACCGCCGGGCGCACGTACGTTCGTGAATCGACGTAACTAGGTAATTTGCATATTCTACGCCGGAAACGCCCCTACCGGTCAACGTAATATTGCACACAATTATACGCCGCCGCATTCAAGTTACGTCGGCGGAGGAAGCCTATTTTTTTAGCGTATCTGCCTTTGAGAATCGGCGTAACTATACGCCGGCGCAGATTTCAAATTCAAAATCTGGAGATACGCCGCCGTAAAAGCTACCTGAATCTGCCCCCCTGAGTATAAACAGATACTGTTTGTTTTTTTTGGAAATTTTGCCATTGTGTTCAATAATAATTTGGTCATCGAATTACAAGATTCCCCCCCGCCCTCTCTCACATAGTTTTTCATTGAAATCTTTGTGAACTTTAAACTTAAGGGTCATTTGCACATATATATGCAAATTTTTGCATGGAATGCAAAATAAGCACCTGAAGCACTGAGGCTTAGACACGTTTAGATGTGTTTAGACACGTACAATTCTTCTAATGACTAATACATGTTTATACACATACATGCATCACATCTGCATACAGTAGATGTCATATATTGTTGACGAGTAAACACATTAATGAAGAAGGTGGGAAATGTGTATGGAAATGTAGTGAAAAATGGGGAAAAAAATTTAAAATTAAAAAAAAGTGACTATGGAGGTTTGAGATTTTTTTAATGGTGTAAGAATTATTCTCGCTCTTAATGGAGAATGTTACACAAGCAAATAGAGGTTATAGACAAAATAATCAATAAAGTAAATATTCCCATGAAATACTGACTTGGGTCCTTCATAGATAAATCTTGAGTTTTGCACTTGCCCTTTCCAAATAACCTTATTTGTATGCACTACATAGCTTCTGTGTGATTCTTTTATTATATAGGTGGGCAGCACAGTTGCTTAGCAGTTAACACGTATGCCTTGCAGCAATGGGGTCCTTGGCTTGAATCCAGACTTACTATTTTACATGGAGTTTTCATGTTCTGCCTGTGTTTGTGTGGGTTTTCTTGGGACATTCCGATTTCCTCCTACACTCTAAAGAAATGGCGCCCGTCTAAAATTGGGCCTAGTTTGTGTGAAAAAAAGTGTGGGAATTCACCCAAGATTCTCCCCCCCACCTCAAAAAGAAAAAAAGTGTGTATATATATATATATATATATATATATATATATATATATATATATATATATATATATATATATATATATATATATATATATATATATATATATATATATATATATATATATATATATATATATATATATATATATATATATATATATATATATATATATATATATATATATATATCTCCTTTTTTAACAAATAAAGTGCAACATTTATTGTAAAGTGCCAGTTTACGAGGACACCTCCAAAATTCACACACATTAAACAAATAAATATAGAACAGATGTAACAAAGTAATTGAACCTGTATGCTATTTAAACAAAAAAACAAACAAAAAAAAAAAAAAAAACAAACAACACCACAATGTGCGATAATGGTTACCTTGCAGGGAATTTCTAAAACAAGTTGCAATAACTTGGGGCCCCTTCTGCACTATGTTTCTATGCAGGCTCCAATATGTGGGGCTCCTCCTGCCCCAAGGTTTCCTCCCTCTGTCCTCCTCTTCCAGCCGCTGCTGTAACAAGCAGCCACTGGAGGAGGAGGACCTAGGGAGGGAAGGATGGGCGCGAGGGATGACACCCGCCCCCCAATGTGTGGCATCCGGGGCAGACCTCCCCCCGTTGGCACGGACGCCTTCCCCTTCCCGCACACCCACACTGCCTGCCACAGCTCGCAGTCCTGCAGGATGCGGCTGCTAACTGTAACGGCGTTCCTACTGTGGAAAAAGTGCAGGAACGCCGCTCCCATTCGTTCCTGCAGGACTCGAGCCCTGGTTTTAACACATTCTGTATGCTGGTCCTAGGCCCATGAAAAAGGAGGAGGGTTGAGCACCTGGGTTGATTTACTAAAATAAATAGGCTGTTCACTTTGCAAGGGAATTTTCTCTTTGCTTAACGCGAGTTTCACAACTCGCATTCGGCGCTCTATAAGTATTTATTCCAATCCAATCCAATGAATGTAGCGAAAATTTAATTTTGCAAATATGTTTAATCACGTGCAAGGAAAATAGAAGCAAAACAGTATCTGAGCTTTGCACACGATTAGGTGATGGAAGTCAGCAGATGAACACCTCTTTATCCTGCTATGGGTGTAGGAATCAGTACGCCCCTGTGAATGAGACCATAATGTGTTGCGATTATGTGCTCCCCAAGGCCCTGTCCACACTAGGGCGATTTTTCCTGTTTCTTCCGTCCCACTGTAATGCATGACAATTAAAGTCACATTATTCTCTATGGTGTTTATTCACATTAGTGTAACATAGTGCAGTGCAATTTTTGAAAAGCTGAAGGTGCCTCTGATGCAGCATAGTGTGTTTTTTGCCACCTACACTAATGGACACACATGACAAAATGTATGAAGCATAGTGCGCTTTTGTGTTTAATTACTAGTCTCCTCCTACAAAAAATTCTTAAAGCATGAAAAACTTGCTACAAAACCACAAGGAAAAATGCATGATCATGCAGCAGCACTAGTGTGAACCCAGGGAAAATATTTATCATACAGAATTATGAAAGTTGGCTGTACTGGTGACTTTCAGAGTTTTATGCCTAGTACACACGACCTGTGTGTGCCATTTTTTAGATTGGACGGGAAAACCGGTTGTGTGTATGCTCCATAGCATGGGAAAACTGCCCGAAAAAAAAAAATTCGCTCTATTTTTTCCCATTGCGAAAACCGCTCGTGTGTATGCTTTTTTTGAGGGGAAAAAAAATGCGCATGGAGATATCACATTCGTCACGCTGTAACGGACTGAAAAGCAGGAAGACTGAAAAGCGCGAATCGTCTCTCACCAAACTTTTACTAACACGAGGATCAGCAAAAGCAGCCCATTTGAATGGCACGTCCCCTTTATAGTGCTGTCGTACGTGTTGGACGTCACCACGCTTTGGTCAAGCGTTTTTTTGACTAAACGTGTGTATGCAAGGCAGGCTTGGGAGGAATCATGTTGGGAAAAACGTCGGGTTTTGGCATGTCAGGAAAACCGGTCGTGTGTACAGGGCATTAGACTGGCCATACATTATAAAATTTTCTTGTGCAACTTTCCTTTAGATTTGTATGCAATCAGGCAGGCCCTTCTACTACATAGTTGAAAGGTAAATCTAAAAAAAAAAAATTAAATAAGAAAATTGTATGGTGTTTTTGGCCGGACTTTAATCATCAAAGTTTAGGATGCTTGCACTGGAAGAACGTGGAAATATCAGTAAATCACTAGGATCATACATGTCACGTTATTGGCCAAGCTGTGGAACACTCTGAACCTGCATAGACTCACGCTTTTGTTAGCTGAAAATAGAAGCTACGAGGAAACAATCTGCTGAAGCTATTTTTACATTTCAAAAGTTAATCTGCGCTGGACTCTACAACTATACTGTATCACATGGTGTATGTACCCCATGCTGTATGTATAACATGATACCAAAGAGTTATCTAATGGGCATGAGGTTTTCAATAACCATAGGTGCTTGATGGACAATATTATACCTAATTAAAACATGTTTAGACTATAAAGAGATAGTATAGTTGAGAATAGCAGGTGTAGTATGTGCCCTTAGCTTTTTTTATATTAGTGAATTTAGCTTATTCCTTACGGACAAGCTAGGAATATGGAGAAAATCTTCGCTCCAAAGTGATGCTAAATGATGATATCTTTATTTTCCAAAATAGTCCATGGTTTGTCGTCCATCTTCAGGGTAAGAAAGGATGAAATCTCCTTCCACTATAAATTGGATATTTCTTTGATACATTTTACAGCTGCAAATCAGGTTTCCCCTTTTCCTCTTTTTATGTACGAAATAAGCCTTTAGTGATGTCACGAATTCCTGCTTTGTTCACATATGATGTCACTAAAACATTCAGGTCTGCCATTCCAAATATAAAATTACAGTTTTGTTACATGATGCCATCATTGAGATACCTCCACTTAAAAGAGAAGTATGTGAAATACATTTTTTTGGGCAGATTTATGCTTACCTAGCTGGATGCAGCATTGGTCTGATGCTTTCCCCCGCCGCCTCCAACATCTGTGTCCCGCCGCCTCTGACACTGAGAACCAAGCGATCAAACATCAGTGATCCCTAAGTTCTCAAGGCTCCCTGAGCAGAGAGCTGGCGACTGTCAGTCATCAGCTCTCAGCTCTACCCCATCCCCACCGCTCACTGGAGTGCTGGTCTGTAGAGAGGGCGGAGTGGGCAGCTCAGACTCTCAGCAGCTCACCGAGAGGCTGAGCTGGATGCAGGTCCAGGCATGTGGGCGGATTCCCAACCATATAGTCACAATCTTGCCTGAACCTGGACCGGCTCTGTGACGTCAGACAGCGGATTTCAGCTGTCTGCTGAAAATAGGTCACAGGAGTGCAGAACAAACTGCACTCCTGTGATCAACAAGAGAAGTACAGCCGAACAAGCTTTGTCTGTACTTCTTTAGGTTCCCAGGTCTGTTCATGTGCTGTGGGCATTAAGAGGGGGTTCTGTCTTCTTTTTTTTGTAAAAAGTAATAAAGCTGCACTAAAACACATGTATGAAAATCATAAAAAGCAAAAAAAAAAAACAAAAACAAAAAACACAAAAAAAAATGACAAGTCCATAAGCGAGGGATAGGTGTGTATATGAAGCACCATATATCTTGAATTCGTCCATAAACCACCAGAGAGTGAGTCTGGGCGGTCTAAATAAACAGCAAGACAGACTTGTGCACCTTCACCACATAGATTTCAAGCTTACCAGAAAGCAAGCTAGTGCTTTCTGGTAAGCTTGGATGAAATCTATGTGGTGGAGGTGCAGAAGTCTGCAGAAGTCTGTCTTGGTGTTTATTCAGACTGCCCAGACTCACTCTAGTGATTTATGGACTAATTTAAGATATATGGGGCTTCATAGACACACCTATCCCTCGCTTATGGACTTGTTGTCATTTTTTCTTTCATATATTCACTTTTTATGATTTGCATACGTGTTTTAGCGCAGCGTGTTTCTATTTGTGTGTATCTCACTTTTTAGCTGCTGTTTATTGTTGTTGATTAATCTATCTTAGCGCAGTATTTTTGATAAAAAAAAAAAAAAAATGGTTGTGTTTATGCATTTTATACTGGATACAGTAGGAAAAGCTGAACATGTACATGCTGTTGGGAACACCCAAAAGGTGGAAAGGAATTATGGCAGGGCTATCTCATGGTTAGAGAATGCGAGACATAAAAGAAGCCAGGTGTTGACTTAAAGGGGTTGTAAAGGTTTGTTTTTTTATTTTCTAAATAGGTTCCTTTAAGCTAGTGCACTGTTGGTTCACTTACCTTTTCCTTCGATTTCCCTTCTAAAAAAATTTTTTCCCCCCTTTGTCTGAATTTTTCACTTCCTGTTCCTCCTCGGTAAGCTTTGCCCCATCATCCAAACTGTTCTGGCTGGGGGTTAGTCAGCGTGCTCACCCCCACCCTTGGGACTACATCCCTGCGCCTCCACACAGCATCTCCCCGCAGGGATGTAGTCCCAAGGGAGGGGGCAAACACACTGACTAACCCCCAGCCAGAACGGTTTCAGATTATGGGGGCAAGTTTACTGAGGAACAGGAAGTGAGAAATTCAGACAAAGAAAAAAAACATTTAGAAGGGAAATGGAAGGAAAAGGTTAGTGAACCAACAATGCACTAGCCTAACCACTTCAGACCCAAGGACGTCCTCGGCTTTGTGCGGTGATATCTGAATGATGCCTGCAGCTGCAGGCATCATTCAGATATCGCCGGCGATTCTGTGCACCAAAAGAAAGATCAAAGAGGTTCCGCCGCTCGATCGTTCTTTTAGGCAGCGGGAGGGGACGCCCACCCTCCCGCCGCCATCCGGTGCTCGTTGGTGCTCGTTGGTGAAGCATAGAGATGACTGGTGACCAGACGGTCACAGTCATCTCTATGACCGTTATGACGTCACGCCCGGTACCCGGAAGTAAACAAAGCCGCCATCGCGACTGTCGGCATGTAATCGGTGATTTTTTTTCACAGATGTCATGCTTGTAAGCCTGCAGGAGAGATGTGGGGTCTTTATTGACCCCACATCTCTCCATAAAGAGGACCTGTCACACTGATTCCTATTACAAGGGATGTTTACATTCCTTGTAATGGGAGTAAAAGTGATCAAAATTTTTTTTTTTTTTTAAAAAGTGTAAAAAAAAAAAAAAATGAAGTAAAAAATAAAAAAATAAAATCAAAATTACTTTTCCGGTCGCTCGCGTGCGATTTTTACATAAAGGAGAAAAGTGCCAAAATAGGCCCGGTAACGAAGTGGTTAAAGGAACCTACTTAGAAAATAAAAAACAAACCTTTACAATCCCTTTAACCCACCAGGCTCTACCAATAATCAAAATATCACAATAGGTCGGAATGACCCTTTCAAATAACCCATATTAGGTGAACTACTTATATTTTTTACATATTTTTCCCCATGCCCATATTGTCAAAGTCAAGCAACAATGTTGCTGACACATTATATTGAAAATAAATAATTAAAAACGATGATGTAAATTTTCACCAATAAGATACACTGGTGGAACAGTGAAGGCTAGGTTAATGTGAACTGACTATTAGTTACATTTGTCTGAAGTTGTTAAACCATTAGCGGTTTTAAGCCCATGTAGAGGATTTGAGGCACTTGTTTATATAGGAGTGGAAATAAACATAGGATCCTTGCAAAGAGCTTGATAACGGCAAGCATTACAACAAGTCTGCAGTCTATCATACTAAGCATTTCTGAATGTTGAAAAATTGTTGGAAATCTTTAACCAGTCTTTTGTTCTTTGACAAATTAGAGTTAGTCAGAAATTAGGTAAAGACTACATTTACTTGCATCATTCCAGTGATATAATTGCCGTGCAAAAGGGGTTGAATGGCAAGTAGACTTAGTGGGGGTTGATGATGGTCATCAATATGATCAGCTATGTTACTTGCATTAAAGCGGGGGTTCACCCGAAAAACAAATGTTTAACATTAGATTGAGGCTAATTGTGGGAAGCACAATCGGGTGTTTTTGTTTTAAATCAATGCAGTACATACCGTTTTAGAGATAGATGTTCTCTGCGGCTTCCGGGTATGGTCTGCGGGACTGGGCGTTCCTTTTTGATTGACAGCCTTCCGACCGTCGCATACAGCACGTCACGAGTTGCCGAAAGTAGCCGAACGTCGGTGCGCAGGCGCCGTATAGAGCCGCAGCGACGTTCGGCTTCTTTCGGCAACTCGTGACGCGCTGTATGCGACGGTCGGAAGGCTGTCAATCAAATAGGAACGCCCAGTCCCGAAGATCATACCCGGAAGCGGCGGAGAACATCTATCTCTAAAACGGTATGTACTGCATTGATTTAAAAAACAAAACACTGATTATGCTTAGTAAAATTAGCCTCAATCTAATTTTCTTTTTTTTCGGGTGAACCCCCCCTTTAAATAGGTGAAATGGATTCTTATATTATAACATACTGCATATGACAGAGAAAATAAAGGAGAGAACGCTTTTACATACGGGGGGAAAAATACTGGCTTGGCAGCCAGCATACTCCAGAATGTGCTATCCCCAAGTATAGTGAAGCAAAGAAATACACATACGAATTAGAAACAAATCCAACTGGGCACTGGTGCTGCTAAGATGAGACGCCAACTCCTGTGTCACCGGGCACAAATGGAACAGGAGATATGGAATAGGGACTAGAGCCGAAACTCAAGCCAAGGTTAAATGAGGGAACGGTCTGCTGCTCCAAAACCAGAATCCTCAGCCAATGCAGTCCAGCTGTGGGAAGCAGGTACACTGCTAGCAGGGCTCATCCCAGCCCATTAAGTACCAAATAAGCTGCATAGTTTGTCTTCCATGATTGCCAGAGCACTACTTATATAATATTTTTATGTTGTTGTACACAGGGCTAGATCTAGCCTGTTCAGTGTGAGAGTAAAACTGGAATCCTGGGGTCTAGAACCCCCCTAGATTCGGCCATGATTGCACATAGGCATTGCCCCATGGTGATAGTAATCAGGTGACCTTCGACTTTACCTACATATTCTATAAACATTAAGTAGCAGAAGAAAAAAAAAACACACTTATATCCTTCATGGGAAGTTTATTGATCTTAGGACTCATAAACAGCATGTAGAAAAGTGTGATTTATTGATATTTCTTCACTCATGGATTTTATATCAACAGCATAGAAATACAGTGCCGCTCAGTCACCCTGGAGGTGATGACATCATCATGCTAAGCTCCACCTGATACATTTCATCATAAGGCAATGTCGTCGGAGGCTTTAGGCAGGGCTTAGTAGGTTAATGTCATCATGCCCGTGGGACTAAGTCTTTTCATGCTCTTGATATTTTTTCACTTGTGAGCGCACATTGAATTCTAGATCAATATATCACAATTTTGTACTGGGTTTTGCTATGTGCCATGCTTTTTCCTTCTTATGGTCCACAATTGACATCCTTGCGTAGGTGACCACTGGTTTCAGTGTGGTCATTTGCTAGTCGTATTTTCAGTGATGATGCATATGCACTAATGATCTCAATATATGGGAGGTCCTGTGCTTCTGGTAAGAGGCCTGAATTTGTATCAGTGGTGTATCAATGAAGTTGGCACGTGTAAATATTCATTACACAGAACAATTATTGAACTTTTTGCGTTGTAATTTCTATTATAATTTTTACGGATATGACTCATTTAATTGTATTTATATTTTCACTATATTACATGGTTTAGACGAGATTTGATTGTTTGTAGTGATGTTTTTGTCGTTGCACTTTTAAAGGGGTAGTGCATATTAGGGTTGTCCCGATACCAGTATCGGGACCGATACTGAGCATTTGCGGGAGTACTTGTACTCCCGCAAATTCCCCCGATGCCAGATCCGATACTACATATATATATATATATATATATATATATATATATATATATATATATATATATATATATATATATATATATATATATATATATATATATATATATGGGGGACATGGCTGCATATGTGGGGGACATGGCTGCATCTGTGGGGGGGACATGGCTGCATCTGTGGGGGGGACATGGCTGCATCTGTGGGGGGGACATGGCTGCATTTGGGGACACATTTAAAAAAAAGTATCGGCGAGTACTTGGAAAAAAAGTATCAGTACTTGTACTCGGTCCTAAAAAAGTGGTATCGGGACAACCCTAAACTATACATATTTTTTAGTATCTTGTATTCAGATATTCTTGAGTGCGACTCTCCAAGTGGTGTCTGTTAAACAATATTACACAGTTTATATCTAGAGCAGAGTTTCACTTAATCAAAAGATATATATGCGGAAGGCTGTCCAAAGAGCATGTCTCTGTAAAAGATAAAAACTGCAATAAATCTGTGTTCTAAAAAACGGAGAAGCTGACATGCAATGCGATGCAATTAGTGTAAATTCTACACACACTATTAG
Source organism: Rana temporaria (assembly GCF_905171775.1). Lineage (NCBI taxonomy): Eukaryota > Metazoa > Chordata > Amphibia > Anura > Ranidae > Rana > Rana temporaria. The sequence continues at coordinate 468,244,080 of NC_053489.1, read as the reverse complement.
TTGATGCTTCAGTTTTTGAACTTAAACCCCCCCCCCCCCCAAAAAAAAAATTAAGAATCAAAAATGCTTGAAATAAAATCTTTCTACTCATTGAGACACATGTAGATAACAATCATGCAAATATAAAATTAGTCATGCATTTCTCCCGATTACTGAGGCTATTTGCAACATCAATGACATCTTTGACAGGAAGTATGTTGTGGCTAGATAAGATGGTCACTTCCTCTGATCTATGACAAGGCTGGAGAGAGAAGAAGTACTATAAGAAAGTTGAAAGAATATAGGAACAGACATCTGGGACAATTGATAGGAAAGGAACAGAGAGTGAATTCTGGAGCAGCACGTCAAATTGGAGACGTTGGTAGTAGGAAGAGATACTAGGCCTTAATGCAACATTTTCCATATACATCATGCAGCAATGAAATATAAAACAGACAGTATGTTTAAAGGGCTGGTACACCCAAAGATAAATATAAAAATTGTAGATACAAACAAGATGACAAGCTCTTGGTGTATTGAATGACTTACTGTACTTCTTATACCTGATAAAAACCAAAAGTACTTATCTCCATCCCCTATTTCTTTTGCACACGAGCGGTTTTCCTGACGAGATTTTTTATTTTTTTTAGATTGGTCTGGAAAACCGGTCGTGTGTATGCTCCATAGCAGTTTTCCCGACGAGAAAACTGCCTGCAAAAAAATTAGAATCTGCTCTATTATTTCTAGTCGTGTTTCCCCGTCAGTCTTTTTCTCGTCATAAAAACCGCTTGTGTGTAGGCTTTTCCGAGGGGTAAAAAAAGTGCATGCTCACAATCAAGTATGAGACGGGAGCGCTCGTTCTGGTAAAACTAGCATTCGTAATGGAGATAGCACATTCTTCACGCTGTAACGGACTGAAAAGCCCAAGGCTGAAAAGCGAATCGTCTCTCACCAAACTTTTACTAACACGAGGATCACCAAAGGGTGGCGCCATCTGAATGGAACTTCCCCTTTATAGTGCCGTTGTACGTGTTGGACTTCACCGCGATTTGGTCGAGCGCTTTTTTTCTGACTGAATGTGTGTATGCAAGGCAGGCTTGAGAGGAATCAGGTCGGGAAAACGTTGGGTTTTGGCATGTCAGAAAAACTGGTCGTGTGTACAGGGCATTAGAATGGCCCTCCCGTCATAGACTTCACAAGAGGAATCTTCCTTACCCCACTGGCATTTACATTTATTTTCTAAATGATACTTCACCATATAATGGAAGTTCCATTTGATGTCCTTCCCTCCCTCCTCTACCACATTTAATAGTTTTGGGGGGGCAAGTGGGAACCTCGTTTTGACTCGTTCCCACTTCCGCTCGCGCATGTGCAGTCTGATACCGCAAAGAGTCACAGCCGGCTTCCCACAGTAAACATACTGGCGCCAAGAATCGAAGACAGGCGAAGAACTGTCCTGGGTAAGGACAGAGCTGGATCTCTGGACAGGCAAGTGTTCTTTTAATAAAAGTCGGCAATGACAGTATTTGTAGCTGGTGACATTTATCTTTTTCTCCCTAGGGTGAAGATCCTCTTACTACAGAAAATGCAGTTGTGAGTTATATCAAGAGGCAATAAACTGGACTAGAAGAGCCAGAGATGAGGGATGCAGAAGGGTTGTAAAAAAAACTTCAAACCAGTAATTGGTGGGTATGGGGAAAACAAATGACTGTATCAAGTAACTACAGATCATGAGAATTCAAGGCATAGATCAGTCATAGGCATCCAAAAGGAGAATAACCAGGTGACTTGGGCAGTGGAGAATTGTCAGTGTGGCAAAACTGGGCTTACACTGGAGGAGGCTGAAGACTTGAGCTTACTCGTTGTGTATACAAAACATAGTTCCTGTGCCCAACCAAAAGGTATGCTTTAATTACTGTGCTGCAAGCAAGAGTCCTAACATATATGGCATTTACAAACCTAAGCACAATCATTCTTAAAAAAAAAAAAAAAGGAAGAAGAGAAACTCTTCCCAGTACCCAGTTTGCCTCCAGAGCATTTTTTTTTGTTTGTTGCATTCATGTAAAAATGTGTAGCAATAAAATGGACTAAACCCCAGAACATTATATATTTTCGGAAAGCAGAGGCCATGTAGAAAAAAAAGGTGACGTTGCAAATTTTTATGTCAGATAATATTTGTGCAACTGTTTATTAAACACAAATTTCCACATAGAATATAATAAAATTTATTTTCGTGCAAAAAACACACCATAATACCCATGTTTACAATATAAAAGATGAGGTTGCATAGATCCCAAACATTCCATGTCTTAAAACTGCGTGCGCCAGCGATAATCGCCAAAAACGATGGTTCCCAAAAATCACCATAGGTGGCGCTTTAACCACTTCAGCCCCAGAAGATTTTACCCCCTTTCTGACCAGAGCACTTTTTACAATTTGGCACTGCGTCGCTTTAACTGACAATTGCGCAGTTGTCAAGAGGAACCTAGTTCCTCTATGCTTTCCTGGGTCACATGGGGCTTCCATGTGCCCCATGTGACTTGTGGCCATCTTGGGCCAGGCAGAGTCTATTTAAGACCGTGGCACCCGGTCTTGGCATGCAATTTGCGTGTGGCTAGAGTAGGGACAGGTCACTCGTCTGTCAGGGACAATGCTTAGCATCAAGGAAAGATTCCAGAGGAGTGGAGAAAAGTGCAGGGACACTCTGTCCTACCTGGAAGCCTCCCCACTTGGTTACGGACCAGCCAGGCTACATTCGGCTCGTCGAGACAGACACTGTTGGCACACCTGAGACCTACTACTACTACTACACATCGCTGTTACATCCTGTGAGTGCTCCCGGTCGAGTTGCCTTTCCACCGGGCTTGTTGTGTATTGCGGAACTTCAATTACAATATATTCTCTGCACCTGAACTCTGTTTTATGTCACTGCACCATGCTGAACCTACCCACACACCCATGGTGGAAAGGAAATAGCATGGCATAATCTATGACCTGCCTTAGAACTATGCGTGTACATTTGTTGGGTGAGGCAGGTGCATTGTCATGTGTGAACATGCGTTTCCTTTGTGCACCCACCTGATTTTTGACATGCATTGACACTCGTTTTCAATCCATTTTTCACTTTAGGATTTGATGTGGATAGAGTCATTGGCCATTGACCCGGGCTTCTTAACCACTTCAATACCGCACACCGTCATATGACATCCACAAAGGGGATCTCCTATCCTGGGTGGACGTCATATGACGTCCTGAACTTTGTGCGGTGATATCTGAATGATACCTGCAACTAGAGGCATCATTCAGATATCATTGTGTTCCGGCGGCTATCCTCCGCCGCTTGATCGTTCTTATAGGCGGCGGGAGGGGACATCCCCCCCCTCCCGTGCGCTATCAAGTGCTTTTCCGGGCTCCCCCGTGCCATCGGGGGCCCGGAGAAAGGATCGCCCTGCGCCAGATAGGAAGCATAGAGATGACTGGTGACCAGATGGTCACCAGTCATCTCTATGACCGTCGGAGGCCCGGGCACAATGTGATGACGTCACGCCCGGGTACCGTAAGTAAACAAAGCCGCAATTGCGGCTAGTAAGCATTAGGTCTGTGAATTTTTTTTCACGATCTTATGCGTTCCAGCCTGGAGGAGAGATGTGGGGTCTTATTGACCCCGCATCTCTCCTTAAAGAGGACCTGTCACTCACTATTCCTATTACAAGGGATGTTTACATTCCTTGTAATAGGTATAAAAGCGATACAAAAAAAAAAAAGCCCCTGTCCCAGGTAGCTCGCGCTCAGAAGCGAACGCACACGCAAGTCCCGCTTACGTATGTAAACATCATTCAAACCACACGTGAGGTATCGCCGTATGCGTTAGAGCATGTGCAACAATTCTAGCACTAGACCTTCTCTGTAACTCTAAACTGGTAACCTGTAAAATTTTTCAAAGCATCGCCTATGGAGATTTTTAAGTAACGAAGTTTGGCGCCATTCCATGAGTGTGTGCAATTTTAAAGCATGACATGTTAGGTATCTATTTACTCGGCGTAACATCATCTTTCATATTTTACAAAAAAATTGGACTAACTTTACTGTTTTGTTAATTCATGAAACCATTTAAAAAAAAAAAGGCGTTTGAAAAATGATTGCGCAAATACCGTGCAAGATAAAAAGTTGTAATGACAGCCATTTTATTCCTTAGGGTGTCTAGTAAAAAAACATATATAACGTTTAGGGGTTCTGAGTAATTTTCTAGCAAAAGAATGATGGTTTGTACATGTAGGAGAGAAGTACCAGAATAGGCCCGGTATGGAGGTGGGTATAAAAGCCCTGTATTGAAGTGGTTAATACCTGTTGTCAAGACATCAAAACACAGGTCTGTTTTGATGTGTTGACTTCTATGGGCCTCCCAACTTACCGATATGTAGAAAAAAAAAATGGACATTCTTTTTTAAAACATAATACACTACAGTACAGTTCAGCATGCATGTTTTTTTTTAAAATTTTCCCAAAAGAACAATGGCTGAGGAAAAGAAATGTGCCCCTCTCCTGCTATGCCTGTATTGCTTTGAGTGATAATATATGCTGCCAATGCCTATTAGTACCTCCTAGGGTTACCCCTAAATAGCTTGTTAATTGCCCACAGGTCACATTGGATTCCCTGATAAGGGCAGGGTTTGACCATTTATGGCCAAGCCAAGAAATGTATTTTACTGATTTGTTGTTTCTGGTTATCAAATACACCTGGCTCTTTGACAAAATTAAAGTGGCTGTAAACCCAGTGAAGTGACTGTCCTCAGAGGACTCACAGAGATAAAACCAATCCTTCCAGCGATGTTGTAGGAGTGTCTCAGCTGCCCAGGACTCCCCTCCTCAGCGCCATTTGCTCCTGCTGCTGTCAAAGTCACTCAGCCAATAAGGAGAGAAAGGGGGTGGGGTCTGGGCCACAGCTCCTTGGACACAGGGAGCTGTGGCTTGGTTCGGATGCCCCCATAGCAAGCTGCTTGCTGTGGGGGCACTCAACAGGAGGGAGGAGCCAGGAGAGCCGAAGAGGGACCAGGGAAGAGGACAATACAGGCTGCTCTGTGCAAATCCACTGTACAGAGCAGGTAAGAATAACATGTTAGTTATTTTTATTTATTTTTTTAATTCTTTGTTTATTTCAAGAATTACGTTACAGGATATTACATTTCATCTCTACTGCTTAATTAGACTATATCAAAGAGTTGAGAGAGCGATGGATAGAGACCCCATCAACCCCCCCCCCCTTCTCCTTTATCCTGGTTTCGCAATACTTCTCATTTTCCTCTCTTTCTAAATCTTGTTACCCTCTCCACCCCCTCCCCTATCCCTTTACAGGAAAAAAAAACTAAGAAAAACAAGTCTTTAGTATTACTTGAAGTTGCACTCTGCAGAGCTCAGTGAGGAGAGCTCTAAGAGCTGATTGGAGAGAAGGGACAAACCCCCATCACATAGCACAGCGGAACAGAGCTGAGGCTGTCAATCAGCTAGAGATCCCTCCTCTGTCACCTTTTTTTCTCTTGGTGTCAGGAAAACTTGTCAGAAGTGATTCATGCTGATAACAAGAGAACGGAAGCAGCAGAAAGAAATGACACTTGGTGCTCTTAATTGAGACACACTATAGAGGGCTATTCTTTGTTCATATTTTGTGTCTGAGGTTTAAAACTACTTTAAGCTCACCATACACACAATATTGCAAGTTTGATTGGGTAGTTTGGGTAGGGCCTCATATTGCAAAGTTTTGGAAGATCTAAAGTTGATAGTACAGTCAGATTGTAAAGTATCCGGTGGGCCTGACTGTGGTAATCTTTGCTACTTGAGAATTACCATTTTTCGCAGAGCCTTTTTCCTTTGTGAACCACAATGAAGGGAAATTCATGAAGGGGATTTTTTTCTAACAGAGCCAATGCCTCAAAACCCTTTGTGTACAGTCACCCATATTATGCTGGTTTCAGAAGCCATAATTCTAGGCATTACCTGCAATGCCATCTACTGCCAAAATGTAGTATTTCTGATACAAATCAAATATTGAACTTTATGAATGTTTTACATATGAAACGCTTTATTCAAAAAGTGGATGTAAAGCTACTGTTCTCCTTGTGCTTGAGTTATAAGCAGAAGATAGTTCCTATATATGAAACATTCCCATAGACACACTCCTAAACCTTGTGGACAGCCTTCCCAGAAGAGTTGAAGCTGTTATAGCTGCAAAGGATGGGCCAACTCAATATTGAACCCTACGAACCAAGACTGGGATGCCATTAAAGTTCATGTGCGTGTAAAGACAGGTGTCCCAATACTTTTGGTAAATATATATATAGCACCCTCTACCATAGGTAGTTAGGTAGGTGCTGGGTGTGTTTTTTTTGTGTAAGCTGCCAGCACAGGTAAATTTAAGCAGGCCTATGCTGTGAGCTACTCCTGTTTGTTTTGATCTGGGGGCAGGGGAGGGGTTTAGTATAGCAGTAGGTGACTGACATGTGCCTCAGCTCCTGGGTGTTTCCAGGGAGAAGATTCTGGAAAAAGGGGCAGGGCAGAGAGCTGGAGTGACATGGGGTGCATGTGGGAACCCTGACCAATCCCCAACTAGGATTGGCAGGGGGCGGGCCTCCTACATATACCCATAGTCAGCCTGCTGTGGGAGGAGTTGGCAGCTGGGTTACCTGGATGATGGAGTGTTAGACCAGGGATCCTCAAACTACGGCCCTCCAGCTGTTGTAGAACTACACATCCCATGAGGCATTGTAACACACTGACATTCACAGACATGACTAGGCATGATGGGAATTGTAGTTCCTGAACAACTGGAGGGCCGTAGTTTGAAGACCCATGTGAGACTGTCGTGTCTGAGGCAAACCCCTTTCTGGGGGGGGGGGGGGTGTACCTTAGGCAGGGAGCTCGGGCGTCTCTCCCTATACGGTCATGGAGAAGTGTTCTGGAACAGGAGCTGGAGGAGACAGTTGGTCCGCATGTCCAGGGTAAAGTCATTCAGGAAGGATCCAGGACAGGTGTTGGTAAATGGAAAACTCTGGAAGAGACATGCCAGGGGAGCTATATGTAGAGCCAGAGGGAGAGACTGTGGGAGTTGTGTCAAATCGCTGCAGCCAGGATTTGCAAATCAGACTTGCTGGGATCAGTAGTCCATCAAGTACATGTATTCTTCTCAATCAAATCAGTTGCTACCACAGAGGGGTACTGCAGACCCCGGCCTGCAAAGAGCCATCAAGTAAAGACACTGGGACTTGTTCAGAGTGAGGCCTAGTCATGTGCTGATGGTGTGACAGGAGACTAAATTTGGACAGTGAAGTAAGTGCTCCTAAGTAGTGTGCTGTGGACCAGAGAGGAAAATTACTAATTAGGCTCAATTTGCACATTTTCACTTTTGTTGCCAGGGGTTTAGACATTAACTGGTTCCCGACCGCCTCACGCAGATATACTGTGGCACAATGGCTATCCTGGGCAAAACCGAATATGGATACGTCCTTCCCTTTTAGAGCCGCCAGAGGGCACGCGCCCGCTGCACGGTGGGAGACCCGATGCGGGTGGCTGGTGATTGCCACCGGCCACGCGCGATTGCGTGCACGAGAGCCAGCACAGGTATTTGTATGTTAACATACAAATCCCTGTTCTGTCAGGGGAGAGGAGACCTATCGTTTGTTCCTACTACGTAGGAACAATAATAAGTCTCCTCACCTAGTCACTCCTATCCCCCCATACAGTTAGAACACGCATTTAACCCCTTGATCGCCCCCTAGTGTTAACCCCTTCCCTACCAGTGACATTTACACAGTAATCAGTGCCTTTTTATAGTACCGATCGCTGTATAAATGTCAATGGTCCCAAAAATGTGTCAAAAGTGTCCGATCTGTCCGTCGCAATACCGCAAAAAAAATAAAAGTAAAAAAAAAAAAAAAAAAAAAAAAAAAACGCAGCTCACCGCCATTACTAGTAAAAATAATAAAAATGCCATAAATCTTTCCCATAGTTTGTAGACGCTATAATTTTTGTGCAAACCAATCAATATATGCTTATTTTTACCAAAAATATGTAGAAGAATATAAATTGGCCTAAACTGATGAAGACATTTTTTTTTTTTTTTTAAATTGACGCTATTTTTTTGTTTATAGCGCAAAAAATAGAAACCGCAGGAGGTGATCAAATACCACCAAAAGAAAGCTCTAATTGTGGTTAAAAAAAAAAAAGGACGCAAATTTTGTTTGGGGACAGCATGACATGACCGTGCATTTGTCAGAGACGCAGTGATTCATATTAGCAATATTAGCAAATTCTAAAAAGTGCTCTGGTCAGGAAGGGGGTAAAATCTTATGGGGCTGAAGTGGTTAATGGTTGTATGTTGGGTTATTTTAAGGAGACAGAAAATTGACACTGTTATACAAGCTGTACACTCACTACTTTACATTGTAGCAAAGTGTCATTTTAGTGTTGTCACATGAAAAGATAGAATAAAATATTTACAAAAATGAGAATGAATCAATAGGTTCAGTTTAGGAAACACACCAGTGTAAGGTTCCTTTTTTTTAAATGTGACTGTTATTTATAATTAGATTTGCAAATGACAGTTACGTGGCAGAAAATAATCTATATCCTTGTGTTAAGGCTTAAAGAAATAAGTATTAAAAAATGTCATCTAGTCATGAATTACAGAATTGTTTTTCTTCAACTGCCACAAGTAACACACAAAAAGAAACAAAAAAAAACAAAAAAAAACAAACAAACAAAAAACCTGTCTCATCCCAGCATTATAAATCGCAGATGCCGAGCTAAAAGGTGCACAAACATTTTTATAGTCATTAAACCATCAGAAGTGAATAAAGTATATTTCATAAAAATAAATGTTCTGAGGGATATAAACCTTGGCTAGGAAGATTTAACCTCTCTAATTGTCCCGTGACCACTGTCACCGGGGCTGAACGCTAGGAAATTCCAACATTTTGAGTTGTCACAGGACAGGAAACTCCACTAATGCCTTTAGTGTTATGTTTTGGTGACAACTATTCAGGCATTTCACTCACCTTTATGCCGCGTACACACGATAATTTTTCGGCATGAAAGAAAACGTCGTTTTTCAGCATGTCCAAAAAACAACTTTTTTCCAACTTCATTCTTAAAAACGACGTTGCCCACACACCATCGTTTTAAAAAAAATGATGAACAAAGCGCGGTGACGTACAACACGTACGACGGCACTCTGAAGGGGAAGTTCTATTCGCCTTTGGGCTGCTTTAGCTGATTCCTTGTTAGTAAAAGACGATTCGCGCTTTTCTGTCTGTTACAGCGTGATGAATGTGCTTACTCCATTATGAACGGTAGTTTTACCAGAACGAGCGCTCCCGTCTCGTAACTTGCTTCTGAGCATGCGCGGGTTTAAAACGTCGTTTTAGCCACACACGATAATTTTTTACTATCCGAAAAACAAAATTTTTTAAAACAAAGTTAAAAAATGCAGCATGTTCGAAAAAAAATTTGTGCAGCCCACACACACGATCATTTTAAATGACGCTTTTTTAAAAACAACGTTTTTTTTTATGCCGAAAAATGATCGTGTGTACGCGGCATTAGAGTGATTTCTTTTCACTTCCTGCTGCATCTACAGGAGAGTGAAGAAAAACTTATCAATGGGACACAAATGGCCAAAAGAGACTTTGCAGGGGTTTTATCTCTTCCCTACGCTTTCCATGAAAGATGAAAACAGTTTTGGTTTTAGCTATACTTTAAATATAAAAGCTGTTGCACTTGACAAGCCTGTATACATATGTACACGCTGAATTTTTCCTTCCTACTGTATGAGGCTCGGTTCACACTGCTGCGACGGGAAAGTTGTGCGACTTTGCGCTGCGACTTGGATGCTATTTAGTAGCCTGTACAAATTGCTGAAATTGCACCCAAGTAGGACCAAAGTAGTGCAGGAACCATTTCTAAAGTTGAAGCGACTTGTGTAATATCAGTTAAGATGGTTCTCCTTGGGAAACCTTGAATTTGACATGTCATGCGACTTGGGGCCCCACAAGTTGGATCCCATGATGTTGCAGCAATGTGAACCAAGCCTAAGAATTTACATAGGACGAATCCTGTACTGTTCAACTGTTGCTGGATGTTTAAAGGTAGTTTCATTACTACATCCCCAATTAGAAGTGTAAGGCTAAGGCCCCTTTCACAATTGTGCGACTTGTGACTGCAGTCGCATGACAAGTCATACCCCATGATTTCCAATGAGTACCATTCATATCTGTGTGACTTCAAGTCGCACCAACTTCAAAGTAGTCCCTGTACTACTTTGGTCTGACCCTGATGCGAGTTACACAGGCATTCCCTGAAACCGCAGTAAAATCGCGCAATTTTGAAGTTGCGATAGTGTGAAAGGGGCCTTAAACTGGGTTCACACATATGCGGTCGCAGTTTCAGTGCGGCAGACTGTTACTGTTCTGTTCACTGGTTCTGGTGTGATTCAGATGCAAATGTTTACCTGAGATCACATCTGAACTGGACCCAAAAGTGAATTTTTAAAACCGCAGCGGCCCCGCACATGTGTGAACCGGCTCCATTGAAAGTTGGTCTGATTTACATGTTATGTGAATTGGATGCAGTTTAAAAGGCATTCAAATTTGCATATATGTAAAACCAAGCCTTAACCACTCAGCTACCGGCATAGAAGCTCAATTGTTCTGACAGGACGTCATATGATGTCCTCGTCTTTTAAAGCCACTAGGGGGCGTGCGCGCACACCCGCTGCGTTACTGGGAACACAATGCGCATGCCCGGCGATGGCCGCCCGGCACCCCGCGATTGCCCAGTAACTGAGCAGGACCGTGGATCTCTGTAAACACAGAGATCCACGTCCTGTCAGGGAGAGGAGACTGATGCTGTGTCCCTTGTACATAGGGACACAGATCGGTCACCTCCCCAGTCAGTCCCCTCCCCCTACAGTTTGAATCACTCACTAGGCTACACATTTAACCCCTTCCTCGCCCCCTAGTGTTAACCCCTTCCCTGCCAGTCACATTAATACAATCGGTGCATTTTTATAGCACTGTTCACTGTATAAATGTGAATGGTCCCAAAAATGTGTCAAAAGTGTTCGATGTGTCCGCTATAATGTCACAGTCCCAATAAAAATCGCAGATCGCCGCCATTCCTAGTAGAAAAAAAAAATCATAATTATGTCCCCTATTTTGTAGGCGCTATAACTTTTGCGCAAACCAGTCACTATACGCTTTTTTTTTTAACCAAAAATATGTAGAAGATTACGTATCGGCCTGAACTGACATTTTTTTTAAATGGGATATTTATTATAGCAAAAAGTAAAAAATAGTGTTTTTTTTCCCAAATTGATGCTCTTTTTTTGTTTATAGCACAAAAAATATAAACCACACAGGTGATCAAATACAACCAAAAGAAAGCTCTATTTGTGGGAAAAAAAGGACGTCAATTTTGTTTGGGAGCCACGTCGCACGACCGCGCAATTGTCAGTTAAAGCGACGCAGTGCCGAAAGCTGACATTTTTCCTGGGCAAGAAGGGGGTATATGTGCACAGTAAGCAAGTGGTTAAGCAGCCCATAGATGATGCAATTTTCTTTCCTTCCACCAGGTATTGAAGAAAAGAAAAAATAAGCTTGATGACTGACTGTTGATGGGGGAATCCCTCACTACCTCAGAGCTATTGTGTTCTCCCGTCGGGCAGCCTTTCCTGCTGACAGAACACAATGGTCACTGCTGGTGATTGCATGAAAAAAAATCCAACAGACTATTGTACTTGAGTAAATCGATGGACCAACTTCGATACAACCAACCTGCCCATAGATGGATCGAATCTCGGCCGGTCCTTTCTGAACCACCTGAGATTTAATCTATCTATGGCCGGCTTTACACTTGCAGTTGCGGAGAAGTAAAAACAGGCGGTTGTGGCACCCTCCCTTAATCCTACAAGGACTGGAGGAGGTTGTGTACAGACCGTGGGAATATTTTTTACCCCCCATCACCGCCGCTGAACACGTTACATTCAAGTGAAGGGGGCTGTGCCACAAATGCCCTGCAACCATGTGTCTGCGGGAAAAGTTAAAACAAGTGGAGACGAGAATGTGTAGCTTCCAGCTGCCTGTATATGGCCCTCTGAAGAGCAACCCACTACTGCTAACTTTTCAGAGGGCGATGCTTGTGTAAAAGAGCCCAGAAGAATGTAAACAACATCACGTGTCGACTGTATCTGGCTTTTTGGCAACTCTCAAAACTTGGCTTAGAAGTGCAATCTTCTACTTGTAGTGCCACGGGCTGTGGCTTAGATAATTTACATTTATTGTATATTTATGTATGTTTTTTTCAGGATATCCTTGATGAAAAGGCTGTGCTAAATCAGAGTGATCTGGGAAAGCAATGACATAGAATGTAATAATAAAAAAAAGGTACTGAACAGAGATTGCTGTACATTACCCCAGTGACTCCAGGTCATTTCCATCTGGTTGGTCCTCATAGTCAACCCTTAACTCCTCAAACTCCTCTTCCTTCCAGCTCGCCCTGTGTGCCCGGTAGGTCATGTTTTCATATCTTCCATCAGACCTATGTCATATATCCAAATGCTCATGCAGTGTGTTCTAGAGATTCCTGCTATTAGTCACAAACACCACCTGCAAATTAAGCAGGCACTGCGAAACTCAGACCTACAACACAAACCAGGAAGTCACCCAGGCCCATCCCATTACTCACACACTGAGAGTATTACATAAGAACAAAACAAGTTCCTAAGTAATTATCAGGACGCTTTCACGAACAAAAGCATATTTATAGGCTGCCCTTGTTTCCACGGCCAACCCCTATTTTGGATTAAAATAAAAACGAGACTATAAAGCTGTACGTGTTAATAGAGAAAACGTCAGGGTCACAAAATAAGGTCTCGTTGACAGCATCTTAGAGGGATGCAGAGTGTAAAAAAGGAGCATGAATTCTGTGAGGCGCAGGGGTTTGTGTACAGCCAGGAAAAATCTATACACTATTCCTTTAAATCAGTGGCCTCCAAACTGCGGCCCGGGGGCCAGATGCAGCCCTTTGCTTGCTTTTACCCGGCATTTGGGGTGCGATTTTATTCACCAACAACGATGAAGGGCACAATTTCTCCCAATGACACAAATAATGGGATACAGTTCCTCAGAATGAGACCCAATGACACCAATGATGGGGCACAATTTCTCAGAATGACACCAATGATGGATTGTTTACTCCCCTTGACGCTGGGACGTTTTGTACACAATTACTCCCAATGGCATTGACAAAAGGGCCCAATGACACCAATGATGGGGCATGATTCCTCCCAATGGCACCAACAATGGGGCCAATGACAGGGCACATTTCCTCCTACTGACACCAATGATGAGGGATTGTTTACTCCCCTTGACGCTGGGAAGTTTTGTACACAATTACTCCCAATAACATTGACAAAGGGGCCCAATGACACCAATGATGGGGCATGATTCCTCCCAATGGCACCAACAATGGGGCCAATGACAGGGCACATTTCCTCCCACTGACACCAATGATGAGGGATTGTTTACTCCCCTTGATGCTGGGACGTTTTGTACACAATTACTCCCAATAACATTGACAAAGGGGCCCAATGACACCAATGATGGGACACGATCCCTCCCACTGGCACCAACAATGGGGCACATTTCCTCCCACTGACATCAATGATGAGGGATTGTTTAATCCCCTTGACACTGGGAACGTTTTGTACTACGGATGGCCGCAGTCCAGCCCCCCTAAAGCCTGAAGGACAGTAAACCGACCCTTTGTTTAGATTCGCCACTAAATCAGCGTTATCGGCGGCAGGAGAGGGGGCCCCCACTCCCGCCACTCTCCCCACCGCTTACCGGAGCCGTCGGTAGCGGCAGAGGCAATAAGGTCCTGTCTCCTGCTGAGTATGGATACAAGTGAGGGCAAGATGGCCTCCACCCATCTCCATACCATAGCAGGGCGGAAACAACATCAAAACGTCACTTCCGCCCTTTTAAAGGGCATTTTTTGTTGTCATTTTATCAAATGACAACCTTTTATTTATTTTTTATTGCATTTTAGTCTAAATATGAGATCTGAAGTCTTTTTGACCACAGATCTCATATTTAAGAGGACCTGTCATGCTTTTGTCTCTTAAAAGGGATGTTTAAATTCCTTGTAATAGGAATAAAAGTGATCCATTATTTTTATTTTTTTTAAAACAGTGTAAAAAATAAAATAATTCCTTTTTTTTTTCAAAGGGCCTCGTCCCGACGAGCTCGCGCACAGAAGAAAACACATACTTGAGCAGCGCCCACATATGAAAACTGTGTTCAAACCACACATGTGAGGTGTCGCCACGATCGTTAGAGCAAGAGCAATAATTGTAGCCCTAGACCTCCTCTGTAACTCAAAACATGCAACATGTACAATTTTTTAAACGTTGCCTACGGAGATTTTTTAATGTAAAAGTTTGACGCCATTCCACGAGTCTGAACAGGCTCGGTCCTTAAGTGGTTAAATTATGAACACAGTGCTCAAAATGGATTTCTAAAGTATAACAAGTAGTGAACTAAATTCACAAATAGTAAATTCAGAACCATAGATCAAATCACAAGTGTTCCATTGAATACAGAGAAAAGCTAAATTCCTTAACAATCCACTTAATTTTATGAGGCGATGTGCTCAACAACCCAAACAAACTGGTGCCCACCACAAAGGGTCCCACTGGTGAGAAAACAGACGCCACGGCTGTACGTGTTCATAGCCCCCACTGTCTCTCATTTTTTGTTCTGTGTACATCTTTATACAACGTGTACTATTTAATACTACAAACATTTTTGTCTAGGGGAAAAAAAAAAGTTTTACTTACCCAATCCTCAGCGCCAGGTCCTGAAGACCATAGGCCTGCATTGGACGTGATGATGCCAAAGGATAGTTCACCACTGGAGCATGGGGGAGCGCCATCTACCTGGGGAGCAGAGGATCAGGTAAGTAAAACTGTTTCTCCCCTCCCTTAGCCAAAATAAGCTATTAACCCTTGAGTATGGGCACAGCCCCACTGCAAGGGATCGTTTTTTTTCCTTGCCTGGAGTTGGGTTTTAAATCAGCACAAGGGGACTGTACTTATATTGAATGAGAAATGTCTTATGTCTTGGTGACGCCTCTCTTAGTTGAAATCTTAATTGACATCTTTTGTCCTCTGCTCCCCTCCCCTAGCTGCGAGGAAGCTGTAGTCTTTCAGTTCTGCAGGGGTTAATACGAACCGCAGGACCTGTCATAGGTACCCGTCAAGAGTGCTGACTATGCTGGCCCTGGTCGCATCCCTCCTTCATTTATAGAAGCTGTACTATAGCTTCCAGCAATGAAGAGTGCTCTATGAATGGAGGAGGAGGACATTTCTTCTAGGGCTGCAACTAACGATTATTTTTATAATCGATTAGTTGGCCGTTTATTGTTTTAATTAATTGGATAATAACCTTTAAAAAAGTGTGGTGTATAATTTAGTTAAAGGGGTTGTAAAGGTTTGTTTTTTATTTTCTAAATAGGTTCCTTTAAGCTAGTGCATTGCTGGTTCACTTACCTTTACCTTCAATTTCCCTTCTCAATGTTTTTTTTCTTTGTTTTCTTTGTCTGAATTTCTCACTTCCTGTTCCTCCTCAGTAAGGTGTTCAGTAAGCCGTTCTAAATGACTTTCCACCGCTCAGATGATGGTGGAAAGCTTACTGAAGAGAAACAGGAAGTGAGAAATTCAAACAAAGAAAAAAAACATTTAGAAGGGAAATCGAAGGAAAGGGTAAGTGAACCAACAATGCACTAGCTTAACCACTTCATTACTGGGCACTTAAACCCCCTCCGTGCCCAGACCAATTTTCAGCTTTCAGCGTTGACGCATTTTGAATGACAATTGCACGGTCATACAACACTGTACCCAAATTATATTTTTATCATTTATCATTTTCCCACAAATAGAGCTTTCTTTTGGTGGTATTTGATCACCTCTGCGATTTTTATTTTTTGCACTATAAACAAAAAAAGACAGAAAATTTAAAAAAAAAAAAAAATATTTTTTACTTTTTGTTATAATAATATCCCATTTTTATTTTTATATTTTTTTCCTCGGTTTAGACCAATACGTATTCTTCTACATATTTTTGTTAAAAAAAATCGCAATAAGCGTATATTGATTGGTTTGTGCAAAATTTATAGCGCCTACAAAATAGGGGATAGATTTATTTTTTATTTTTTTACTAGTAATGGTGGCGATCTGCCATTTTTTTTTGTCAGGCCTGCGATATTGGGACGGGCATATCGGACACTTTTGACACAATTTTGGGACCATTCACATTTATACAGCGATCAGTGCTATAAAAATGCACTAATTACTGTATAAATGTGACTGGCAGGGAAGGGGTTAACACTAGGGGGTGAGGAAGGGCTTAAATGTATTCCCTGGGTGTGTTCTAACTGTGTGTGGAGGGGGACTGACTGGGGGAGGATACCAATGCTGTGTCCCTATGTACAAGGGACACAGCATCGGTCTCCTCTCTCCCTGACAGGACGTGGAGCTCTGTGTTTACACACAGAGCTCCACGTCCTTGCTCTGTCACCGCCGATCGCGGGTACCTGGCGGACATTGCGGCCGCCAGGCACGCGCATCGGTATCTCAGCGATGCGCCGGGCACAGTGTTTCCCCGCTGCACGAATGCACATAAAAGGACGTCCAGAGAAAGTCCACCCGGCAGTTGAGAGCCGCGCTGTGGACGTCTTTCGTCTATAGCGCGGCTCTCTAGTCGTTAAAGGAACCAATTTAGAAAATAAAAGACGAACCTTTACAATAGGGTGACCAGACATCCGGATTGGGGACACTGTCCCCGTACCAAGTCTGTCCCTGGTTTTGTTCCCGGATTGGATTTGAACAGGGGCTGGGGCAATTTCAAAGACAGTCAGTGCAGAATTTAGCTTAGGGGGGTGTATTTTTTTCCATTATCTGTGCCCCTTTCTGATGATCATGTGCTGGTCGGAGCGGAGGGAATATTTCTTCAGTTTCGGGCGCATGCCCATTCATCTCCACTCACATGTTCTTCTGCCTTGGCTCAAGTCCCGGCCAGCCGCCTGCCTGCCTATCTCCTTGCATTCCCTGGCTGAGTGATCTTCCTCCGCTCCCCACCCAGTAGTAGCCTGGGCCCAGAGAGTAAGGCCCCTTTCACATGTGCGGATCGTATGTCCGCATTTTCATCCATCCGTTTGCGGATGAAAACGGGACATACATTGGTTCCTATGTGATTGCAGGTGTCAGCCGATAAACATCCGCTGACACCCGTAATCACCCGCCTCCGCAAAGATCCGATTTTGGGGATGGAAGAAAACCCAATTTTTTTCTTCCGTACAAAGATTTTCGTATGAATATTCTCGTCTGAAAATCAATACATGCATAAGGCTCAGTTCATACCTATGCAGTTTGCTTTTGATCCCTTTCTGCGGTGCGTTTTTGCACACAAGATTTTGCTGCGATTTGCATTTTGCAACTTTTTATGCTTTTTTTTTGGTCAATTTGTACAGTAGTTCAAGGGCCTGCCTAAGTTGTTTAGTTTTTACCTCATATTATATGTTTTTTGGTAAATCTAAAGGCAAATTGTACAAGAGGATTGAACATGTATGGCCAGCCTTAGTCAGATTCTTGAGCAAAAAGCCTGTTTATAGGCAGGAACCCGAGGTCCCTTCATTTTGTAGCAAAAAAGTCAGTGTCCAGCATTAAAGTGAAAAATGAATCCGCGCAATAGGACCAAATATTGCCTGTGAGTGAGTATAAAGTTTTTACGCCCTTAATTAATTAATTTGAGCAGCTGCCCCTACCTGATTTATGTCACCTAGGTGAGATAATGATTTGAGAGAGGATGGAAGTAGGAATGGCGCTAGCTTTTAAAATGCAGTGCTGATGTGGTAAATAGTGTTGCAGGCGCCTGTACTTAATAGTGAAAAACGCAGTGACATATAATCAAATACAGGTAAATTGGTGCATTTTAATAAAACCTCATTTTGAAATCCTAGTACGGAAAGTAAAGGAAAATGCTGGTGATATCCAAAATGTGTGTGTAAATAGCAATGCGATTAAGTGAAAATAGATTAAATAAATTGCTTGAGCAGCTGCAATAAAAACGCAGTTCCAAGTGATCCAAAAAAAATATAATAAAATAGTGCACCTTAATAAAATCCTTGTGCTACAAGGGCTAGCGATATCCACTACAAAGGTGTGAGAAATGACAAAGAAAACATTTATTAAGTGCCAATAATTATGAATGAATTAAATAAATAAAAAAAAAAATTAGAAAAAGTGCTTCATGCTGTTGTGAACGTCTAGTTCTATGCTTCACACAGTGATCCAATCCAATCTGTGCTCCTATATGGACCGCACTCACCAGATTTGTGCCCCCTCTTGGGGTTTGCAGCATTCACAGTGTATGCCACTGTGAATCACTCTGGCAAAGGCACGTCCAGCATTAATCGCTCCTGTGGCTTCTGATCCCAGCACCACCTCTTCATTCTCCTCTCTCCACATTCCTCCCAGACTGATCACCAGGGCCGCCATCAGGAATTATGGGGCCCCTTACACAGCTTCAGGCATGGGCCCCCTGGAGCAGAAAACCGGGGGGGGGGGTGCTACCGCCTCAAATTGAAAAGCAGGGGGGCTGCCGTGAATTGAGAAGGGGGGGTGCCACCGCTAATTCTAATTGAGAAGCAGGGGGCGTCAATTGAGAAGCGGGGGGGTGCCACGAATTGGGGGGGGGTTGCCATGGGGACACCTGGGCCCCTTACAAAAAAAAGACATAAAACAAATATATAACAAAAGGGGACAGCCATCCGGGGGCCCTGGGGACCTCTGGGCCCTTTAATAAAAAGAAAGAAGAAAAAAAGAAATAAGAAAAATATATAAAAAAAATATTATTTTTTTTTATAAAAAAAAGTGGGCTTGCAATCCGGGGCCCTGGGGACCTCCGGGACCTTTAATAAAATACAATAAAAAAAAAAAAAAAAAAAAAAAAACACATATATATATATATATATATATATATATATATATAATTTTTTTTTAATAAAAACATAAATAAAAAAAAGGGGGGTTGCCATCTGGGGCCCTGGGGACCTCTGGGCCCCTTACAAAAAGGAAAGAGGGTTGCCACCCTCCCCCCATAATTGTGGGGAAAAAAAATACAAAAATACGGGGGGACGTGACCGGAAGCGGACCTAGATGGCAGCTTAAGTGCCTAGCTCTCTCCCAGCCCGCAGAAAGAAGGCATATTTGGGACGCTTAATCTTCATGAATATGGGCAAATCCCGCACGACCCGATCCACAGCAGCGAGGGGGTCATCTCAACCCCCCCCAGGCTCATCAACGGACCTCCGGACGTATTTTAACCTGACGGAGGGATCGCCGGCCGGGATGCACAAGATGGCGCCTGAGGCCTCCACAGGCGCCATGAGGCCTCCTCTTCCATCCGCCACCTACCTCCCTGGATGCCCCCACTCAATCCTTGGCCCCGGTGAGTACCCTGAACAGACCGCTCACCCCGCCCGCGGCCTCGTTCGCGGCCGCCATCTTGGGACTCCCGGACGGCTACACTCAATGTACTGAGGCCTATCCGCGGCTCCTGCACACAGCCTCAGATCCGGGCACCGGAGTGTCAGAGATCGGCTCCCCAGACCCCTCTGGAGAGCAGGAGGACTTCCCAGCCCTGCAAGGCCCAGCTCACCCCCTAATTCACCCGTTCACTGTGTCGGGCCTAGCTGAGCCCAGGCCTGCCACGGAACACACGGCAGCGGCCCCCCTCCCCTAAACAGCCTGGCCCCTTAGGACTTCAGGGGGCCACATATGCTCAGATGATGGGCTCCCCTGCCCCCCCTGACCCTGGAGCTGGAGGGGGGGTTCCAGCATCACACCCAGCATGAGACCTGGTCTGACACATGGGGCCAGTCACTTGCCCCGTCACCCAGGGGGGCTACCCCCAGCCTGGGCTGCAATCGCCCCCAACCCCCCCTCCTTCCGTGCCGCAGGACATGGCCCCATTTCCCCCCTGCCTCATCAATGGTACTCATACCTCCAGGCTATGCCCACCAAAGATGACTTCAAACAACTTATAGCTGACGTGAAGTCCACATGCAGATCAGAGATTCAGGCCCTGCAGTCAGGACTCAAACACCTATCGGATAGGGTAGAAATGGTGGAGGAAGAGCTGCAGGAAGCCAAACTAGAGGTCCATCGGACCCAACTTCAGGGCGCAGACCACCGTTCCCTCCTTAGAGAAATGCAGAGGCATGTAGAAGACCTGGACAACAGGGGGCGCAGGAACAACATCCGGGTGCGGGGTGTTCCGGAACCTGAGGGCCCAGAGGATGTCCACTCGGTCTTACAGTCCGTCTTCAATAACTTGATTGGCGAACCCCTAACCAGCCACATTGAAATGGACAGAGCCCACCGAGCACTGCGCCCAAATGGGGCCACCTCCAAGCCCCGTGACATTATCTGTCGGCTCAGCTCCTTCCCTTTGAAAGAGGAAATTATGAGGCAGGCCCGCCTCGCCCGCAAAGTTACCCTCGATGTTGTCCAGATTCAACTTTACCCAGACCTTTCATGCATAACACTGCAAAAACGTAGACTGCTGCAACCGCTGTTACGCATACTACAGGAAGAGAACATTCCATACCGTTGGGGCTTCCCGTTTAGCCTGACGGCTAAAACCCAAGGCAAGTCGGCAGTGCTCAGATACCCTGAAGACCTGGCGCCTTTCTGTGATGTACTGGAGATCCGGGTCCCCCAGGTCCCGGACCAGGGCTGGACTGGGACAGAAATTTGGCCCTGGACTTCATCCAGACTGGCCCACTTTGACAGGTCTCTCCCATGGTAGCCGGACAACTCCTGCACCCCCCCGGCCACCCAAGCCCCCTCTCCCCCTTCACTAGCCACTAGCCGTTCTACTTTATTAGAGTAGAACGGCTGGTACTGGTACTCTTATAGGCAGTACCAGTGGGGAAGCTAGACATTATTTCACCCGGGGCAAAGAATCAGTTTGGTGCCCCCCTTATGGGACAAGATTAGGCAGAAGTGAGAAACTCCCAGGCCATAGCTGTTGAGTCAGCTGTCTGCCCCCCCCATGCTCCTCTGTCGTCCCCCATGCTCCTCTGTCGTCCCCCCTGCGCCTCTGGTCCTCACCTGCTTCTTTGTTCCCCCCCAGGTGAGCGCTGCGGGGAGGGAGAGACAGAGGAGCAGAGGGGGCGGCAGTCCGCTGTCACTGAAGCCAGCCCACTGAGCCATCGGCCCACCGGGAAACTCCCTGTAGTCCCAATGGCCAGTCCATCCCTGTTCCGGACTGGGACCTGATAGCTACTCCACCTCCGCCGCCTACGGTCTGGCAGAAAGCCCCCCCGACCAAAAGGAACCGGGGCCCGGAGAGGTCCCCGAGAGAACACAGCCGACGGCACCGAAACTCCTGAGAACACTGGTTCATCCCCCTGGGACTGTTCCCTGGCCATTGTCCAGCTTTTTGTTCCCTTATAAATGCCCTAGCTTAAGTTCCACATAGCAGTTTGGGCGAGTCTCGGACGAGACTTAGAGAGAGCTCCTACACCTCTCACCCCCTCCTCCATTTTTCTTTTCCTCGTTTTTTTTGAGGTCCTCAGTTTTCCACAAACTTAATTTATTTTTTTTGGACTCTGAATGAGAATGTTTTTGGGGCCCCTCGCTAGGAGGGGCCGACCTGGGTTCCCCCGTGTCCCTCCAGCTCGCCACCTTGGGGGCGGGCTGGGGGAGCGCGTGGGAAGCCATTCGGACCTGGGCCTGCGAGCCCTCTTAGGTCTTGTAATGTTACAGGTGTTGTTTGATGCTGTTCATCACTGGTTCATGTATCTAACCCTCCTCTTCTTTCCTTTCCTCCTAGTCTTCCTCTTTTCTCTCCCCCTCTACAGATGTCATCAGGCCCATCGGTCGCACCACGGACTGTATCTGGACTTCCTCCCGTGGGGTGCCCGCCCCAGACACTTACTACAGGATCGCCTCCACCTGCAACTGGTGAGTACCCCTCTCACCCCCCTTCCCACGTCCCCATGGCTCGGATCCTATAATTAAATGTACACAGACTTAATTCTGACAGAAAATGACACTTGGCACTGAGGGAATTCAGGCAGTCGGGGGCGGATGTTATTATGATTCAGGAGACACACTTTGATAAGGGGGGCTCCTTTGCGTTTGCCTCTAAGCACTATACACAGATCTTTGTCTCCTCGGGACCCCATAAGCGGACAGGGGTGGCCATATTGATAAAGAGGGGATCCCCCTTTGTAAGCTCATATCAATACAGTGATCCGTGGGGTCACTTTCTCATCCTGCGGGGACTCTGGCAGGATCAGAGGGTTACCTTCTGCGTAATATACGCCCCAAACACCCGTCAACTGGGGTTCCTATCTAAGGTCTATGCCCGCCTCCATCGCTCGGATCACGGGATGTTGGTGATGGGGGGGGACTTTAACCTAACCCAATCTGCAACATCGGATCACCATGTGTTAAACCCCCGGGAGGTTTCTGCCCGTGTGCTTAGGGATTCGAGGCAGTTCCGCCAACTGTCGCAACGCTACGCTCTCTTTGATGCCTGGCGAGTCCTCCACCCAGGGGACAGACAATACACTTTCTACTCGGCTCCCCACCGCACTCACTCCCGGATAGATTATTTCTTTGTCAACAACACGGCCCTTAGACTTTCCAGTGCAGCCCAGATTCTCCCGATTACCTGGTCAGATCACGCCCCGGTCCTGCTGACTATAGCATTGGGTACCCCCAGTCGCAGGCCATGTACCTGGCGGCTCAACACGTTCCTCCTACAGCACTCCCCCTCGAAGTCCAAACTAGAATCCACCCTAAAATACTATTTTGCAGAAAATGACACACTGGGCACACAGCCTCCCACATTGTGGGAGGCCCATAAGGCGGTGATTCGGGGCAAATGCTCGGCGCTGTCATCGGCCATGCGGAAAGACACACAAGCCCTGAAAGTACGGACGGAAGGGGAGCTTAAAGTGCTGGAGGACCAGCTGCAGAGCTCGCCCACTCTATTGTCCTTAAAAAAATGACATCCTTGCGGGCGACCCTGAGCGGCATATCGATGGACAGGGTGGAAAAGGCCTTAGTTAGACTACGACAGCTGTTTTATGACAAGGGGAATAAGGCCCACTCCCTCCTGGCTCGGAAGTTGCGAGACAACACCCAAGCCTCGACGCCCCACCAAATCAAAACCAGATCGGGGACCATGGTCACACACCCAAGCGAGGTAGCTCACTCGTTCGCAGAGTTCTACACCCACCTCTACAACAACCCTGACATCCCGAGCAGCCCCCTTCCTCCTGATATCGCCCAACGCATGAATCAATACCTAGAGCAAAGTGGGGTATCCCGACTAAGGCCCGAGGACCTGGTCCCCCTTAATGCCCCGATTACTGAAGAGGAATTAGAGTCCACTATTAAATCCCTACTGTCTAGCAGGGCCCCAGGTCCGGATGGCTTCCCCTATGAATATTATAAGGCATTCCATCCCATACTGCTCCCCTATATGTGCAAACTATTTAACGCATTTCTCCATGACACCCCAGTCCCTGTTGATATGCAACGTTCATTCATCACGGTGATACCTAAACCAGACAAAGTCCCGTCCCTTTGTGCCAACTACAGACCCATAATCCCTTCTGAATTTGAATCTTAAGATTTTCACTAAATTACTTTCTGTCCGCCTGAATGCGGTCCTCCCCTCCCTTATCCATAAGGACCAGGTGGGCTTTGTCCCGCTCCGCCAAGCAGGGGACAACACCAGGAAAATAATTGACCTGGTGGAGGTGGCGAACAGGGAGGGCCTGCAGTCCCTTCTACTTAGCCTGGACGCAGAAAAGGCCTTCGATCGCCTCGGGTGGCCCTTCCTGTTCGCCACGCTATGCCACGTGGGATTTCGGGGCCCTTTATGCATGCGATTTGGCACCTGTACGCAAATCCCTCCTCCCAGGTTAAAACTCCCTTCATCCTCTCGCTCTCGTTCCCGGTGGCTAATGGTACCAGGCAGGGGTGCCCGCTGTCTCCCCTGCTATTTGCACTATGTGTAGAGCCCCTGGCTGCCACGATCCGAGGGAATGCGAACATCAAGGGCATTATGGTCAGGCATCGGGAGTTTAAGATTTCACTATTTGCCGACGATGTAATTCTGACCCAACCTAGAACGACCCTCCTGAATTTACATGCGGAACTCGATCGGTATGGCGCCACCTCGGGATATAAGATTAAGTCTGAAGCGCTTCCGCTTAATATGCCGGCGAGCGAGTCGTCACACCTGCAGACATGCTTCCCATATACATGGAAGACCACGGCCCTGAAGTACCTAGGTATACACATCACACCCAGATTTGGCACACTGTACCAGGAGAATTCCCCCCCCTTTTCCGATCCATTAGAGCCCTACTCTTGAAATGGAAAAAACATCATATATCCCTCCTATGGAAGAAGGCGTCGGTGAAAATGACTGTCCTTCCGAAGGTCCTATACTTATTCCAGACACTGCCCATCCCAGTCCCCTACGTCCACCTGAGAAAACTTCAGGCGGACCTGTTAAAGTTCACCTGGAACTACAAGCGCCATAGGATACCACATTCGGTCCTGACAGCGCCCCGATCGGAGGGGGGTCTAGCTTTCCCTGACCTGGTTAGGTATTATCAAGCGGCCCAGCTTAGGGCAGTAGCGTCCTGGTTCACATTACGCTCATATAATAAGTGGACGGAAATTGAGAAACTATGGTTAGCCCCGATCCACCCCAACAATCTGCTGTGGAGCGCAAACGCGGAGATAGACCCCGACCGTATGCTGGGCCCGGTGTCGACGCTCCGGCGGTTGTGGAGTAAGATGCTAGCCAATCACAAACTGACCTCTGACAGTTCGCTCCTGACCTCCTTTGCCCATAACCCTAAGGTCCCAGACAGCCTCACACACCGCATGTCCTTCCCCTGGACATCATGGAATCTCTTTCATTTTGGCAACCTGGTGGACCCCCTGACCCGTAGAATGCGCCCCTTTGCCGAGCTACAGACACACTATGGCCTCTCGAACTGGGAATTCTATGGGTATCTCCAAATACGCCACTATGCCTTAACGATAGCACCAAAACTGAAATTTTCTCCTCCGACCCCATTCGAACGTCTAATCCTGGCGGGCTCGGCCCAAAGGGGACTGATTTCAGGGATATACGCCATATTGAATGCTTGGTCCATGGAGGTGAAGGGCAAACATGCATACATGATAAAATGGCAAAGGGCTCTTGGCGAGGAGTAGGGATGAGCTCCGCGTTCGATTCGAACGTATGTTCGAATCGAACATCGGTCGTTCGATCGTTCGTCGAAAATCGAACAAAACGGGTCGTTCGCGCCAAATTCGAATGACACAAAACGTCCCATAATTCACTGGGGCGTTGAGCGCTGATGATTGGCCAAGCATGCTGTATGTCCCGCATGCTTGGCCAATCACAGCGCTCAAAAAACGAAGAGCCATAATTGGCCAAAGCCAGGGTGGCTTTGGCCAATTATGGCTCAGGGGGATTAGTACACGCCCCCCACTATAAAAGGCAGCCTGCACGGCTGCCTAGTGTAGTGTGTTGGCGGTTCTAGAGAAGATCAGTCAGTCAGACAGAGAGAGATAGAGAGATAGAGACACAGGGGCTGATTTACCAAGCCTTTACTCCATGACTCATGGAGTAAAAGCAGGAGTAGCAGCCGTTTTGCCATTTACTAAAGAAATACGCTGCTAGTGCAGTGTATTTCCCTAGTTACTAATGTGCTCCGTGCGCCCAGGAGAGGGTGCATTGTGCACCAGTACAGACCTGGCGCACGGCACATTAAACTGTAAATTGCGGGGGTTTGGGCGGGAGTTTATTAGGGGGGGAGGTGGGGGGATGCAGGGGAAGTGAAGTGACATGTGTTTGAAAGTGTTTGGCGGGCCGAATTGAAAGGGAAAGTGTTTTTTGAAAACAGATCCCCGTACGCTTGCACAGTGCGCCTGAACCTCGGGAGGTTCATTTGCATACTGGGCATGCGCAGAGAGAAAAGTCAGGGATTCCCGTGCGCCTTGTCAGTACGCCGTGAAAATCTTGGTAAATACCAAGCGGCGTACCCGTGAATGCGCTGCGTGACGCGGCGCACGGGAATCTCCGAGCTGTTTTCAGCCCTGAAGGGGAACTCCGCGCCAAATTTCAAACTTGAAATCGGCGCGGGTCCCCCTCCAGGGCTACATTAGGCTCTTAGGCTTGGTCCGGAACGTGAGGGGTTAAACCCGCGCCGATTCGGCGCGGGGGTCCCCCCCAGATCCAAACCAAGCCCTCATCCCAAGCATGCAGTCTGGCCCGGACAGGAATGGGGGCGGGGACGAGCGAGCGGCCCCCCCCCTCCTGAGCCGTACCAGACCGCATGCCCTCAACATGGGGGAGTGTGTGCTGTGGGGGAGGGGGGCACTGCCCCCCC
The DNA here is from genome assembly GCF_905171775.1 of Rana temporaria. Taxonomy (NCBI): domain Eukaryota; kingdom Metazoa; phylum Chordata; class Amphibia; order Anura; family Ranidae; genus Rana; species Rana temporaria. The sequence continues at coordinate 468,217,554 of NC_053489.1, read as the reverse complement.
ACCCCACAGCACTCTTGCCCCCATGTCGATAGGGACAAGAGCCTCTTCCCGACAACCCTTGCCATTGGTTGTCGGGGTATGCGGGCGGGGCTAATCAGAATCTGCGAGCTCCCTTTAATAAGGGGGCCCCCAGATGCCGGCCCCCCACCCTATGTGAATGAGTATGGGGTACATCGTACCTCTACCCATTCACATGGGGGAAATGTAAAGTAAAATAAAACACCACACACAATAAAATATTTTATTAATCTGCTCCGGAGCCCCCCCTTTCTTCTTTAGCTCTCTTAGAAGGGGGGGTTTCTTCTCTCCCGATCTTCTGCCGGGACCCTGGGCTTCGGTGATTTCTGCCGGGGGAGGGCGCCATCCCTCGGTCCTCTCCGGAGCCTTCCGCCGGATGCCCCCACCCCATTTAAGCTCTTTTTCATTAGGGTGGGGCATCCGGACTTCGGGGTCTTCTGCCGGGGGATGGCGCCTATCCCCCGGTCTTTCCGGTGCCTTCCGCCAGGGTTCCGGTCTTCCTGGTCTTCTGCCGGGGGTGCGCCAACTCCCCGGTCTTTTCTCTGCTCCCTCTTCTGCCTGGCTCCCCCGCGGAGCCAGGGCTTTCTTCCGTCTTCTTTCTTCTCTCTTCCTTCTTCTGCCTGTCTCCTCCGGGAGCACAGGGCTTGTCTGCGCTGTCCTCTCCCTTCTCTTCCATTGGATGTTGACACGACGAGGTTCCGCGCTGACATGCCGTGTCAGCGACGGGCATGGACTTATATAGGGTAATGCCACCATGTGACCTCAACCCATGTGACATCACATTCCCTGGGCATGATGGGAATGTGATGTCACATGGGTTGAGGTCACATGGTGGCATTGCCCTATATAAGTCCATGCCCACTGCTCAGACGGCATTCCAGCGCCGGACCTCGTCGTGTCAACATCGAATGGAAGAGAAGGGAGAAGACAGCGGAGACAAGCCCTGTGCTCCGCGGAGGAGACAGGCAGAAGCGGAAGGCATCGCAGAAGCCCGGAGAGTGGCGCCCTCCGGCGGAAGACACCGTACAAGCCCGGGACCCTCCCCCAAAGGCAGGAGCCTCCCTGGTGAAGGGGGTCCCGGTGAATTACGTCGCTGAAGACGGGGGTGGGGTGCCAGTGCACCCCCCCCCCGCAGAAACCGTCGTGGAAGCCCGGGACCCTCCCCCAAAGGCAGGAGCCTCCCTGGTGAAGGGGGTCCCGGTGAATTACGTCGCTGAAGACGGGGGTGGGGTGCCAGTGCACCCCCCCCCCCGCAGAAACCGTCGTGGAAGCCCGGGACCCTCCCCCAAAGGCAGGAGCCTCCCTGGTGAAGGGGGTCCCGGTGAATTACGTCGCTGAAGACGGGGGTGGGGTGCCAGTGCACCCCCCCCCCGCAGAAACCGTCGTGGAAGCCCGGGACCCTCCCCCAAAGGCAGGAGCCTCCCTGGTGAAGGGGGTCCCGGTGAATTACGTCGCTGAAGACGGGGGTGGGGTGCCAGTGCACCCCTCCCCCGCAGAAACCGTCGTGGAAGCCCGGGACCCTCCCCCAAAGGCAGGAGCCTCCCTGGTGAAGGGGGTCCCGGTGAATTACGTCGCTGAAGACGGGGGTGGGGTGCCAGTGCACCCCCCCCCCGCAGAAACCGTCGTAGTAGCCCGGGACCCTCCCCCAAAGGCAGGAGCCTCACTGGTGAAGGGGGTTCCGGCAGAAGATGGCGAAGCCCGGGGCCTAATGGGGTGGTGGTGGGGGGCCCCGGCAGAAGACCCCCGGCTGACTAATAAATTAATTTATTCATGTGTGGTGTATTATTTTTTTCAATTTTTTTCCCCAGGTGAATGGGTAGGGGTACAATGTACCCCCATACTCATTCACATAGGGTGGGGGGCCGGAATCTGGGGACCCCTTTATTAAAGGGGTCTCTCAGATTCTGATAAGCCCTCCGCCCGCATACCCCGACAACCAACGGCCAGGGTTGTCGGGAAGAGGCTCTTGTCCCTATCGACATGGGGACAAGAGTGCTTTGGGTTGGGGGGGGCAGTGCCCCCCTCCCCCACAGCACACACTCCCCCATGTTGAGGGCATGTGGTCTGGTATGGCTCAGGAGGGAGGGGGGCGCTCGCTCGTCCCCACCCCCATTCCTGTCTGACCAGACTGCGTGCCTGGGATAATGGCTTGGTTTGGATCTTGGGGGGGACCCCACGCTATTTTTTTTTGCGCGGGTTTAACCCCTTATGTTCCAGACCAAGCCTAAGAGCCTGGTATGCACCTGGAGGGAACCCACCTTATTTTTTTTTCGGGGGTCTGGAGTTCCCCTTCATGAACAGCGATCTGTCATTTTCACATGTCAGTCCCCCCCCCCCCTACAGTTAGAACACACCCAGGGAACATATTTAACCCCTCCCTCGCACCTAGTGTTAACCCCTTCCCTGCCAGTGGCATTTTTTGAGTAAGCAATGCATTTTTTACAGCACTGATCGCTAGAAAAATGCCAATGGTTCCAAAAAAGTGTTCGATGTGTCCGCCATAATGTCGCAGTACCGATAAAAATCGCTGATCGCCCCAATAACTAGTTAAAACAACAAAAAAAAAAAATTTGTAGACGCTATAACTTTTGCAAAAACCAAACACTAAACGCTATTTGCGATTTTTTGGAAACAAAAAGATGTAGAATACGTATCGGCCTAAACTGAGGGTTTTTTTAGTTTTTTCAATATATATTTTTGGGGATATTTATTATAGCAAAAAGTAAAAATAATTTTTACATATGTGGGCGGGACTTACGCAAGTCCCGCCCACATATATAAACATCGTTCAAACCACACATGTGAGGTATTGACGCGTGCGTTAGAGCGAGAGCAATACTTTTACCACTAGACCTTCTTTGTAACTATAAACTGGTAACCTGGAAAAAAAAGAAAAAGGTCGCCTATGGGGATATTCACGGAATTCATTTTGGCCCCATTGCAGGAGTGTTTCCAATAGTAAAGCGTGACATGTAAGGTATCTATTTACTCAGTGTAACATCATCTTTCACATTATCCCCAAAAATTGGGCTCACTTTTGTGTTTTGTTAATTTTTAACCACTTGAGCCCGGACCATATTTCTGGTCAATGACCGGGCAAGTTTTTGTGATTCGGCACGGCGTCGCTTTAACTGACAATTGCGCAGTCGTGCGACGTGGCTCCCAAACAAAATTGGCAACCTTTTTTTTCACACAAATAGATTATTAAATGTGCGTGTTTACTTCTGTTTTTAACACCTCCCCTTCAGGCTGGAAAGCATCAGATCAGGGGAAACAAAAAAAAAAAAGCTCTCATTCCATTGCAGCTTGGTTCCTACATGTGTGATGAACTGAGCATGCTCAAACACTTAGAAAAAAAATATCCTTTCTTTTTAAAAGGTGAAAAACACTCATTGGATGCTCATAGAGCGTGGTTTGGATTAATTGCAGGTGTGCCCAATTACAAGCTCACCCAAACTAGAGACTGCAATTTGTTCATGTGATTCCAATTGCTTCATTACTAGCACTGTTATAAAAAGCTTGGATCGATCAGTCCTCAGCTGCCCTCAGAAGGGGCAGGCTGGCAGAAATGCTGTTGCTAAACACAAATGTGGTTTGTTGCATGGGTTTTGTTTTATTTTGCCAATGGTTTTGGTTTATTTTTAAATGATGTTCACTTTGATGTATTTGTCTATGTGGCCTTATTTTATGAAAAATGTGTAAAGCTATGGTTAATTAGAATTTTGAAATGTATTTTTGTTTGTGTTTGTTTGTCTTTTTTTGCTTTCCTTGTTTTGTTGACCAATAAAAATTACTTTAAAATTGTTAAGTTTGTCTTTTGTTACTTTTTCATGCTACATATGTTGACAGCTGCAGCTGAACTAGGTTAGGGCCTAACAAATTATGTGTGATTTTTGTCTAAGCTTCTTTCCTGGTGTGTAATCATGAAATGTTTGCCATGTTTATTCTCCCTGACTTTAAAGACAAAAACTGGTAAGTATTTTATTTATTCTGCAGTGGTCCTCAGCCCTCAAGTACCCCCGACAGGACATGTTTTGGGGATTTCTCTTATCAAGAATTGCTGTCCAGACTATTTTAAAGCACATGTGCAAGATGAAGGAAAACCTGCAAACATGGCCTGTGGGGGGGGGGGGGGGGGGGGGTTTGCTATTGGTGGACAGGCTTGACGTGCTGATTTACAGCACTGTGCTTAAATCTAGCGCAAGGCAATCCTATTCAAATTGTGGGTGTTTGAGGGAAGCCAAGTGAGTGTTAGAACCCCTGCTTTGTGTTTTTTTATTTTTGTGTTGAGCTTTGTGTCCCTTTTCTTAAAATTGGCTTCACTTCCTGTCACACAGCTGAACAGGAAGTGAGGTTAAAACCCTACCAGTGTCATTTCTTGGGGACACCGGTCAATCTAACTAGTGTCCCCATTAAGCAAATTGCACTCCAGCACTGCTGTGTACACCCCAAATCATGGGTCTTCAAACTACGGCCCTCCAGTTGTTCAGGAACTACAATTCCCATCATGCCTAGTCATGTCTGTGAATGTCAGTGCATTACAAGGCCTCATGGGATGTGTAGTTCTACAACAGCTGGAGGGCCGTAGTTTGAGGATCCCTGCCCCAAATGATTATTTAGTTTGGGGTTTAGTAAAGGCAAAGCCACTCTGCAGTACAAGCATAGTTGCTGAAAATCAGAGAGGAAGCACTGATGGTTTTAACATCCAATCCTGTAGAAGCAAAGTTGTTTTGTTTTCTTCCTTGCTTTGCACTTGTAGGAGTGGATTTGCCTTTAGTAAATGGACCCCAAAGTCCAAGATCCCTAATAATTTGGGGTGTACACAGCAAAATGCTAGAGTGCAATTTACATAATGGGAAACTATTTAGATTGATCTCTGTGTCCCCAAGAAAATATATTAGTAAGGTTTTACCCTCACTTCCTGTTTGGCTATGTGACAGGAAGTGAATGAATTAGAAAGGGTGAAGACACCTCACAAATGTTGTCACTATCAGGGGTGCAGACATCCCCAAAAAAATTAGCAGATAATACTTATTTGCAAATTAATAATTTTTTAGTTAACATTGGGTGGGGTGCTCTAACACACACATTCCTACATATTAGCAACGCTCTATCCTGGCCTATTGGCATGGTTATATTTTCTTAGGGCTCTCAATAAAACTCTATGAAATTTGTGCTTAAACTAGAACCAGGGGCGGACTGACAACTCATGGGGCCCCTGGGCAATAGAAGATTATGGGGCCCCTCTGGCTTACAGATGACCACCACGCCAGAAGGTAGTGCAGAGGCGGGCAGCTAAAATCTTGGGATATTCACATTAAAAGCATGTCATTTTCGGACATATCAGGGACAGATCTAAAAAAAACACAGATTTTTACATACTGTCCCTGGTTTTACTGAGCCTGGCAACCCGGATGGGGCCCCCTAGTGGCATGGGGCCCTCGGGCAGTGCCCGAGTGACTCAATGGTCAGTCCGCCCCTGACAAGAACTATAATCAACAAGTTTTATTTTCTTTCATTTTGGATAGAGTGAGGGAGGGTTATAGGCCCTGTCAGTTTATTTTGTATTATCTGTGTCCAATTGGGGAGATTTGCCTTCACTTCCTGCCCCATAGCCAAACAGGAAGTGAGAGAAAAACTATGCTAATTAACCACTTCCCGCCCAGCCTATGGCCGATTTACGTCCGGGAAGTGGTTACACAATCCTGACAGGACGTCCTGCAGGATTTCATGCCGCACGCGCCTGTGGAGGCACGCAGCGCGGCGATCGGTGATGCGGGGTGTCAGTCTGACACCCTGCATCTCCGATCTCGGTAAAGAGTCTCTCACGGAGACGGAGACTCTTTACCACGTGATCAGCCGTGTCCAATCACGGCTGATCACGATGTAAACAGGAAGAGCCATCGATGGCTCTTCCTCACTCGCGTCTTACAGACGCGAGTATAGGAGAGCCGATCGGCGGCTCTCCTGACAGGGGGCGTTCGCGCTGATTGTTTATCAGCGCAGCCCCCCCTCGGATCACCACACTGGACCACCAGGGATGCCCACCCTGGACCACCAGGGTGTGCAAAAACAAAAAAAATATAGAACAAAAAAACAAAAAGCATTAAAAAATAAGAAAAAAGATGCCAATCAGTGCCCACAAATGGGCACTGACTGGGAAAATCAGTGCCACCCCACAGTGCCCATCCATGCACAGTGCCCACCTGTGCCACCCATAAGTATCCATCAGTGCCACCCATAAGTGCCGCCCATAAGTATCCATCAGTGCCACCCATAAGTGCCGCCCATCTGTGCCGCCCATGAGTGCCCATCAGTGCCGCCTATGAGTGCCCATCAGTGCCGCATAGCAGCGCCGCCAATCAATGCCACCTCATCTGTGCCGTCAGTACTACCTCATCGATGTCCATCAGTGCCATCTCATCGGGGCCCATCAGTGCCGCCATATCAGTGCCCGTAATTGAAAGAGAAAAACTTATTTACAAAAAAATTAACCTAAAAAAAGAAAAAGGTTTTTTTGTTTCAAAATTTGCAGTCTTTTTTTAGTTGTTGCGCAAAAAAAAAAAACGCAGAGGTGATCAAATAACAACAAAAGAAAGCTCTATTTGTGGGGAAAAAAGGACGCCAATTTTGTTTGGGTACAGTGTTGTATGACCGCGCAATTGCCATTCAAAGTGCGACAGTGTTGAAAGCTGAAAATTGGCTTGGGCGGGAAGGTGCGTAAGTGCCTGGTATGGAAGTGGTTAAGGGAATCCAGTGCCCCCCCAGAACTAGTGTGTGGGTCCCCTGAAAATTACTGGGCGGGGTTATACAAAAACAGGGTGTGACCTTGACAGGAAGGGGTGGGTCATTTTTCTATTAGGAGGTGCAGATATGTAGTCAGGCCTAGGGCAGAACCAAACCTTAATATACTACTGCATATTAGGGCTTATTTAGACCGGAACCGATTTACAGCGTGTTTTTATATTGTGGGAGGAAACCCACGCAGGCACAGGGAGAACATGCAAACTCCATGCAGATGCTGTCACGGGCGGGATTCGAACCGACGACTCTTTTGCTGCTAGGTCAAAGTGCTATACACTACACCACTGTGGTGAACGAACATGATTGCAGCTGAAAGCATGAGATCTTTTTTTTTTTTTTTCAATACCATGCTTTCCAGCCTTATTGACCCCGCCTCTCTCCATAAAGAGGACCTGTCACACACTAGTCCTATTACAAGGGATGTTTACATTCCTTGTAATAGGAAGAAAACTGATCATTTTTTTTTGATTTTTTTATTTCAGTGTAAAACATTATAAAACTAAATAAAAATAAATAAGAAAACCCCCAAAAAAATGTTTAAAGCGCCCCGTCGCGACGAGCTCGCGCACAGAAGCAAACGCATACGCGAGTAGCGCCCGCATATGAAAACAGTATTCAAACCACACAAGTGAGGTATCGCCGCGATCGTTAGAGTGAGAGCAATAATTCTAGCCCTAGACCTACTCTGCAACTCAAAAAATGCAACCTGTAGAATTTTTTAAACGTCGCCTATCGAGTTTTTTAAAGGGTAAAAGTTTGACGCCATGCCACGAGCGGGCGCAATTTTTAAGCGTGACATGTTGGGTATCATTTTACTCGGCGTAACATTATCTTTCACAATATAGAAAAAAATTGGGAAAAATGTATTGTTGTCTTATTTTTAAATTCAAAAAAGTGATTTTTATCCAAAAAAAGTGCGCTTGTAAGACCGCTGCGCAAATACGGTGTGACAAAAAGTATTGCAATGACTGCCATTTTATTCCCTAGGATGCCTGCTAAAAAAAAATATATTGTTTGGGGGTTCTGATTAATTTTCTAGCCAAAAAAATTGTGATTTTCACATGAAGGAGAGAAGTGCCAGAATTAACCCGGTGGGCAAGTGGTTAAAGTACTCATGGCTATAAAGAATAGAGTCATTGCTCATTAAAAAAAAAAAAAAAAAAAGGGGTCCCTCCAAATTAAATTACCAGGCCCTTTAGGTCTGGAATGGATATTAAGGGGAACCCCGCCGTAAAAACCCCCAAAAAAAAAGACGTGCGGTTCCCGGCAAATATCCATTCCAGACCCTTCAGGTCTGGTGTTGAT